>NC_134530.1:275689296-276294532 GCF_050624435.1 Tenrec ecaudatus | reverse complement strand
AGGTAACCTAGAGAGTCCAAGTGCTCGCTAGTTAACCTACATACTCCAAGTGCCTGCTAGGTAAACTACATAGTCCAAGTGCCCACTAGGTAACCTAGAGAGTCCAATTGCCCGCTAGTTAAGCTAGACAGTCCAAGTACCCGATAGGGAACCTACATAGTCCAAGTGCCCGCTGGGAACCTACATAGTCCAAGTGCTCGCTAGGCAACTTACATAGTCCAAGTGCCCGTTAGTTAACCTAGATAGTCAAAGTGCCTGCTAGGTAACCTAAATAGTCCAAGTGCCCGCTAGGGAACCTACATAGTCCAAGGGCCCGCTAGGTAACCTAGATAGTCCAATTGCCCGTTAGCTAACCTAGATAGTCGAAGTGTCCGCTAGTTAACCTACATAGTCCAAGTGCCCGTTCTTAACCTAGATAGGCCAAGTGCCCGCTAGGTAACCTGCACAGTCCAAGTGCCTGCTAGGTAACCTTGATAGTCCAAGTGCCTTCTAGTTAACCTACATAGTCCAAGTGCCCGCTAGGTAACATACATAGTCCAAGTGCCCACTATGTATCCTAAATAATCCAAATGCCCGCTAGTTAACCTAGATAATCCAAGTGCCCGCTTGTTAACCTAGATAGTCCAAGTGCCCGCTAGTAAACCTAGATAGTCTAAGGGCCCGCTAGTTAATCTACATAGTCCAGTGCCCGCTAGTTAACCTAGATAGTCCAAGTGCCCGCTAGGTAACCTAGACAGTCCAAGTGCCCGCTAGGTTACCTACATAGTCCAAGTGCCCGTTCGTTAACCTAGATAGTCCAAGTGCCCGCTAGGTTACCTAGACAGTCCAAGTGCCCGCTAGTTAACCTCCATAGTCCAAGTGCCTGCTAGGTAAACTACATAGTCCAAGTGCCCACTAGGTAACCTAGACAGTCCAATTGCCCGCTAGTTAACCTAGACAGTCCAAGTACCCGATAGGGAACCTACATAGTCCAAGTGCTCGCTAGGCAACCTACATAGTCCAAGTGCCTGTTAGTTAACCTAGATAGTCAAAGTGCCTGTTAGGTAACCTAAATAGTCCAAGTGCCCGCTAGGGAACCTACATAGTCCAAGTGCCGCTAGGTAACCTAGATAGTCCAAGTGTCCGTTCGTTAACCTAGATAGTCCAAGTGCCCTCTAGGTAACCTAGACAGTCCAAGTGCCCGCTAGGTTACCTACATAGTCCAAGTGCACGTTCGTTAACCTAGATAGTCCAAGTGCCCGCTGGTAACCTACATAATCCAAGGGCCCGCTAGGTAATCTTAATAGTCCAAGTGCCTTCTAGTTAACCTACATAGTCCAAGTGCCCGCTAGGTAACCTACATAGTCCAAGTGCCCACTAGGTAACCTAAGTAATCCTAATGCCCGCTAGGAAAACTACATAGTCCAAGTGCCCGCTAGTTAACCTAGATAGTCTAAGTGCCCGCTAGTAAACCTAGATAGTACAAGGGCCCGCTAGTTAATCTAGATAGTCCAATTGCTCGTTAGTTAACCTAGATAGTCCAAGTGCCCGCTAGTTAACCTAGATAGTTCAAGGGACCGCTAGTTAATCTAGATAGTCCAAGTGCCCGCTAGTTACCCTAGATAGTCCAAGTGCCCGCTAGTTAGCCTAGATCGTCCAAGGGCCCTCTAGTTAACCTAGATAGTCCAAGTGCCCGCTAGGGGACGTACATAGTCCCAGTGCCCGCTAGGTAACCTAGATAGTCCAAGTGCCCCCTAGGGTATGTACATAGTTCAAGTGCCCGCTAGGTAACCTAGATTGTCAAAGTGTCCGCTAGTTACCCTACATAGTCCAAGTGCCCGCTAGGTAACCTAGATAGTCCAAGGTCCTGCTAGTTAACCTACATAGTCCAATGCCCGATAGGGAACCTACATAGTCCAAGTGCCCGCTGAGGAACCTACATAGTCCAAGTGCCCGATAGGGAACCTATATATTTCAAGTGCCAGTTAGGGAACCTACATACTCCACGTGCCCATAGGGAACCTATATAGTCCAAGTGCCCGCTAGGGAACCTACATAGTCCAAGTGCCCGTTAGTTAACCTAGATAGTCAAAGTGCCTGCTAGGTAACCTAAATAGTCCAAGTGCTCTCTAGGGAACCTACATAGTCCAAGTGCCCGTTAGTTAACCTAGATAGTCCAATTGCCCGTTAGCTAACCTAGATAGTCGAAGTGTCCGCTAGTTAACCTACATAGTCCAAGTGTCCGTTGGTTAACCTAGATAGTCCAAGTGCCCGCTAGGTAACCTAGAGTCCAAGTGCTCGCTAGTTAACCTACATAATCCAAGTGCCCGCTAGGTAACCTATATAGTCCAAGTGCCCGCTAGGTAACCTACATAGTCCAAGGTCTCACTTGTTAACTTTGATAGTCCAAGTGCCTGCTAGTTAACCTAGATCTTCCAAGTGCCCGCGAGTTAACCTAGATTGTCCAAGTGCCTGCTACTTAACCTACATAGTCCAAGGGCCCACTGGTTAACCTAGATAATCCAAGTGTCCTCTAGTTAACATACGTAGTCCAAGTACCAGCTAGTTAACCTATATACAAAGTGCCCGCTACGTAACCTAGATAGTCCAAGGGCACGCTAGTTAACCTACATAGTCCAAGTGCCCGCTAGGCAACCTAGATAGTCCAAGTGCCCACTGAGGAACCTACATAGTCCAAGTGCACGCTAGTTAACCTAGACAGTCCCAGTGCCCGCTAGGGAACTTACATAGTCCAAGTTCCCGCTTGGTAACCTAAATAGTCCAAATGCCCGCTAGGGAAACTACATAGTCCAAGTGCCCACTAGTTAACCTAGATAGTCCAAGTGCCTGCTAGTAAACCTACATAATCCATGGGCCCGCTAGTTAACCTACATAGTGCAAGGGCCCGCTAGTTAACCTAGATCGTGCAAGTGTCCGCTAGTTAACCTACATAGTCCACGTGCCCGGTAGGTAACCTAGATAGTCCTAGTGCCCGTTAGTTAACCTAGATGGTCCAAGGGCCCACTAGGGGACGTACATAGTCCAAGTGCCCGCTAGTTAACCTACATAGTCCAAGGTCCGCTAGTTAACCTAGATAGTCCAAGTGCCCGCTAGTTAACCTACATAGTACAAGGGCCCGCTAGTTGACCTTGATAGTCCAAGTTCCCGCTAGTTAACGTAGATAGTCAAAGTGCCCGCTAATTAACCTAAGTAGTACAAATGTCCGATAGGGATCCTACATAGTCCAAGTGCCCGCTGAGGAACCTATATAATCCAAGTGCCCGATAGGGTACCTATATATTCCAAGTGCCAGTTAGGGAACCTACATACTCCACGTGCCCATAGGGAACCTATATAGTCCAAGTGCCCGCTAGGGAACCTACATAGTCCAAGTGCCCGTTAGTTAACCTAGATAGTCAAAGTGCCTGCTAGGTAACCTAAATAGTCCAAGTGCTCTCTTGGGAACCTACATAGTCCAAGTGCCCGTTAGCTAACCTAGATAGTCCAATTGCCCGTTAGCTAACCTAGATAGTCGAAGTGTCCGCTAGTTAACCTACATAGTCCAAGTGTCCGTTGGTTAACCTACATAGTCCAAGTGCACGCTAGGTAACCTAGAGTCCAAGTGCTCACTAGTTAACCTACATAGTCCAAGTGCCCGCTAGGTAACCTATATAGTCCAAGTGCCCGCTAGGTAACCTACATAGTCCAAGGTCTCACTTGTTAACTTTGATAGTCCAAGTGCCTGCTAGTTAACCTAGATCTTCCAAGTGCCCGCGAGTTAACCTAGATTGTCCAAGTGCCTGCTACTTAACCTACATAGTCCAAGGGCCCACTAGTTAACCTAGATAATCCAAGTGTCCTCTAGTTAACCTACATAGTCCAAGTACCAGCTAGTTACCCTATATACAAAGTGCCCGCTACGTAACCTAGATAGTCCAAGGGCACGCTAGTTAACCTACATAGTCCAAGTGCCCGCTAGGCAACCTAAATAGTCCAAGTGCCCACTAAGGAACCTACATAGTCCAAGTGCACGCTAGTTAACCTAGACAGTCCCAGTGCCCGCTAGGGAACTTATATATTCCAAGTTCCCGCATGGTAACCTAAATAGTCCAAATGCCCGCTAGGGAAACTACATAGTACAAGTGCCCACTAGTTAACCTAGATAGTCCAAGTGCCTGCTAGTAAACCTACATAACCATGGGCCCGCTAGTTAACCTACATAGTGCAAGGGCCCGCTAGTTAACCTAGATCGTGCAAGTGTCCGCTAGTTAACCTACATAGTCCACGTGCCCGGTAGGTAACCTAGATAGTCCTAGTGCCCGTTAGTTAACCTAGATGGTCCAAGGGCCCACTAGGGGACGTACATAGTCCAAGTGCCCGCTAGTTAACCTACATAGTCCAAGGTCCGCTAGTTAACCTAGATAGTCCAAGTGCCCGCTAGTTAACCTACATAGTACAAGGGCCCGCTAGTTGACCTTGATAGTCCAAGTTCCCGCTAGTTAACGTAGATAGTCAAAGTGCCCGCTAATTAACCTAAGTAGTACAAATGTCCGATAGGGATCCTACATAGTCAAAGTGCCCGCTAGTTAACCTACATAGTCCAAGTCCCCGCTAGGTAACCTAGGCAGTCCAAGTGACCATTATGTTACCTACATAGTCCAAGTGCTCGTCCGTTAACCTACATAGTCCAAGTGCCCGCTAGGTAACTTAGGTAGCCCAAGTACCAGCTAGGGAACGTACATAGTCCAAGTGCCTTCTAGGGAACCTAGATAGTCCAAGTGCCTGCTAGTTAACCTACATACTCCAAGTGCCTGCTAGGTAAACTACATAGTCCAAGTGCCCACTAGGTAACCTAGAGAGTCCAATTGCCCGCTAGTTAAGCTAGACAGTCCAAGTACCCGATAGGGAACCTACATAGTCCAAGTGCCCGCTGGGAACCTACATAGTCCAAGTGCTCGCTAGGCAACCTACATAGTCCAAGTGCCCGTTAGTTAACCTAGATAGTCAAAGTGCCTGCTAGGTAACCTAAATAGTCCAAGTGCCCGCTAGGGAACCTACATAGTCCAAGGGCTCGCTAGGTAACCTAGATAGTCCAATTGCCCGTTAGCTAACCTAGATAGTCGAAGTGTCCGCTAGTTAACCTACATAGTCCAAGTGCCCGTTCGTTAACCTAGATAGGCCAAGTGCCCGCTAGGTAACCTACACAGTCCAAGTGCCTGCTAGGTAACCTTGATAGTCCAAGTGCCTTCTAGTTAACCTACATAGTCCAAGTGCCCGCTAGGTAACATACATAGTCCAAGTGCCCACTATGTAACGTAAATAATCCAAATGCCCGCAAGTTAACCTAGATAATCCAAGTGCCCGCTTGTTAACCTAGATAGTCCAAGTGCCCGCTAGTAAACCTTGATAGTCTAAGGGCCCGCTAGTTAATCTACATAGTCCAGTGCCCGCTAGTTAACCTAGATAGTCCAAGTGCCCGCTAGGTAACCTAGACAGTCCAAGTGCCCGCTAGGTTACCTACATAGTCCAAGTGCCCGTTCGTTAACCTAGATAGTCCAAGTGCCCGCTAGGTTACCTAGACAGTCCAAGTGCCCGCTAGTTAACCTCCATAGTCCAAGTGCCTGCTAGGTAAACTACATAGTCCAAGTGCCCACTAGGTAACCTAGACAGTCCAATTGCCCGCTAGTTAACCTAGACAGTCCAAGTACCCGATAGGGAACCTACATAGTCCAAGTGCTCGCTAGGCAACCTACATAGTCCAAGTGCCTGTTAGTTAACCTAGATAGTCAAAGTGCCTGTTAGGTAACCTAAATAGTCCAAGTGCCCGCTAGGGAACCTACATAGTCCATGTGCCGCTAGGTAACCTAGATAGTCCAAGTGTCCGTTCGTTAACCTAGATAGTCCAAGTGCCCTCTAGGTAACCTAGACAGTCCAAGTGCCCGCTAGGTTACCTACATAGTCCAAGTGCACGTTCGTTAACCTAGATAGTCCAAGTGCCCGCTGGTAACCTACATAATCCAAGGGCCAGCTAGGTAATCTTAATAGTCCAAGTGCCTTCTAGTTAACCTACATAGTCCAAGTGCCCGCTAGGTAACCTACATAGTCCAAGTGCCCACTAGGTAACCTAAGTAATCCTAATGCCCGCTAGGAAAACTACATAGTCCAAGTGCCCGCTAGTTAACCTAGATAGTCCAAGTGCCCGCTAGTAAACCTAGATAGTACAAGGGCCCGCTAGTTAATCTAGATAGTCCAAGTGCTCGCTAGTTAACCTAGATAGTCCAAGTGCCCGCTAGTTAACCTAGATAGTTCAAGGGACCGCTAGTTAATCTAGATAGTCCAAGTGCCTGCTAGTTAACCTAGATAGTCCAAGTGCCCGCTAGTTAGCCTAGATCGTCCAAGGGCCCTCTAGTTAACCTAGATAGTCCAAGTGCCCGCTAGGGGACGTACATAGTCCCAGTGCCCGCTAGGTAACCTAGATAGTCCAAGTGCCCCCTAGGGTATGTACATAGTTTAAGTGCCCGCTAGGTAACCTAGATTGTCCAAGTGTCCGCTAGTTACCCTACATAGTCCAAGTGCCCGCTAGGTAACCTAGATAGTCCAAGGTCCTGCTAGTTAACCTACATAGTCCAATGCCCGATAGGGAACCTACATAGTCCAAGTGCCCGCTGAGGAACCTACATAGTCCAATTGCCCGATAGGGAACCTATATATTCCAAGTGCCAGTTAGGGAACCTACATACTCCACGTGCCCATAGGAAACCTATATAGTCCAAGTTCCCGCTAGGGAACCTACATAGTCCAAGTGCCCGTTAGTTAACCTAGATAGTCAAAGTGCCTGCTAGGTAACCTAAATAGTCCAAGTGCTCTCTAGGGAACCTAAATAGTCCAAGTGCCCGTTAGTTAACCTAGATAGTCCAATTGCCCGTTAGCTAACCTAGATAGTCGAAGTGTCCGCTAGTTAACCTACATAGTCCAAGTGTCCGTTGGTTAACCTAGATAGTCCAAGTGCCCGCTAGGTAACCTACAGTACAAGTGCTCGCTAGTTAACCTACATAGTCCAAGTGCCCGCTAGGTAACCTATATAGTCCAAGTGCCCGCTAGGTAACCTACATAGTCCATGGTCTCACTTGTTAACTTTGATAGTCCAAGTGCCTGCTAGTTAACCTAGATCTTCCAAGTGCCCGCGAGTTAACCTAGATTGTCCAAGTGCCTGCTACTTAACCTACATAGTCCAAGGGCCCACTGGTTAACCTAGATAATCCAAGTGTCCTCTAGTTTACCTACATAGTCCAAGTACCAGCTAGTTAACCTATATACAAAGTGCCCGCTACGTAACCTAGGTAGTCCAAGGGCACGCTAGTTAACCTACATAGTCCAAGTGCCCGCTAGGCAACCTAGATAGTCCAAGTGCCCACTAATGAACCTACATAGTCCAAGTGCACGCTAGTTAACCTAGACAATCCCAGTGCCCGCTAGGGAACTTACATAGTCCAAGTTCCCGCTTGGTAACCTAAATAGTCCAAATGCCCGCTAGGGAAACTACATAGTCCAAGTGCCCACTAGTTAACCTAGATAGTCCAAGTGCCTGCTAGTAATCCTACATAATCCATGGGCCCGCTATTTAACCTACATAGTGCAAGGGCCCGCTAGTTAACCTAGATCGTGCAAGTGTCCGCTAGTTAACCTACATAGTCCACGTGCCCGGTAGGAAACCTAGATAGTCCTAGTGCCCGTTAGTTAACCTAGATGGTCCAAGGGCCCACTAGGGGACGTACATAGTCCAAGTGCCCGCTAGTTAACCTACATAGTCCAAGGTCCGCTAGTTAACCTAGATAGTCCAAGTGCCCGCTAGTTAACCTACATAGTACAAGGGCCCACTAGTTGACCTTGATAGTCCAAGTTCCCGCTAGTTAACGTAGATAGTCAAAGTGCCCGCTAATTAACCTAAGTAGTACAAATGTCCGATAGGGATCCTACATAGTCCAAGTGCCCGCTGAGGAACCTACATAGTCCAAGTGCCCGATAGGGAACCTATATATTCCAAGTGCCAGTTAGGGAACCTACATACTCCACGTGCCCATAGGGAACCTATATAGTCCAAGTGCCCGCTAGGGAACCTGCATAGTCCAAGTGCCCGTTAGTTAACCTAGATAGTCAAAGTGCCTGCTAGGTAACCTAAATAGTCCAAGTGCTCTCTTGGGAACCTACATAGTCCAAGTGCCCGTTAGTTAACCTAGATAGTCCAATTGCCCGTTAGCTAACCTAGATAGTCGAAGTGTCCGCTAGTTAACCTACATAGTCCAAGTGTCCGTTGGTTAACCTACATAGTCCAAGTGCACGCTAGGTAACCTAGAGTCCAAGTGCTCACTAGTTAACCTACATAGTCCAAGTGCCTGCTAGGTAACCTATATAGTCCAAGAGCCCGCTAGGTAACCTACATAGTCCAAGGTCTCACTTGTTAACTTTGATAGTCCAAGAGCCTGCTAGTTAACCTAGATCTTCCAAGTGCCCGCGAGTTAACCTAGATTGTCCAAGTGCCTGCTACTTAACCTACATAGTCCAAGGGCCCACTAGTTAACCTAGATAATCCAAGTGTCCTCTAGTTAACCTACATAGTCCAAGTACCAGCTAGTTACCCTATATACAAAGTGCCCGCTACGTAACCTAGATAGTCCAAGGGCACGCTAGTTAACCTACATAGTCCAAGTGCCCGCTAGGCAACCTAGATAGTCCAAGTGCCCACTAAGGAACCTACATAGTCCAAGTGCACGCTAGTTAACCTAGACAGTCCCAGTGCCCGCTAGGGAACTTATATATTCCAAGTTCCCGCTTGGTAACCTAAATAGTCCAAATGCCCGCTAGGGAAACTACATAGTACAAGTGCCCACTAGTTAACCTAGATAGTCCAAGTGCCTGCTAGTAAACCTACATAATCCATGGGCCCGCTAGTTAACCTACATAGTGCAAGGGCCCGCTAGTTAACCTAGATCGTGCAAGTGTCCGCTTGTTAACCTACATAATCCACGTGCCCGGTAGGTAACCTAGATAGTCCTAGTGCCCGTTAGTTAACCTAGATAGTCCAAGGGCCCACTAGGGGACGTACATAGTCCAAGTGCCCGCTAGTTAACCTACATAGTCCAAGGTCCGCTAGTTAACCTAGATAGTCCAAGTGCCCGCTAGTTAACCTACATAGTACAAGGGCCCGCTAGTTGACCTTGGTAGTCCAAGTTCCCGCTAGTTAACGTAGATAGTCAAAGTGCCCGCTAATTAACCTAAGTAGTACAAATGTCCGATAGGGATCCTACATAGTCAAAGTGCCCGCTAGTTAACCTACATAGTCCAAGTGCCCGCTAGGTAATTTAGGTAGCCCAAGTACCCGCTAGGGAACGTACATAGTCCAAGTGCCTTCTAGGTAACCTAGATAGTCCAAGTGCCCGCTAGTTAACCTACATACTCCAAGTGCCTGCTAGGTAAACTACATAGTCCAAGTGCCCACTAGGTAAGCTAGAGAGTCCAATTGCCCGCTAGTTAAGCTAGACAGTCCAAGTACCCGATAGGGAACCTACATAGTCCAAGTGCCCGCTGGGAACCTACATAGTCCAAGTGCTCGCTAGGCAACCTACATAGTCCAAGTGCCCGTTAGTTAACCTAGATAGTCAAAGTGCCTGCTAGGTAACCTAAATAGTCCAAGTGCTCGCTAGGGAACCTACATAGTCCAAGGGCCCGCTAGGTAACCTAGATAGTCCAATTGCCCGTTAGCTAACCTAGATAGTCGAAGTGTCCGCTAGTTAACCTACATAGTCCAAGTGCCCGTTCGTTAACCTAGATAGGCCAAGTGCCCGCTAGGTAACCTACACAGTCCAAGTGACTGCTAGGTAACCTTGATAGTCCAAGTGCCTTCTAGTTAACCTACATAGTCCAAGTGCCCGCTAGGTAACATACATAGTCCAAGTGCCCACTATGTAACGTAAATAATCAAAATGCCCGCTAGTTAACCTAGATAATCCAAGTGCCCGCTTGTTAACCTAGATAGTCCAAGTGCCCGCTAGTAAACCTAGATAGTCTAAGGGCCCGCTAGTTAATCTACATAGTCCAGTGCCCGCTAGTTAACCTAGATAGTCCAAGTGCCCGCTAGGTAACCTAGACAGTCCAAGTGCCCGCTAGGTTACCTACATAGTCCAAGTCCCCGTTCGTTAACCTAGATAGTCCAAGTGCCCGCTAGGTTACCTAGACAGTCCAAGTGCCCGCTAGTTAACCTCCATAGTCCAAGTGCCTGCTAGGTAAACTACATAGTCCAAGTGCCCACTAGGTAACCTAGACAGTCCAATTGCCCGCTAGTTAACCTAGACAGTCCAAGTACCCGATAGGGAACCTACATAGTCCAAGTGCTCGCTAGGCAACCTACATAGTCCAAGTGCCTGTTAGTTAACCTAGATAGTCAAAGTGCCTGTTAGGTAACCTAAATAGTCCAAGTGCCCGCTAGGGAACCTACATAGTCCAAGTGCCGCTAGGTAACCTAGATAGTCCAAGTGTCCGTTCGTTAACCTAGATAGTCCAAGTGCCCTCTAGGTAACCTAGACAGTCCAAGTGCCCGCTAGGTTACCTACATAGTCAAAGTGCACGTTCGTTAACCGAGATAGTCCAAGTGCCCACTGGTAACCTACATAATCCAAGGGCCCGCTAGGTAATCTTAATAGTCCAAGTGCCTTCTAGTTAACCTACATAGTCCAAGTGCCCGCAAGGTAACCTACATAGTCCAAGTGCCCACTAGGTAACCTAAGTAATCCTAATGCCCGCTAGGAAAACTACATAGTCCAAGTGCCCGCTAGTTAACCTAGATAGTCCAAGTGCCCGCTAGTAAACCTAGATAGTACAAGGGCCCGCTAGTTAATCTAGATAGTCCAAGTGCTCGCTAGTTAACCTAGATAGTCCAAGTGCCCGCTAGTTAACCTAGATAGTTCAAGGGACCGCTAGTTAATCTAGATAGTCCAAGTGCCTGCTAGTTAACCTAGATAGTCCAAGTGCCCGCTAGTTAGCCTAGATCGTCCAAGGGCCCTCTAGTTAACCTACATAGTCCAAGTGCCCGCTAGGGGACGTACATAGTCCCAGTGCCCGCTAGGTAACATAGATAGTCCAAGTGCCCCCTAGGGTATGTACATAGTTCAAGTGCCCGCTAGGTAACCTAGATTGTCCAAGTGTCCGCTAGTTACCCTACATAGTCCAAGTGCCCGCTAGGTAACCTAGATAGTCCAAGGTCCTGCTAGTTAACCTACATAGTCCAATGCCCGATAGGGAACCTACATAGTCCAAGTGCCCGCAGAGGGACCTACATAGTCCAAGTGCCCGATAGGGAACCTATATATTCCAAGTGCCGTTAGGGAACCTACATACTCCACGTGCCCATAGGGAACCTATATAATCCAAGTGCCCGCTAGGGAACCTACATTGTCCAAGTGCCCGTTAATTAACCTAGATAGTCAAAGTGCCTGCTAGGTAACCTAATTAGTCCAAGTGCTCTCTAGGGAACCTACATAGTCCAAGTGCCCGTTAGTTAACCTAGATAGTCCAATTGCCCGTTAGCTAACCTAGATAGTCGAAGTGTCCGCTAGTTAACCTACATAGTCCAAGTGTCCGTTGGTTAACCTAGATAGTCCAAGTGCCCGCTAGGTAACCTAGAGTACAAGTGCTCGCTAGTTAACCTACATAGTCCAAGTGCCCGCTAGGTAACCTATATAGTCCAAGTGCCCGCTAGGTAACCTACATAGTCCAAGGTCTCACTTGTTAACTTTGATAGTCCAAGTGCCTGCTAGTTAACCTAGATCTTCCAAGTGCCCGCGAGTTAACCTAGATTGTCCAAGTGCCTGCTACTTAACCTACATAGTCCAAGGGCCCACTGGTTAACCTAGATAATCCAAGTGTCCTCTAGTTAACCTACATAGTCCAAGTACCAGCTAGTTAACCTATATACAAAGTGCCCGCTACGTAACCTAGATAGTCCAAGGGCACGCTAGTTAACCTACATAGTCCAAGTGCCCGCTAGGCAACCTAGATATTCCAAGTGGCCACTAAGGAACCTACATAGTCCAAGTGCACGCTAGTTAACCTAGACAGTCCCAGTGCCCGCTAGGGAACTTACATAGTCCAAGTTCCCGCTTGGTAACCTAAATAGTCCAAATGCCCGCTAGGGAAACTACATAGTCCAAGTGCCCACTAGTTAACCAAGATAGTCCAAGTGCCTGCTAGTAAACCTACATAATCCATGGGCCCGCTAGTTAACCTACATAGTGCAAGGGCCCGCTAATTAACCTAGATCGTGCAAGTGTCTGCTAGTTAACCTACATTGTCCACGTGCCCGGTAGGTTACCTAGATAGTCCTAGTGCCCGTTAGTTAACCTAGATGGTCCAAGGGCCCACTAGGGGACGTACATAGTCCAAGTGCCCGCTAGTTAACCTACATAGTCCAAAGTCCGCTAGTTAACCTAGATAGTCCAAGTGCCCGCTAGTTAACCTACATAGTACAAGGGCCCGCTAGTTGACCTTGATAGTCCAAGTTCCCGCTAGTTAACGTAGATAGTCAAGGTGCCCGCTAATTAACCTAAGTAGTACAAATGTCCGATAGGGATCCTACATAGTCCAAGTGCCCGCTACGTAACCTACATATCCAAGTGCCCGTTCGTTAACCTAGATAGTCAAAGTGCCCGCTAGGTAACCTAGACAGTCCAAGTGCCCGCTAGGTTACCTACATAGTCCAAGTGCCCGTTCGTTAACCTAGATAGTCCAAGTGCCCGCTAGTTAACCTAGATCGTCCAAGGGCCCTCTAGTTAACCTAGATAGTCCATGTGCCCTCTAGGGGACGTACATAGTCCAAGTGCCCGCTAGGTAACCTAGATAGTCCAAGTGCCCCCTAGGGTATGTACATAGTTCAAGTGCCCGCTAGGTAACCTAGATTGTCCAAGTGTCCGCTAGTTACCCTACATAGTCCAAGTGCCCGCTAGGTAACCTAGATAGTCCAAGGTCCTGCTAGTTAACCTACATAGTCCAATCCCCGATAGGGTACCTACATAGTCCAAGTGCCCGCTGAGGAACATACATAGTCCAAGTGCCCGATAGGGAACCTATATATTCCAAGTGCCATTTAGGGAACCTACATACTCCACGTGCCCATAGGGAACCTATATAGTCCATGTGCCCGCTAGGGAACCTACATAGTCCAAGTGCCCGTTAGTTAACCTAGATAGTCAAAGTGCCTGCTAGGTAACCTAAATATTCCAAGTGCTCTCTAGGGAACCTACATAGTCCAAGTGCCCGTTAGTTAACCTAGATAGTCCAATTGCCCGTTAGCTAACCTAGATAGTCGAAGTGTCCGCTAGTTAACCTACATAGTCCAAGTGTCCGTTGGTTAACCTAGATAGTCCAAGTGCCCGCTAGGTAAACTAGAGTCCAAGTGCTCGCTAGTTAACCTACATAGTCCAAGGTCTCACTTGTTAACTTTGATAGTCCAAGTGCCTGCTAGTTAACCTAGATCTTCCAAGTGCCCGCGAGTTAACCTAGATTGTCCAAGTGCCTGCTACTTAACCTACATAGTCCAAGGGCCCACTGGTTAACCTAGATAATCCAAGTGTCCTCTAGTTAACCTACATAGTCCAAGTACCAGCTAGTTAACCTATATACAAAGTGCCCGCTACGTAACCTAGATAGTCCAAGGGCACGCTAGTTAACCTACATAGTCCAAGTGCCCGCTAGGCAACCTAGATAGTCCAAGTGCCCACTAAGGGACCTACATAGTCCAAGTGCACGCTAGTTAACCTAGACAGTCCCAGTGCCCGCTAGGGAACTTACATAGTCCAAGTTCCCGCTTGGTAACCTAAATAGTCCAAATGCCCGCTAGGGAAACTACATAGTCCAAGTGCCCACTAGTTAACCAAGATAGTCCAAGTGCCTGCTAGTAAACCTACATAATCCATGGGCCCGCTAGTTAACCTACATAGTGCAAGGGCCCGCTAATTAACCTAGATCGTGCAAGTGTCTGCTAGTTAACCTACATTGTCCACGTGCCCGGTAGGTTACCTAGATAGTCCTAGTGCCCGTTAGTTAACCTAGATGGTCCAAGGGCCCACTAGGGGACGTACATAGTCCAATTGCCCGCTAGTTAACCTACATAGTCCAAGGTCCGCTAGTTAACCTAGATAGTCCAAGTGCCCGCTACTTAACCTACATAGTACAAGGGCCCACTAGTTGACCTTGATAGTCCAAGTTCCCGCTAGTTAACGTAGATAGTACTAGTGCCCGCTAATTAACCTAAGTAGTACAAATGTCCGATAGGGATCCTACATAGTCCAAGTGCCCGCTACGTAACCTACATATCCAAGTGCCCGTTCGTTAACCTAGATAGTCAAAGTGCCCGCTAGGTAACCTAGACAGTCCAAGTGCCCGCTAGGTTACCTACATAGTCCAAGTGCCCGTTCGTTAACCTAGATAGTCCAAGTGCCCGCTAGTTAACCTAGATCGTCCAAGGGCCCTCTAGTTAACCTAGATAGTCCATGTGCCCTCTAGGGGACGTACATAGTCCAAGTGCCCGCTAGGTAACCTATATAGTCCAAGTGCCCCCTAGGGTATGTACATAGTTCAAGTGCCCGCTAGGTAACCTAGATTGTCCAAGTGTCCGCTAGTTACCCTACATAGTCCAAGTGCCCGCTAGGTAACCTAGATAGTCCAAGGTCCTGCTAGTTAACCTACATAGTCCAATCCCCGATAGGGTACCTACATAGTCCAAGTGCCCGCTGAGGAACCTACATAGTCCAAGTGCCCGATAGGGAACCTATATATTCCAAGTGCCAGTTAGGGAACCTACATACTCCACGTGCCCATAGGGAACCTATATAGTCCATGTGCCCGCTAGGGAACCTACATAGTCCAAGTGCCCGTTAGTTAACCTAGATAGTCAAAGTGCCTGCTAGGTAACCTAAATAGTCCAAGTGCTCTCTAGGGAACCTACATAGTCCAAGTGCCCGTTAGTTAACCTAGATAGTCCAATTGCCCGTTAGCTAACCTAGATAGTCGAAGTGTCCGCTAGTTAACCTACATAGTCCAAGTGTCCGTTGGTTAACCTAGATAGTCCAAGTGCCCGCTAGGTAAACTAGAGTCCAAGTGCTCGCTAGTTAACCTACATAGTCCAAGGTCTCACTTGTTAACTTTGATAGTCCAAGTGCCTGCTAGTTAACCTAGATCTTCCAAGTGCCCGCGAGATAACCTAGATTGTCCAAGTGCCTGCTACTTAACCTACATAGTCCAAGGGCCCACTAGTTAACCTAGATAATCCAAGTGTCCTCTAGTTAACCTACATAGTCCAAGTACCAGCTAGTTAACCTATATACAAAGTGCCCGCTACGTAACCTAGATAGTCCAAGGGCACGCTAGTTAACCTACATAGTCCAAGTGCCCGCTAGGCAACCTAAATAGTCCAAGTGCCCACTAAGGAACCTACATAGTCCAAGTGCACGCTAGTTAACCTAGACAGTCCCAGTGCCCGCTAGGGAACTTACATAGTCCAAGTTCCCGCTTGGTAACCTAAATAGTCCAAATGCCCACTAGGGAAACTACATAGTCCAAGTGCCCACTAGTTAACCTAGATAGTCCAAGTGCCTGCTAGTAAACCTACATAATCCATGGGCCCGCTAGTTAACCTACATAGTGCAAGGGCCCGCTAGTTAACCTAGATCGTGCAAGTGTCCGCTAGTTAACCTACATAGTCCACGTGCCCGGTAGGTAACCTAGATAGTCCTAGTGCCCGTTAGTTAACCTAGATGGTCCAAGGGCCCACTAGGGGACGTACATAGTCCAAGTGCCCGCTAGTTAACCTACATAGTCCAAGGTCCGCTAGTTAACCTAGATAGTCCAAGTGCCCGCTACTTAACCTACATAGTACAAGGGCCCGCTAGTTGACCTTGATAGTCCAAGTTCCCGCTAGTTAACGTAGATAGTCAAGGTGCCCGCTAATTAACCTAAGTAGTACAAATGTCCGATAGGGATCCTACATAGTCCAAGTGCCCGCTACGTAACCTACATATCCAAGTGCCCATTCGTTAACCTAGATAGTCAAAGTGCCCGCTAGGTAACCTAGACAGTCCAAGTGCCCGCTAGGTTACCTACATAGTCCAAGTGCCCGTTCGTTAACCTAGATAGTCCAAGTGCCCGCTAGTTAACCTAGATCGTCCAAGGGCCCTCTAGTTAACCTAGATAGTCCAAGTGCCCGCTAGGGAACGTACATAGTCCAAGTGCCCGCTAGGTAACCTAGATAGTCCAAGTGCCCATTAGGGTATGTACATAGTTCAAGTGCCCGCTAGGTAACCTAGATTGTCCAAGTGTCCGCTAGTTACCCTACATAGTCCAAGTGCCCGCTTGGTAACCTAGATAGTCCAAAGTCCTGCTAGTTAACCTACATAGTCCAATGCCCGATAGGGAACCTACATAGTCCAAGTGCCCGCTGAGGAACCTACATAGTCCAAGTGCCCGATAGGGAACCTATATATTCCAAGTGCCAGTTAGGGAACCTACATACTCCACGTGCCCATAGGGAACCTATATAGTCCAAGTGCCCGCTGGGGAACCTACATAGTCCAAGTGCCCGTTAGTTAACCTAGATAGTCAAAGTGCCTGCTAGGTAACCTAAATATTCCAAGTGCTCTCTAGGGAACCTACATAGTCCAAGTGCCCGTTAGTTAACCTAGATAGTCCAATTGCCCGTTAGCTAACCTAGATAGTCGAAGTGTCCGCTAGTTAACCTACATAGTCCAAGTGTCCGTTGGTTAACCTAGATAGTCCAAGTGCCCGCTAGGTAACCTAGAGTCCAAGTGCTCGCTAGTTAACCTACATAGTCCAAGTGCCCGCTAGGTAACCTATATAGTCCAAGTGCCCGCTAGGTAACCTACATAGTCCAAGGTCTCACTTGTTAACTTTGATAGTCCAAGTGCCTGCTATTTAACCTAGATCTTCCAAGTGCCCGCGAGTTAACCTAGATTGTCCAAGTGCCTGCTACTTAACCTACATAGTCCAAGGGCCCACTAGTTAACCTAGATAATCCAAGTGTCCTCTAGTTAACCTACATAGTCCAAGTACCAGCTAGTTAACCTATATACAAAGTGCCCGCTACGTAACCTAGATAGTCCAAGGGCACGCTAGTTAACCTACATAGTCCAAGTGCCCGCTAGGCAACCTAGATAGTCCAAGTGCCCACTAAGGAACCTACATAGTCCAAGTGCACGCTAGTTAACCTAGACAGTCCCAGTGCCCGCTAGGGAACTTACATAGTCCATGTTCCCGCTTGGTAACCTAAATAGTCCAAATGCCCGCTAGGGAAACTACATAGTCCAAGTGCCCACTAGTTAACCTAGATAGTCCAAGTGCCTGCTAGTAAACCTACATAATCCATGGGCCCGCTAGTTAACCTACATAGTGCAAGGGCCCGCTAGTTAACCTAGATCGTGCAAGTGTCCGCTAGTTAACCTACATAGTCCACGTGCCCGGTAGGTAACCTAGATAGTCCTAGTGCCCGTTAGTTAACCTAGATGGTCCAAGGGCCCACTAGGGGACGTACATAGTCCAATTGCCCGCTAGTTAACCTACATAGTCCAAGGTCCGCTAGTTAACCTAGATAGTCCAAGTGCCCGCTACTTAACCTACATAGTACAAGGGCCCGCTAGTTGACCTTGATAGTCCAAGTTCCCGCTAGTTAACGTAGATAGTCAAGGTGCCCGCTAATTAACCTAAGTAGTACAAATGTCCGATAGGGATCCTACATAGTCCAAGTGCCCGCTACGTAACCTACATATCCAAGTGCCCGTTCGTTAACCTAGATAGTCAAAGTGCCCGCTAGGTAACCTAGACAGTCCAAGTGCCCGCTAGGTTACCTACATAGTCCAAGTGCCCGTTCGTTAACCTAGATAGTCCAAGTGCCCGCTAGTTAACCTAGATCGTCCAAGGGCCCTCTAGTTAACCTAGATAGTCCAAGTGCCCGCTAGGGAACGTACATAGTCCAAGTGCCCGCTAGGTAACCTAGATAGTCCAAGTGCCCATTAGGGTATGTACATAGTTCAAGTGCCCGCTAGGTAACCTAGATTGTCCAAGTGTCCGCTAGTTACCCTACATAGTCCAAGTGCCCGCTTGGTAACCTAGATAGTCCAAAGTCCTGCTAGTTAACCTACATAGTCCAATGCCCGATAGGGAACCTACATAGTCCAAGTGCCCGCTGAGGAACCTACATAGTCCAAGTGCCCGATAGGGAACCTATATATTCCAAGTGCCAGTTAGGGAACCTACATACTCCACGTGCCCATAGGGAACCTATATAGTCCAAGTGCCCGCTGGGGAACCTACATAGTCCAAGTGCCCGTTAGTTAACCTAGATAGTCAAAGTGCCTGCTAGGTAACCTAAATATTCCAAGTGCTCTCTAGGGAACCTACATAGTCCAAGTGCCCGTTAGTTAACCTAGATAGTCCAATTGCCCGTTAGCTAACCTAGATAGTTGAAGTGTCCGCTAGTTAACCTACATAGTCCAAGTGTCCGTTGGTTAACCTAGATAGTCCAAGTGCCCGCTAGGTAACCTAGAGTCCAAGTGCTCGCTAGTTAACCTACATAGTCCAAGTGCCCGCTAGGTAACCTATATAGTCCAAGTGCCCGCTAGGTAACCTACATAGTCCAAGGTCTCACTTGTTAACTTTGATAGTCCAAGTGCCTGCTAGTTAACCTAGATCTTCCAAGTGCCCGCGAGTTAACCTAGATTGTCCAAGTGCCTGCTACTTAACCTACATAGTCCAAGGGCCCACTAGTTAACCTAGATAATCCAAGTGTCCTCTAGTTAACCTCCATAGTCCAAGTACCAGCAAGTTAACCTATATACAAAGTACCCGCTACGTAACCTAGATAGTCCAAGGGCACGCTAGTTAACCTACATAGTCCAAGTGCCCGCTAGGCAACCTAGATATTCCAAGTGGCCACTAAGGAACCTACATAGTCCAAGTGCACGCTAGTTAACCTAGACAGTCCCAGTGCCCGCTAGGGAACTTACATAGTCCACGTTCCCGCTTGGTAACCTAATTTGTCCATATGCCCGCTAGGGAAACTACATTGTCCAAGTGCCCACTAGTTAACCTAGATAGTCCAAGTGCCTTCTAGTAAACCTACATAATCCATGGGCCCGCTAGTTAACCTACATAGTGCAAGGGCCCGCTAGTTAACCTAGATCGTGCAAGTGTCCGCTAGTTAACCTACATAGTCCACGTGCCCGGTAGGTAACCTAGATAGTCCTAGTGCCCGTTAGTTAACCTAGATGGTCCAAGGGCCCACTAGGGGACGTACATAGTCCAAGTGCCCGCTAGTTAACCTACATAGTCCAAGGTCCGCTAGTTAACCTAGATAGTCCAAGTGCCCGCTAGTTAACCTACATAGTACAAGGGCCCGCTAGTTGACCTTGATAGTCCAAGTTCCCGCTAGTTAACGTAGATAGTCAAAGTGCCCGCTAATTAACCTAAGTAGTACAAATGTCCGATAGGGATCCTACATAGTCAAAGTGCCCGCTAGTTAACCTACATAGTCCAAGTCCCCGCTAGGTAACCTAGGCAGTCCAAGTGACCATTATGTTACCTACATAGTCCAAGTGCCCGTCCGTTAACCTACATAGTCCAAGTGCCCGCTAGGTAACTTAGATAGCCCAAGTACCCGCTAGGGAACGTACATAGTCCAAGTGCCTTCTAGGTATCCTAGATAGTCCAAGTGCCTGCTAGTTAACCTACATACTCCTAGTGCCTGCTAGGTAAACTACATAGTCCAAGTGCCCATTAGGGTATGTACATAGTTCAAGTGCCCGCTAGGTAACCTAGATTGTCCAAGTGTCCGCTAGTTACCCTACATAGTCCAAGTGCCCGCTTGGTAACCTAGATAGTCCAAAGTCCTGCTAGTTAACCTACATAGTCCAATGCCCGATAGGGAACCTACATAGTCCAAGTGCCCGCTGAGGAACCTACATAGTCCAAGTGCCCGATAGGGAACCTATATATTCCAAGTGCCAGTTAGGGAACCTACATACTCCACGTGCCCATAGGGAACCTATATAGTCCAAGTGCCCGCTGGGGAACCTACATAGTCCAAGTGCCCGTTAGTTAACCTAGATAGTCAAAGTGCCTGCTAGGTAACCTAAATATTCCAAGTGCTCTCTAGGGAACCTACATAGTCCAAGTGCCCGTTAGTTAACCTAGATAGTCCAATTGCCCGTTAGCTAACCTAGATAGTTGAAGTGTCCGCTAGTTAACCTACATAGTCCAAGTGTCCGTTGGTTAACCTAGATAGTCCAAGTGCCCGCTAGGTAACCTAGAGTCCAAGTGCTCGCTAGTTAACCTACATAGTCCAAGTGCCCGCTAGGTAACCTATATAGTCCAAGTGCCCGCTAGGTAACCTACATAGTCCAAGGTCTCACTTGTTAACTTTGATAGTCCAAGTGCCTGCTAGTTAACCTAGATCTTCCAAGTGCCCGCGAGTTAACCTAGATTGTCCAAGTGCCTGCTACTTAACCTACATAGTCCAAGGGCCCACTAGTTAACCTAGATAATCCAAGTGTCCTCTAGTTAACCTCCATAGTCCAAGTACCAGCAAGTTAACCTATATACAAAGTACCCGCTACGTAACCTAGATAGTCCAAGGGCACGCTAGTTAACCTACATAGTCCAAGTGCCCGCTAGGCAACCTAGATATTCCAAGTGGCCACTAAGGAACCTACATAGTCCAAGTGCACGCTAGTTAACCTAGACAGTCCCAGTGCCCGCTAGGGAACTTACATAGTCCACGTTCCCGCTTGGTAACCTAATTTGTCCATATGCCCGCTAGGGAAACTACATTGTCCAAGTGCCCACTAGTTAACCTAGATAGTCCAAGTGCCTTCTAGTAAACCTACATAATCCATGGGCCCGCTAGTTAACCTACATAGTGCAAGGGCCCGCTAGTTAACCTAGATCGTGCAAGTGTCCGCTAGTTAACCTACATAGTCCACGTGCCCGGTAGGTAACCTAGATAGTCCTAGTGCCCGTTAGTTAACCTAGATGGTCCAAGGGCCCACTAGGGGACGTACATAGTCCAAGTGCCCGCTAGTTAACCTACATAGTCCAAGGTCCGCTAGTTAACCTAGATAGTCCAAGTGCCCGCTAGTTAACCTACATAGTACAAGGGCCCGCTAGTTGACCTTGATAGTCCAAGTTCCCGCTAGTTAACGTAGATAGTCAAAGTGCCCGCTAATTAACCTAAGTAGTACAAATGTCCGATAGGGATCCTACATAGTCAAAGTGCCCGCTAGTTAACCTACATAGTCCAAGTCCCCGCTAGGTAACCTAGGCAGTCCAAGTGACCATTATGTTACCTACATAGTCCAAGTGCCCGTCCGTTAACCTACATAGTCCAAGTGCCCGCTAGGTAACTTAGATAGCCCAAGTACCCGCTAGGGAACGTACATAGTCCAAGTGCCTTCTAGGTATCCTAGATAGTCCAAGTGCCTGCTAGTTAACCTACATACTCCTAGTGCCTGCTAGGTAAACTACATAGTCCAAGTGCCCACTAGGTAACCTAGAGAGTCCAATTGCCCGCTAGTTAAGCTAGACAGTCCAAGTACCCGATAGGGAACCTACATAGTCCAAGTGCCCGCTGGGAACCTACATAGTCCAAGTGCTCGCTAGGCAACCTACATAGTCCAAGTGCCCGTTAGTTAACCTAGATAGTCAAAGTGCCTGCTAGGTAACCTAAATAGTCCAAGTGCCCGCTAGGGAACCTACATAGTCCAAGGGCTCGCTAGGTAACCTAGATAGTCCAATTGCCCGTTAGCTAACCTAGATAGTCGAAGTGTCCGCTAGTTAACCTACATAGTCCAAGTGCCCGTTCGTTAACCTAGATAGGCCAAGTGCCCGCTAGGTAACCTACACAGTCCAAGTGCCTGCTAGGTTACCTACATAGTCCAAGTGCCCGTTCGTTAACCTAGATAGTCCAAGTGCCCGCTAGGTTACCTAGACAGTCCAAGTGCCCGCTAGGTAACCTCCATAGTCCAAGTGCCTGCTAGGTAACCTACATAGTCCAAGTGCCCATTAGGTAACCTAGACAGTCCAATTGCCCGCTAGTTAAGCTAGACAGTCCAAGTACCCGATAGGCAACCTACATAGTCCAAGTGCCCGTTAGTTAACCTAGATAGTCAAAGTGCCTGCTAGGTAACCTAAATAGTCCAAGTGCCTGCTAGGGAACCTACATTGTCCAAGTGCCCGCTAGGTAACCTAGATAGTCAACGTGCCTGCTAGGTAAAATAAATAGTCCAAGTGCCCGATAGGGAAACTACATAGTCCAAGGGCCCGCTAGGTAACCTAGATAGTCCAATTGACCGTTAGCTAACCTAGATAGTCGAAGTGTCCGCTGGTTAACCTACATAATCCAAATGCCCGCTAGTTAACCTAGATAGTCCAAGTGGCCGCTTGTTAACCTAGATAGTCCAAGTGCCCGCTAATAAACCTAGATAGTCCAAGGGCCCGCTAGTTAACCTACATAGTCCAAGTGCCCGTTCGTTAACCTAGATAGGCCGAGTGCCCACTAGGTAACCTAGACAGTCCAAGTGCCCACTAGGTTACCTACATAGTCCAAGTGCACGTTCATTAACCTAGATAGTCCAAGTGACCGCTGGTAATCTACATATTCCAAGGGCCCGCTAGGTAACCTTGATAGTCCAAGCGCCTTCTAGTTAACCTACATAGTCCAAGTGCCCGCTAGGTAACCTACATATTCCAAGTGCCCGTTAGTTAACCTAGATAGTCCAAGTGCCCACTAGGGGACGTACATAATCCAAGTGCCCGCGAGGTAACCTTGATAGTCCAAGTGCGCGCTAGGGTATGTACATAGTCTGAGTGCTGGTTAGGAAACCTAGATAATCCAAGTGCCCGCTAGTTAACCTACATAGTCCAAGGGCCCGCAAGTTAACCTACATAGTCCAAGGTCCGCTATTTAACCTAGATAGTCCAAGTGCCCGCTAGTTAACCTACGTAGTACAAGGGCCCGCTACTTGACCTAGATAGTCCAAGTGCCCGCTAGTTAACCTAGATAGTCCAAGTGCCCGCTAGTTAATCTAAGTAGTCCAAATGTCCGATAGGGATCCTACATAGTCCAAGTGCCCGCTATGTAACCTACATATCCAAGTGCCCGTTCGTTAACCTAGATAGTCAAACTGCCCGCTAGGTAACCTAGACAGTCCAAGTGCCCGCTAGGTTACCTACATAGTCCAAGTGCCCGTTCGTTAACCTAGATAGTCCAAGTGCCCGCTAGTTAACCTAGATCGTCCAAGGGCCCTCTAGTTAACCTAGATAGTCCAAGTGCCCGCTAGGGGACGTACATAGTCCAAGTGCCCGCTAGGTAACCTAGATAGTCCAAGTGCCCATTAGGTTATGTACATAGTTCAAGTGCCCGCTAGGTAACCTAGATTGTCCAAGTGTCCGCTAGTTACCCTACATAGACCAAGTGCCCGCTAGGTAACCTAGATAGTCCAAGGTCCTGCTAGTTAACCTACATAGTCCAATGCCCGATAGGGAACCTACATAGTCCAAGTGCCCGCTGAGGAACCTACATAGTCCAAGTGCCCGATAGGGAACCTATATATTCCAAGTGCCAGTTAGGGAACCTACATACTCCACGTGCCCATAGGGAACCTATATAGTCCAAGTGCCCGCTGGGGAACCTACATAGTCCAAGTGCCCGTTAGTTAACCTAGATAGTCAAAGTGCCTGCTAGGTAACCTAAATATTCCAAATGCTCTCTAGGGAACCTACATAGTCCAAGTGCCCGTTAGTTAACCTAGATAGTCCAATTGCCCGTTAGCTAACCTAGATAGTCGAAGTGTCCGCTAGTTAACCTACATAGTCCAAGTGTCCGTTGGTTAACCTAGATAGTCCAAGTGCCCGCTAGGTAACCTAGAGTCCAAGTGCTCGCTAGTTAACCTACATAGTCCAAGTGCCCGCTAGGTAACCTATATAGTCCAAGTGCCCGCTAGGTAACCTACATAGTCCAAGGTCTCACTTGTTAACTTTGATAGTCCAAGTGCCTGCTAGTTAACCTAGATCTTCCAAGTGCCCGCGAGTTAACCTAGATTGTCCAAGTGCCTGCTACTTAACATACATAGTCCAAGGGCCCACTACTTAACCTAGATAATCCAAGTGTCCTCTAGTTAACCTACATAGTCCAAGTACCAGCAAGTTAACCTATATACAAAGAACCCGCTACGTAACCTAGATAGTCCAAGGGCACGCTAGTTAACCTACATAGTCCAAGTGCCCGCTAGGCAACCTAGATAGTCCAAGTGCCCACTAAGGAACCTACATAGTCCAAGTGCACGCTAGTTAACCTAGACAGTCCCAGTGCCCGCTAGGGAACTTACATAGTCCAAGTTCCCGCTTGGTAACCTAAATTGTCCAAATGCCCGCTGGGGAAACTACATAGTCCAAGTGCCCGCTAGTTAACCTAGATAGTCCCAGTGCCCGCTAGGGAACTTACATAGTCCAAGTTCCCGCTTGGTAACCTAAATTGTCCAAATGCCCGCTAGGCAACCTAGATAGTCCAAGGGACCGCTAGTTAATCTAGATAGTCCAAGTGCCCGCTAGTTAACCTAGATAGTCCAAGTGCCCGCTAGTTAACCTAGATCGTCCAAGGGCCCTCTAGTTAACCTAGATAGTCCAAGTGCCTGCTAGTAAACCTACATAATCCATGGGCCCGCTAGTTAACCTACATAGTGCAAGGGCCCGTTAGTTAACCTAGATCGTGCAAGTGTCCGCTAGTTAACCTACATAGTCCATGTGCCCGGTAGGTAACCTAGATAGTCCTAGTGCCCGTTAGTTAACCTAGATGGTCCAAGGGCCCACTAGGGGACGTACATAGTCCAAGTGCCCGCTAGTTAACCTACATAGTCCAAGGTCCGCTAGTTAACCTAGATAGTCCAAGTGCCCGCTAGTTAACCTACGTAGTACAAGGGCCCTCTAGTTGACTTTGATAGTCCAAGTTCCCGCTAGTTAACGTAGATAGTCAAAGTGCCCGCTAATTAACCTAAGTAGTACAAATGTCCGATAGGGATCCTACATAGTCAAAGTGCCCGCTAGTTAACCTACATAGTCCAAGTCCCCGCTAGGTAACCTAGGCAGTCCAAGTGACCATTATGTTACCTACATAGTCCAAGTGCCCGTCCGTTAACCTACATAGTCCAAGTGCCCGCTAGGTAACTTAGATAGCCCAAGTACCCGCTAGAGAACGTACATAGTCCAAGTGCCTTCTAGGTAACCTAGATAGTCCAAGTGCCTGCTAGTTAACCTACATACTCCAAGTGCCTGCTAGGTAAACTACATAGTCCAAGTGCCCATTAGGTAACTTAGACAGTCCAATTGCCCGCTAGTTAAGCTAGACAGTCCAAGTACCCGATAGGGAACCTACATAGTCCAAGTGCCCGCTGGGAACCTACATAGTCCATGTGCTCGCTAGTCAACCTACATAGTCCAAGTGCCCGTTAGTTAACCTAGATAGTCAAAGTGCCTGCTAGGTAACCTAAATAGTCCAAGTGCCTGCTAGGTAACCTACATAGTCCAAGTGCCCGCTAGGTTATCTAGATAGTCCAATTGCCCGTTAGCTAACCTAGATAGTCGAAGTGTCCCCTAGTTAACCTACATAGTCCAAGTGCCCGTTCGTTAACCTAGATGGGCCAAGTGCCCGCTAGGTAACCTAGACAGTCCAAGTGCCCGCTAGGTAACCTTGATAGTCCAAGTGCCTTCTAGTTAACCTACATAGTCCAAGTGCCCGCTAGGTAACATACATAGTCCAAGTGCCCACTATGTAACCTAAATAATCCAAATGCCCGCTAGTTAACCTAGATACTCCAAGTGCCCGCTTGTTAACCTAGATAGTCCAAGTGCCCGCTAGTAAACCTAGATAGTCCAAGGGCCCGCTAGTTAATCTACATAGTCCAGTGCCCGCTAGTTAACCTAGATAGTCCAAGTGCCCGCTAGTTAACCTAGATAGTCCAAGGGCCCGCTAGTTAATCTAGATAGTCCAAGTGCCCACTAGTTAACCTAGATAGTCCAAGTGCCCGCTAGTTAACCTAGATCGTCCAAGTGCCCGCTGGTTAACCTAGATAATCCAAGTGCCCGATAGTTAACCTACATAGTCCAAGGGCCCAATAGTTAACCTAGATTGTCCTAGTGCCCGCTTGGGGACATACATAGTCCAAGTGCCCCCTAGGGAATCTACATAGTCCAAGTGCTCGCTAAGCAACCTACATAGTCCAAGTGCCCGTTAGCTAACCTAGATAGTCAAAGTGCCTGCTAGGTAACCTAAATAGTCCAAGTGCCCGCTAGGGAACCTACATAGTCGAAGTGCCCACTAGGTAACCTCGATAGTCCAATTGCCCGTTAGCTAACCTAGATAGTCGAAGTGTCCGCTAGTTAACCTACATAATCCAAATGCCCGCTAGTTAACCTTGATAGTCCAAGTGCCCGCTTGTTAACCTAGATAGTACAAGTGCCCGCTAGTAAACCTAGATTGTCCAAGGGCCGCTAGTTAACCTACATAGTCCAAGTGCCCGTTCGTTAACCTAGATACGCCAAGTGCCCACTAGGTAACCTAGACAGTCCAAGTGCCCACTAGGTTACCTACATAGTCCAAGTGCACGTTCATTAACCTAGATAGTCCAAGTGCCCGCTGGTAATCTACATAGTCCAAGGGCCCGCTAGGTAACTTTGATAGTCCAAGCGCCTTCTAGTTAACCTACATAGGCCAAGTGCCCGCTAGGTAACCTACATAGTCCAAGTGCCCGTTAGTTAACATAGATAGTCCATGTGTCCACTAGGGGACGTACATAGTCCATGTGCCCGCTAGGTAACCTTGATAGTCCAAGTGTGCGCTAGGGTATGTACATAGTCCGAGTGCTGGCTAGGAAACCTAGATAATCCAAGTGCCCGCAAGTTAACCTACATAGTCCAAGGGCCCGCAAGTTAACCTACATAGTCCAAGGTCCGCTATTTAACCTAGACAGTCCAATTGCCCGCTAGTTAACCTAGACAGTCCAAGTACCTGATATTGAACCTACATAGTCCAAGTGCTCGCTATGGAACCTATATAGTCCAAGTGCTCGCTAGGCAACCTACATAGTCTAAGTGCCTGTTAGTTAACCTAGATAGTCAAAGTGCCTGCTAGGTAAACTACATAGTCCAAGTGCCCGCTAGGGAACCCACATAGTCCAAGTGTCCGCTGAGTAACCTAGATAGTCCAATTGCCCGTTAGCTAACCTAGATAGTCGAAGTGTCCGCTAGTTAACCTACATAGTCCAAGTGTCCGTTCGTTAACCTAGATAGGCCAAGTGCCCTCTAGGTAACCTAGACAGTCAAAGTGCCCACTAGGTTACCTACATAGTCCAAGTGCACGTTCGTTAACCTAGATAGTCCAAGTGCCCGCTGGTAACCTACATAATCCAAGGGCCCGCTATGTAATCTTTATAGTCCAAGTGCCTTCTATTTAACCTACATAGTCCAAGTGCCCGCTAGGTAACCTACATAGTCCAAGTGCCCACTAGGTAACCTAAGTAATCCTAATGCCCGCTAGGAAAACTACATAGTTCAAGTGCCCGCTAGTTAACCTAGATAGTCCAAGTGCCCGCTAGTAAACCTAGATAGTCCAAGGGCCCGCTAGTTAATCTAGATAGTCCAAGTGCCCGCTAGTTAATCTAGATAGTCCAAGTGCCCGCTAGTTAACCTAGATAGTCCAAGGGACCGCTAGTTAATCTAGATAGTCCAAGTGCCCGCTAGTTAACCTAGATAGTCCAAGTGCCCGCTAGTTAACCTAGATCGTCCAAGGGCCCTCTAGTTAACCTAGATAGTCCAAGTGCCCGCTAGGGGACGTACATAGTCCAAGTGCCCTCTAGGTAACCTACATAGTCCAATGCCCGTTAGTTAACCTAGATAGTCCAAGTGCCCACTAGGGGACGTACATAGTCCAAGTGCCCGCTAGGTAACCTTGATAGTCCAAGTGCGCGCTAGGGTATGTACATAGTCCGAGTGCTGGCTAGGAAACCTAGATAATCCAAGTGCCCACTAGTTAACCTACATAGTCCAAGGGCCCGCAAGTTAACCTACATAGTCCTAGGTCCGCTATTTAACCTATATAGTCCAAGTGCCCGCTAGTTAACCTAAGTAGTCCAAATGTCCGATAGGGATCCTACATAGTCCAAGTGCCCGCTACGTAACCTACATATCCAAGTGCCCGTTCGTTAACCTATATAGTCCAAGTGCCCGCTAGGTAACCTAGACAGTCCAAGTGCCCGCTAGGTAACCTACATAGTCCAAGTGCCCGTTCGTTAACCTAGATAGTCCAAGTGCACGCTAGGTTACCTAGACAGTCCAAGTGCCCGCTAGTTAACCTCCATAGTCCAAGTGCCTGCTAGGTAAACTACACAGTCCAAGTGCCCACTAGGTAACCTAGACAGTCCAATTGCCCGCTAGTTTACCTAGACAGTCCAAGTACCCGATAGGGAACCTACATAGTCCAAGTGCTCGCTAGGGAACCTATATAGTCCAAGAGCTCGCTAGGCAACCTACATAGTCCAAGTGCCTGTTAGTTAACCTAGATTGTCAAAGTGCCTGCTAGGTAACCTAAATAGTCCAAGTGCCCGCTAGGGAACCTACATAGTCCAAGTGTCCGCTAGGTAACCTAGATAGTCCAATTGCCCGTTAGCTAACCTAGATAGTCGAACTGTCCGCTAGTTAACCTACATAGTCCAAGTGTCCGTTCATTAACCTAGATAGGCCAAGTGCCCTCTAGGTAACCTAGACAGTCCAAGTGCCCGCTGGGTTACCTACATAATCCAAGTGCACGTTCGTTAACCTAGATAGTCCAAGTGCCCGCTGGCAACCTACATAATCCAAGGGCCCGCTAGGTAATCTTGATAGTCCAAGTGCCTTCTAGTTAACCTATATAGTCCAAGTGCCCGCTAGGTAACCTACATAGTCCAAATGCCCACTAGGTAACCTAAGTAATCCTAATGCCCGCTAGGAAAACTACATAGTCCATGTGCCCGCTACGTAACCTTGATAGTCCAAGTGCCTTCTAGTTAACCTACATAGTCCAAGTGCCCTCTAGGTAACATACATAGTCCAAGTGCCCACTATGTAACCTAAATAATCCAAATGCCCGCTAGTTAACCTACATAGTCCAAGTGTCCGTTCGTTAACCTAGATAGGCCAAGTGCCCTCTAGGTAACCTAGACAGTCCAAGTGCCCGCTAGGTTACCTACATAGTCCAAGTGCACGTTCGTTAACCTAGATAGTCCAAGTGCCCGCTGGTAACCTACATAATCCAAGGGCCCGCTAGGTAATCTTGATAGTCCAAGTGCCTTCTAGTTAACCTACATAGTCCAAGTGCCCGCTAGGTAACCTACATAGTCCAAGTGCCCACTAGGTAACCTAAGTAATCCTAATGCCCGCTAGGAAAACTACATAGTCCAAGTGCCCGCTAGTTAACCTAGACAGTCCAAGTGCCCGCTAGTAAACCTAGATAGTTCAAGGGCCCGCTAGTTAATCTAGATAGTCCAAGTGCCCGCTAGTTAACCTAGATAGTCCAAGTGCCCGCTAGTTAACCTAGATAGTCCAAGTGCCCGCTAGTTAACCTAGATAGTCAAAGTGCCTGCTAGGTAAACTACATAGTCCAAGTGCCCGCTAGGGAACCCACATAGTCCAAGTGTCCGCTGGGTAACCTAGATAGTCCAATTGCCCGTTAGCTAACCTAGATAGTCGAAGTGTCCGCTAGTTAACCTACATAGTCCAAGTGTCCGTTCGTTAACCTAGATAGGCCAAGTGCCCTCTAGGTAACCTAGACAGTCCAAGTGCCCGCTAGGTTACCTACATAGTCCAAGTGCACGTTCGTTAACCTAGATAATCCAAGTGCCCGCTGGTAACCTACATAATCCAAGGGCCCGCTAGGTAATCTTGATAGTCCAAGTGCCTTCTAGTTAACCTACATAGTCCAAGTGCCCGCTAGGTAACCTACATAGTCCAAGTGCCCACTAGGTAACCTAAGTAATCCTAATGCCCGCTAGGAAAACTACATAGTCCAAGTGCCCGCTAGTTAACCTAAATAGTCCAAGTGCCCGCTAGTAAACCTAGATAGTCCAAGGGCCCGCTAGTTAATCTGGATAGTCCAAGTGCCCGCTAGTTAACCCAGATAGTCCAAGTGCCCGCTAGTTAACCTAGATAGTCCAAGGGACCGCTAGTTAATCTAGATAGTCCAAGTGCCCGCTAGTTAACCTAGATAGTCCAAGTGCCCGCTAGTTAACCTAGATCGTCCAAGGGCCCTCTAGTTAACCTAGATAGTCCAAGTGCCCGCTAGGGGACGTACATAGTCCAAGTGCCCTCTAGGTAACCTACATAGTCCAATGCCCGTTAGTTAACCTAGATAGTCCAAGTGCCCACTAGGGGACGTACATAGTCCAAGTGCCCGCTAGGTAACCTACATAGTCAAGTGCCCACTAGGTAACCTAAGTAATCCTAATGCCCGCTAGGAAAACTACATAGTCCAAGTGCCCGCTAGGTAACCTAGACAGTCCAAGTGCCCGCTAGGTAACCTTGATAGTCCAAGTGCCTTCTAGTTAACCTACATAGTCCAAGTGCCCGCTAGGTAACATACATAGTCCAAGTGCCCACTATGTAACCTAAATAATCCAAATGCCCGCTAGTTAACCTACATAGTCCAAGTGTCCGTTCGTTAACCTAGATAGGCCAAGTGCCCTCTAGGTAACCTAGACAGTCCAAGTGCCCGCTAGGGTACCTACATAGTCCAAGTGCACGTTCGTTAACCTAGATAGTCCAAGTGCCCGCTGGTAACCTACATAATCCAAGGGCCCGCTAGGTAATCTTGATAGTCCAAGTGCCTTCTAGTTAACCTACATAGTCCAAGTGCCCACTAGGTAACCTAAGTAATCCTAATGCCCGCTAGGAAAACTACATAGTCCAAGTGCCCGCTAGTTAACCTAGATAGTCCAAGTGCCCACTAGTAAACCTAGATAGTCCAAGGGCCCGCTAGTTAATCTAGATAGTCCAAGTGCCCGCTAGTTAACCTAGATAGTCCAAGTGCCCGCTAGTTAACCTAGATAGTCCAAGGGACCGCTAGTTAACCTAGATAGTCAAAGTGCCTGCTAGGTAAACTACATAGTCCAAGTGCCCGCTAGGGAACCCACATAGTCCAAGTGTCCGCTGGGTAACCTAGATAGTCCAATTGCCCGTTAGCTAACCTAGATAGTCGAAGTGTCCGCTAGTTACCCTACATAGTCCAAGTGTCCGTTCGTTAACCTAGATAGGCCAAGTGCCCTCTAGGTAACCTAGACAGTCCAAGTGCCTGCTAGGTTACCTACATAGTCCAAGTGCACGTTCGTTAACCTAGATAGTCCAAGTGCCCGCTGGTAACCTATATAATCCAAGGGCCCGCTAGGTAATCTTGATAGTCCAAGTGCCTTCTAGTTAACCTACATAGTCCAAGTGCCCGCTAGGTAACCTACATAGTCCAAGTGCCCACTAGGTAACCTAAGTAATCCTAATGCCCGCTAGGAAAACTACATAGTCCAAGTGCCCGCTAGTTAACCTAAATAGTCCAAGTGCCCGCTAGTAAACCTAGATAGTCCAAGGGCCCGCTAGTTAATCTAGATAGTCCAAGTGCCCGCTAGTTAACCCAGATAGTCCAAGTGCCCGCTAGTTAACCTAGATAGTCCAGGGACCGCTAGTTAATCTAGATAGTCCAAGTGCCCGCTAGTTAACCTAGATCGTCCAAGGGCCCTCTAGTTAACCTAGATAGTCCATGTGCCCGCTAGGGGACGTACATAGTCCAAGTGCCCTCTAGGTAACCTACATAGTCCAATGCCCGTTAGTTAACCTAGATAGTCCAAGTGCCCACTAGGGGACGTACATAGTCCAAGTGCCCGCTAGGTAACCTACAAAGTCAAGTGCCCACTAGGTAACCTAAGTAATCCTAATGCCCGCTAGGAAAACTACATAGTCCAAGTGCCCGCTAGGTAACCTAGACAGTCCAAGTGCCCGCTAGGTAACCTTGATAGTCCAAGTGCCTTCTAGTTAACCTACATAGTCCAAGTGCCCGCTAGGTAACATACATAGTCCAAGTGCCCACTATGTAACCTAAATAATCCAAATGCCCGCTAGTTAACCTACATAGTCCAAGTGTCCGTTCGTTAACCTAGACAGTCCAAGTGCCCGCTAGGTTACCTACATAGTCCAAGTGCACGTTCGTTAACCTAGATAGTCCAAGTGCCCGCTGGTAACCTACATAATCCAAGGGCCCGCTAGGTAATCTTGATAGTCCAAGTGCCTTCTAGTTAACCTACATAGTCCAAGTGCCCGCTAGGTAACCTACATAGTCCAAGTGCCCACTAGGTAACCTAAGTAATCCTAATGCCCGCTAGGAAAACTACATAGTCCAAGTGCCCGCTAGTTAACCTAGATAGTCCAAGTGCCCACTAGTAAACCTAGATAGTCCAAGGGCCCGCTAGTTAATCTAGATAGTCCAAGTGCCCGCTAGTTAACCCAGATAGTCCAAGTGCCCGCTAGTTAACCTAGATAGTCCAAGGGACCGCTAGTTAATCTAGATAGTCCAAGTGCCCGCTAGTTAACCTAGATAGTCCAAGTGCCCGCTAGTTAACCTAGATCGTCCAAGGGCCCTCTAGTTAACCTAGATAGTCCAAGTGCCCGCTAGGGGACGTACATAGTCCAAGTGCCCTCTAGGTAACCTACATAGTCCAATGCCCGTTAGTTAACCTAGATAGTCCAAGTGCCCACTAGGGGACGTACATAATCCAAGTGCCCGCTAGGTAACCTTGATAGTCCAAGTGCGCTCTAGGGTATGTACATAGTCCGAGTGCTGGCTAGGAAACCTAGATAATCCAAGTGCCCACTAGTTAACCTACATAGTCCAAGGGCCCGCAAGTTAACCTACATAGTCCTAGGTCCGCTATTTAACCTATATAGTCCAAGTGCCCGCTAGTTAACCTAAGTAGTCCAAATGTCCGATAGGGATCCTACATAGTCCAAGTGCCCGCTACGTAACCTACATATCCAAGTGCCCATTCATTAACCTATATAGTCCAAGTGCCCGCTAGGTAACCTAGACAGTCCAAGTGCCCGCTAGGTTACCTACATAGTCCAAGTGCCCGTTCGTTAACCTAGATAGTCCAAGTGCCCGCTAGGTTACCTAGACAGTCCAAGTGCCCGCTAGTTAACCTCCATAGTCCAAGTGCCTGCTAGGTAAACTACACAGTCCAAGTGCCCACTAGGTAACCTAGACAGTCCAATTGCCCGCTAGTTTACCTAGACAGTCCAAGTACCCGATAGGGAACCTACATAGTCCAAGTGCTCGCTAGGGAACCTATATAGTCCAAGAGCTCGCTAGGCAACCTACATAGTCCAAGTGCCTGTTAGTTAACCTAGATAGTCAAAGTGCCTGCTAGGTAACCTAAATAGTCCAAGTGCCCGCTAGGGAACCTACATAGTCCAAGTGTCCGCTAGGTAACCTAGATAGTCCAATTGCCCGTTAGCTAACCTAGATAGTCGAACTGTCCGCTAGTTAACCTACATAGTCCAAGTGTCCGTTCATTAACCTAGATAGGCCAAGTGCCCTCTAGGTAACCTAGACAGTCCAAGTGCCCGCTGGGTTACCTACATAATCCAAGTGCACGTTCGTTAACCTAGATAGTCCAAGTGCCCGCTGGCAACCTACATAATCCAAGGGCCCGCTAGGTAATCTTGATAGTCCAAGTGCCTTCTAGTTAACCTATATAGTCCAAGTGCCCGCTAGGTAACCTACATAGTCCAAGTGCCCACTAGGTAACCTAAGTAATCCTAATGCCCGCTAGGAAAACTACATAGTCCAAGTGCCCGCTACGTAACCTTGATAGTCCAAGTGCCTTCTAGTTAACCTACATAGTCCAAGTGCCCTCTAGGTAACATACATAGTCCAAGTGCCCACTATGTAACCTAAATAATCCAAATGCCCGCAAGTTAACCTACATAGTCCAAGTGTCCGTTCGTTAACCTAGATAGGCCAAGTGCCCTCTAGGTAACCTAGACAGTCCAAGTGCCCGCTAGGTTACCTACATAGTCCAAGTGCACGTTCGTTAACCTAGATAGTCCAAGTGCCCGCTGGTAACCTACATAATCCAAGGGCCCGCTAGGTAATCTTGATAGTCCAAGTGCCTTCTAGTTAACCTACATAGTCCAAGTGCCCGCTAGGTAACCTACATAGTCCAAGTGCCCACTAGGTAACCTAAGTAATCCTAATGCCCGCTAGGAAAACTACATAGTCCAAGTGCCCGCTAGTTAACCTAGACAGTCCAAGTGCCCGTTAGTAAACCTAGATAGTTCAAGGGCCCGCTAGTTAATCTAGATAGTCCAAGTGCCCGCTAGTTAACCTAGATAGTCCAAGTGCCCGCTAGTTAACCTAGATAGTCCAAGTGCCCGCTAGTTAACCTAGATAGTCAAAGTGCCTGCTAGGTAAACTACATAGTCCATGTGCCCGCTAGGGAACCCACATAGTCCAAGTGTCCGCTGGGTAACCTAGATAGTCCAATTGCCCGTTAGCTAACCTAGATAGTCGAAGTGTCCGCTAGTTAACCTACATAGTCCAAGTGTCCGTTCGTTAACCTAGATAGGCCAAGTGCCCTCTAGGTAACCTAGACAGTCCAAGTGCCCGCTAGGTTACCTACATAGTCCAAGTGCACGTTCGTTAACCTAGATAATCCAAGTGCCCGCTGGTAACCTACATAATCCAAGGGCCCGCTAGGTAATCTTGATAGTCCAAGTGCCTTCTAGTTAACCTACATAGTCCAAGTGCCCGCTAGGTAACCTACATAGTCCAAGTGCCCACTAGGTAACCTAAGTAATCCTAATGCCCGCTAGGAAAACTACATAGTCCAAGTGCCCGCTAGTTAACCTAAATAGTCCAAGTGCCCGCTAGTAAACCTAGATAGTCCAAGGGCCCGCTAGTTAATCTAGATAGTCCAAGTGCCCGCTAGTTAACCCAGATAGTCCAAGTGCCCGCTAGTTAACCTAGATAGTCCAAGGGACCGCTAGTTAATCTAGATAGTCCAAGTGCCCGCTAGTTAACCTAGATAGTCCAAGTGCCCGCTAGTTAACCTAGATCGTCCAAGGGCCCTCTAGTTAACCTAGATAGTCCAAGTGCCCGCTAGGGGACGTACATAGTCCAAGTGCCCTCTAGGTAACCTACATAGTCCAATGCCCGTTAGTTAACCTAGATAGTCCAAGTGCCCACTAGGGGACGTACATAGTCCAAGTGCCCGCTAGGTAACCTACATAGTCAAGTGCCCACTAGGTAACCTAAGTAATCCTAATGACCGCTAGGAAAACTACATAGTCCAAGTGCCCGCTAGGTAACCTAGACAGTCCAAGTGCCCGCTAGGTAACCTTGATAGTCCAAGTGCCTTCTAGTTAACCTACATAGTCCAAGTGCCCGCTAGGTAACATACATAATCCAAGTGCCCACCCTGTAACCTAAATAATCCAAATGCCCGCTAGTTAACCTACATAGTCCAAGTGTCCGTTCGTTAACCTAGATAGGCCAAGTGCCCTCTAGGTAACCTGGACAGTCCAAGTGCCCGCTAGGGTACCTACATAGTCCAAGTGCACGTTCGTTAACCTAGATAGTCCAAGTGCCCGCTGGTAACCTACATAATCCAAGGGCCCGCTAGGTAATCTTGATAGTCCAAGTGCCTTCTAGTTAACCTTCATAGTCCAAGTGCCCGCTAGGTAACCTACATAGTCCAAGTGCCCACTAGGTAACCTAAGTAATCCTAATGCCCGCTAGGAAAACTACATAGTCCAAGTGCCCGCTAGTTAACCTAGATAGTCCAAGTGCCCACTAGTAAACCTAGATAGTCCAAGGGCCCGCTAGTTAATCTAGATAGTCCAAGTGCCCGCTAGTTAACCTAGATAGTCCAAGTGCCCGCTAGTTAACCTAGATAGTCCAAGGGACCGCTAGTTAACCTAGATAGTCAAAGTGCCTGCTAGGTAAACTACATAGTCCAAGTGCCCGCTAGGGAACCCACATAGTCCAAGTGTCCGCTGGGTAACCTAGATAGTCCAATTGCCCGTTAGCTAACCTAGATAGTCGAAGTGTCCGCTAGTTACCCTACATAGTCCAAGTGTCCGTTCGTTAACCTAGATAGGCCAAGTGCCCTCTAGGTAACCTAGACAGTCCAAGTGCCTGCTAGGTTACCTACATAGTCCAAGTGCACGTTCGTTAACCTAGATAGTCCAAGTGCCCGCTGGTAACCTATATAATCCAAGGGCCCGCTAGGTAATCTTGATAGTCCAAGTGCCTTCTAGTTAACCTACATAGTCCAAGTGCCCGCTAGGTAACCTACATAGTCCAAGTGCCCACTAGGTAACCTAAGTAATCCTAATGCCCGCTAGGAAAACTACATAGTCCAAGTGCCCGCTAGTTAACCTAAATAGTCCAAGTGCCCGCTAGTAAACCTAGATAGTCCAAGGGCCCGCTAGTTAATCTAGATAGTCCAAGTGCCCGCTAGTTAACCCAGATAGTCCAAGTGCCCGCTAGTTAACCTAGATAGTCCAGGGACCGCTAGTTAATCTAGATAGTCCAAGTGCCCGCTAGTTAACCTAGATCGTCCAAGGGCCCTCTAGTTAACCTAGATAGTCCATGTGCCCGCTAGGGGACGTACATAGTCCAAGTGCCCTCTAGGTAACCTACATAGTCCAATGCCCGTTAGTTAACCTAGATAGTCCAAGTGCCCACTAGGGGACGTACATAGTCCAAGTGCCCGCTAGGTAACCTACAAAGTCAAGTGCCCACTAGGTAACCTAAGTAATCCTAATGCCCGCTAGGAAAACTACATAGTCCAAGTGCCCGCTAGGTAACCTAGACAGTCCAAGGGCCCGCTAGGTAACCTTGATAGTCCAAGTGCCTTCTAGTTAACCTACATAGTCCAAGTGCCCGCTAGGTAACATACATAGTCCAAGTGCCCACTATGTAACCTAAATAATCCAAATGCCCGCTAGTTAACCTACATAGTCCAAGTGTCCGTTCGTTAACCTAGACAGTCCAAGTGCCCGCTAGGTTACCTACATAGTCCAAGTGCACGTTCGTTAACCTAGATAGTCCAAGTGCCCGCTGGTAACCTACATAATCCAAGGGCCCGCTAGGTAATCTTGATAGTCCAAGTGCCTTCTAGTTAACCTACATAGTCCAAGTGCCCGCTAGGTAACCTACATAGTCCAAGTGCCCACTAGGTAACCTAAGTAATCCTAATGCCCGATAGGAAAACTACATAGTCCAAGTGCCCGCTAGTTAACCTAGATAGTCCAAGTGCCCACTAGTAAACCTAGATAGTCCAAGGGCCCGCTAGTTAATCTAGATAGTCCAAGTGCCCACTAGTTAACCCAGATAGTCCAAGTGCCCGCTAGTTAACCTAGATAGTCCAAGGGACCGCTAGTTAATCTAGATAGTCCAAGTGCCCGCTAGTTAACCTAGATAGTCCAAGTGCCCGCTAGTTAACCTAGATCGTCCAAGGGCCCTCTAGTTAACCTAGATAGTCCAAGTGCCCGCTAGGGGACGTACATAGTCCAAGTGCCCTCTAGGTAACCTACATAGTCCAATGCCCGTTAGTTAACCTAGATAGTCCAAGTGCCCACTAGGGGACGTACATAGTCCAAGTGCCCGCTAGGTAACCTTGATAGTCCAAGTGCGCTCTAGGGTATGTACATAGTCCGAGTGCTGGCTAGGAAACCTACATAATCCAAGTGCCCACTAGTTAACCTACATAGTCCAAGGGCCCGCAAGTTAACCTACATAGTCCTAGGTCCGCTATTTAACCTATATAGTCCAAGTGCCCGCTAGTTAACCTAAGTAGTCCAAATGTCCGATAGGGATCCTACATAGTCCAAGTGCCCGCTACGTAACCTACATATCCAAGTGCCCATTCGTTAACCTATATAGTCCAAGTGCCCGCTAGGTAACCTAGACAGTCCAAGTGCCCGCTAGGTTACCTACATAGTCCAAGTGCCCGTTCGTTAACCTAGATAGTCCAAGTGCCCGCTAGGTTACCTAGACAGTCCAAGTGCCCGCTAGTTAACCTCCATAGTCCAAGTGCCTGCTAGGTAAACTACACAGTCCAAGTGCCCACTAGGTAACCTAGACAGTCCAATTGCCCGCTAGTTTACCTAGACAGTCCAAGTACCCGATAGGGAACCTACATAGTCCAAGTGCTCGCTAGGGAACCTATATAGTCCAAGAGCTCGCTAGGCAACCTACATAGTCCAAGTGCCTGTTAGTTAACCTAGATAGTCAAAGTGCCTGCTAGGTAACCTAAATAGTCCAAGTGCCCGCTAGGGAACCTACATAGTCCAAGTGTCCGCTAGGTAACCTAGATAGTCCAATTGCCCGTTAGCTAACCTAGATAGTCGAACTGTCCGCTAGTTAACCTACATAGTCCAAGTGTCCGTTCATTAACCTAGATAGGCCAAGTGCCCTCTAGGTAACCTAGACAGTCCAAGTGCCCGCTGGGTTACCTACATAATCCAAGTGCACGTTCGTTAACCTAGATAGTCCAAGTGCCCGCTGGCAACCTACATAATCCAAGGGCCCGCTAGGTAATCTTGATAGTCCAAGTGCCTTCTAGTTAACCTATATAGTCCAAGTGCCCGCTAGGTAACCTACATAGTCCAAGTGCCCACTAGGTAACCTAAGTAATCCTAATGCCCGCTAGGAAAACTACATAGTCCAAGTGCCCGCTACGTAACCTTGATAGTCCAAGTGCCTTCTAGTTAACCTACATAGTCCAAGTGCCCTCTAGGTAACATACATAGTCCAAGTGCCCACTATGTAACCTAAATAATCCAAATGCCCGCTAGTTAACCTACATAGTCCAAGTGTCCGTTCGTTAACCTAGATAGGCCAAGTGCCCTCTAGGTAACCTAGACAGTCCAAGTGCCCGCTAGGTTACCTACATAGTCCAAGTGCACGTTCGTTAACCTAGATAGTCCAAGTGCCCGCTGGTAACCTACATAATCCAAGGGCCCGCTAGGTAATCTTGATAGTCCAAGTGCCTTCTAGTTAACCTACATAGTCCAAGTGCCCGCTAGGTAACCTACATAGTCCAAGTGCCCACTAGGTAACCTAAGTAATCCTAATGCCCGCTAGGAAAACTACATAGTCCAAGTGCCCGCTAGTTAACCTAGACAGTCCAAGTGCCCGCTAGTAAACCTAGATAGTTCAAGGGCCCGCTAGTTAATCTAGATAGTCCAAGTGCCCGCTAGTTAACCTAGATAGTCCAAGTGCCCGCTAGTTAACCTAGATAGTCCAAGTGCCCGCTAGTTAACCTAGATAGTCAAAGTGCCTGCTAGGTAAACTACATAGTCCAAGTGCCCGCTAGGGAACCCACATAGTCCAAGTGTCCGCTGGGTAACCTAGATAGTCCAATTGCCCGTTAGCTAACCTAGATAGTCGAAGTGTCCGCTAGTTAACCTACATAGTCCAAGTGTCCGTTCGTTAACCTAGATAGGCCAAGTGCCCTCTAGGTAACCTAGACAGTCCAAGTGCCCGCTAGGTTACCTACATAGTCCAAGTGCACGTTCGTTAACCTAGATAATCCAAGTGCCCGCTGGTAACCTACATAATCCAAGGGCCCGCTAGGTAATCTTGATAGTCCAAGTGCCTTCTAGTTAACCTACATAGTCCAAGTGCCCGCTAGGTAACCTACATAGTCCAAGTGCCCACTAGGTAACCTAAGTAATCCTAATGCCCGCTAGGAAAACTACATAGTCCAAGTGCCCGCTAGTTAACCTAAATAGTCCAAGTGCCCGCTAGTAAACCTAGATAGTCCAAGGGCCCGCTAGTTAATCTAGATAGTCCAAGTGCCCGCTAGTTAACCCAGATAGTCCAAGTGCCCGCTAGTTAACCTAGATAGTCCAAGGGACCGCTAGTTAATCTAGATAGTCCAAGTGCCCGCTAGTTAACCTAGATAGTCCAAGTGCCCGCTAGTTAACCTAGATCGTCCAAGGGCCCTCTAGTTAACCTAGATAGTCCAAGTGCCCGCTAGGGGACTTACATAGTTCAAGTGCCCTCTAGGTAACCTACATAGTCCAATGCCCGTTAGTTAACCTAGATAGTCCAAGTGCCCACTAGGGGACGTACATAGTCCAAGTGCCCGCTAGGTAACCTACATAGTCAAGTGCCCACTAGATAACCTAAGTAATCCTAATGCCCGCTAGGAAAACTACATAGTCCAAGTGCCCGCTAGGTAACCTAGACAGTCCAAGTGCCCGCTAGGTAACCTTGATAGTCCAAGTGCCTTCTAGTTAACCTACATAGTCCAAGTGCCCGCTAGGTAACATACATAATCCAAGTGCCCACCCTGTAACCTAAATAATCCAAATGCCCGCTAGTTAACCTACATAGTCCAAGTGTCCGTTCGTTAACCTAGATAGGCCAAGTGCCCTCTAGGTAACCTAGACAGTCCAAGTGCCCGCTAGGGTACCTACATAGTCCAAGTGCACGTTCGTTAACCTAGATAGTCCAAGTGCCCGCTGGTAACCTACATAATCCAAGGGCCCGCTAGGTAATCTTGATAGTCCAAGTGCCTTCTAGTTAACCTTCATAGTCCAAGTGCCCGCTAGGTAACCTACATAGTCCAAGTGCCCACTAGGTAACCTAAGTAATCCTAATGCCCGCTAGGAAAACTACATAGTCCAAGTGCCCGCTAGTTAACCTAGATAGTCCAAGTGCCCACTAGTAAACCTAGATAGTCCAAGGGCCCGCTAGTTAATCTAGATAGTTCAAGTGCCCGCTAGTTAACCTAGATAGTCCAAGTGCCCGCTAGTTAACCTAGATAGTCCAAGGGACCGCTAGTTAACCTAGATAGTCAAAGTGCCTGCTAGGTAAACTACATAGTCCAAGTGCCCGCTAGGGAACCCACATAGTCCAAGTGTCCGCTGGGTAACCTAGATAGTCCAATTGCCCGTTAGCTAACCTAGATAGTCGAAGTGTCCGCTAGTTACCCTACATAGTCCAAGTGTCCGTTCGTTAACCTAGATAGGCCAAGTGCCCTCTAGGTAACCTAGACAGTCCAAGTGCCTGCTAGGTTACCTACATAGTCCAAGTGCACGTTCGTTAACCTAGATAGTCCAAGTGCCCGCTGGTAACCTATATAATCCAAGGGCCCGCTAGGTAATCTTGATAGTCCAAGTGCCTTCTAGTTAACCTACATAGTCCAAGTGCCCGCTAGGTAACCTACATAGTCCAAGTGCCCACTAGGTAACCTAAGTAATCCTAATGCCCGCTAGGAAAACTACATAGTCCAAGTGCCCGCTAGTTAACCTAAATAGTCCAAGTGCCCGCTAGTAAACCTAGATACTCCAAGGGCCCGCTAGTTAATCTAGATAGTCCAAGTGCCGGCTAGTTAACCCAGATAGTCCAAGTGCCCGCTAGTTAACCTAGATAGTCCAGGGACCGCTAGTTAATCTAGATAGTCCAAGTGCCCGCTAGTTAACCTAGATCGTCCAAGGGCCCTCTAGTTAACCTAGATAGTCCATGTGCCCGCTAGGGGACGTACATAGTCCAAGTGCCCTCTAGGTAACCTACATAGTCCAATGCCCGTTAGTTAACCTAGATAGTCCAAGTGCCCACTAGGGGACGTACATAGTCCAAGTGCCCGCTAGGTAACCTACAAAGTCAAGTGCCCACTAGGTAACCTAAGTAATCCTAATGCCCGCTAGGAAAACTACATAGTCCAAGTGCCCGCTAGGTAACCTAGACAGTCCAAGTGCCCGCTAGTTAACCTTGATTCACCAAGTGCCTTCTAGTTAACCTACATAGTCCAAGTGCCCGCTAGGTAACATACATAGTCCAAGTGCCCACTATGTAACCTAAATAATCCAAATGCCCGCTAGTTAACCTACATAGTCCAAGTGTCCGTTCGTTAACCTAGACAGTCCAAGTGCCCGCTAGGTTACCTACATAGTCCAAGTGCACGTTCGTTAACCTAGATAGTCCAAGTGCCCGCTGGTAACCTACATAATCCAAGGGCCCGCTAGGTAATCTTGATAGTCCAAGTGCCTTCTAGTTAACCTACATAGTCCAAGTGCCCGCTAGGTAACCTACATAGTCCAAGTGCCCACTAGGTAACCTAAGTAATCCTAATGCCCGCTAGGAAAACTACATAGTCCAAGTGCCCGCTAGTTAACCTAGATAGTCCAAGTGCCCACTAGTAAACCTAGATAGTCCAAGGGCCCGCTAGTTAATCTAGATAGTCCAAGTGCCCGCTAGTTAACCCAGATAGTCCAAGTGCCCGCTAGTTAACCTAGATAGTCCAAGGGACCGCTAGTTAATCTAGATAGTCCAAGTGCCCGCTAGTTAACCTAGATAGTCCAAGTGCCCGCTAGTTAACCTAGATCGTCCAAGGGCCCTCTAGTTAACCTAGATAGTCCAAGTGCCCGCTAGGGGATGTACATAGTCCAAGTGCCCTCTAGGTAACCTGCATAGTCCAATGCCCGTTAGTTAACCTAGATAGTCCAAGTGCCCACTAGGGGACGTACATAGTCCAAGTGCCCGCTAGGTAACCTTGATAGTCCAAGTGCGCGCTAGGGTATGTACATAGTCCGAGTGCTGGCTAGGAAACCTAGATAATCCAAGTGCCCACTAGTTAACCTACATAGTCCAAGGGCCCGCAAGTTAACCTACATAGTCCAAGGTCCGCTATTTAACCTATATAGTCCAAGTGCCCGCTAGTTAACCTACATATTACAAGGGCCCGCTACTTGACCTAGATAGTCCAAGTGCCCGCTAGTTAACCTAGATAGTCCAAGTGCCCGCTAGTTAACCTAATTAGTCCAAATGTCCGATAGGGATCCTACATAATCCAAGTGCCCGCTACGTAACCTACATATCCAAGTGCCCGTTCGTTAACCTAGATAGTCCAAGTGCCCGCTAGGTAACCTAGACAGTCCAAGTGCCCGCTAGGTTACATACATAGTCCAAGTGCCCGTTCGTTAACCTAGATAGTCCAAGTGCCCGCTAGGTTACCTAGACAGTCCAAGTGCCCGCTAGTTAACCTCCATAGTCCAAGTGCCTGCTAGGTAAACTACATAGTCCAAGTGCCCACTAGGTAACCTAGACAGTCCAATTGCCAGCTAGTTAACCTAGACAGTCCAAGTACCCGATAGGGAACCTCCATAGTCCAAGTGCTCGCTAGGGAACCTATATAGTCCAAGTGCTCGCTAGGCAACCTACATAGTCTAAGTGCCTGTTAGTTAACCTAGATAGTCAAAGTGCCTGCTAGGTAAATTACATAGTCCAAGTGCCCGCTAGGGAACCCACATAGTCCAAGTGTCCGCTGGGTAACCTAGATAGTCCAATTGCCCGTTAGCTAACCTAGATAGTCGAAGTGTCCGCTAGTTAACCTACATAGTCCAAGTGTCCGTTCGTTAACCTAGATAGGCCAAGTGCCCTCTAGGTAACCTAGACAGTCCAAGTGCCCGCTAGGTTACCTACATAGTCCAAGTGCACGTTCGTTAACCTAGATAGTCCAAGTGCCCGCTGGTAACCTACATAATCCAAGGGCCCGCTAGGTAATCTTGATAGTCCAAGTGCCTTCTAGTTAACCTACATAGTCCAAGTGCCCGCTAGGTAACCTACATAGTCCAAGTGCCCACTAGGTAACCTAAGTAATCCTAATGCCCGCTAGGAAAACTACATAGTCCAAGTGCCCGCTAGTTAACCTAAATAGTCCAAGTGCCCGCTAGTAAACCTAGATAGTCCAAGGGCCCGCTAGTTAATCTAGATAGTCCAAGTGCCCGCTAGTTAACCCAGATAGTCCAAGTGCCCGCTAGTTAACCTAGATAGTCCAAGGGACCGCTAGTTAATCTAGATAGTCCAAGTGCCCTCTAGTTAACCTAGATAGTCCAAGTGCCCGCTAGTTAACCTAGATCGTCCAAGGGCCCTCTAGTTAACCTAGATAGTCCAAGTGCCCGCTAGGGGACGTACATAGTCCAAGTGCCCTCTAGGTAACCTACATAGTCCAATGCCCGTTAGTTAACCTAGATAGTCCAAGTGCCCACTAGGGGACGTACATAGTCCAAGTGCCCGCTAGGTAACCTTGATAGTCTAAGTGCGCGCTAGGGTATGTACATAGTCCGAGTGCTGGCTAGGAAACCTAGATAATCCAAGTGCCCACTAGTTATCCTACATAGTCCAAGGGCCCGCAAGTTAACCTACATAGTCCAAGGTCCGCTATTTAACCTATATAGTCCAAGTGCCCGCTAGTTAACCTACATAGTACAAGGGCCCGCTACTTGACCTAGATAGTCCAAGTGCCCGCTAGGTTACCTAGACAGTCCAAGTGCCCGCTAGTTAACCTCCATAGTCCAAGTGCCTGCTAGGTAAACTACATAGTCCAAGTGCCCACTAGGTAACCTAGACAGTCCAATTGCCCGCTAGTTAACCTAGACAGTCCAAATACCCGATAGGGAACCTACATAGTGCAAGTGCCCGCTAGGGAACCTATATAGTCCAAGTGCTCGCTAGGCAACCTACATAGTCCAAGTGCCTGTTAGTTAACCTAGATAGTCAAAGTGCCTGCTAGGTAACCTAAATAGTCCAAGTGCCCGCTAGGGAACCTACATAGTCCAAGTGTCCGCTGGGTAACCTAGATAGTCCAATTGTCCGTTAGCTAACCTAGATAGTCGAAGTGTCCGCTAGTTAACCTACATAATCCAAGTGTCCGTTCGTTAACCTAGATAGGACAAGTGCCCTCTAGGTATCCTAGACAGTCCAAGTGCCCGCTAGGTTACCTACATAGTCCAAGTGCACGTTCGTTAACCTAGATAGTCCAAGTGCCCGCTGGCAACCTACATAATCCAAGGGCCCGCTAGGTAATCTTGAAAGTCCAAGTGCCTTCTAGTTAACCTACATAGTCCAAGTGCCCGCTAGGTAACCTACATAGTCCAAGTGCCCACTAGGTAACCTAAGTAATCCTAATGCCCGCTAGGAAAACTACATAGTCCAAGTGCCCGCTGGTTAACCTAGATAGTCCAAGTGCCCGCTAGTTAACCTAGATCGTCCAAGGGCCCTCTAGTTAACCTAGATAGTCCAAGTGCCCGCTAGGGGACGTACATAGTCCAAGTGCCCGCTAGGTAACCTAGATAGTCCAAGTGCCCCCTAGTGTATGTACATAGTTCAAGTGCCCACTAGGTAACCTAGATTGTCCAAGTGTCCGCTAGTTACCCTACATAGTCCAAGTGCCCGCTAGGTAACCTAGATAGTCCAAGGTCCTGCTAGTTAACCTACATAATCCAATGCCCGATAGGGAACCTACATAGTCCAAGTGCCCGCTGAGGAACCTACATAGTCCAAGTGCCCGATAGGGAACCTATGTATTCCAAGTGCCAGTTAGGGAACCTACATACTCCACGTGCCCATAGGGAACCTATATAGTCCAAGTGCCCGCTAGGGAACCTACATAGTCCAAGTGCCCGTTAGTTAACCTAGATAGTCAAAGTGCCTGCTAGGTAACCTAAATAGTCCAAGTGCTCTCTAGGGAACCTACATAGTCCAAGTGCCCGTTAGTTAACCTAGATAGTCCAATTGCCCGTTAGCTAACCTCGATAGTCGAAGTGTCCGCTAGTTAACCTACATAGTCCAAGTGTCCGTTGGTTAACCTAGATAGTCCAAGTGCCCACTAGGTAACCTAGAGGCCAAGTGCTCGCTAGTTAACCTACATAGTCCAAGTGCCCGCTAGGTAACCTATATAGTCCAAGTGCCCGCTAGGTAACCTACATAGTCCAAGGTCTCACTTGTTAACTTTGATAGTCCAAGTGCCTGCTAGTTAACCTAGATCTTCCAAGTGCCCGCGAGTTAACCTAGATTGTCCAAGTGCCTGCTATTTAACCTACATAGTCCAAGGGCCCACTAGTTAACCTAGATAATCCAAGTGTCCTCTAGTTAACCTACATAGTCCAAGTACCCGCTAGTGAACCTATATACAAAGTGCCTGCTACGTAACCTAGATAGTCCAAGGGCACGCTAGTTAACCTACATAGTCCAAGTGCCCGCTAGGCAACCTAGATAGTCCAAGTGCCCACTAAGGAACCTACATAGTCCAAGTGCACGCTAGTTAACCTAGACAGTCCAAGTGCCCGCTAGGGAACTTACATAGTCCAAGTGCCCACTAGGTAACATAGATAGTGCAAGTGTCCGCTAGTTAACCTAGATAGTTCAAATACCTGCTAAGTAACCTAGATCGTCCAAGGGCCCACTAGTTAGCCTACATAGTCCAAGTGCCCGCTAGGTAACCTAAATAGTCCAAGTTCCCGTTCGGTAACTAGATAGTCCAAGTGCCCTTTAGGGAACCTGGATAGTCCAAGGGCCCGCTAGTTGACTAACATAGTCCAAGTGCCAAATTGGTAACCTAGATAGTACAAGTGCCCGCTAGGGAACCTAGATAGTTCAAGTGCCTGTTAGCTAACCTAGATAGTCCAAGAGCCCGCTAGGTAACCTAGACTGTCCAAGTGCCCGCTAGGTTACCTACATAGTCTAAGTGCCCGTTCGTTAACCTAGATAGTCCAAGTGCCCGATAGGAAACCTACATAGTCCAAGGGCCCGCTAGGTAACCTAGATAGTGCAAGTGCCCGCTAGGTAACCTAGAGTCCAATTGCTCGCTAGTTAACCTACATAGTCCAAGTGCCCGCTATGTAACCTAGATAGTCCAAGTGCCCGTCCGTTAACCTACATAGTCCAAGTTCCCGCTAGGTAACCTAGATAGTCCAAGTTCCCGTTACCTAACCTAGATAGTCCAAGTGCCCGCTAGGTAACCTAGACAGTACAAGTGCCCGCAAGGTTACCTGCATATTCAAAGTGCCCGTTCGTTAACCTAGAAGTCCAAGTGCCCGCTAGGTAACCTAGACAGTACAAGTGCCCGCAAGTTTACCTGCATATTCCAAGTGCCCATTCGTTAACCTAGATAGTCCAAGTGTCCACTAGGTAACCTACATAGTCCAAGTGCCCGTTAGGTAACCTATATAGTCCAAGTGCCCGCTAGGTAACCTAGATAGTCCAAGGACCCGCTAGTTAAACTACATAGTCCAAGGGCTCACTTGTTAATTTTGATAATCCAGCTGCCCCCTAGTTAACCTAGATCGTCCAAGTGCCTGCTAGTTAATCTACATAGTCCAAGGGCCCACTAGTTGACCTACATAGTCCAAGTGCCCGCTAGGCAACCTAGATAATCCAAGTGCCCGCTAAGGAACCTACATAGTCCAAGTGCATGGTAGTTTACCTAGATATTCCAAATGCCCGCTAGTTAACCTAGATAGTCCAAGTGCCTGCTAGGTAACCTACATATTCCAAGTGCCCGCTAGTTAACATAGATACTCCAAGTGCCCGCTAGGGAACCTACATAGTCCAAGTGCCTGCTAGTTAACCTAGATAGTCCAAGTGCCCGCTAGTTAACCTAGATAGTCCAAGGGACCGCTAGTTAATCTAGATAGTCCAAGTGCCCGCTAGTTAACCTAGATAGTCCAAGTGCCTGCTAGGTAACCTAGATAGTACAAGTGTCCGCTAGTTAACCTACATATTCCAAGTGCCCGCTAGTTAACATAGATAGTCCAAGTGCCCCTAGGGAACGTACATAGTCCAAGTGCCCGCTAGGTAACCTAGATAGTGCAAGTGTCCGCTAGTTAACCTAGATAGTTCAAGTACCCGCTAGGTAACCTAGATCGTCCAAGGGCCCCCTAGTTAGCCTACATAGTCCAAGTGCCCGCTAGGTAACCTAGATAGTCCAAGTGCCCTTTCGGTAACCTAGATAGTCCAAGTGCCCGCTATTAAACCTACATAGTCCATGCGCCCGCTAGTTAACCTACATAGTGCAAGTGTCCGCTAGTTAACCTACATATTCCATGTGCCCGCTAGTTAACCTACATAATCTAAGTGCCCGTTAGCTAACCTAGATAGTCCAAGGGACCGCTAGTTGACCTACATAGTCCAAGTGCCAGCTAGGTAACCTAGATAGTACAAGTGCCCGCAAGGGAACCTAGATAGTCCAAGTGCCTGTTAGCTAACCTAGATAGTCCAATTGGCGCCTAGGTAACCTACAGAGTCCAAGTGCCAGCTAGGTAACCTAGATAATCCAAGTGCCCGCTAGGTAACCTAGATAGTCCATGTGCCCGCTAATTAACCTACGTAGTCCAAGTGCCCGATAGGGAACCTACATAATCCAAGTGCCCGCTAGGCAACTTACATAGTCCAAGTGCCCCTTAGTTAACCTAGATAGTCAAAGTGCCTGCTAGGTAACCTAGATAGTCCAAGTGCCCGCTAGGTAACCTACATAGTCCAAGTGCCCGTTAGGTAACCTAAATAGTCCAAATGCCCGCTAGGGAAACTACACAGTCCAAGTGCCCGCTAGTTAACCTAGATCGTCCAAGTGCCTGCTAGTAAACCTACATAATCCATGGGACCGCTAGTTAACCTACATAGTGCAAGGGCCCGCTAGTTAACCTAGATCGTGCAAGTGTCCACTAGCTAACCTATATAGTCCAAGTGCCCGCTAGTTAACCTGTATACCAAGTGCCCGCTACGTAACCTAGAATGTCCAAGGGCACGCTAGTTAACCTACATAGTACAAGTGCACGCTAGGGAGCCTAGATAGTCCAAGTGCCCGCTCTGGAAACTACATAGTCCAAGTGCCTGCTAGGGAACCTACATAGTCCAAGTGCCCGCTCTGGAACATACATAGTCCAAGTGCCCGCTAGGGTATCTACATATTCCAAGGGCCCGCTAGTTAACCTACGTATTCCAAGTACACGCTAGTTAACGTAGATCTTCCAAGTGCCCGTTAGTTAACCTACATAGATCAAGGGCCCGCTAGTAAACCTACATAGTCCAAGGGCCCGCTAGTTAACCTACATCGTCCATGGGCCCGCTAGTTAACCTAGATAGTCCAAGTGCCCGCTAGTTAACCTACACAGTCCATTGCCCGCTAGGTAACCTAGACAGTTGAAGTGACCACTAGGTTACCTACATAGTCTAAGTGCCTGTTCGTTAACCTCATAGTCCAAGTGCCCGCTAGGTAACCTATATAGTCCAAATGCCCGCTAGTGATCCTAATATTCCAAGTGCCCGCTAGTTAACATAGATAGTCCAAGTGCTCGCTAGGGAACGTACATAGTGCAAGTGCCCGCTAGGTAACCTAGATAGTGCAAGTGCCCGCTAGTTATCCTAGATAGTTCTAGTACCCGCTAGGTAACCTAGATCGTCCAAGGGCCCCCTAGTTAGCCTACATAGTCCAAGTGCCCGCTAGGTAACCTAGATAGTCCAAGTGACCGCTAGTTAACCTACATAGTCCAAGTGCTCGCTAAGTAACCTAGATAGTCAAAGTGCCCCTTAGGTAACCTAGATAGTCCAAGTGCCCGTTACCTAACCTAGATAGTCCAAGTGCCCGTTAGGCAACATACATAGTCCAAGTGCCCGTTCGTTAACCTAGAAGTCCAAGTGCCCGCTATGTAACCTAGACAGTCCAAGTGCCCGCTAGGTTACCTGCATAGTCCAAGTGCCCGTTCGTTAACCTAGATAGTCCAAGTGCCCGCTAGAGAACCTATATAATCCAAGTGCTATCTAGGTAACCTAGATAGTCCAAGGGCCCGCTAGTTAACCTACATAATCCAAGGGCTCGCTTGTTAACTTTGATAGTCCAAGTGCCCGTTAACTAACCTAGATAGTCCAAGAGCCCGCTAGGTAACCTAGACTGTCCAAGTGCCCGCTAGGTTACCTACATAGTCTAAGTGCCCGTTCCTTAACCTAGATAGTCCAAGTGCCCGCTAGAAAACCTACATAGTCCAAGGGCCCACTAGTTAACCTATATCGTCCATGTGTCCTCTAGTTAACCTACATAGTCCAAGTGCACGCTAGGTAACCTACATAGTGTAAGTGTCCGCCAGATAACCTACATAGTCCAAGTGCCAGTTAAGTAACCTAGATAGTCCAAGTCCCCGCTAGGTAACCTACATAGTGCAAGTGTCCGCTACTTAACCTACGTAGTCCAAGGGCCCGGTAGTTAACCTACATAGACCAAGTGCCCGGTAGTTAACTTACATAGTTCAAGTGTCCGTAGGGAACATATATAGTCCATGTGCCCGCTAGGGAACATTCATAGTCCAAGTGCCCGCTAGGGAACCTACGTAGTCCAAGTGCCCGCTAGGGAATCTACATAGTCCAAGGGCCCGCTAGTTAACGTAGATAGTCCAAGTGCCGCTAGTTAATCTACATAGTCCAAGTGCTCGCTAAGGAACCTACATAGTCCAAGTGCCCGCTCTGGAAACTACAAAGTCCAAGTGCCTGCTAGGGAACCTACATAGTCCAAGTGCCCGCTCTGGAACATACATAGTCCAAGTGCCCGCTACTGAATCTACATAGTCCAAGGGCCCGCTAGTTAACGTAGATAGTCCAAGTACCCGCTAGTTAACCTAGATAGACCAAGTACCCGCTAGGGAACGTACCTTGTCCAAGTGTCCGATAGGGAACCTACATAGTCCAAGTGCCCGCTAGTTAACATAGGTAGTCCAAGTACCCGCTAGGAAACGTACGTAGTCCAAGTGCCCGCTAGTTAACGTACATAGTCCAAGTGCCTGCTAGGTAACGTAGATAGTCCAAGTGCCCACTAGGGAACTTACATAGTCCAAGGGCCCGCTAGGGAACCTACATTGTCCAAGTGCCTGTTAGCTAACATAGATAGTCCCAGTGCCCGCTAGGTAACCTAGATAGTCCAACAGCCCGGTAGGTAACCTACATACTCCAAGTACCCGCTAGATAACGGAGATAGTTCAAGTGCCAGCTAGGTAACCTAGATAGTCCAAGTGCCCGCTAGATAACCTACAAAGTCTAATTGCCCGCTCAGTAATCTATATAGTCCAAATGCCCGCTGGGAGCCTACATAATCCAAATGCCCGCTACGTAACCTAGATAGTCCAAGGGCCTGCTAGGTAACCTACATAGTCCTAGTGCCCCTAGTTAACCTACATTCTCCAAGTGCCCGCTAGGTAACCTACATAGTCCAAATACCCTCTAGTTAACCTACATAGTTCAAGTGCCCGATAGGGAAACTACATAATCCAAGTGCCCGCTAGGGAACCTACATAGTCCACGTGCCAGTTAGGTAAACTAGATAGTCCAAATGCCCGCCAGGAAACCCACATAGTCCAAGTGCCCGCTAGGGAACTTACATAGTACAAGGGCCCGCTAGGGAACCTACATAGTCCAAGTGCCCGTTCGTTAACCTACATAGTCCAAGTGCCCACTAGGAAACCTACATAGTCCAAGTGCCCGTTCGTTAACCTAGACAGTCCAAGTGCCCGCTAGGTAACCTAGATAGGCCAAGTGCCCGCTAGGTAACCTATATACTCCAAGTTCCCGCTATGTAACCTAGATAATCAAAGTGCCCGTAAGGTAACCTAGATAGTCCTAGTGCCCGCTAGGTAACTTACATTGTCCAAGTTCCCTCTAGGTAACCTAGATAGTCCAAGTTCCCGTTACCTAACCTAGATAGTCCAAGTGCCCGCTAGGCAACCTACATAGTCCAAGAGCCCGTTCGTTAACCTAGAAGTCCAAGTGCCTGCTAGGTAACCTAGACAGTCCAACTGCCCTCTAGGTTACCTGCATATTCGAAGTGCCCGTTCGTTAACCTAGATAGTCCAAGTGCCCACTAGGTAACCTACATAGTCCAAGTGCCCGCTAAGTAACCTATATAGTCCAAGTGCCCGCTAGTTAACCTACATAGTCCAAGGGCTCACTTGTTAACATTGATAGTCCAGCTGCCCGCTACTTAACCTAGATCGTCCAAATGCCCGCTAGTTAACCTAGATTGTCCAAGTCCCTGCTAGTTAACCTACATAGCCAAGGGCCCACTATTTACCTAGGTAGTCCAAGTGTCCTCTAGTTAACCTATATACCAAGTGCCCGCTACGTAACCTAGATAGTCCAAGGGCACGCTAGTTAACCTACATAGTCCAAGTGCCCACTAGGCAACCTAGATAGTCCAAGTGCCCGCTAAGGAACCTACATAGTCCAAGTGCACGCTAGTTAACCTAGATAGTCCAAGTGCCCGCTAGTTAACCTACATATTCCAAGTGCCCGCTAGGTAAACTAGATAGTGCAAGTGCCCGCTAGTTAACCTAGATAGTTCTAGTACCCCCTATGTAACCTAGATCGTCCAAGGGCCCCCTAGTTAGCCTACATAGTCCAAGTGCCCGCTAGGTAACCTAGGTAGTCCAAGTGACCGCTAGTTAACCTACATAGTCCAAGTGCCCGCTAAGTAACCTAGATAGTCCAAGTGCCCGCTAGTTAACCTAGATCGTCCAAGGGCCCTCTAGTTAACCTAGATAGTCCAAGTGCCCGCTAGGGGACGTACATAGTCCAAGTGCCCGCTAGGTAACCTAGATAGTCCAAGTGCCCCCTAGGGTATGTACATAGTTCAAGTGCCCGTTAGGTAACCTAGATTGTCCAAGTGTCCGCTAGTTACCCTACATAGTCCAAGTGCCCGCTAGGTAACCTAGATAGTCCAAGGTCCTGCTAGTTAACCTACATAATCCAATGCCCGATAGGGAACCTACATAGTCCAAGTGCCCGCTGAGGAACCTACATAGTCCAAGTGCCCGATAGGAAACCTATGTATTCCAAGTGCCAGTTAGGGAACCTACATACTCCACGTGCCCATAGGGAACCTATATAGTCCAAGTGCCCGCTAGGGAACCTACATAGTCCAAGTGCCCGTTAGTTAACCTAGATAGTCAAAGTGCCTGCTAGGTAACCTAAATAGTCCAAGTGCTCTCTAGGGAACCTACATAGTCCAAGTGCCCGTTAGTTAACCTAGATAGTCCAATTGTCCGTTAGCTAACCTAGATAGTCGAAGTGTCCGCTAGTTAACCTACATAGTCCAAGTGTCCGTTGGTTAACCTAGATAGTCCAAGTGCCCACTAGGTAACCTAGAGGCCAAGTGCTCGCTAGTTAACCTACATAGTCCAAGTGCCCGCTAGGTAACCTATATAGTCCAAGTGCCCGCTAGGTAACCTACATAGTCCAAGGTCTCACTTGTTAACTTTGATAGTCCAAGTGCCTGCTAGTTAACCTAGATCTTCCAAGTGCCCGCGAGTTAACCTAGATTGTCCAAGTGCCTGCTATTTAACCTACATAGTCCAAGGGCCCACTAGTTAACCTAGATAATCCAAGTGTCCTCTAGTTAACCTACATAGTCCAAGTACCCGCTAGTTAACCTATATACAAAGTGCCTGCTACGTAACCTAGATAGTCCAAGGGCACGCTAGTTAACCTACATAGTCCAAGTGCCCGCTAGGCAACCTAGATAGTCCAAGTGCCCACTAAGGAACCTACATAGTCCAAGTGCACGCTAGTTAACCTAGACAGTCCAAGTGCCCGCTAGGGAACTTACATAGTCCAAGTGCCCACTAGGTAACCTAGATAGTGCAAGTGTCCGCTAGTTAACCTAGATAGTTCAAATACCCGCTAAGTAACCTAGATCGTCCAAGGGCCCACTAGTTAGCCTACATAGTCCAAGTGCCCGCTAGGTAACCTAAATAGTCCAAGTTCCCGTTCGGTAACTAGATAGTCCAAGTGCCCTTTAGGGAACCTGGATAGTCCAAGGGCCCGCTAGTTGACTAACATAGTCCAAGTGCCAAATTGGTAACCTAGATAGTACAAGTGCCCGCTAGGGAACCTAGATAGTTCAAGTGCCTGTTAGCTAACCTAGATAGTCCAAGAGCCCGCTAGGTAACCTAGACTGTCCAAGTGCCCGCTAGGTTACCTACATAGTCTAAGTGCCCGTTCGTTAACCTAGATAGTCCAAGTGCCCGATAGGAAACCTACATAGTCCAAGGGCCCGCTAGGTAACCTAGATAGTGCAAGTGCCCGCTAGGTAACCTAGAGTCCAATTGCTCGCTAGTTAACCTACATAGTCCAAGTGCCCGCTATGTAACCTAGATAGTCCAAGTGCCCGTCCGTTAACCTACATAGTCCAAGTTCCCGCTAGGTAACCTAGATAGTCCAAGTTCCCGTTACCTAACCTAGATAGTCCAAGTGCCCGCTAGGTAACCTAGACAGTACAAGTGCCCGCAAGGTTACCTGCATATTCAAAGTGCCCGTTCGTTAACCTAGAAGTCCAAGTGCCCGCTAGGTAACCTAGACAGTACAAGTGCCCGCAAGTTTACCTGCATATTCCAAGTGCCCATTCGTTAACCTAGATAGTCCAAGTGTCCACTAGGTAACCTACATAGTCCAAGTGCCCGTTAGGTAACCTATATAGTCCAAGTGCCCGCTAGGTAACCTAGATAGTCCAAGGACCCGCTAGTTAAACTACATAGTCCAAGGGCTCACTTGTTAATTTTGATAATCCAGCTGCCCGCTAGTTAACCTAGATCGTCCAAGTGCCTGCTAGTTAATCTACATAGTCCAAGGGCCCACTAGTTGACCTACATAGTCCAAGTGCCCGCTAGGCAACCTAGATAATCCAAGTGCCCGCTAAGGAACCTACATAGTCCAAGTGCATGGTAGTTTACCTAGATATTCCAAATGCCCGCTAGTTAACCTAGATAGTCCAAGTGCCTGCTAGGTAACCTACATATTCCAAGTGCCCGCTAGTTAACATAGATACTCCAAGTGCCCGCTAGGGAACCTACATAGTCCAAGTGCCTGCTAGTTAACCTAGATAGTCCAAGTGCCCGCTAGTTAACCTAGATAGTCCAAGGGACCGCTAGTTAATCTAGATAGTCCAAGTGCCCGCTAGTTAACCTAGATAGTCCAAGTGCCTGCTAGGTAACCTAGATAGTACAAGTGTCCGCTAGTTAACCTACATATTCCAAGTGCCCGCTAGTTAACATAGATAGTCCAAGTGCCCCTAGGGAACGTACATAGTCCAAGTGCCCGCTAGGTAACCTAGATAGTGCAAGTGTTCGCTAGTTAACCTAGATAGTTCAAGTACCCGCTAGGTAACCTAGATCGTCCAAGGGCCCCCTAGTTAGCCTACATAGTCCAAGTGCCCGCTAGGTAACCTAGATAGTCCAAGTGCCCTTTCGGTAACCTAGATAGTCCAAGTGCCCGCTATTAAACCTACATAGTCCATGCGCCCGCTAGTTAACCTACATAGTGCAAGTGTCCGCTAGTTAACCTACATATTCCATGTGCCCGCTAGTTAACCTACATAATCTAAGTGCCCGTTAGCTAACCTAGATAGTCCAAAGGACCGCTAGTTGACCTACATAGTCTAAGTGCCAGCTAGGTAACCTAGATAGTACAAGTGCCCGCAAGGGAACCTAGATAGTCCAAGTGCCTGTTAGCTAACCTAGATAGTCCAATTGGCGCCTAGGTAACCTACAGAGTCCAAGTGCCAGCTAGGTAACCTAGATAATCCAAGTGCCCGCTAGGTAACCTAGATAGTCCATGTGCCCGCTAGTTAACCTACGTAGTCCAAGTGCCCGATAGGGAACCTACATAATCCAAGTGCCCGCTAGGCAACTTACATAGTCCAAGTGCCCCTTAGTTAACCTAGATAGTCAAAGTGCCTGCTAGGTAACCTAGATAGTCCAAGTGCCCGCTAGGTAACCTACATAGTCCAAGTGCCCGTTAGGTAACCTAAATAGTCCAAATGCCCGCTAGGGAAACTACACAGTCCAAGTGCCCGCTAGTTAACCTAGATCGTCCAAGTGCCTGCTAGTAAACCTACATAATCCATGGGACCGCTAGTTAACCTACATAGTGCAAGGGCCCGCTAGTTAACCTAGATCGTGCAAGTGTCCACTAGTTAACCTATATAGTCCAAGTGCCCGCTAGTTAACCTGTATACCAAGTGCCCGCTACGTAACCTAGAATGTCCAAGGGCACGCTAGTTAACCTACATAGTACAAGTGCACGCTAGGGAGCCTAGATAGTCCAAGTGCCCGCTCTGGAAACTACATAGTCCAAGTGCCTGCTAGGGAACCTACATAGTCCAAGTGCCCGCTCTGGAACATACATAGTCCAAGTGCCCGCTAGGGTATCTACATATTCCAAGGGCCCGCTAGTTAACCTACGTATTCCAAGTACACGCTAGTTAACGTAGATCTTCCAAGTGCCCGTTAGTTAACCTACATAGATCAAGGGCCCGCTAGTAAACCTACATAGTCCAAGGGCCCGCTAGTTAACCTACATCATCCATGGGCCCGCTAGTTAACCTAGATAGTCCAAGTGCCCGCTAGTTAACCTACACAGTCCATTGCCCGCTAGGTAACCTAGACAGTTGAAGTGACCACTAGGTTACCTACATAGTCTAAGTGCCTGTTCGTTAACCTCATAGTCCAAGTGCCCACTAGGTAACCTATATAGTCCAAATGCCCGCTAGTGATCCTAATATTCCAAGTGCCCGCTAGTTAACATAGATAGTCCAAGTGCTCGCTAGGGAACGTACATAGTGCAAGTGCCCGCTAGGTAACCTAGATAGTGCAAGTGCCCGCTAGTTATCCTAGATAGTTCTAGTACCCGCTAGGTAACCTAGATCGTCCAAGGGCCCCCTAGTTAGCCTACATAGTCCAAGTGCCCGCTAGGTAACCTAGATAGTCCAAGTGACCGCTAGTTAACCTACATAGTCCAAGTGCTCGCTAAGTAACCTAGATAGTCAAAGTGCCCCTTAGGTAACCTAGATAGTCCAAGTGCCCGTTACCTAACCTAGATAGTCCAAGTGCCCGTTAGGCAACATACATAGTCCAAGTGCCCGTTCGTTAACCTAGAAGTCCAAGTGCCCGCTATGTAACCTAGACAGTCCAAGTGCCCGCTAGGTTACCTGCATAGTCCAAGTGCCCGTTCGTTAACCTAGATAGTCCAAGTGCCCGCTAGAGAACCTATATAATCCAAGTACTATCTAGGTAACCTAGATAGTCCAAGGGCCCGCTAGTTAACCTACATAATCCAAGGGCTCGCTTGTTAACTTTGATAGTCCAAGTGCCCGTTAACTAACCTAGATAGTCCAAGAGCCCGCTAGGTAACCTAGACTGTCCAAGTGCCCGCTAGGTTACCTACATAGTCTAAGTGCCCGTTCCTTAACCTAGATAGTCCAAGTGCCCGCTAGAAAACCTACATAGTCCAAGGGCCCACTAGTTAACCTAGATCGTCCATGTGTCCTCTAGTTAACCTACATAGTCCAAGTGCACGCTAGGTAACCTACATAGTGTAAGTGTCCGCCAGATAACCTACATAGTCCAAGTGCCAGTTAGGTAACCTAGATAGTCCAAGTCCCCGCTAGGTAACCTACATAGTGCAAGTGTCCGCTACTTAACCTACGTAGTCCAAGGGCCCGGTAGTTAACCTACATAGACCAAGTGCCCGGTAGTTAACTTACATAGTTCAAGTGTCCGTAGGGAACATACATAGTCCATGTGCCCGCTAGGGAACATTCATAGTCCAAGTGCCCGCTAGGGAACCTACGTAGTCCAAGTGCCCGCTAGGGAATCTACATAGTCCAAGGGCCCGCTAGTTAACGTAGATAGTCCAAGTGCCGCTAGTTAATCTACATAGTCCAAGTGCTCCCTAAGGAACCTACATAGTCCAAGTGCCCGCTCTGGAACCTACAAAGTCCAAGTGCCTGCTAGGGAACCTACATAGTCCAAGTGCCCGCTCTGGAACATACATAGTCCAAGTGCCCGCTACTGAATCTACATAGTCCAAGGGCCCGCTAGTTAACGTAGATAGTCCAAGTACCCGCTAGTTAACCTAGATAGACCAAGTACCCGCTAGGGAACGTACCTTGTCCAAGTGCCCGATAGGGAACCTACATAGTCCAAGTGCCCGCTAGTTAACATAGGTAGTCCAAGTACCCGCTAGGAAACGTACGTAGTCCAAGTGCCCGCTAGTTAACGTACATAGTCCAAGTGCCTGCTAGGTAACGTAGATAGTCCAAGTGCCCACTAGGGAACTTACATAGTCCAAGGGCCCGCTAGGGAACCTACATAGTCCCAGTGCCTGTTAGCTAACATAGATAGTCCCAGTGCCCGCTAGGTAACCTAGATAGTCCAACAGCCCGGTAGGTAACCTACATACTCCAAGTACCCGCTAGATAACGGAGATAGTTCAAGTGCCAGCTAGGTAACCTAGATAGTCCAAGTGCCCACTAGATAACCTACAAAGTCTAATTGCCCGCTCAGTAATCTATATAGTCCAAATGCCCGCTGGGAGCCTACATAATCCAAATGCCCGCTACGTAACCTAGATAGTCCAAGGGCCTGCTAGGTAACCTACATAGTCCTAGTGCCCCTAGTTAACGTACATTCTCCAAGTGCCCGCTAGGTAACCTACATAGTCCAAATACCCTCTAGTTAACCTACATAGTTCAAGTGCCCGATAGGGAAACTACATAATCCAAGTGCCCGCTAGGGAACCTACATAGTCCACGTGCCAGTTAGGTAAACTAGATAGTCCAAATGCCCGCCAGGAAACCCACATAGTCCAAGTGCCCGCTAGGGAACTTACATAGTACAAGGGCCCGCTAGGGAACCTACATAGTCCAAGTGCCCGTTCGTTAACCTACATAGTCCAAGTGCCCACTAGGAAACCTACATAGTCCAACTGCCCGTTCGTTAACCTAGATAGTCCAAGTGCCCGCTAGGTAACCTAGATAGGCCAAGTGCCCGCTAGGTAACCTATATACTCCAAGTTCCCGCTATGTAACCTAGATAATCAAAGTGCCCGTAAGGTAACCTAGATAGTCCTAGTGCCCGCTAGGTAACTTACATTGTCCAAGTTCCCGCTAGGTAACCTAGATAGTCCAAGTTCCCGTTACCTAACCTAGATAGTCCAAGTGCCCGCTAGGCAACCTACATAGTCCAAGAGCCCGTTCGTTAACCTAGAAGTCCAAGTGCCTGCTAGGTAACCTAGACAGTCCAACTGCCCTCTAGGTTACCTGCATATTCGAAGTGCCCGTTCGTTAACCTAGATAGTCCAAGTGCCCACTAGGTAACCTACATAGTCCAAGTGCCCGCTAAGTAACCTATATAGTCCAAGTGCCCGCTAGTTAACCTACATAGTCCAAGGGCTCACTTGTTAACATTGATAGTCCAGCTGCCCGCTACTTAACCTAGATCGTCCAAATGCCCGCTAGTTAACCTAGATTGTCCAAGTCCCTGCTAGTTAACCTACATAGCCAAGGGCCCACTATTTACCTAGGTAGTCCAAGTGTCCTCTAGTTAACCTATATACCAAGTGCCCGCTACGTAACCTAGATAGTCCAAGGGCACGCTAGTTAACCTACATAGTCCAAGTGCCCACTAGGCAACCTAGATAGTCCAAGTGCCCGCTAAGGAACCTACATAGTCCAAGTGCACGCTAGTTAACCTAGATAGTCCAAGTGCCCGCTAGTTAACCTACATATTCCAAGTGCCCGCTAGGTAAACTAGATAGTGCAAGTGCCCGCTAGTTAACCTAGATAGTTCTAGTACCCCCTAGGTAACCTAGATCGTCCAAGTGCCCCCTAGTTAGACTACATAGTCCAAGTGCCCGCTAGGTAACCTAGATAGTCCAAGTGACCGCTAGTTAACCTACATAGTCCAAGTGCCCGCTAAGTAACCTAGATAGTCCAAGTGCCCGTTAGGTAACCTAGATAGTCCAAGTGCCCGCTAGGTAACCTACATTGTCCAAGTTCCCGCTAGGTAACCTAGATAGTCCAAGTGCCCGTTACCTAACCTAGATAGTCCAAGTGCCCGCTAGGCAACATACATAGTCCAAGTGCCCGTTAGTTAACCTAGATAGTCAAAGTGCCTGCTAGGTAACATAGATAGTCCAAGTGCCCGCTAGGTAACCTACATAGTCCAAGTGCCCGCTAGGTAACCTAAATAGTCCAAATGCCCGCTAGGGAAACTACATAGTCCAAGGGCCCACTAGTTAACCTAGATCGTCCATGTGTCCTCTAGTTAACCTACATAATCCAAGTGCACCCTAGGTAACCTACATAGTGTAAGTGTCCGCCAGATAACCTACATAGTCCAAGTGCCAGTTAGGTAACCTAGATAGTCCAAATGCCCGCTAGGTAACCTACATAGTGCAAGTGTCCGCTAGTTAACCTACGTAGTCCAAGGGCCCGGTAGTTAACCTACATAGTCCAAGTGCCCGGTAGTTAACTTACATAGTTCGAGTGTCTGTAGGGAACATACATAGTCCAAGTGCCCGCTAGGGAACATTCATAGTCCAAGTGCCCGCTAGGGAACCTACGTAGTCCAAGTGCTCGCTAGGGAATCTACATAGTCCAAGGGCCCGCTAGTTAACGTAGATAGTCCAAGTGCCTGCTAGGGAACCTACATAGTCCAAGGGCCCGCTAGTTAACGTAGATAGTCCAAGTACCCGCTAGTTAACCTAGATAGACCAAGTACCCGCTAGGGAACGTACCTTGTCCAAGTGCCCGATAGGGAACCTACATAGTCCAAGTGCCCGCTAGTTAACATAGGTAGTCCAAGTACCCGCTAGGAAACGTACGTAGTCCAAGTGCCCGCTAGTTAACGTACATAGTCCAAGTGCCTGCTAGGTAACGTAGATAGTCCAAGTGCCCGCAGGGAACTTACATAGTCCAACAGCCCGGTAGGTAACCTACATACTCCAAGTACCCGCTAGGTAACGTAGATAGTCCAAGTGCCCGCTAGATAACCTACAAAGTCTAATTGCCCGCTCAGTAATCTATATAGTCCAAATGCCCGCTGGGAGCCTACGTAATCCAAATGCCCCCTACGTAACCTAGATAGTCCAAGGGCCTGCTAGGTAACATACATAGTCCTAGTGCCCCTATTTAACCTACATTCTCCAAGTGCCCGATAGGTAACCTACATAGTCTTAGTGCCCCTAGTTAACCTACATTCTCCAAGTGCCCGCTTGGTAACCTACATAGTCCAAATACCCTCTAGTTAACCTACATAGTTCAAGTGCCCGATAGGGAACCTACATAATCCAAGTGCCCGCTAGGGAACCTACACAGTCCAAGTGCCAGTTAGGTAAACTAGATAGTCCAAATGCCCGCCAGGAAACCCACATAGTCCAAGTGCCCGCTAGGGAACTTACATAGTACAAGGGCCCGCTAGGGAACCTACATAGTCCAAGGGCCCGCTAGGTAACCTAGATAGTCCAAGTGCCCGCTAGGTAACCTAGATAGTCCAAGTGTCCGCTAGGTAACCTAGATAGTCCAAGTGCCCGCTAGGTAACTTACATTGACCAAGTTCCCGCTAGGTAACCTAGATAGTCCAAGTGCCCCTTACCTAACCTAGATAATCCAAGTGCCCCCTAGGCAACCTTCATAGTCCAAGAGCCCGTTCGTTAACCTAGAAGTCCAAGTGCCCGCTAGGTAACCTAGACAGTACAAGTGCCCGCTAGTTACCTGCATATTCCATGTGCTGAATATTGCATGGACTACCACGGGTGGGTGCTTGTCAGTATAACGGGCACACGCAGCAATTTCAATTGTCAAGACCCACCTGGCTTGATCAAGGTTCTTTATTCCAGTGAAAAAGATTTTTATCCAAATTCTAGAGGAGCACCAGTGTGCCTCTGGGAGCTACAGCTGGGCCTGCTGAACAGCGGCTCCAGAGTTTTCATTTTCTGACTAAATTTCAGCACGGAATTTCATGGATCTAAGGAAACCGTGAATTGTGGACGTACCAGATTCTCACATCTTCATTGTCTAATGGAAGCTGAAGTTTCCCAGTCTGATCCGGCTGCCACTTAATTTCTGGCAATGATCATTCAATTGTGGACGTTCAGCCTTCTTCGGAATTCTCTTATACCGGCATGTTCCCGCGCCACATAAAGACCACTCGGTGGAGGTTTATGTGACTCAGGACAACTCTTTATTTCAGGCGTCTAGAACAAAGGGAATTCACAGAGGTTGATGATCACTTATTAAAGTCCCGTTTCTCTATGATGCCCACTGATGACACTTCTACATCTGAGGGCAAAGAGCTCGTGCAGCATGATATTCTCATTTCAGCCACGCCGCCTGCAGTTCCTTCCTTGCAGAAAAATCTTTCCCAGTGTACTTCTTTAAAATGCTGCAAAATAGTGGGACAGAAGATTTCGGTTTAGCGTTAACTTTAAACGGGCAGAGGTACAGGCATGTGGGCATGTTTAGAGACAGTGTTTCACTGATCTAGGGTAAAGGGTGAAGCGCCTAGGTTCCCGTGCTTCACTACTGTATGGCCTCAAGATGATGTGTAGGCACAGCGGCAAATCCATCGGTGGCAGTTCTCTCATTGTCATTGCGATGGGAAGATTCCTTATTCGCTAGGAACTGTTTTACCGTGGAAGACGGGTCACCACAGAGCTGTCTCTTTTGTGTTGAGACAAACTTTGCTGAATTTACCTGCCAGCAGTTGCGTGTCCTCCCTTTCTTTTAAGGTCGATGGAGACGCACGAGTGTAAGGAGAATGGTGAATGGTGGCCGTTCATCAGCCAGGATCATCAGAAACCGCAGAGTAAATTTTAGGAACGTAGACGTAGGACAGCGGAGAAAACTTCACTCAGGGACTTCAGTGAACTCAACTTACAATGCTGAGGCCTGACACGCCTAGTGCCTGGGGGCAACCCGGCTCCTGCCCTAGGTAGTTTAGTTGAGCGTGCCTCCCTCAGGTGGTGCCTTTTCTCTCCCAGCAATATTGCTCCGTGAAATTCTGCCGATGATGATAACTGTTTGCCATGGCTTTGTCCTTTCACCTCATTGGCCTCATCTTTGAAGTACAAATGCTTTTCTACAGGGGTGCTGCCTCCCTGAGCTTTCCTTTGTCTTGGCTCAATCGATGCGGATTCCTGTGCTGAATACGCCATGGACTAGCACAGGTGGGTTCTTGTCAGTATACCGGGCAAACGCCGCAATTTCGATGGTCAAGACCCACCTGGCTTGATCAAGGTTCTTTATTCCAGTGAAAACGATTTTTATCCAAATTCTAGAGGAGCACCAGTGTGCCTCTGGGAGCTACACCCGGGCCTGCTGAAGAGCGGCTCCGGAGTTTTCATTTTCTGACTAAAATTCAACACGGAATTTCATGGATCTAAGGAAACCGTGAATTGTGGACGTACCAGATTCTCACATCTTCATTGTCTAATGGAAGCTGAAGTTTCCCAGTCTGATCCGGCTGACACTTCATTTCTGGCAATGACCATTCAATTGTGGACGTTCAGCCTTCTTCGGAATTCTCTTATACCGGCATGTTCCCGCGCCACATAAAGATCCTCGGTGGAGGTTTATGTGACTCAGGACAACTCTTTATTTCAGGCGTCTAGAACAAAGGGAATTCACAGAGGTTGATGATCACTTATTAAAGTCCCGTTTCTCTATGATGCCCACTGATGACACTTCTACATCTGAGGGCAAAGAGCTCGTGCAGCATGATATTCTCATTTCAGCCGTGCCGCCTGCAGTTTCTTCCTTGCAGAAAAATCTTTCCCAGTGTACTTCTTTAAAATGCTGCAAAATAGTGGGACAGAAGATTTCGGTTTAGCGTTAACTTTAAAAGGGCAGAGGTACAGGCATGTGGGCATGTTTAGAGACAGTGTTTCACTGATCTAAGGTAAAGGGTGAAGCGCCTGGGTTCCCGTGCTTCACTACTGTATGGCCTCAAGATGATGTGTAGGCACTGCGGCAAATCCATCGGTGGCAATTCTCTCATATTGTCATTGCGATGGGAAGATTCCTTATTCGCTAGGAACTGTTTTACCGTGGAAGACGGGTCACCACAGAGCTGTCTCTTTTGTGTTGAGACAAACTTTGCTGAATTTACCTGCCAGCAGTTGCGTGTCCTCCCTTTCTTTTAAGGTCGATGGAGACGCACGAGTGTAAGGAGAATGGTGAATGGTGGCCGTTCATCAGCCAGGATCATCAGAAACCGCAGAGTAAATTTTAGGAACGTAGACGTAGGACAGCGGAGAAAACTTCACTCAGGGACTTCAGTGAACTCTCCTTACAATGCTGAGGCCTGACACGCCTAGTGCCTGGGGGCAACCCGGCTCCTGCCCTAGGTAGTTTTGTTGAGTGTGCCTCCCTCAGGTGGTGCCTTTTCTCTCCCAGCAATATTGCTCCGTGAACTTCTGCCAATGATGAAAACTGTTTGCCATGGCTTTGTCCTTTCACCTCATTGGCCTCATCTTTGAAGTACAAATGCTTTTCTTCACGGGTGCTGCCTCCCTGAGCTTTCCTTTGTCTTGGCTCAATCGATGCAGATTCCTGTGCTGAATACGCCATGGACTAGCACAGGTGGGTTCTTGTCAGTATACCGGGCAAACGCAGCAATTTCGATTGTCAAGACCCACCTGGCTTGATCAAGGTTCTTTATTCCAGAGAAAACGATTTTTATCCAAATTCTAGAGGAGCACCAGTGTGCCTCTGGGAGCTACACCCGGGCCTGCTGAAGAGCGGCTCCGGAGTTTTCATTTTCTGACTAAAATTCAACACGGAATTTCATGGATCTAAGGAAACCGTGAATTGTGGACGTACCAGATTCTCACATCTTCATTGTCTAATGGAAGCTGAAGTTTCCCAGTCTGATCCGGCTGCCACTTCATTTCTGGCAATGACCATTCAATTGTGGACGTTCAGCCTTCTTCGGAATTCTCTTATACCGGCATGTTCCCGCGCCACATAAAGATCCTCGGTGGAGGTTTATGTGACTCAGGACAACTCTTTATTTCAGGCATCTAGAACAAAGGGAATTCACAGAGGTTGATGATCACTTATTAAAGTCCCGTTTCTCTATGGTGCCCACTGATGACACTTCTACATCTGAGGGCAAAGAGCTCCTGCAGCATGATATTCTCATTTCAGCCATGCCGCCTGCAGTTTCTTCCTTGCAGAAAAATCTTTCCCAGTGTACTTCTTTAAAATGCTGCAAAATAGTGGGACAGAAGATTCGGTTTAGCGTTAACTTTAAAAGGGCAGAGGTACAGGCATGTGGGCATGTTTAGAGACAGTGTTTCACTGATCTAAGGTAAAGGGTGAAGCGACTGGGTTCCCGTGCTTCACTACTGTATGGCCTCAAGATGATGTGTAGGCACAGCGGCAAATCCATCGGTGGCAATTCTCTCATATTGTCATTGCGATGGGAAGATTCCTTATTCGCTAGGAACTGTTTTACCGTGGAAGACGGGTCACCACAGAGCTGTCTCTTTTGTGTTGAGACAAACTTTGCTGAATTTACCTGCCAGCAGTTGCGTGTCCTCCCTTTCTTTTAAGGTCGATGGAGACGCACGAGTGTAAGGAGAATGGTGAATGGTGGCCGTTCATCAGCCAGGATCATCAGAAACCGCAGAGTAAATTTTAGGAACGTAGACGTAGGACAGCGGAGAAAACTTCACTCAGGGACTTCAGTGAACTCTCCTTACAATGCTGAGGCCTGACACGCCTAGTGCCTGGGGGCAACCCGGCTCCTGCCCTAGGTAGTTTTGTTTAGCGTGCCTCCCTCAGGTGGTGCCTTTTCTCTCCCAGCAATATTGCTCCGTGAAATTCTGCCAATGATGAAAACTGTTTGCCATGGCTTTGTCCTTTCACCTCATTGGCCTCATCTTTGAAGTACAAATGCTTTTCTACAGGGGTGCTGCCTCCCTGAGCTTTCCTTTGTCTTGGCTCAATCGATGCAGATTCCTGTGCTGAATACGCCATGGACTAGCACAGGTGGGTTCTTGTCAGTATACCGGGCAAACGCCGCAATTTCGATGGTCAAGACCCACCTGGCTTGATCAAGGTTCTTTATTCCAGTGAAAACGATTTTTATCCAAATTCTAGAGGAGCACCAGTGTGCCTCTGGGAGCTACACCCGGACCTGCTGAAGAGCGGCTCCGGAGTTTTCATTTTCTGACTAAAATTCAACACGGAATTTCATGGATCTAAGGAAACCGTGAATTGTGGACGTACCAGATTCTCACATCTTCATTGTCTAATGGAAGCTGAAGTTTCCCAGTCTGAACCGGCTGCCACTTCATTTCTGGCAATGACCATTCAATTGTGGACGTTCAGCCTTCTTCGGAATTCTCTTATACTGGCATGTCCCCGCGCCACATAAAGACCACTCGGTGGAGGTTTATGTGACTCAGGACAACTCTTTATTTCAGGCGTCTAGAACAAAGGGAATTCACAGAGGTTGATGATCACTTATTAAGTCCCGTTTCTCTATGATGCCCACTGATGACACTTCTACATCTGAGGGCAAAAAGCTAGTGCAGCATGATATTCTCATTTCAGCCATGCCGCCTGCAGTTTCTTCCTTGCAGAAAAATCTTTCCCAGTGTACTTCTTTAAAATGCTGCAAAATAGTGGGACAGAAGATTTTGGTTTAGCGTTAACTTTAAACGGGCATAGGTACAGGCATGTGGGCATGTTTAGAGACAGTGTTTCACTGATCTAGGGTAAAGGGTGAAGCGCCTGGGTTCCCGTGCTTCACTACTGTATGGCCTCAAGATGATGTGTAGGCACAGCGGCAAATCCATTGGTGGCAATTCTCTCATATTGTCATTGCGATGGGAAGATTCCTTATTCGCTAGGAACTGTTTTACCGTGGAAGACGGGTCACCACAGAGCTGTCTCTTTTGTGTTGACACAAACATTGCTGAATTTACCTGCCAGTAGTTGCGTGTCCTCCCTTTCTTTTAAGGTCGATGGAGACGCACGAGTGTAAGGAGAATGGTGAATGGTGGCCGTTCATCAGCCAGGATCATCAGAAACCGCAGAGTAAATTTTAGGAACGTAGACGTAGGACAGCGGAGAAAACTTCACTCAGGGACTTCAGTGAACTCTCCTTACAATGCTGAGGCCTGACAAGCCTAGTGCCTGGGGGCAACCTGGCTCCTGCCCTAGGTAGTTTTGTTGAGCATGCCTCCCTCAGGTGGTGCCTTTTCTCTCCCAGCAATATTGCTCCGTGAAATTCTGCCGATGATGAAAACTGTTTCCCATGGCTTTGTCCTTTCACCTCATTGGCCTCATCTTTGAAGTACAAATGCTTTTCTACAGGGGTGCTGCCTCCCTGAGCTTTCCTTTGTCTTGGCTCAATCGATGCAGATTCCTGTGCTGAATACGCCATGGACTAGCACAGGTGGGTTCTTGTCAGTATACCGGGCAAACGCAGCAATTTCGATTGTCAAGACCCACCTGGCTTGATCAAGGTTCTTTATTCCAGTGAAAACGATTTTTATCCAAATTCTAGAGGAGCACCAGTGTGCCTCTGGGAGCTACACCCGGGCCTGCTGAACAGCGGCTCCGGAGTTTTCATTTTCTGACTAAAATTCAGCACGGAATTTCATGGATCTAAGGAAACCGTGAATTGTGGACGTACCAGATTCTCACATCTTCATTGTCTAATGGAAGCTGAAGTTTCCCAGTCTGATCCGGCTGCCACTTCATTTCTGGCAATGACCATTCAATTGTGGACGTTCAGCCTTCTTCGGAATTCTCTTATACCGGCATGTTCCCGCGCCACATAAAGACCACTCAGTGGAGGTTTATGTGACTCAGGACAACTCTTTATTTCAGGCGTCTAGAACAAAGGGAATTCACAGAGGTTGATGATCACTTATTAAAGTCCCGTTTCTCTATGATGCCCACTGATGACACTTCTACATCTGAGGGCAAAGAGCTCGTGCAGCATGATATTCTCATTTCAGCCATGCCGCCTGCAGTTTCTTCCTTGCAGAAAAATCTTTCCCAGTGTACTTCTTTAAAATGCTGCAAAATAGTGGGACAGAAGATTTCGGTTTAGTGTTAACTTTAAACGGGCAAAGGTACAGGCATGTGGGCATGTTTAGAGACAGTGTTTCACTGATCTAAGGTAAAGGGTGAAGCGCCTGGGTTCCCGTGCTTCACTACTGTATGGCCTCAAGATGATGTGTAGGCACAGCGGCAAATCCATCGGTGGCAATTCTCTCATATTGTCATTGCGATGGGAAGATTCCTTATTCGCTAGGAACTGTTTTACCGTGGAAGACGGGTCACCACAGAGCTGTCTCTTTTGTGTTGACACAAACTTTGCTGAATTTACCTGCCAGCAGTTGCGTGTCCTCCCTTTCTTTTAAGGTCGATGGAGACGCACGAGTGTAAGGAGAATGGTGAATGGTGGCCGTTCATCAGCCAGGATCATCAGAAACCGCAGAGTAAATTTTAGGAACGTAGACGTAGGACAGCGGAGAAAACTTCACTCAGGGACTTCAGTGAACTCTCCTTACAATGCTGAGGCCTGACACGCCTAGTGCCTGGGGGCAACCCGGCTCCTGCCCTAGGTAGTTTTGTTTAGCGTGCCTCCCTCAGGTGGTGCCTTTTCTCTCCCAGCAATATTGCTCCGTGAAATTCTGCCGATGATGAAAACTGTTTGCCATGGCTTTGTCTTTTCACCTCATTGGCCTCATCTTTGAAGTACAAATGCTTTTCTACAGGGGTGCTGCCTCCCTGAGCTTTCCTTTGTCTTGGCTCAATCGATGCAGATTCCTGTGCTGAATACGCCATGGACTAGCACAGGTGGGTTCTTGTCAGTATACCGGGCAAATGCCGCAATTTCGATTGTCAAGACCCACCTGGTTTGATCAAGGTTCTTTATTCCAGTGAAAACGATTTTTATCCAAATTCTAGAGGAGCACCATTGTGCCTCTGGGAGCTACACCCGGGCCTGCTGAAGAGCGGCTCCGGAGTTTTCATTTTCTGACTAAAATTCAACACGGAATTTCATGGATCTAAGGAAACCGTGAATTGTGGACGTACCAGATTCTCACATCTTCATTGTCCAATGGAAGCTGAAGTTTCCCAGTCTGAACCGGCTGCCACTTCATTTCTGGCAATGACCATTCAATTGTGGACGTTCAGCCTTCTTCGGAATTCTCTTATACCGGCATGTTCCCGCGCCACATAAAAACGACTCGGTGGAGGTTTATGTGACTCAGGACAACTCTTTATTTCAGGCGTCTAGAACAAAGGGAATTCACAGAGGTTGATGATCACTTATTAAAGTCCCGTTTCTCTATGATGCCCATTGATGACAGTTCTACACCTGAGGTCAAAGAGCTCGTGCAGCATGATATTCTCATTTCAGCCATGCCGCCTGCAGTTTCTTCCTTGCAGAAAAATCTTTCCCAGTGTACTTCTTTAAAATGCTTCAAAATAGTGGGACAGAAGATTTCGGTTTAGCGTTAACTTTAAACAGGCAGAGGTACAGGCATGTGGGCATGTTTAGAGACAGTGTTTCACTGATCTAGGGTAAAGGGTGAAGCGCCTGGGTTCCCGTGCTTCACTACTGTATGGCCTCAAGATGATGTGTAGGCACAGCGGCAAATCCATCGGTGGCAGTTCTCTCATTGTCATTGCGATGGGAAGATTCCTTATTCGCTAGGAACTGTTTTACCGTGGAAGACAGGTCACCACAGAGCTGTCTCTTTTGTGTTGAGACAAACTTTGCTGAATTTACCTGCCAGCAGTTGCGTGTCCTCCCTTTCTTTTAAGGTCGATGGAGATGCACGAGTGTAAGGAGAATGGTGAATGGTGGCCGTTCATCAGCCAGGATCATCAGAAACCGCAGAGTAAATTTTAGGAACGTAGACGTAGGACAGCGGAGAAAACTTCACTCAGGGACTTCAGTGAACTCTCCTTACAATGCTGAGGCCTGACACGCCTAGTGCCTGGGGGCAACCCGGCTCCTGCCCTAGGTAGTTTTGTTGAGCGTGCCTCCCTCAGGTGGTGCCTTTTCTCTCCCAGCAATATTGCTCCGTGAAATTCTGCCGATGATGAAAACTGTTTGCCATGGCTTTGTCCTTTCACCTCATTGGCCTCATCTTTGAAGTACAAATGCTTTTCTACAGGGGTGCTGCCTCCCTGAGCTTTCCTTTGTCTTGGCTCAATCGATGCAGATTCCTGTGCTGAATACGCCATGGACTAGCACAGGTGGGTTCTTGTCAGTATACCGGGCAAACACCGCAATTTCGATGGTCAAGACCCACCTGGCTTGATCAAGGTTCTTTATTCCAGTGAAAACGATTTTTATCCAAATTCTAGAGGAGCACCAGTGTGCCTCTGGGAGCTACACCCGGGCCTGCTGAAGAGCGGCTCCGGAGTTTTCATTTTCTGACTAAAATTCAGCACGGAATTTCATGGATCTAAGGAAACCGTGAATTGTGGACGTACCAGATTCTCACATCTTCATTGTCTAATCGAAGCTGAAGTTTCCCAGTCTGATCCGGCTGCCACTTCATTTCTGGCAATGACCATTCAATTGTGGACGTTCAGCCTTCTTCGCAATTCTCTTATACCGGCATGTTCCCGCGCCACATAAAGACCACTCGGTGGAGGTTTATGTGACTCAGGACAACTCTTTATTTCAGGCGTCTAGAACAAAGGGAATTCACAGAGGTTGATGATCACTTATTAAAGTCCCGTTTCTCTATGATGCCCACTGATGACACTTCTACATCTGAGGGCAAAGAGCTCGTGCAGCATGATATTCTCATTTCAGCCATGCCGCCTGCAGTTTCTTCCTTGCAGAAAAATCTTTCCCAGTGTACTTCTTTAAAATGCTGCAAAATAGTGGGACAGAAGATTTCGGTTTAGCGTTAACTTTAAAAGGGCAGAGGTACAGGCATGTGGGCATGTTTAGAGACAGTGTTTCACTGATCTAAGGTAAAGGGTGAAGCGCCTGGGTTCCCGTGCTTCACTACTATATGGCCTCAAGATGATGTGTAGGCACAGCGGCAAATCCATCGGTAGCAATTCTCTCATATTGTCATTGCGATGGGAAGATTCCTTATTCGCTAGGAAATGTTTTACCGTGGAAGACGGGTCACCACAGAGCTGTCTCTTTTGTGTTGAGACAAACTTTGCTGAATTTACCTGCCAGCAGTTGCGTGTCCTCCCTTTCTTTTAAGGTCGATGGAGACGCACGAGTGTAAGGAGAATGGTGAATGGTGGCCGTTCATCAGCCAGGATCATCAGAAACCGCAGAGTAAATTTTAGGAACGTAGACGTAGGACAGCGGAGAAAACTTCACTCAGGGACTTCAGTGAACTCTCCTTACAATGCTGAGGCCTGACACGCCTAGTGCCTGGGGGCAACCCGGCTCCTGCCCTAGGTAGTTTTGTTGAGCGTGCCTCCCTCAGGTGGTGCCTTTTCTCTCCCAGCAATATTGCTCCGTGAAATTCTGCCGATGATGAAAACTGTTTGCCATGGCTTTGTCCTTTCACCTCATTGGCCTCATCTTTGAAGTACAAATGCTTTTCTACAGGGGTGCTGCCTCCCTGAGCTTTCCTTTGTCTTGGCTCAATCGATGCAGATTCCTGTGCTGAATACGCCATGGACTAGCACAGGTGGGTTCTTGTCAGTATACCGGGCAAACACCGCAATTTCGATGGTCAAGACCCACCTGGCTTGATCAAGGTTCTTTATTCCAGTGAAAACGATTTTTATCCAAATTCTAGAGGAGCACCAGTGTGCCTCTGGGAGCTACACCCGGGCCTGCTGAAGAGCGGCTCCGGAGTTTTCATTTTCTGACTAAAATTCAGCACGGAATTTCATGGATCTAAGGAAACCGTGAATTGTGGACGTACCAGATTCTCACATCTTCATTGTCTAATCGAAGCTGAAGTTTCCCAGTCTGATCCGGCTGCCACTTCATTTCTGGCAATGACCATTCAATTGTGGACGTTCAGCCTTCTTCGCAATTCTCTTATACCGGCATGTTCCCGCGCCACATAAAGACCACTCGGTGGAGGTTTATGTGACTCAGGACAACTCTTTATTTCAGGCGTCTAGAACAAAGGGAATTCACAGAGGTTGATGATCACTTATTAAAGTCCCGTTTCTCTATGATGCCCACTGATGACACTTCTACATCTGAGGGCAAAGAGCTCGTGCAGCATGATATTCTCATTTCAGCCATGCCGCCTGCAGTTTCTTCCTTGCAGAAAAATCTTTCCCAGTGTACTTCTTTAAAATGCTGCAAAATAGTGGGACAGAAGATTTCGGTTTAGCGTTAACTTTAAAAGGGCAGAGGTACAGGCATGTGGGCATGTTTAGAGACAGTGTTTCACTGATCTAAGGTAAAGGGTGAAGCGCCTGGGTTCCCGTGCTTCACTACTATATGGCCTCAAGATGATGTGTAGGCACAGCGGCAAATCCATCGGTAGCAATTCTCTCATATTGTCATTGCGATGGGAAGATTCCTTATTCGCTAGGAAATGTTTTACCGTGGAAGACGGGTCACCACAGAGCTGTCTCTTTTGTGTTGAGACAAACTTTGCTGAATTTACCTGCCAGCAGTTGCGTGTCCTCCCTTTCTTTTAAGGTCGATGGAGACGCACGAGTGTAAGGAGAATGGTGAATGGTGGCCGTTCATCAGCCAGGATCATCAGAAACCGCAGAGTAAATTTTAGGAACGTAGACGTAGGACAGCGGAGAAAACTTCACTCAGGGACTTCAGTGAACTCTCCTTACAATGCTGAGGCCTGACACGCCTAGTGCCTGGGGGCAACCCGGCTCCTGCCCTAGGTAGTTTTGTTTAGCGTGCCTCCCTCAGGTGGTGCCTTTTCTCTCCGAGCAATATTGCTCCGTGAAATTCTGCCGATGATGAAAACTGTTTGCCATGGCTTTGTCCTTTCACCTCATTGGCCTCATCTTTGAAGTACAAATGCTTTTCTTCACGGGTGCTGCCTCCCTGAGCTTTCCTTTGTCTTGGCTCAATCGATGCAGATTCCTGTGCTGAATACGCCATGGACTAGCACAGGTGGGTTCTTGTCAGTATACCAGGCAAACGCCGCAATTTCGGTGGTCAAGACCCACCTGGCTCGATCAAGGTTCTTTATTCCAGTGAAAACGATTTTTATCCAAATTCTAGAGGAGCACCAGTGTGCCTCTGGGAGCTACACCCGGGCCTGCTGAAGAGCGGCTCCGGAGTTTTCATTTTCTGACTAAAATTCAACACGGAATTTCATGGATCTAAGGAAACCGTGAATTGTGGACGTACCAGATTCTCACATCTTCATTTTCTAATGGAAGCTGAAGTTTCCCAGTCTGAACCGGCTGCCACTTCATTTCTGGCAATGACCATTCAATTGTGGACGTTCAGCCTTCTTCGGAATTCTCTTATACTGGCATGTTCCCGCGCCACATAAAGACCACTCGGTGGAGGTTTATGTGACTCAGGACAACTCTTTATTTCAGGCGTCTAGAACAAAGGGAATTTACAGAGGTTGATGATCACTTATTAAGTCCCGTTTCTCTATGATGCCCACTGATGACACTTCTACATCTGAGGGCAAAAAGCTCGTGCAGCATGATATTCTCATTTCAGCCATGCCGCCTGCAGTTTCTTCCTTGCAGAAAAATCTTTCCCAGTGTACTTCTTTAAAATGCTGCAAAATAGTGGGACAGAAGATTTCGGTTTAGCGTTAACTTTAAACGGGCATAGGTACAGGCATGTGGGCATGTTTAGAGACAGTGTTTCACTGATCTAGGGTAAAGGGTGAAGCGCCTGGGTTCCCGTGCTTCACTACTGTATGGCCTCAAGATGATGTGTAGGCACAGCGGCAAATCCATCGGTGGCAATTCTCTCATATTGTCATTGCGATGGGAAGATTCCTTATTCGCTAGGAACTGTTTTACCGTGGAAGACGGGTCACCACAGAGCTGTCTCTTTTGTGTTGACACAAACATTGCTGAATTTACCTGCCAGTAGTTGCGTGTCCTCCCTTTCTTTTAAGGTCGATGGAGACGCACGAGTGTAAGGAGAATGGTGAATGGTGGCCGTTCATCAGCCAGGATCATCAGAAACCGCAGAGTAAATTTTAGGAACGTAGACGTAGGACAGCGGAGAAAACTTCACTCAGGGACTTCAGTGAACTCTCCTTACAATGCTGAGGCCTGACACGCCTAGTGCCTGGGGGCAACCTGGCTCCTGCCCTAGGTAGTTTTGTTGAGCGTGCCTCCCTCAGGTGGTGCCTTTTCTCTCCCAGCAATATTGCTCCGTGAAATTCTGCCGATGATGAAAACTGTTTGCCATGGCTTTGTCCTTTCACCTCATTGGCCTAATTTTGAAGTACAAATGCTTTTCGACACGGGTGCTGCCTCCCTGAGCTTTCCTTTGTCTTGGCTCAATCGATGCAGATTCCTGTGCTGAATACGCCATGGGCTAGCACAGGTGGGTTCTTGTCAGTATACAGGGCAAACGCCGCAATTTCGATTGTCAAGACCCACCTGGTTTGATCAAGGTTCTTTATTCCAGTGAAAACGATTTTTATCCAAATTCTAGAGGAGCACCATTGTGCCTCTGTGAGCTACACCCGGGCCTGCTGAAGAGCGGCTCCAGAGTTTTCATTTTCTGACTAAAATTCAACACGGAATTTCATGGATCTAAGGAAACCGTGAATTGTGGACGTACCAGATTCTCACATCTTCATTGTCCAATGGAAGCTGAAGTTTCCCAGTCTGAACCGGCTGCCACTTCATTTCTGGCAATGACCATTCAATTGTGGACGTTCAGCCTTCTTCGGAATTCTCTTATACCGGCATGTTCCCGCGCCACATAGAAACGACTCGGTGGAGGTTTATGTGACTCAGGACAACTCTTTATTTCAGGCGTCTAGAACAAAGGGAATTCACAGAGGTTGATGATCACTTATTAAAGTCCCGTTTCTCTATGATGCCCACTGATGACACTTCTACATCTGAGGGCAAAGAGCTCGTGCAGCATGATATTCTCATTTCAGCCATGCCGCCTGCAGTTTCTTCCTTGCAGAAAAATCTTTCCCAGTGTACTTCTTTAAAATGCTGCAAAATAGTGGGACAGAAGATTTCGGTTTAGCGTTAACTTTAAACGGGCAGAGGTACAGGCATGTGGGCATGTTTAGAGACAGTGTTTCACTGGTCTAGGGTAAAGGGTGAAGCGCCTGGGTTCCCGTGCTTCACTACTGTATGGCCTCAAGATGATGTGTAGGCACAGCGGCAAATCCATCGGTGGCAATTCTCTCATATTGTCATTGCGATGGGAAGATTCCTTATTCGCTAGGAACTGTTTTACCGTGGAAGACGGGTCACCACAGAGCTGTCTCTTTTGTGTTGGTACAAACTTTGCTGAATTTACCTAACAGCAGTTGCGTGTCTTCCCTTTCTTTTACGGTCGATGGAGACGCACGAGTGTAAGGAGAATGGTGAATGGTGGCCGTTCATAAGCCAGAATCATCAGAAACCGCAGAGTAAATTTTAGGAACGTAGACGTAGGACAGCGGAGAAAAATTCACTCAGGGACTTCAGGGAACTCTCCTTACAATGCTGAGGCCTGACACGCCTAGTGACTGGGGGCAACCCGGCTCCTGCCCTAGGTAGTTTTGTTGAGCTTGCCTCCCTCAGGTGGTGCCTTTTCTCTCACAGCAATATTGCTCCGTGAAATTCTGCCGATGATGAAAACTGTTTGCCATGGCTTTGTCCTTTCACCTCATTGGCCTCATCTTTGAAGTACAAATGCTTTTCTACAGGGGTGCTGCCTCCCTGAGCTTTCCTTTGTCTTGGCTCAATCGATGCAGATTCCTGTGCTGAATACGCCATGGACTAGCACAGGTGGGTTCTTGTCAGTATACCGGGCAAACGCAGCAATTTCGATTGTCAAGACCCACCTGGCTTGATCAAGGTTCTTTATTCCAGTGAAAACTATTTTTATCCAAATTCTAGAGGAGCACCAGTGTGCCTCTGGGAGCTACACCCGGGCCTGCTGAAGAGCGGCTCCGGAGTTTTCATTTTCTGACTAAAATTCAGCACGGAATTTCATGGATCTAAGGAAACCGTGAATTGTGGACGTACCAGATTCTCACATCTTCATTGTCTAATGGAAGCTGAAGTTTCCCAGTCTGATCCGGCTGCCACTTCATTTCTGGCAATGACCATTCAATTGTGGACGTTCAGCCTTCTTCGGAATTCTCTTATACCGGCATGTTCCCGCGCCACATAAAGACCACTCGGTGGAGGTTTATGTGACTCAGGACAACTCTTTATTTCAGGCGTCTAGAACAAAGGGAATTCACAGAGGTTGATGATCACTTATTAAAGTCCCGTTTCTCTATGATGCCCACTGATGACACTTCTACATCTGAGGGCAAAGAGCTCGTGCAGCATGATATTCTCATTTCAGCCATGCCGCCTGCAGTTTCTTCCTTGCAGAAAAATCTTTCCCAGTGTACTTCTTTAAAATGCTGCAAAATAGTGGGACAGAAGATTTCGGTTTAGCGTTAACTTTAAACGGGCAAAGGTACAGGCATGTGGGCATGTTTAGAGACAGTGTTTCACTGATCTAAGGTAAAGGGTGAAGCGCCTGGGTTCCCGTGCTTCACTACTGTATGGCCTCAAGATGATGTGTAGGCACAGTGGCAAATCCATCGGTGGCAATTCTCTCATATTGTCATTGCGATGGGAAGATTCCTTATTCGCTAGGAACTGTTTTACCGTGGAAGACGGGTCACCACAGAGCTGTCTCTTTTGTGTTGACACAAACTTTGCTGAATTTACCTGCCAGCAGTTGCGTGTCCTCCCTTTCTTTTAAGGTCGATGGAGACGCACGAGTGTAAGGAGAATGGTGAATGGTGGCCGTTCATAAGCCAGGATCATCAGAAACCGCAGAGTAAATTTTAGGAACGTAGACGTAGGACAGCGGAGAAAACTTCACTCAGGGACTTCAGTGAACTCTCCTTACAATGCTGAGGCCTGACACGCCTAGTGCCTGGGGGCAACCTGGCTCCTGCCCTAGGTAGTTTTGTTGAGCGTGCCTCCCTCAGGTGGTGCCTTTTCCCTCCCAGCAATATTGTTCCGTGATATTCTGCCCATGATGAAAACTGTTTGCCATGGCTTTGTCCTTTCACCTCATTGGCCTAATCTTTGAAGTACAAATGCTTTTCTACACGGGTGCTGCCTCCCTGAGCTTTCCTTTGTCTTGGCTCAATCGATGCAGATTCCTGTGCTGAATACGCCATGGACTAGCACAGGTGGGTTCTTGTCAGTATACCGGGCAAAAGCCGCAATTTCAATTGTCAAGACCCACCTGGTTTGATCAAGGTTCTTTATTCCAGTGAAAAGGATTTTTATCCAAATTCTAGAGGAGCACCATTGTGCCTCTGGGAGCTACACCCGGGGCTGCTGAAGAGCGTCTCCGGAGTTTTCATTTTCTGACTAAAATTCAACACGGAATTTCATGGATCTAAGGAAACCGTGAATTGTGGACGTACCAGATTCTCACATCTTCATTGTCCAATGGAAGCTGAAGTTTCCCAGTCTGAACCTGCTGCCACTTCATTTCTGGCAATGACCATTCAATTGTGGACGTTCAGCCTTCTTCGGAATTCTCTTATACCGGCATGTTCCCGCGCCACATAGAAACGACTCGGTGGAGGTTTATGTGACTCAGGACAACTCTTTATTTCAGGCGTCTAGAACAAAGGGAATTTACAGAGGTTGATGATCACTTATTAAGTCCCGTTTCTCTATGATGCCCACTGATGACACTTCTACATCTGAGGGCAAAAAGCTCGTGCAGCATGATATTCTCATTTCAGCCATGCCGCCTGCAGTTTCTTCCTTGCAGAAAAATCTTTCCCAGTGTACTTCTTTAAAATGCTGCAAAATAGTGGGACAGAAGATTTCGGTTTAGCGTTAACTTTAAACGGGCATAGGTACAGGCATGTGGGCATGTTTAGAGACAGTGTTTCACTGATCTAGGGTAAAGGGTGAAGCGCCTGGGTTCCCGTGCTTCACTACTGTATGGCCTCAAGATGATGTGTAGGCACAGCGGCAAATCCATCGGTGGCAATTCTCTCATATTGTCATTGCGATGGGAAGATTCCTTATTCGCTAGGAACTGTTTTACCGTGGAAGACGGGTCACCACAGAGCTGTCTCTTTTGTGTTGACACAAACATTGCTGAATTTACCTGCCAGTAGTTGCGTGTCCTCCCTTTCTTTTAAGGTCGATGGAGACGCACGAGTGTAAGGAGAATGGTGAATGGTGGCCGTTCATCAGCCAGGATCATCAGAAACCGCAGAGTAAATTTTAGGAACGTAGACGTAGGACAGCGGAGAAAACTTCACTCAGGGACTTCAGTGAACTCTCCTTACAATGCTGAGGCCTGACACGCCTAGTGCCTGGGGGCAACCTGGCTCCTGCCCTAGGTAGTTTTGTTGAGCGTGCCTCCCTCAGGTGGTGCCTTTTCTCTCCCAGCAATATTGCTCCGTGAAATTCTGCCGATGATGAAAACTGTTTGCCATGGCTTTGTCCTTTCACCTCATTGGCCTAATTTTGAAGTACAAATGCTTTTCGACACGGGTGCTGCCTCCCTGAGCTTTCCTTTGTCTTGGCTCAATCGATGCAGATTCCTGTGCTGAATACGCCATGGGCTAGCACAGGTGGGTTCTTGTCAGTATACAGGGCAAACGCCGCAATTTCGATTGTCAAGACCCACCTGGTTTGATCAAGGTTCTTTATTCCAGTGAAAACGATTTTTATCCAAATTCTAGAGGAGCACCATTGTGCCTCTGTGAGCTACACCCGGGCCTGCTGAAGAGCGGCTCCAGAGTTTTCATTTTCTGACTAAAATTCAACACGGAATTTCATGGATCTAAGGAAACCGTGAATTGTGGACGTACCAGATTCTCACATCTTCATTGTCCAATGGAAGCTGAAGTTTCCCAGTCTGAACCGGCTGCCACTTCATTTCTGGCAATGACCATTCAATTGTGGACGTTCAGCCTTCTTCGGAATTCTCTTATACCGGCATGTTCCCGCGCCACATAGAAACGACTCGGTGGAGGTTTATGTGACTCAGGACAACTCTTTATTTCAGGCGTCTAGAACAAAGGGAATTCACAGAGGTTGATGATCACTTATTAAAGTCCCGTTTCTCTATGATGCCCACTGATGACACTTCTACATCTGAGGGCAAAGAGCTCGTGCAGCATGATATTCTCATTTCAGCCATGCCGCCTGCAGTTTCTTCCTTGCAGAAAAATCTTTCCCAGTGTACTTCTTTAAAATGCTGCAAAATAGTGGGACAGAAGATTTCGGTTTAGCGTTCACTTTAAACGGGCAGAGGTACAGGCATGTGGGCATGTTTAGAGACAGTGTTTCACTGGTCTAGGGTAAAGGGTGAAGCGCCTGGGTTCCCGTGCTTCACTACTGTATGGCCTCAAGATGATGTGTAGGCACAGCGGCAAATCCATCGGTGGCAATTCTCTCATATTGTCATTGCGATGGGAAGATTCCTTATTCGCTAGGAACTGTTTTACCGTGGAAGACGGGTCACCACAGAGCTGTCTCTTTTGTGTTGGTACAAACTTTGCTGAATTTACCTAACAGCAGTTGCGTGTCTTCCCTTTCTTTTACGGTCGATGGAGACGCACGAGTGTAAGGAGAATGGTGAATGGTGGCCGTTCATAAGCCAGAATCATCAGAAACCGCAGAGTAAATTTTAGGAACGTAGACGTAGGACAGCGGAGAAAAATTCACTCAGGGACTTCAGGGAACTCTCCTTACAATGCTGAGGCCTGACACGCCTAGTGACTGGGGGCAACCCGGCTCCTGCCCTAGGTAGTTTTGTTGAGCTTGCCTCCCTCAGGTGGTGCCTTTTCTCTCACAGCAATATTGCTCCGTGAAATTCTGCCGATGATGAAAACTGTTTGCCATGGCTTTGTCCTTTCACCTCATTGGCCTCATCTTTGAAGTACAAATGCTTTTCTACAGGGGTGCTGCCTCCCTGAGCTTTCCTTTGTCTTGGCTCAATCGATGCAGATTCCTGTGCTGAATACGCCATGGACTAGCACAGGTGGGTTCTTGTCAGTATACCGGGCAAACGCAGCAATTTCGATTGTCAAGACCCACCTGGCTTGATCAAGGTTCTTTATTCCAGTGAAAACTATTTTTATCCAAATTCTAGAGGAGCACCAGTGTGCCTCTGGGAGCTACACCCGGGCCTGCTGAAGAGCGGCTCCGGAGTTTTCATTTTCTGACTAAAATTCAGCACGGAATTTCATGGATCTAAGGAAACCGTGAATTGTGGACGTACCAGATTCTCACATCTTCATTGTCTAATGGAAGCTGAAGTTTCCCAGTCTGATCCGGCTGCCACTTCATTTCTGGCAATGACCATTCAATTGTGGACGTTCAGCCTTCTTCGGAATTCTCTTATACCGGCATGTTCCCGCGCCACATAAAGACCACTCGGTGGAGGTTTATGTGACTCAGGACAACTCTTTATTTCAGGCGTCTAGAACAAAGGGAATTCACAGAGGTTGATGATCACTTATTAAAGTCCCGTTTCTCTATGATGCCCACTGATGACACTTCTACATCTGAGGGCAAAGAGCTCGTGCAGCATGATATTCTCATTTCAGCCATGCCGCCTGCAGTTTCTTCCTTGCAGAAAAATCTTTCCCAGTGTACTTCTTTAAAATGCTGCAAAATAGTGGGACAGAAGATTTCGGTTTAGCGTTAACTTTAAACGGGCAAAGGTACAGGCATGTGGGCATGTTTAGAGACAGTGTTTCACTGATCTAAGGTAAAGGGTGAAGCGCCTGGGTTCCCGTGCTTCACTACTGTATGGCCTCAAGATGATGTGTAGGCACAGTGGCAAATCCATCGGTGGCAATTCTCTCATATTGTCATTGCGATGGGAAGATTCCTTATTCGCTAGGAACTGTTTTACCGTGGAAGACGGGTCACCACAGAGCTGTCTCTTTTGTGTTGACACAAACTTTGCTGAATTTACCTGCCAGCAGTTGCGTGTCCTCCCTTTCTTTTAAGGTCGATGGAGACGCACGAGTGTAAGGAGAATGGTGAATGGTGGCCGTTCATAAGCCAGGATCATCAGAAACCGCAGAGTAAATTTTAGGAACGTAGACGTAGGACAGCGGAGAAAACTTCACTCAGGGACTTCAGTGAACTCTCCTTACAATGCTGAGGCCTGACACGCCTAGTGCCTGGGGGCAACCTGGCTCCTGCCCTAGGTAGTTTTGTTGAGCGTGCCTCCCTCAGGTGGTGCCTTTTCCCTCCCAGCAATATTGTTCCGTGATATTCTGCCCATGATGAAAACTGTTTGCCATGGCTTTGTCCTTTCACCTCATTGGCCTAATCTTTGAAGTACAAATGCTTTTCTACAGGGGTGCTGCCTCCCTGAGCTTTCCTTTCTCTTGGCTCAATCGATGCGGATTCCTGTGCTGAATACGCCATTGACTAGCACAGGTGGGTTCTTGTCAGTATACCGGGCAAACGCAGCAATTTCGATTGTCAAGACCCACCTGGCTTGATCAAGGTTCTTTATTCCAGTGAAAACGATTTTTATCCAAATTCTAGAGGAGCACCATTGTGCCTCTGGGAGCTACACCCTGGCCTGCTGAACAGCGGCTCCGGAGTTTTCATTTTCTGACTAAAATTCAGCACGGAATTTCATGGATCTAAGGAAACCGTGAATTGTGGACGTACCAGATTCTCACATCTTCATTGTCTAATGGAAGCTGAAGTTTCCCAGTCTGATCCGGCTGCCACTTCATTTCTGGCAATGACCATTCAATTGTGGACGTTCAGCCTTCTTCGGAATTCTCTTATACCGGCATGTTCCCGCGCCACATAAAGACCACTCGGTGGAGGTTTATGTGACTCAGGACAACTCTTTATTTCAGGCGTCTAGAACAAAGGGAATTCACAGAGGTTGATGATCACTTATTAAAGTCCCGTTTCTCTATGATGCCCACTGATGACACTTCTACATCTGAGGGCAAAGAGCTCGTGCAGCATGATATTCTCATTTCAGCCATGCCGCCTGCAGTTTCTTCCTTGCAGAAAAATCTTTCCCAGTGTACTTCTTTAAAATGCTGCAAAATAGTGGGACAGAAGATTTCGGTTTAGCGTTAACTTTAAACGGGCAAAGGTACAGGCATGTGGGCATGTTTAGAGACAGTGTTTCACTGATCTAAGGTAAAGGGTGAAGCGCCTGGGTTCCCGTGCTTCACTACTGTATGGCCTCAAGATGATGTGTAGGCACAGTGGCAAATCCATCGGTGGCAATTCTCTCATATTGTCATTGCGATGGGAAGATTCCTTATTCGCTAGGAACTGTTTTACCGTGGAAGACGGGTCACCACAGAGCTGTCTCTTTTGTGTTGACACAAACTTTGCTGAATTTACCTGCCAGCAGTTGCGTGTCCTCCCTTTCTTTTAAGGTCGATGGAGACGCACGAGTGTAAGGAGAATGGTGAATGGTGGCCGTTCATAAGCCAGGATCATCAGAAACCGCAGAGTAAATTTTAGGAACGTAGACGTAGGACAGCGGAGAAAACTTCACTCAGGGACTTCAGTGAACTCTCCTTACAATGCTGAGGCCTGACACGCCTAGTGCCTGGGGGCAACCTGGCTCCTGCCCTAGGTAGTTTTGTTGAGCGTGCCTCCCTCAGGTGGTGCCTTTTCCCTCCCAGCAATATTGTTCCGTGATATTCTGCCCATGATGAAAACTGTTTGCCATGGCTTTGTCCTTTCACCTCATTGGCCTAATCTTTGAAGTACAAATGCTTTTCTACACGGGTGCTGCCTCCCTGAGCTTTCCTTTGTCTTGGCTCAATCGATGCAGATTCCTGTGCTGAATACGCCATGGACTAGCACAGGTGGGTTCTTGTCAGTATACTGGGCAAAAGCCGCAATTTCAATTGTCAAGACCCACCTGGTTTGATCAAGGTTCTTTATTCCAGTGAAAAGGATTTTTATCCAAATTCTAGAGGAGCACCATTGTGCCTCTGGGAGCTACACCCGGGGCTGCTGAAGAGCGTCTCCGGAGTTTTCATTTTCTGACTAAAATTCAACACGGAATTTCATGGATCTAAGGAAACCGTGAATTGTGGACGTACCAGATTCTCACATCTTCATTGTCCAATGGAAGCTGAAGTTTCCCAGTCTGAACCGGCTGCCACTTCATTTCTGGCAATGACCATTCAATTGTGGACGTTCAGCCTTCTTCGGAATTCTCTTATACCGGCATGTTCCCGCGCCACATAGAAACGACTCGGTGGAGGTTTATGTGACTCAGGACAACTCTTTATTTCAGGCGTCTAGAACAAAGGGAATTCACAGAGGTTGATGATCACTTATTAAAGTCCCGTTTCTCTATGATGCCCATTGATGACAGTTCTACACCTGAGGTCAAAGAGCTCGTGCAGCATGATATTCTCATTTCAGCCATGCCGCCTGCAGTTTCTTCCTTGCAGAAAAATCTTTCCCAGTGTACTTCTTTAAAATGCTGCAAAATAGTGGGATAGAAGATTTCGGTTTAGCGTTAACTTTAAACGGGCATAGGTACAGGCATGTGGGCATTTTTACAGACAGTGTTTCACTGGTCTAGGGTAAAGCGTGAAGCGCGTGGGTTCCCGTGCTTCACTACTGTATGGCCTCAAGATGATGTTTGTAGGCACAGCGGCAAAACCATCGGTGGCAATTCTCATATTGTCATTGCGATGGGAAGATTCCTTATTCGCTAGGAAATGTTTTACCATGGAAGACGGGTCACCACAGAAGTGTCTCTTTTGTGTTGGGACAAACTTTGCTGAATTTACCTGCCAGCAGTTGCGTGTCCTCCCTTTCTTTAAAGGTCGATGGAGACGCACGAGTGTAAGGAGAACGGTGAATGGTGGCCGTTCATAAGCCAGGATCAACAGAAACCGCAGAGTAAATTTTAGGAACGTAGACGTAGGACAGCGGAGAAAACTTCACTCAGGGACTTCAGGGAACTCTCCTTAAAATGCTGAGGCCTGACACGCCTAGTGCCTGGGGGCAACCCGGCTCCTGCCCTAGGTAGTTTTGTTGAGCTTGCCTCCCTCAGGTGGTGCCTTTTCTCTCCCAGCAATATTGCTCCGTGAAATTCTGCCGATGATGAAAACTGTTTGCCATGGCTTTGTCCTTTCACCTCATTGGCCTCATCTTTGAAGTACAAATGCTTTTCTACAGGGGTGCTGCCTCCCTGAGCTTTCCTTTGTCTTGGCTCAATCGATGCGGATTCCTGTGCTGAATACGCCATTGACTAGCACAGGTGGGTTCTTGTCAGTATACCGGGCAAACGCAGCAATTTCGATTGTCAAGACCCACCTGGCTTGATCAAGGTTCTTTATTCCAGTGAAAACGATTTTTATCCAAATTCTAGAGGAGCACCATTGTGCCTCTGGGAGCTACACCCTGGCCTGCTGAACAGCGGCTCCGGAGTTTTCATTTTCTGACTAAAATTCAGCACGGAATTTCATGGATCTAAGGAAACCGTGAATTGTGGACGTACCAGATTCTCACATCTTCATTGTCTAATGGAAGCTGAAGTTTCCCAGTCTGATCCGGCTGCCACTTCATTTCTGGCAATGACCATTCAATTGTGGACGTTCAGCCTTCTTCGGAATTCTCTTATACCGGCATGTTCCCGCGCCACATAAAGACCACTCGGTGGAGGTTTATGTGACTCAGGACAACTCTTTATTTCAGGCGTCTAGAACAAAGGGAATTCACAGAGGTTGATGATCACTTATTAAAGTCCCGTTTCTCTATGATGCCCACTGATGACACTTCTACATCTGAGGGCAAAGAGCTCGTGCAGCATGATATTCTCATTTCAGCCATGCCGCCTGCAGTTTCTTCCTTGCAGAAAAATCTTTCCCAGTGTACTTCTTTAAAATGCTGCAAAATAGTGGGACAGAAGATTTCGGTTTAGCGTTAACTTTAAACGGGCAAAGGTACAGGCATGTGGGCATGTTTAGAGACAGTGTTTCACTGATCTAAGGTAAAGGGTGAAGCGCCTGGGTTCCCGTGCTTCACTACTGTATGGCCTCAAGATGATGTGTAGGCACAGTGGCAAATCCATCGGTGGCAATTCTCTCATATTGTCATTGCGATGGGAAGATTCCTTATTCGCTAGGAACTGTTTTACCGTGGAAGACGGGTCACCACAGAGCTGTCTCTTTTGTGTTGACACAAACTTTGCTGAATTTACCTGACAGCAGTTGCGTGTCCTCCCTTTCTTTTAAGGTCGATGGAGACGCACGAGTGTAAGGAGAATGGTGAATGGTGGCCGTTCATAAGCCAGGATCATCAGAAACCGCAGAGTAAATTTTAGGAACGTAGACGTAGGACAGCGGAGAAAACTTCACTCAGGGACTTCAGTGAACTCTCCTTACAATGCTGAGGCCTGACACGCCTAGTGCCTGGGGGCAACCTGGCTCCTGCCCTAGGTAGTTTTGTTGAGCGTGCCTCCCTCAGGTGGTGCCTTTTCCCTCCCAGCAATATTGCTCCGTGATATTCTGCCCATGATGAAAACTGTTTGCCATGGCTTTGTCCTTTCACCTCATTGGCCTAATCTTTGAAGTACAAATGCTTTTCTACACGGGTGCTGCCTCCCTGAGCTTTCCTTTGTCTTGGCTCAATCGATGCAGATTCCTGTGCTGAATACGCCATGGACTAGCACAGGTGGGTTCTTGTCAGTATACCGGGCAAATGCCGCAATTTCAATTGTCAAGACCCACCTGGTTTGATCAAGGTTCTTTATTCCAGTGAAAAGGATTTTTATCCAAATTCTAGAGGAGCACCATTGTGCCTCTGGGAGCTACACCCGGGGCTGCTGAAGAGCGGCTCCGGAGTTTTCATTTTCTGACTAAAATTCAACACGGAATTTCATGGATCTAAGGAAACCGTGAATTGTGGACGTACCAGATTCTCACATCTTCATTGTCCAATGGAAGCTGAAGTTTCCCAGTCTGAACCGGCTGCCACTTCATTTCTGGCAATGACCATTCAATTGTGGACGTTCAGCCTTCTTCGGAATTCTCTTATATCGGCATGTTCCCGCGCCACATAGAAACGACTCGGTGGAGGTTTATGTGACTCAGGACAACTCTTTATTTCAGGCGTCTAGAACAAAGGGAATTCACAGAGGTTGATGATCACTTATTAAAGTCCCGTTTCTCTATGATGCCCATTGATGACAGTTCTACACCTGAGGTCAAAGAGCTCGTGCAGCATGATATTCTCATTTCAGCCATGCCGCCTGCAGTTTCTTCCTTGCAGAAAAATCTTTCCCAGTGTACTTCTTTAAAATGCTGCAAAATAGTGGGATAGAAGATTTCGGTTTAGCGTTAACTTTAAACGGGCATAGGTACAGGCATGTGGGCATTTTTACAGACAGTGTTTCACTGGTCTAGGATAAAGCGTGAAGCGCGTGGGTTCCCGTGCTTCACTACTGTATGGCCTCAAGATGATGTTTGTAGGCACAGCGGCAAAACCATCGGTGGCAATTCTCATATTGTCATTGCGATGGGAAGATTCCTTATTCGCTAGGAAATGTTTTACCATGGAAGACGGGTCACCACAGAAGTGTCTCTTTTGTGTTGGGACAAACTTTGCTGAATTTACCTGCCAGCAGTTGCGTGTCCTCCCTTTCTTTTAAGGTCGATGGAGACGCACGAGTGTAAGGAGAACGGTGAATGGTGGCCGTTCATAAGCCAGGATCAACAGAAACCGCAGAGTAAATTTTAGGAACGTAGACGTAGGACAGCGGAGAAAACTTCACTCAGGGACTTCAGGGAACTCTCCTTAAAATGCTGAGGCCTGACACGCCTAGTGCCTGGGGGCAACCCGGCTCCTGCCCTAGGTAGTTTTGTTGAGCTTGCCTCCCTCAGGTGGTGCCTTTTCTCTCCCAGCAATATTGCTCCGTGAAATTCTGCCGATGATGAAAACTGTTTGCCATGGCTTTGTCCTTTCACCTCATTGGCCTCATCTTTGAAGTACAAATGCTTTTCTACAGGGGTGCTGCCTCCCTGAGCTTTCCTTTGTCTTGGCTCAATCGATGCGGATTCCTGTGCTGAATACGCCATGGACTAGCACAGGTGGGTTCTTGTCAGTATACCGGGCAAACGCAGCAATTTTGATTGTCAAGACCCACCTGGCTTGATCAAGGTTCTTTATTCCAGTGAAAACGATTTTTATCCAAATTCTAGAGGAGCACCATTGTGCCTCTGGGAGCTACACCCTGGCCTGCTGAACAGCGGCTCCGGAGTTTTCATTTTCTGACTAAAATTCAACACGGAATTTCATGGATCCAAGGAAACCGTGAATTGTGGACGTACCAGATTCTCACATCTTCATTTTCTAATGGAAGCTGAAGTTTCCCAATCTGATCCGGCTGCCACTTCATTTCTGGCAATGACCATTCAATTGTGGACGTTCAGCCTTCTTCGGAATTCTCTTATACCGGCATGTTCCCGCGCCACATAAAGACCACTCGGTGGAGGTTTATGTGACTCAGGACATCTCTTTATTTCAGGCCTCTAGAACAAAGGGAATTCACAGAGGTTGATGATCACTTATTAAAGTCTCGTTTCTCTATGATGCCCATTGATGACACTTCTACACCTGAGGTCAAAGAGCTCGTGCAGCATGATATTCTCATTTCAGCCATGCCGCCTGCAGTTTCTTCCTTGCAGAAAAATCTTTCCCAGTGTACTTCTTTAAAATGCTGCAAAATAGTGGGACAGAAGATTTCGGTTTAGCGTTAACTTTAAACGGGCATAGGTACAGGCATGTGGGCATGTTTAGAGACAGTGTTTCACTGGTCTAGGGTAAAGCGTGAAGCGCCTGGGTTCCCGTGCTTCACTACTGTATGGCCTCAAGATGATGTGTAGGCACAGCGGCAAATCCATCGGTGGCAATTCTCTCATATTGTCATTGCGATGGGAAGATTCCTTATTCGCTAGGAATTGTTTTACCGTGGAAGAAGGGTCACCACAGAGCTGTCTCTTTTGTGTTGGGACAAACTTTGCTGAATTTACCTGCCAGCAGTTGCGTGTCCTCCCTTTCTTTTAAGGTCGATGGAGACGCACGAGTGTAAGGAGAACGGTGAATGGTGGCCGTTCGTAAGCCAGGATCATCAGAAACCGCAGAGTAAATTTTAGGAACATAGACGTAGGACAGCGGAGAATACTTCACTCAGGGACTTCAGGGAACTCTCCTTACAATGCTGAGGCCTGACACGCCTAGTGCCTGGGGGCAACCCGGCTCCTGCCCTAGGTAGTTTTGTTGAGCTTGCCTCCCTCAGGTGGTGCCTTTTCTCTCCCAGCAATATTGCTCCGTGAAATTCTGCCTATGATGAAAACTGTTTGCCATGGCTTTGTCCTTTCACCTCATTGGCCTCATCTTTGAAGTACAAATGCTTTTCTACACGGGTGCTGCCTCCCTGAGCTTTCCTTTGTCTTGGCTCAATCGATGCAGATTCCTGTGCTGATTACGCCATGGACTAGCACAGGTGGGTTCTTGTCAGTATACCGGGCAAACGCCGCAATTTCGATTGTCAAGACCCACCTGGCTTGATCAAGGTTCTTTATTCCAGAGAAAACGATTTTTATCCAAATTCTAGAGGAGCACCAGTGTGCCTCTGGGAGCTACACCCGGGCCTGCTGAACAGCGGCTCCGGAGTTTTCATTTTCTGACTAAAATTCAGCACGGAATTTCATGGATCTAAGGAAACCGTGAATTGTGGACGTACCAGATTCTCACATCTTCATTGTCTAATGGAAGCTGAAGTTTCCCAGTCTGATCCGGCTGCCACTTCATTTCTGGCAATGATCATTCAATTGTGGACGTTCAGCCTTCTTCGGAATTCTCTTATACCGGCATGTTCCCGCGCCACATAAAGACCACTCGGTGGAGGTTTATGTGACTCAGGAGAACTCTTTATTTCAGGCGTCTAGAACAAAGGGAATTCACAGAGGTTGATGATCACTTATTAAAGACCCGTTTCTCTATGATGCCCACTGATGACACTTCTACATCTGAGGGCAAAGAGGTCGTGCAGCATGATATTCTCATTTCAGCCACGCCGCCTGCAGTTCCTTCCTTGCAGAAAAATCTTTCCCAGTGTACTTCTTTAAAATGCTGCAAAATAGTGGGACAGATGATTTCGGTTTAGCGTTAACTTTAAACGGGCATAGGTACAGGCATGTGGGCATGTTTAGAGACAGTGTTTCACTGGTCTAGGGTAAAGGGTGAAGCGCCTGGGTTCCCGTGCTTCACTACTGTATGGCCTCAAGATGATGTGTAGGCACAGCGGCAAATCCATCGGTGGCAATTCTCTCATATTGTCATTGCGATGGGAAGATTCCTTATTCGCTAGGAACTGTTTTACCGTGGAAGACGGGTCACCACAGAGCTGTCTCTTTTGTGTTGACACAAACATTGCTGAATTTACCTGCCAGTAGTTGCGTGTCCTCCCTTTCTTTTAAGGTCGATGGAGACGCACGAGTGTAAGGAGAATGGTGAATGGTGGCCGTTCATAAGCCAGGATCATCAGAAACCGCAGAGTAAATTTTAGGAACGTAGACGTAGGACAGCGGAGAAAAATTCACTCAGGGACTTCAGGGAACTCTCCTTACAATGCTGAGGCCTGACACGCCTAGTGACTGGGGGCAACCCGGCTCCTGCCCTAGGTAGTTTTGTTGAGCTTGCCTCCCTCAGGTGGTGCCTTTTCTCTCCCAGCAATATTGCTCCGTGAAATTCTGCCGATGATGAAAACTGTTTGCCATGGCTTTGTCCTTTCACCTCATTGGCCTCATCTTTGAAGTACAAATGCTTTTCTACACGGGTGCTGCCTCCCTGAGCTTTCCTTTGTCTTGGCTCAATCGATGCAGATTCCTGTGCTGAATACGCCATGGACTAGCACAGGTGGGTTCTTGTCAGTATACCGGGCAAACGCAGCAATTTCGATTGTCAAGACCCACGTGGCTTGATCAAGGTTCTTTATTCCAGTGAAAACGATTTTTATCCAAATTCTAGAGGAGCACCAGTGTGCCTCTGGGAGCTACACCCGGGCCTGCTGAACAGCGCGCCGGAGTTTTCATTTTCTGACTAAAATTCCACACTGAATTTCATGGATCTAAGGAAACCGTGAATTGTGGACGTACCAGATTCTCACATCTTCATTGTCCAATGGAAGCTGAATTTTCCCAGTCTGAACCGGCTGCCACTTCATTTCTGGCAATGACCATTCAATTGTGGACGTTCAGCCTTCTTCGGAATTCTCTTATACCGGCATGTTCCCGCGCCACATAAAGACGACTCGGTGGAGGTTTATGTGACTCAGGACAACTCTTTATTTCAGGTGTCTAGAACAAAGGGAATTCACAGAGGTTGATGATCACTTATTAAAGTCCCGTTTCTCTATGATGCCCATTGATGACAGTTCTACACCTGAGGTCAAAGAGCTCGTGCAGCATGATATTCTCATTTCAGCCATGCCGCCTGCAGTTTCTTCCTTGCAGAAAAATCTTTCCCAGTGTACTTCTTTAAAATGCTGCAAAATAGTGGGATAGAAGATTTCGGTTTAGCGTTAACTTTAAACGGGCATAGGTACAGGCATGTGGGCATTTTTACAGACAGTGTTTCACTGGTCTAGGGTAAAGCGTGAAGCGCGTGGGTTCCCGTGCTTCACTACTGTATGGCCTCAAGATGATGTTTGTAGGCACAGCGGCAAAACCATCGGTGGCAATTCTCATATTGTCATTGCGATGGGAAGATTCCTTATTCGCTAGGAAATGTTTTACCATGGAAGACGGGTCACCACAGAGCTGTCTCTTTTGTGTTGACACAAACTTTGCTGAATTTACCTGCCAGCAGTTGCGTGTCCTCCTTTTCTTTTAAGGTCGATGGAGACGCACGAGTGTAAGGAGAACGGTGAATGGTGGCCGTTCATAAGCCAGGATCAACAGAAACCGCAGAGTAAATTTTAGGAACGTAGACATAGGACAGCGGAGAAAACTTCACTCAGGGACTTCAGGGAACTCTCCTTAAAATGCTGAGGCCTGACACGCCTAGTGCCTGGGGGCAACCGGACTCCTGCCCTAGGTAGTTTTGTTGAGCTTGCCTCCCTCAGGTGGTGCCTTTTCTCTCCCAGCTATATTGCTCCGTGAAATTCTGCAGATGATGAAAACTGTTTGCCATGGCTTTGTCCTTTCACCTCATTGGCCTCATCTTTGAAGTACAAATGCTTTTCTACAGGGGTGCTGCCTCCCTGAGCTTTCCTTTGTCTTGGCTCAATCGATGCGGATTCCTGTGCTGAATACGCCATGGACTAGCACAGGTGGGTTCTTGTCAGTATACCGGGCAAACGCCGCAATTTCGATTGTCAAGACCCACCTGGCTTGATCAAGGTTCTTTATTCCAGTGAAAACGATTTTTATCCAAATTCTAGAGGAGCACCATTGTGCCTCTGGGAGCTACACCCTGGCCTGCTGAACAGCGGCTCCGGAGTTTTCATTTTCTGACTAAAATTCAACACGGAATTTCATGGATCCAAGGAAACCGTGAATTGTGGACGTACCAGATTCTCACATCTTCATTTTCTAATGGAAGCTGAAGTTTCCCAATCTGATCCGGCTGCCACTTCATTTCTGGCAATGACCATTCAATTGTGGACGTTCAGCCTTCTTCGGATTTCTCTTATACCGGCAAGTTCCCGCGCCACATAAAGACCACTCGGTGGAGGTTTATGTGACTCAGGACAACTCTTTATTTCAGGCGTCTAGAACAAAGGGAATTCACAGAGGTTGATGATCACTTATTAAAGTCTCGTTTCTCTATGATGCCCTTTGATGACACTTCTACACCTGAGGTCAAAGAGCTCGTGCAGCATGATATTCTCATTTCAGCCATGCCGCCTGCAGTTTCTTCCTTGCAGAAAAATCTTTCCCAGTGTACTTCTTTAAAATGCTGCAAAATAGTGGGACAGAATATTTCGGTTTAGCGTTAACTTTAAACGGGCATAGGTACAGGCATGTGGGCATGTTTAGAGACAGTGTTTCACTGGTCTAGGGTAAAGCGTGAAGCGCCTGGGTTCCCGTGCTTCACTACTGTATGGCCTCAAGATGATGTGTAGGCACAGCGGCAAATCCATCGGTGGCAATTCTCTCATATTGTCATTGCGATGGGAAGATTCCTTATTCGCTAGGAATTGTTTTACCGTGGAAGACGGGTCACCACAGAGCTGTCTCTTTTGTGTTGGGACAAACTTTGCTGAATTTACCTGCCAGCAGTTGCGTGTCCTCCCTTTCTTTTAAGGTCGATGGAGACGCACGAGTGTAAGGAGAACGGTGAATGGTGGCCGTTCGTAAGCCAGGATCATCAGAAACCGCTGAGTAAATTTTAGGAACATAGACGTAGGACAGCGGAGAATACTTCACTCAGGGACTTCAGGGAACTCTCCTTACAATGCTGAGGCCTGACACGCCTAGTGCCTGGGGGCAACCCGGCTCCTGCCCTAGGTAGTTTTGTTGAGCTTGCCTCCCTCAGGTGGTGCCTTTTCTCTCCCAGCAATATTGCTCCGTGAAATTCTGCCGATGATGAAAACTGTTTGCCATGGCTTTGTCCTTTCACCTCATTGGCCTCATCTTTGAAGTACAAATGCTTTTCTACACGGGTGCTGCCTCCCTGAGCTTTCCTTTGTCTTGGCTCAATCGATGCAGATTCCTGTGCTGATTATGCCATGGACTAGCACAGGTGGGTTCTTGTCAGTATACCGGGCAAACGCCGCAATTTCGATTGTCAAGACCCACCTGGCTTGATCAAGGTTCTTTATTCCAGTGAAAACGATTTTTATCCAAATTCTAGAGGAGCACCAGTGTGCCTCTGGGAGCTACACCCGGGCCTGCTGAACAGCGGCTCCGGAGTTTTCATTTTCTGACTAAAATTCAGCACGGAATTTCATGGATCTAAGGAAACCGTGAATTGTGGACGTACCAGATTCTCACATCTTCATTGTCTAATGGAAGCTGAAGTTTCCCAGTCTGATCCGGCTGCCACTTCATTTCTGGCAATGATCATTCAATTGTGGACGTTCAGCCTTCTTCGGAATTCTCTTATACCGGCATGTTCCCGCGCCACATAAAGACCACTCGGTGGAGGTTTATGTGACTCAGGAGAACTCTTTATTTCAGGCGTCTAGAACAAAGGGAATTCACAGAGGTTGATGATCACTTATTAAAGACCCGTTTCTCTATGATGCCCACTGATGACACTTCTACATCTGAGGGCAAAGAGGTCGTGCAGCATGATATTCTCATTTCAGCCACGCCGCCTGCAGTTCCTTCCTTGCAGAAAAATCTTTCCCAGTGTACTTCTTTAAAATGCTGCAAAATAGTGGGACAGATGATTTCGGTTTAGCGTTAACTTTAAACGGGCATAGGTACAGGCATGTGGGCATGTTTAGAGACAGTGTTTCACTGGTCTAGGGTAAAGGGTGAAGCGCCTGGGTTCCCGTGCTTCACTACTGTATGGCCTCAAGATGATGTGTAGGCACAGCGGCAAATCCATCGGTGGCAATTCTCTCATATTGTCATTGCGATGGGAAGATTCCTTATTCGCTAGGAACTGTTTTACCGTGGAAGACGGGTCACCACAGAGCTGTCTCTTTTGTGTTGACACAAACATTGCTGAATTTACCTGCCAGTAGTTGCGTGTCCTCCCTTTCTTTTAAGGTCGATGGAGACGCACGAGTGTAAGGAGAATGGTGAATGGTGGCCGTTCATAAGCCAGGATCATCAGAAACCGCAGAGTAAATTTTAGGAACGTAGACGTAGGACAGCGGAGAAAAATTCACTCAGGGACTTCAGGGAACTCTCCTTACAATGCTGAGGCCTGACACGCCTAGTGACTGGGGGCAACCCGGCTCCTGCCCTAGGTAGTTTTGTTGAGCTTGCCTCCCTCAGGTGGTGCCTTTTCTCTCCCAGCTATATTGCTCCGTGAAATTCTGCAGATGATGAAAACTGTTTGCCATGGCTTTGTCCTTTCACCTCATTGGCCTCATCTTTGAAGTACAAATGCTTTTCTACACGGGTGCTGCCTCCCTGAGCTTTCCTTTGTCTTGGCTCAATTGATGCAGATTCCTGTGCTGAATACGCCATGGACTAGCACAGGTGGGTTCTTGTCAGTATACCGGGCAAACGCAGCAATTTCGATTGTCAAGACCCACCTGGCTTGATCAAGGTTCTTTATTCCAGTGAAAACGATTTTTATCCAAATTCTAGAGGAGCACCAGTGTGCCTCTGGGAGCTACACCCGGGCCTGCTGAACAGCGCGCCGGAGTTTTCATTTTCTGACTAAAATTCCACACGGAATTTCATGGATCTAAGGAAACCGTGAATTGTGGACGTACCAGATTCTCACATCTTCATTGTCCAATGGAAGCTGAATTTTCCCAGTCTGAACCGGCTGCCACTTCATTTCTGGCAATGACCATTCAATTGTGGACGTTCAGCCTTCTTCAGAATTCTCTTATACCGGCATGTTCCCGCGCCACATAAAGACGACTCGGTGGAGGTTTATGTGACTCAGGACAACTCTTTATTTCAGGCGTCTAGAACAAAGGGAATTCACAGAGGTTGATGATCACTTATTAAAGTCCCGTTTCTCTATGATGCCCATTGATGACACTTCTACACCTGAGGTCAAAGAGCTCGTGCAGCATGATATTCTCATTTCAGCCATGCCGCCTGCAGTTTCTTCCTTGCAGAAAAATCTTTCCCAGTGTACTTCTTTAAAATGCTGCAAAATAGTGGGACAGAAGATTTCGGTTTAGCGTTAACTTTAAACGGGCAGAGGTACAGGCATGTGGGCATGTTTAGAGACAGTGTTTCACTGGTCTAGGGTAAAGGGTGAAGCGCCTGGGTTCCCGTGCTTCACTACTGTATGGCCTCAAGATGATGTGTAGGCACTGCGGCAAATCCATCGGTGGCAATTCTCTCATATTGTCATTGCGATGGGAAGATTCCTTATTCGCTAGATATTGTTTTACCGTGGAAGACGGGTCACCACAGAGCTGTCTCTTTTGTGTTGGTACAAACGTTGCTGAATTTACCTGCCAGCAGTTGCGTGTCCTCCCTATCTTTTAAGGTCGATGGAGACGCACGAGTGTAAGGAGAACGGTGAATGGTGGCCGTTCATAAGCCAGGATCAACAGAAACCGCAGAGTAAATTTTAGGAACGTAGACGTAGGATAGCGGAGAAAACCACTCAGGGACTTCAGGGAACTCTCCTTAAAATGCTGAGGCCTGACACGCCTAGTGCCTGGGGGCAACCCGGCTCCTGCCCTAGGTAGTTTTGTTGAGCTTGCCTCCCTCAGGTGGTGCCTTTTCTCTCCCAGCAATATTGCTCCGTGAAATTCTGCCGATGATGAAAACTGTTTGCCATGGCTTTGTCCTTTCACCTCATTGGCCTCATCTTTGAAGTACAAATGCTTTTCTACACGGGTGCTGCCTCCCTGAGCTTTCCTTTGTCTTGGCTCAATCGATGCAGATTCCTGTGCTGAATACGCCATGGACTAGCACAGGTGGGTTCTTGTCAGTATACCGGGCAAACGCAGCAATTTCGATTGTCAAGACCCACCTGGCTTGATCAAGGTTCTTTATTCCAGTGAAAACGATTTTTATCCAAATTCTAGAGGAGCACCATTGTGCCTCTGGGAGCTACACCCTGGCCTGCTGAACAGCGGCTCCGGAGTTTTCATTTTCTGACTAAAATTCAGCACGGAATTTCATGGATCCAAGGAAACCGTTAATTGTGGACGTACCAGATTCTCACATCTTCATTTTCTAATGGAAGCTGAAGTTTCCCAATCTGATCCGGCTACCACTTCATTTCTGGCAATGACCATTCAATTGTGGACGTTCAGCCTTCTTCGGATTTCTCTTATACCGGCAAGTTCCCGCGCCACATAAAGACGACTCGGTGGAGGTTTATGTGACTCAGGACAACTCTTTATTTCAGGCGTCTAGAACAAAGGGAATTCACAGAGGTTGATGATCACTTATTAAAGTCTCGTTTCTCTATGATGCCCATTGATGACACTTCTACACCTGAGGTCAAAGAGCTCGTGCAGCATGATATTCTCATTTCAGCCATGCCGCCTGCAGTTTCTTCCTTGCAGAAAAATCTTTCCCAGTGTACTTCTTTAAATTGCTGCAAAATAGTGGGACAGAAGATTTCGGTTTAGCGTTAACTTTAAACGGGCATAGGTACAGGCATGTGGGCATGTTTAGAGACAGTGTTTCACTGGTCTAGGGTAAAGCGTGAAGCGCCTGGGTTCCCGTGCTTCACTACTGTATGGCCTCAAGATGATGTGTAGGCACAGCGGCAAATCCATCGGTGGCAATTCTCTCATATTGTCATTGCGATGGGAAGATTCCTTATTCGCTAGGAATTGTTTTACCGTGGAAGACGGGTCACCACAGAGCTGTCTCTTTTGTGTTGGGACAAACTTTGCTGAATTTACCTGCCAGCAGTTGCGTGTCCTCCCTTTCTTTTAAGGTCGATGGAGACGCACGAATGTAAGGAGAACGGTGAATGGTGGCCGTTCGTAAGCCAGGATCATCAGAAACCGCAGAGTAAATTTTAGGAACGTAGACGTAGGACAGCTGAGAATACTTCACTCAGGGACTTCAGGGAACTCTCCTTACAATGCTGAGGCCTGACACGCCTAGTGCCTGGGGGCAACCCGGCTCCTGCCCTAGGTAGTTTTGTTGAGCTTGCCTCCCTCAGGTGGTGCCTTTTCTCTCCCAGCAATATTGCTCCGTGAAATTCTGCCTATGATGAAAACTGTTTGCCATGGCTTTGTCCTTTCACCTCATTGGCCTCATCTTTGAAGTACAAATGCTTTTCTACACGGGTGCTGCCTCCCTGAGCTTTCCTTTGTCTTGGCTCAATCGATGCAGATTCCTGTGCTGATTACGCCATGGACTAGCACAGGTGGTTTCTTGTCAGTATACTGGGCAAACGCCGCAATTTCGATTGTCAAGACCCACCTGGCTTGATCAAGGTTCTTTATTCCAGTGAAAACGATTTTTATCCAAATTCTAGAGGAGCACCAGTGTGCCTCTGGGAGCTACATCCGGTCCTGCTGAACAGCGGCTCCGGAGTTTTCATTTTCTGACTAAAATTCAGCACGGAATTTCATGGATCTAAGGAAACCGTGAATTGTGGACGTACCAGATTCTCACATCTTCATTGTCTAATGGAAGCTGAAGTTTCCCAGTCTGATCTGGCTGCCACTTCATTTCTGGCAATGATCATTCAATTGTGGACGTTCAGCCTTCTTCGGAATTCTCTTATACCGGCATGTTCCCGCGCCACATAAAGACCACTCGGTGGAAGTTTATGTGACTCAGGAGAACTCTTTATTTCAGGCGTCTAGAACAAAGGGAATTCACAGAGGTTGATGATCACTTATTAAAGACCCGTTTCTCTATGATGCCCACTGATGACACTTCTACATCTGAGGGCAAAGAGGTCGTGCAGCATGATATTCTCATTTCAGCCACGCCGCCTGCAGTTCCTTCCTTGCAGAGAAATCTTTCCCAGTGTACTTCTTTAAAATGCTGCAAAATAGTGGGACAGAATATTTCGGTTTAGCGTTAACTTTAAACGGGCATAGGTACAGGCATGTGGGCATGTTTAGAGACAGTGTTTCACTGGTCTAGGGTAAAGGGTGAAGCGCCTGGGTTCCCGTGCTTCACTACTGTATGGCCTCAAGATGATGTGTAGGCACAGCGGCAAATCCATCGGTGGCAATTCTCTCATATTGTCATTGCGATGGGAAGATTCCTTATTCGCTAGGAAATGTTTTACCGTGGAAGACGGGTCACCACAGAGCTGTCTCTTTTGTGTTGGGACAAACTCTGCTGAATTTACCTGCCAGCAGTTGCGTGTCCTCCCTCTCTTTTAAGGCGGATGGAGACGCACGAGTGTAAGGAGAACGGTGAATGGTGGCCGTTCATAATCCAGGATCAACAGAAACCGTAGAGTAAATTTTAGGAACGTAGACGTAGGACAGCGGAGAAAACTTCACTTAGGGACTTCAGGGAACTCTCCTTAAAATGCTGAGGCCTGACACGCCTTGTGCCTGGGGGCAACCCGGCTCCTGCCCTAGGTAGTTTTGTTGAGCTTGCCTCCCTCAGGTGGTGCCTTGCAAGATATGACAAAATAATAATTAGTAAATAATGAAGGATTGATGAGGAGGGGTAGTGAGAATGGGGGCGGGGGGAATGGGGAGCTGAGGCCAGGGGCTTGGGTGTAGAGAAGATATTTTGAGAATAATGAGGGCAATGAATGTACAAATGTGCCTTATATCAGTGATGTTTGCACGTATTGTGGTTATTGTTGTATGAGCCCCTATAAAAGGAGAGAAAAAAAAGACCCTGGCAGAGTGTTGATGCTAGGATGATCTCAGGCTGGATTAGACCAGCAAAAGCAGGTGCTGCAGTCGCCTCACCCTGTGTCTATTCCTGTGTGGGGCATGAAGCTTAGGGTCCACAGCCCCGGCAGCTGGACAGTGAGAGAGGCGAGGTTCTGAGGTCATTCCACAGGGGGAATGGCCCTCCGGTTCCTGCAGGGCCCACCCTCTTGTGTAGTCCTGCTGTCTGGGGCACCTCTTTCACGGATCCCACACCAGGGCAGCTCTTCCACTCATGGGGGATTGGCAGGAAGCCTCTGCTCATGCACACACACCACCACCTAGCTGGAGGACCTCGGTGAACAAACCTTGAGGCAGACAACAAGCCCACTAACTGATCCTGTGAGAGATATAATCAGGATCCAGAAACCGGCAACTGGGAGCAAGGGGCAGCATACCTGGGTCCCAGCCCCTCCCACTGCCCTCTGCAAGGAGTGACATTCCAAAGCACAGTGTTTTCCAAAGGCACTGTCAGGACTTTGGAATGGGCAGCTCATTTGTGGACATGGATACTATGTGATCCAGACATACTACCTCCTCTGATCCTGTCAGCCAAGACTAAACACCCTTCCAAGTAGAAAGCCATGCATCTGAACAGTATCCACCGGCCACTCACGTCCAATCCTGCTGCCTCCAAAGAGCTTCCCTGGGTTGGTCAGATCTCTCTGGGGACAGATATCCCTCGGTCCTTGGTTCTGCGTGAGAAAGAATTCATGCCAAAGCCTGGTTTGTGATCCAAGGGAGGTTTAGGAGCGTTAGGGAGGTGTGGTGGGCAACCCTGGTCGATCCTAGTGGCTGAATTGAATATACTTGGCCTAGGTGGGTCGATGCAGGTGCAGCGCCCACCCAGGTGGACCTGCCCTTCCTGGCCAGAAACCTGGACCTCTGAGCACGCACAGTGTGCCACTCCTTCCTGGGCCGCAAACTGGGCCATCTGAGCATGTGTAATGGACACCCCAGTCCCTATGCTAGCTACCTAACATTTCCATCCTGAAGAGATGTGGACCCAAATCTTTGGGGTACTGGGCGACGACATCTCTAGCTACTTCCTGCTGGCAAAAAGGGCGAAGTGGGGCTTTGGGTCCACACCCTTCCTGCTCTGCTGGGAGGGGTTGTCCATTCAGCGCTAGATTGGATAAGGTTGAAGTGGTCCAGGAGATGGTGGTCCTGGAGTTGGCACACTTGGATTAGGGGCTTTGGTAACTTGAGAACTTCTGGAAAAACCAACAAACGCACAAAAGGGTGAACAGTTTAACTGAGACAAGGCTAGGATTGTGAGGTGGGAGTCCCTTGAAAGTAGGTGAGTATCACAGGAAGTAAGTAAAAAGTCTTAGGATTATCAGGCGTGTGTGTTTGTTCATTCTAAGTACCGGCACAAGGGTAAAAGCATTCACAATTTCCCCTAGCGGGGTTCAGGGTTTGGCCACTACTGGGTGCAGTGGGATCACCGCTTCACTTATGATCCTAAGGCATTGGCCCCTCTGATAAGAACCATCCTTCTTTTTAACCCTATAACGCCTCACTTTTAAATTTTTGGGCAAAAAAAATTTCGTTTTGATTCATTACTTTCATAGTTATCAATATATATACATTTATATTCATTTGATTAAATGTTAGGGAAAGGTCATGCTCGGTGTTATAGGGTTAAATTGTAATATTGGGATGCTACAGGCGGATTCAACAGGGATCAAAAGTAGAGTAACTGCCTGTGTCATTTTTAATTTTCTCGGGTTCCATTTGAGTAAAAGGCTTGTAAGTTACCCGGGGACCAAGTGCCCCTGGTGCCTCTACTAGGGGTAGAATGTTCAGGGAGGGTTCAGGGGTGGGACAATAGTGACCTGAAGTCCAGGATCCCTTAGGGCAGGAGTCCTCAAATTGTTTACACAGGGGGCCAGTTCATTGTCTCTCCAACCGTTGGAGGGCCAGACTATGGTTTTCAAAAAACCTATGGACAAATTCCTATGCACACTGCACGAGTCGGCTGCTAAGCAGGACAGGCAGTGGCAGCAAAAACACCCCGAGGGTGGGATAAATGGCATCGCGCCACATGTGCCCCATGGACCACAGTTTGAGGACGCCAGCCTTAGGGGTTCCTGGGTGCACTGGGGATGAAGGTCTCCTACTGCTCCTCGAGAGGAGAAATGCTCTAAGTTCTGGCATCTCCGCCCACTTTCCCGGCACTCTACCGAACTGTTCCCGGTGAATCACGGTTGGAAGGGAAAGCGTACCCTTCTCTGCCCACCATTCTCCTTTCTCAAAACGATACTGTGGCCAAATAGAGTTGCAAAGTGAATCTATCAGCTTTTGTTTGCCCAGCCTCTCTGTATCAACTCTATCCCAATTGGACACGATTCATGCAAGGGGGCAATTCCTGAGCATCAAGCTGCTAAGTCCCATCTAGAAAGCACAAAACAAGGAGGTGATTGACAGCTTGCTGCCTCCAGGTCAATAACCCCCACTTGAGAGCACACCCCTGGGTTGCCCTGAATCTCATGCCTCAGCCCGAGGGAAGGGGTCAAGGACTAGTCGCCGAGGGCGACCTTTAGGTCCAACCATTTTTCTGGACAACAGGCTAGGAGGACCACTGCTTGGGATGGCCCCAAGGTCCTCCAAGACGCCTGCTGGCGGGGCTGATGCTCAAATCTCTCAAGGGAAGGGACACGTGGCAGCTCAGGGAACCTTAAGGGAAATTGGAATTTCTGGCTGGAACATCATGGCAGAGGAGCTGTGTATTAAGCAAGAGCTGTCCCCAAAAGTGCCTGAAGCAGCATCGCCGAAAGCCTAAATAACAGTGACTCCGCCTAGGCTCCCGAACGCCATTGGCCTAAGCCTGGGCCACGGAAAAGCAGCCTGTAAGAAGGAACAAACCAAATCTGGAAGAACACTAGCCCTATAACGCCTCAAGTTTTAAATTTTGGAAATATATTTTTTGGTTTTTATTATTTACTTTCATAGTTATCAATATATATGACATTCAAAATATATTTTAAAAGCATAAAATTTTCAGTGTTTTTGAAATGTGACCAAATTGTCACATTTATAATTTGGGTACCAGATACGTTTTCATTAAGAATTATGACAATTTTGTGCTTGGCGTTATAGGGCTAGAGCAGCTTGTTTGAAAAACCAGGAGAAAGGCAAAGGGAATGGAGGGGAAAAGGGAAACTTTGGGCTCCCGGGACCAGGCAGGGCTAACTCCCAGGCCTCTTCACCCAGCTCCCTAGGCAGCGCCCTTCCACATGTGGACTGGTGGGTGCCATCTTGGCCATGGTCACAGATCTTGTTACCTCTTGGCTACAATGGCGACTGTGTAGGATCTCTGGGAAAAGCTGAAACAGCTTTGACAAGAGTGAAGCCATTTGGGGCTGACAGAAGCCACCATGAAAAGAAAATAAAGTAGCTAGGAAGTGTAAATGAACTAGCTGATATTGGGGAGGTAGGCTGTGCAGACGTCGCCCAAGGGAATGTCATGAAGGAAATGGGTGTTCAGAAGGCTTGCGAGAACGACCAGAGCAGTTTTGGTTCAACTAAGAATGGCTAACCCTAATACCCCGCTTCTCACTCGCCCAGTCCTGAGGAAGTATCCATGTACCTACTATACAAAACAGTGACATTGGAAAAATCAGTGCCTTGAAAAGCCCAGGAGAGGCGGACGAGCCACCACTAGAGAGAACGGGCCTAGTCCTCGCCTAGAAAAATCGAAGCTACAGACAATAATGCTCGAAGCTGAATAAAGGTGTCCAGGCTCTGTTTCACTTGACCCCAAAGAGCCCATGCTCACTCTCCATGTAGGGAGCCAGCCAGTAAATTTCTAGGTGGACAAAGGGGTCACCTTCTTGGTTTCAGAAAAGACTACAGGTGCCTTGTCAAAAGGAAAGGCTTTCATTACAGGGGCCCCAGGGCAGACCCAAGCACACCCATGGACAATGGCCAGAATAACAGATTTAGCACAAGAGACAGTTACACGCTCACCCTGGTAATGCCTCAATGCCCCTTTCCCCTAATTGATCGTGACTTATTATGAAAAATGGCAGCCATAATTACTTTCTCATCTGCTACAACCACCTTAACCCTTGAACTTGAAAAGCCAAAAGTTTTGCTCACCACTCCAATGTCAGAGTGATATGTGTTTTATCAAGGAGCAGAAGAGACCTCCTCAAAGGAACTTCTTGATAAATCACTAAAAGATATTCCTTTTGTTTGGGCAGAGAACAACCTGCCAGACCTTTCTGAACTTCAGGTGCCTGGAGTCGTACAACTTCTGAGCTCAGCTACACTGGTGTGTCAAGCTAACCCTACTCCCTGGATAGCAAAAGTGGGTATTTCTGTTCCCATTTGCAGACTAAAGAGGACAGGCATTTGGGTCCTCTGCAAGTCCACATGGAATGCTCCCTTGCTGCCAATGCAGAAGCCGGGAACTGAGGACTTCCAACCGGTGCAGGATCTCAGAGAGGCAAATGAGAGGATAGAAACTGGCCACCCCACTTGCCAAACCCCGAGATCCTCCTGAGTACTATCTCGTCAAACTGAATTTGTTATACTGTTTTGGACTTAAAGATGCTTTGTTCTCCATACCCATGTCCCCTGCACATCAACCCAGTGAAGACTTACAGGGACACAAGGAGGAACACCCCCAAACCACCTTGCTCCAGTATGCAGATGACCTCCTCCTGGCCTCCGAAACTCTGGAGGAATGCCAACGGGCTACCAAGGACCTGATAATAGTCCTTGGCCCATTGGGGTACAGGGTATCTGCAAGAAAGGCTCAACTGTGTGTCCATAAAGTTGTATACCTAGGCTACCAACTGGAGGAGGGAAAACGGACCTTGTCCCCCAGCCGCACTGAGGCGATCCTCAAAATCCCAGTCCCTGAGACGAAGAAGCAGTTGCAAGAGTTTCTAGGAACTGTGGGGTACTGTCCATTGTGGAATTTGGGATTTGCAAAAACAACGAAACCCCTATATGCAAGTACTGGGGAAAGGAAAAAGAACTTAAATGGACTGAAGTAGAACAACAAGCGTTTGAATCCTTTAAAAAGTCGCTCATATGGGCAACCTCCCTTGCCCTACTAGACATAGTAAAGCCCTTCCAATTGTCTATGTGAGGCCAGAGGCACAGGAAAAGAAGTGCTAACTGAGAACTTGCGGCCATGGAAGAGACCTGTGACCTATCTTTCAAAGAAACTGGACTCTGTAGCTGCAGGATGGCTGAGCTGCATGCGAGCTGAGGCTGCCACGGCCATCCTAGTCATAGAAGCTAGGAAGCTTACACTGGGACAGGATATTGCTGTGGTAGGGGGACCTATGGTTGAACCACTCCTAACCAGTCCCCCGGACCGGTGGATCTCGAATGCCAGGACTATACCACAAATCCCCAAGGTAGTGGCTGTGACCATGCCATCCCCAGTGTTACAGCCACAACCTACATACTCAGAAAATGATCTAAAGATAAGCCAAGAGCTGGCCTGCCAAAAAGACTGGGAGCATCCAGGGTGGCTGCTCCATCCTGATGGAAGAAGATTCATGCCAGAAGCTCTGGGAGAGATCTGATTCAAGGACTACATGAAGGTATGCATTTGGGATCCTCTCTAAACTGTCTCAGTTGCTTCTCAGGCACTTTTACATACCCAGGCTTGGACACTGGGTGGCAGATGTCATCCACCGTTGATTGCACTGTGCTCGGGTAAACAACCCCAGAAAGAAAAGGAGCAACCCCAACCACGAGCTCGAGGTAGTAGTCCAGGAGAATTCTGGGAGGTGGACTTTATGGATATCAAACTTAGAAAGTATGGCTACCGATATTTGCTGGTGTTCGTAGACACCTGTTCTGGATGGGTGGAAGCCTTCCCAACAAAGAAAGAAACTGCTGCCACTGTGTGTAAATTATTAGTAACTAAAATTGTCCCTAGATTTGGCCTTCCCACCACCTTGGGGTCCAACAATGGCCCAACATTTATTGCTCAAATTACTAAAGTCTTAGAAATGCTTCTAAATATTAACTGGAAGCTCTTCAGGGCAAGTAGAAAAAATAAACAGAACCCTAAAGGAATTGTTCGTTAAGTTGCATTTAGGACCTGGCGAGAACTGGGTTGATCCTTACTTTACCTTTTGCCCTACTTCAAGTCCGATGCGCTCCCTATGTGAATAGCATGACTCCATTTGAATTTATGTTTGGCAGACCTTCCCCAAATCCTCCCAAGATTGAAAGAAGTAGAAATAATGGAAGTCACTAATCGTTCCCTCATCGAGTGCCTGCAGGCTGTGCAACAGGTGAGAGACAAATCATCTGCTCTGACACCTTCATTTTGGGCCTAACCAAGGGAAAGGGAACAGGCAGCCAACAACGTGCAACCAGGAAACTGGACATGGGTAAAGAAGCACCAACCTGACACCTTAGAACCTAGGTGGACTGGCCCATACCAAGTGATACTTACAACACCAACTGCTGTTAAAATAGTGGGGAGGGGGCCGTGGATTCATCAGTCATAATTAAAAAAAAAAGCCCTCCGTGAGCATATCCTGAAAAGATGGACACCGAGAAAGACGGAAAATCCCTCAAAATTAAGGCTTTACAGAACTTAATTGTTTTTCTCCGAGTATTTCTGACAGCACCCACTGTTTCCCCCAAGCACAAACACATCTGTGAACTGCTATTCTAACCTCCAGCAGACTCAGGTTTACACAGGCACCTCAGGGCCCCTCATGGGGCACAGCCTACCTAGAAGTTGCTGGAGAGAAAGTCGCTCAGTGGGCTACGGGATCCTGCCTTTGGGATGATGTTCCCACTCAGAGAAGACAGTCCACACAGAAGACCACATGGCCAGCCCAAGATGAGACACGACGTCCCTCAAAGACCCATAGCCCTAGAAGGGACAACACTGGAGACACAGTGCGGGAACGGATCCCGCCACACCGAGGCATAGCACTAAGGGGGTGCAGCAGAAGAGTAAGGAGGTGGAGCAACAAGGTCCCCAGGGAATGCTAAAGGAGGACTTTGGGGGCAGGACTTGGTGCCCGCACAGACTGGACTGGAAAACACTGCTAAGGGCCAACAAACAGTCCGTGAACTAACTACGAGCTTTCCTTTCTTGAGGAGTTGTGTTTTCTTTGATGGTCATTGGATTTTGGCTATTTCCTTTCTTTTGGTGCTTGCTTTCGCTCTGTCTTGTGTTTGTGCATGTTATTACCTCTACTGTATGTCTAAAATGAGATGCAGGATGCACAATCTGCCGGAGAGAAAAAAGGGACCAACGCTTCGCGGGAGGGCCACGGGAAAGAGGGAGTTGGGGGGAAAGGGAGTGATGTCAAGAAACCCAGAGACAAGGGAACAACAAGTGGATGCAAATCCGTGGTGAGGGCGATGTAGGAATCCTGGTAGGGCGTGATCAAGGGTGAAGGAACCAAGAGGATTTACTGAAACCCAAATGAAGACTGAGCATGGCAGTGGGCACAAGAGGGAAATGAAAGGGAATAGCAGAGCGACCTAGGAAGCACGGGCCAGTTATAGAGGTCTAAAGAAAGACACGCACAGATGTAAATATATTTATCTGTGAGCATGGGGAAATACACCTATGTCCATATCTTTATAGGTGTCCTATTAAGGTAGCAGATGGCCTTTGGGCCTCCACTCAAGGACTCTCTCATTGCAAGAATACCTTGTTCTATTACATTGGCATTCTATGATGCTCACCTTCCCGACACGTTCCTTGAAGTCTAAGCGGTTGCATAAGCAAATGTGGTCAAGAAAGCTGATGGTGCCCTGCTATCAAAAGATATGGCGTCTGAGGTCTTAAAGGCCTGAAGGGTAAGCAAGCGGCCATGTAGCTCAGAAACAACAGAGCCCACATGGAATAAGCATACCAGCCTGTGCGATCACGAGGTATCAAAGGGATCAGGCATCATCAGCACAAAAAAATCTCATTGCGAATGAGCAGGGAATGCTGGGTAGAGAGCCAAAGCCCATTCGCAGTACACTGGACATTCCCTTAAGTAAAGTCTTGGGGAAGAGACAAGCCTACACAGGGTACTAGACAGCAACTGTGAAACACAACTTTCCTCTAGCTCCTCAATGCTTCCTCTCCCCTCACTATCAAGATCCCAATTATAACTTACAAATCTGACTAGACCAGAGAATGTACACTGGGACAGATAGGAACTAGAAACCCAGGGAATTCAAGGTGGATGAGCCCTTTAGGACCAGTGTTATGAATGGGGATGCTGGGAGGGTGGAGGGAGGGAGGCTGGCACCAGGGAACCGATGACAAGGATCTACATAAAACCTCAAAAGAAAAGGGGGTGAAGGGGGACATCAGACAGTGCAAGATATGACAAAATAATAATTAGTAAATAATGAAGGATTGATGAGGAGGGGTAGTGAGAATGGGGGCAGGGGGAATGGGGAGCTGAGGCCAGGGGCTTGGGTGTAGAGAAGATATTTTGAGAATAATGAGGGCAATGAATGTACAAATGTGCCTTATATCAGTGATGTTTGCACGTATTGTGGTTATTGTTGTATGAGCCCCTATAAAAGGAGAGAAAAAAAAGACCCTGGCAGAGGGTTGATGCTAGGATGATCTCAGGCTGGATTAGACCAGCAAAAGCAGGTGCTGCAGTCGCCTCACCCTGTGTCTATTCCTGTGTCGGGCATGAAGCTTAGGGTCCACAGCCCCGGCAGCTGGACAGTGAGAGAGGCAGGGCTCTGAGGTCATTCCACAGGGGGAATGGCCCTCCGGTTCCTGCAGGGCCCACCCTCTTGTGTAGTCCTGCTGTCTGGGGCACCTCTTTCACGGAGCCCACACCAGGGCAGCTCTTCAACTCATGGGGGATTGGCAGGAAGCCTCTGCTCATGCACACACACCACCACCTAGCTGGAGGACCTCGGTGAACAAACCTTGAGGCAGACAACAAGTCCACTAACTGATCCTGTGAGAGATATAATCAGGATCCAGAAACCGGCAACTGGGAGCAAGGGGCAGCATACCTGGGTCCCAGCCCCTCCCACTGCCCTCTGCAAGGAGTGACATTCCAAAGCACAGTGTTTTCCAAAGGCACTGTCAGGACTTTGGAATGGGCAGCTCATTTGTGGACATGGATACTATGTGATCCAGACATACTACCTCCTCTGATCCTGTCAGCCAAGACTAAAAACCCTTCCAAGCAGAAAGCCATGCATCTGAACAGTATCCACCAGCCACTCACGTCCACTCCTGCTGCCTCCAAAGAGCTTCCCTGGGTTGGTCAGATCTCTCTGGGGACAGATATCCCTCGGTCCTTGGTTCTGCGTGAGAAAGAATTCATGCCAAAGCCTGGTTTGTGATCCAAGGGAGGTTTAGGAGCGTTAGGGAGGTGTGGTGGGCAACCCTGGTCGATCCTAGTGGCTGAATTGAATATACTTGGCCTAGGTGGGTCGATGCAGGTGCAGCGCCCACCCAGGTGGACCTGCCCTTCCTGGCCGGAAACCTGGACCTCTGAGCATGCACAGTGTGCCACTCCTTCCTGGGCCGCTAGCTGGGCCATCTGAGCATGTGTAATGGACACCCCAGTCCCTATGCTAGCTACCTAATATTTCCATCCTGAAGAGATGTGGACCCAAATCTTTGGGGTACTGGGCGACGACATCTCTAGCTACTTCCTGCTGGCAAAAAGGGCGAAGTGGGGCTTTGGGTCCACACCCTTCCTGCTCTGCTGGGAGGGGTTGTCCATTCAGCGCTAGATTGGATAAGGTTGAAGTGGTCCAGGAGATGGTGGTCCTGGAGTTGGCACAATTGGATTAGGGGCTTTGGTAACTTGAGAACTTCTGGAAAAACCAACAAACGCACAAAAGGGTGAACAGTTTAACTGAGACAAGGCTAGGATTGTGAGGTGGGAGTCCCTTGAAAGTAGGTGAGTATCACAGGGAGTAAGTAAAAAGTCTTAGGATTATCAGGCGTGTGTGTTTGTTCATTCTAAGTACCGGCACAGGGGTAAAAGCATTCACAATTTCCCCTAGCGGGGTCCAGGTTTTGGGCACTACTGGGTGCAGTGGGATCACCGCTTCACTTATGATCCTAAGGCATTGGCCCCTCTGATAAGAACCATCCTTCTTTTTAACCCTATAACGCCTCACTTTTAAATTTTTGGGCAAAAAAAATTTCGTTTTGATTCATTACTTTCATAGTTATCAATATATATACATTTATATTCATTTGATTAAATGTTAGGGAAAGGTCATGCTCGGTGTTATAGGGTTAAATTGTAATATTGGGATGCTACAGGCGGATTCAACAGGGATCAAAAGTTGAGTAACTGCCTGTGTCATTTTTAATTTTCTCGGGTTCCATTTGAGTAAAAGGCTTGTAAGTTACCCGGGGACCAAGTGCCCCTGGTGCCTCTACTAGGGGTAGAATGTTCAGGGAGGGTTCAGGGGTGGGACAATAGTGACCTGAAGTCCAGGATCCCTTAGGGCAGGAGTCCTCAAATTGTTTACACAGGGGGCCAGTTCATTGTCTCTCCAACCGTTGGAGGGCCAGACTATGGTTTTCAAAAAACCTATGGACAAATTCCTATGCACACTGCACGAGTCGGCTGCTAAGCAGGACAGGCAGTGGCAGCAAAAACACCCCGAGGGTGGGATAAATGGCATCGCGCCACATGTGCCCCATGGACCACAGTTTGAGGACGCCAGCCTTAGGGGTTCCTGGGTGCACTGGGGATGAAGGTCTCCTACTGCTCCTCGAGAGGAGAAATGCTCTAAGTTCTGGCATCTCCGCCCACTTTCCCGGCACTCTACCGAACTGTTCCCGGTGAATCACGGTTGGAAGGGAAAGCGTACCCTTCTCTGCCCACCATTCTCCTTTCTCAAAACGATACTGTGGCCAAATAGAGTTGCAAAGTGAATCTATCAGCTTTTGTTTGCCCAGCCTCTCTGTATCAACTCTATCCCAATTGGACACGATTCATGCAAGGGGGCAATTCCTGAGCATCAAGCTGCTAAGTCCCATCTAGAAAGCACAAAACAAGGAGGCGATTGACAGCTTGCTGCCTCCAGGTCAATAACCCCCACTTGAGAGCACACCCCTGGGTTGCCCTGAATCTCATGCCTCAGCCCGAGGGAAGGGGTCAAGGACTAGTCGCCGAGGGCGACCTTTAGGTCCAACCATTTTTCTGGACAACAGGCTAGGAGGACCACTGCTTGGGATGGCCCCAAGGCCCTCCAAGACGCCTGCTGGCGGGGCTGATGCTCAAATCTCTCAAGGGAAGGGACACGTGGCAGCTCAGGGAACCTTAAGGGAAATTGGAATTTCTGGCTGGAACATCATGGCAGAGGAGCTGTGTATTAAGCAAGAGCTGTCCCCAAAAGTGCCTGAAGCAGCATCGCCGAAAGCCTAAATAACAGTGACTCCGCCTAGGCTCCCGAACGCCATTGGCCTAAGCCTGGGCCACGGAAAAGCAGCCTGTAAGAAGGAACAAACCAAATCTGGAAGAACACTAGCCCTATAACGCCTCAAGTTTTAAATTTTGGAAATATATTTTTTGGTTTTTATTATTTACTTTCATAGTTATCAATATATATGACATTCAAAATATATTTTAAAAGCATAAAATTTTCAGTGTTTTTGAAATGTGACCAAATTGTCACATTTATAATTTGGGTACCAGATACGTTTTCATTAAGAATTATGACAATTTTGTGCTTGGCGTTATAGGGCTAGAGCAGCTTGTTTGAAAAACCAGGAGAAAGGCAAAGGGAATGGAGGGGAAAAGGGAAACTTTGGGCTCCCGGGACCAGGCAGGGCTAACTCCCAGGCCTCTTCACCCAGCTCCCTAGGCAGCGCCCTTCCACATGTGGACTGGTGGGTGCCATCTTGGCCATGGTCACAGATCTTGTTACCTCTCGGCTACAATGGCGACTGTGTAGGATCTCTGGGAAAAGCTGAAACAGCTTTGACAAGAGTGAAGCCATTTGGGGCTGACAGAAGCCACCATGAAAAGAAAATAAAGTAGCTAGGAAGTGTAAATGAACTAGCTGATATTGGGGAGGTAGGCTGTGCAGACGTCGCCCAAGGGAATGTCATGAAGGAAATGGGTGTTCAGAAGGCTTGCGAGAACGACCAGAGCAGTTTTGGTTCAACTAAGAATGGCTAACCCTAATACCCCGCTTCTCACTCGCCCAGTCCTGAGGAAGTATCCATGTACCTACTATACAAAACAGTGACATTGGAAAAATCAGTGCCTTGAAAAGCCCAGGAGAGGCGGACGAGCCACCACTAGAGAGAACGGGCCTAGTCCTCGCCTAGAAAAATCGAAGCTACAGACAATAATGCTCGAAGCTGAATAAAGGTGTCCAGGCTCTGTTTCACTTGACCCCAAAGAGCCCATGCTCACTCTCCATGTAGGGAGCCAGCCAGTAAATTTCTAGGTGGACAAAGGGGTCACCTTCTTGGTTTCAGAAAAGACTACAGGTGCCTTGTCAAAAGGAAAGGCTTTCATTACAGGGGCCCCAGGGCAGACCCAAGCACACCCATGGACAATGGCCAGAATAACAGATTTAGCACAAGAGACAGTTACACGCTCACCCTGGTAATGCCTCAATGCCCCTTTCCCCTAATTGATCGTGACTTATTATGAAAAATGGCAGCCATAATTACTTTCTCATCTGCTACAACCACCTTAACCCTTGAACTTGAAAAGCCAAAAGTTTTGCTCACCACTCCAATGTCAGAGTGATATGTGTTTTATCAAGGAGCAGAAGAGACCTCCTCAAAGGAACTTCTTGATAAATCACTAAAAGATATTCCTTTTGTTTGGGCAGAGAACAACCTGCCAGACCTTTCTGAACTTCAGGTGCCTGGAGTCGTACAACTTCTGAGCTCAGCTACACTGGTGTGTCAAGCTAACCCTACTCCCTGGATAGCAAAAGTGGGTATTTCTGTTCCCATTTGCAGACTAAAGAGGACAGGCATTTGGGTCCTCTGCAAGTCCACATGGAATGCTCCCTTGCTGCCAATGCAGAAGCCGGGAACTGAGGACTTCCAACCGGTGCAGGATCTCAGAGAGGCAAATGAGAGGATAGAAACTGGCCACCCCACTTGCCAAACCCCGAGATCCTCCTGAGTACTATCTCGTCAAACTGAATTTGTTATACTGTTTTGGACTTAAAGATGCTTTGTTCTCCATACCCATGTCCCCTGCACATCAACCCAGTGAAGACTTACAGGGACACAAGGAGGAACACCCCCAAACCACCTTGCTCCAGTATGCAGATGACCTCCTCCTGGCCTCCGAAACTCTGGAGGAATGCCAACGGGCTACCAAGGACCTGATAATAGTCCTTGGCCCATTGGGGTACAGGGTATCTGCAAGAAAGGCTCAACTGTGTGTCCATAAAGTTGTATACCTAGGCTACCAACTGGAGGAGGGAAAACGGACCTTGTCCCCCAGCCGCACTGAGGCGATCCTCAAAATCCCAGTCCCTGAGACGAAGAAGCAGTTGCAAGAGTTTCTAGGAACTGTGGGGTACTGTCCATTGTGGAATTTGGGATTTGCAAAAACAACGAAACCCCTATATGCAAGTACTGGGGAAAGGAAAAAGAACTTAAATGGACTGAAGTAGAACAACAAGCGTTTGAATCCTTTAAAAAGTCGCTCATATGGGCAACCTCCCTTGCCCTACTAGACATAGTAAAGCCCTTCCAATTGTCTATGTGAGGCCAGAGGCACAGGAAAAGAAGTGCTAACTGAGAACTTGCGGCCATGGAAGAGACCTGTGACCTATCTTTCAAAGAAACTGGACTCTGTAGCTGCAGGATGGCTGAGCTGCATGCGAGCTGAGGCTGCCACGGCCATCCTAGTCATAGAAGCTAGGAAGCTTACACTGGGACAGGATATTGCTGTGGTAGGGGGACCTATGGTTGAACCACTCCTAACCAGTCCCCCGGACCGGTGGATCTCGAATGCCAGGACTATACCACAAATCCCCAAGGTAGTGGCTGTGACCATGCCATCCCCAGTGTTACAGCCACAACCTACATACTCAGAAAATGATCTAAAGATAAGCCAAGAGCTGGCCTGCCAAAAAGACTGGGAGCATCCAGGGTGGCTGCTCCATCCTGATGGAAGAAGATTCATGCCAGAAGCTCTGGGAGAGATCTGATTCAAGGACTACATGAAGGTATGCATTTGGGATCCTCTCTAAACTGTCTCAGTTGTTCTCAGGCACTTTTACATACCCAGGCTTGGACACTGGGTGGCAGATGTCACCCACCGTTGATTGCACTGTGCTCGGGTAAACAACCCCAGAAAGAAAAGGAGCAACCCCAACCACGAGCTCGAGGTAGTAGTCCTGGAGAATTCTGGGAGGTGGACTTTATGGATATCAAATTTAGAAAGTATGACTACCGATATTTGCTGGTGTTCGTAGACACCTGTTCTGGATGGGTGGAAGCCTTCCCAACAAAGAAGGAAACTACTGCCACTGTGTGTAAATTATTAGTAACTAAAATTGTCCCTAGATTTGGCCTTCCCACCACCTTGGGGTCCAACAATGGCCCAACATTTATTGCTCAAATTACTAAAGTCTTAGCAATGCTTCTAAATATTAACTGGAAGCTCTTCAGGGCAAGTAGAAAAAAATAAACAGAACCCTAAAGGAATTGTTCGTTAAGTTGCATTTAGGACCTGGCGAGAACTGGGTTGATCCTTACTTTACCTTTTGCCCTACTTCAAGTCTGATGCACTCCCTATGTGAAAAGCATGTCCCCATTTGAATTTACTTTTGGCAGACCTTCCCCAAATCCTCCCAAGATTGAAGGAAGTAGAAATAATGGAAGTCACTAATCATTCCCTCATCGAGTGCCTGCAGGCTGTGCAACAGGTGAGAGACAAATCATCTGCTCTGACACCTTCATTTTGGGCCTAACCAAGGGAAAGGGAACAGGCAGCCAACAACGTGCAACCAGGAAACTGGACATGGGTAAAGAAGCACCAACCTGACACCTTAGAACCTAGGTGGACTGGCCCATACCAAGTGATACTTACAACACCAACTACAGTTAAAATAGTGGGGAGGGGGCCGTGGATTCCTCAGTCATAAGTAAAAAAAAAAGCCCTCCCTGAGCATATCCTGGAAAGATGGACACCCAGAAAGACGGAAAATCCCTCAAAATTAAGGCTTTACAGAACTTAATTGTTTTTCTCTGAGTATTGCTGACAACACCCAGTGTTTCCCCCAAGCACAAACACATCTGTGGACTGCTATTCTAACCTCCAGCAGTGAATATGTAACCTCTTATACTGGGTATGACCCCCTGTTTTCATTTTGATTTGTTTGATTTGCTAGGAAATAATTGGCATTCTGGATCCTTTAAAGGTAAAGGGCACAATGGGACCTATACTCGAATCCCGTCCTATTGATGCGGAATACCCGCTATAGAAAGAAGGCTCCAAACAAACCATGTCTATATATGCCCGGCTCATGGACTCCCTAACTGCCAAGGGGAGGGACATTACCATTGCGCAGCTTGGGGTTGTGAAACCATCATTTTCAGGGTGGAAACTTGTTAAAGATGACCCTATTATTTTTACAAGAATGAGACTCAAGTCGGAAGGGTTTGATCCCACTACGTGTATGGTTTCCAAATATAACCCAATAAGAATTGGATTCAAGCATTATTGGGTTCACCGGGAAAACATGGGGGATTCAACATTATGTAAATGATAGAGATCCCGGGACAACCTTTTCTATCCAGCAAAGTAAAATATGGCAACCTGCCATCCGTACAAAGGCCCAAACCTCGGGATAAATCCTGAAGAGCCACAGCTGGTGTCATTAAGATTCCTTTGCCGCACCCTCCAGACTCTCCAGTAACTTTCCCGTTCACTGCCAGCCCAACTCACAGGGCCCTTCTCATTCAGGAGCCACCTCAAGGTTCTGTGTTTGATTCTCTGGATGCTGTATTCCAATTTATGAACTCAAATCCTCACCTCACAGCTGATTGTTGGCTTTGTCTGAACGCTGCTTCCCCTTACTATGTAAGCCCAGGTACAAATAGCACTATTGGTACAGAGTGTAATCCAATTAGAAATGTTAGTAAAAAGGATTACACGAAGCAGCAGTCTATAGGTGATGTTAGTATGGACTCAAGTCTAAGCTCACTTTAAAAGATTTGCAAGGGCAAGACTGTGTTTTTATTCATCTAAGTATCCCTTTAATATATCAAGATATCGAGATTTTTGCCTTCAAGCTGTTCCCATTGAACCAAATGTTGATCCTAATTTGTTATCTGCTCCAATGAGTACTTGCTTTACTTGTTCCACAGGATGAACACCCTGTCTCTTTTCCCCGGGTATTTGTGTGCTAGTGCATGTTACTCCTCAAGTGTACCTGTGTTCTGGTGAAGGAGGTCTAGGGATAACTTTGGAATTTCCGGATGAGTTCAAAGAGCCCCAGTATTGGTCCCACTGGTAACAGGGCTTGGGATTATGGGATTATCTGCAGTCGGGTCAGTTGCTTTAATACAAGGAAACTTAAACTATCAGACTCTTAGTCAGCAAATTGCTTTAGATCTACAGGGATTAAAAAAAACCTGTCTCCCATTTAGAAAGATCTCTAGACTCCCTTGTAGCAGGTGTGTTGTAAACCCGCCGAGGGCTTGACTTGCTCTTTTGGAAACAAGGAATGCTGTGCACAGCATTGGGAGAAACTAATTCTATGCAAAGCATTCGGGAATCAATAAAGATAGATGAGCCCTGGTTAGGAAAGGATTAGAACAAAGAGTCAAGAAAAGAAATGGAGGAACCAATTGGTTTGAAAAGCTACTTAATTGGTCAGCCTGGCTAACTACCCTATGAACGGCCCTAGCCGGCCCCTAATCCTCCTCCTGCTAAGCCTCACATTTGGCCCAGTAATAACCAATAAGCTAGTGGCATTCCATACACAGAAAGTACAAGCCACAAAACTCTTAGTGCTGAGCCCACCATACACTGGGCTGGCTACCGAAGATTCAATGATTTGAACTTGGCTAAGAACAGGAGAGTATATAGCAGCTCTGGGCAAAGCTTAAGTAGCCTTGACAAGAGAAGTCATTTTGAGCTTTCAGAAGCCATTATGAATGGTAAATAAACTAGCTATGAACTGCCAATGAACTAGCTGATACTGGGGAGTTAGGCTGTGCAGACATAGCCCAAGGGAACGTACAGAAGGAAATGGATGTTCAGAAGGCTTTCGAGAACGACCAGAGCAGTTTTGGTTCAACTAAGAATGGCTAACCACAATACCCCACTTCTGAGCTCTGCCTGCTTGCACACCTGCACATTGCAAAAGTATAAAAACCTTTGGAAAATTAGACTGGGGGGCCGCTCAGTCTCCCCTCAAGAGAGCTGATGGTCTGGTCCCTGAGCAGGAAATGAAACTTGTTCTGCTGAACTTTCCGGCAGTCTGGGCGGTTTGCTGTCTGGGAATGGAGTGTAGCTACAACAGACACAGGTGGTGCCATTCTGCCTGTGAGTGGAGTCACGTGGCTGGGAAAATGGAGGCCCCAGGTTGCGGCCTAGCCGAAAGCCAGCCTGGAGCCGGCCACCCAGCCAGAGTCCTGCCCAAACCAACAGGGTGGACGCAGGCGCCCCCAGGCCTGCTGTTTGCCGGAGCCGCGGCACAACACTGTTTCCCAGTCTTGGCACAACAGACACCATTTTGAGTCCTGCACCTCCATCTTAGCTCTCAAGGCTGACCCCTAACCGACCTCCCCTCCCCAGCTCAACCCCAAATTCCTGGAACCAGCTCGTCACAAAGCCAGAATGTTTTCTGAAGATATGGTCACTCTACGCGTCCCTGACATATAGGTAAGATTAACGACCTTCTCCCTTCCGAAGCACCTGTGTGCGCAGATCCTCCCCAGCTTTGATCCTCCCCAGCTGTGCCTGCCAGCAGTGGGCATAAAAACGCTGCCAGGATTTTTTCCCCCTGCGCGGCTTCAATAGCTCAATACCCTGAGTTGCTGAACCTGCCCGCAAGCTTCTCAATAAAGCCTGCTTCTAAAACTTCGTTAATTGCATCTTTGATTCTGTTTTCACGTCCAAATAAACCTTATACACTGAGCCTCGAGAAGGCTTTTGGAGTCAAAATCCTCCCAGCCTCCAGGCAGCAGCGTCCCAGCCCCCTCACAAATGCAGCCCGGGAAGGCAGGCGAGTTCCTGGGAAAGCAGGCACGTCAAGTCCCGCACACCAGCAAGAAACGGCGCAAAGACAGACACCAGCAAGAAACGGCGCAAAGACGGACACCAGCAAGAAACGGCGCAAAGACGAACACCGTGAATTCAACCCAACAATTCTCCCGAGGGTGGTGAGGTAAAAGGAGCCCAGAGGGGCCCCCAATCCGTGAGACCAACATGGGAGGGCCCACTCCTGGGGCCGGCTTACCTCATAGCTCCAAATCACACAGCACCGCTTCTTTTCGACCTCTCCGGGGACAGGTGTGCCTCGGTCCATGGCTCCACGCGAGAAACAGCTCACGGCGAGGCCTGGTTTGGGATCCCCGTGAGTTTTATGAGCGGTTAGGGAGGCGTGGTCGATGACGTGGGTCGACCCCATTGGCTGAATTGTTGAATTGAATTCACCTGGCCTAGGTGAGCCAATGCAGGTACAGCCCCACCCAGGCATAGCTCCCCCTCCTGGCTGGAAACCTGAACTGCTGAGCATGCAGTGAGCCACTGCTTCATGAGCCGGTAGCTCGGACCTCTGAGCATGTGTAATAGGCCTGCCAGTCCCTATGCTAGCTCCCTAACAGGTTTTCCAGCCAAAGGTCTGCCTTCTGGAGCTGTTCTACAGAAAGCACTTAGTTCCTGACCCTTATGCATTCGGGGTAATGGATGCCCTCGCTTCCGTGCTTGCTTCTATTTCATTCTGGAATGGTCCTTGTTTCACAGGTCGGCGAGGTCAGGAATTCTGGGCTGGTTGGCTACCAAGCACAAAATAAATAGCCAACAGATTGAAATCTCAACCCCTATATTGGTTTATTATCGACCACACAAACTTGTCTTCTGGAACTTCCCTCCTAAATTTCTGAACCCTTGAACTCCTTGACACATGTACTTGGAAAGCAAGGATTCCAAACTCTGATCACCATATCTGACTGCTCCCCCAGTCCCTCTGCACTGTCAACCAGCAAAGTCGGGCCTCTCCATTTCTCAGAAGCTGCAGATTGTTACGTGACATCACCCTGTGTTTAAATGTTAGTGATTATGCCATTTAAAAAACAAATGTGTGAGCCAACTGGGGGCAGACAAGACTCATTTCAAACACCAGCTCTGTCTCCTCTAAGGGCCCGTGTACAACTGCGACAACACAACAGTGGGTCCTGCTGGGTCTCCATTAGCATCTGGGAGGAAGGTTATTTATTACAGGGAATCCTACCTTTGTCCCTTGGTGTTAATGGCAGACTCACTGGGTGACGGATTGTGTCTGACACGCACCACGTTTGCCGCAGCAAACACCAACACTTTGTCAAACTCCGTTTGGTATTGCTCCATCCCTCCATTATTCTCCCTAATCACAAAAATAATTAACACATTCATATAAAAGCACAGGATGAGGATAGCTTTAATTTATGCATCTAGTTCAGGGTCATCCCTCTTATCAAGATATGACAATCTAATGAGGCTTAATTAAAAGTAGCAGTGAAGCAATTTAGGAAACTGAGGGATTGTCACGAGTCCTGGTTGTGACAGCATGTTCTGTGCACCATGGAAGATAACAGATTTGTCTTCTGTGGTATCTCATATCCATCATCCCCAAACTACCTGCTCTTAGGGGTAGAGAGAGCGAGCTTGTCTTTGAAAAACGTGCCTGGGTTTTGTAACTGCTCACAGGATGGCAGGTGTAATGTATTATGAGAACTTAACAAGGCTCTGAGAAGATGGCTATTGGAAGGTCTGGCTGGAGGGCAAGGTCATGGCCCTGAAGGATTCAGGATCCAGAAGTCAAGTCAGAACTGGATGCCAGAGACTTTCTCAATCCAGCCCTCTTTGCCCCTCCCCTAAGGCCAATACATTTCTAAGGGTTATGGATTCTACTTCAGAATCTTTCTCAAACCCAGGGCCCTCTTCACCATTGTTGTCTAGACCTGGTCACCTCTTGCCTTATAAATACAAATATGGGTTTATTGTAAGTCTGGGTCTGTTAGGTTTCTCGGGTGGGAAATGTCTCGGTCCTTGGCTACACACTGGAAAGAAATTCACACCAAAGCCTGGGTGGTAATCCGAGTGGGTTTATAGACATGAGAGAAGAAGGTTCCGGCGTTACACTAAACTGAACACGGGCACCCTCATGACACTGCACACTCAGCCCTGCTGAGTGGAAGGCAGAGAAGCAGCTGAAGGGAAGGGGCGGTGGTCTCCAGATTCCAGCCTTGTAAGGGCTTTCAGCTGGGAGGCATCAATTAAGCTCTCCTGGCTTGGGCTTAGCCCGCATTGGCTTCCAACCTCCTGGAGGGGGCCCCCTAAGCATGGAGAGGAACAACCCCTTGTCTTGCTACCTAACCGGTCTACATTCCTGCATGGCTACATTGAGATGGAACTAGCCCCTTTAGACAGCCTGAGGGGTTCACCAGGAGACACGGGCCCCAGTGTTCCCTGTGACCACCTTAAACCTTAAACTACTGTTGGAGTTTATATTACCTGTGTGGGTCTGTGGGCATGGGACGTTTCCATGCCAGAGACCTGAAGTTACACAAATAGGCATCCAGAACAGAACTCATACAGGCTCTAATAAGATGCTCGGATGCTTCTCGCTAGGATGAGAATTTAACGAAGTGTGTGAGCAGTTCAGATCTTGTAAGGGAGAACAGGTCAGTAGGGTATCCAGAGAAGAGAGCAAAGGTCAGGGGAAAGGGAGGGGGCCCACAGACATCTGTGCTCTGTGTTTGGCCACAAGACAAGAAACCGGGTCTCCTTGCAAAAGAAAGCAGAACAGCATGTCCCTCAGAACTACGACATTTTTAAACATGACCTATACAACACTCGGCTCTGGGAGGCGCCTTGGAAAACCATAAAAGCCCTAAAAGAGGGGCAAGGAGGAAGCCCAAGTCTTTGATTTTTCCCTGCTGTGCTTTCAGTGTTGAAATGTCTGTGCACGGAGCCTTTGAAATTTCAGAATCAGAGAGTGGATTCACAAGACAAGCTCCTGCTTTATTCTTCAATGCATTTTGGCCCAGCTTCTCCTTGGTGAGACATGTAACAGAAATTCTGGACTTAGGAGCCACTTGGTCCTTGGACACTAGGAGATTTCAGTGGAATCTGAAACAGGGCTCTAACCACCAGCTGGACTGGCCTAGGAAGCCCAAGTATTCATTCTCCCAAACACCAACCTCCCGTTGCTCTTCATCTGCCTGCACCTTGTTCAGCTTTAGTTGTCCGTGGAAGCGTTTGGCACCCATCTGATGCTTCGGAACCCAGAAAGGAGGAAAGGTAAAACTGGGATTCAAATGAAACAGACTTAAGCAGGACCATAGCCAAGATGTGCCCAGGGCTCCTCGCAGCATTTGTCACCTTCATTTCCCTCTTCGGACTCAGACGTGGCAAGGTTCAGAAACAAGCTTTACCAGAAAGAACAGCTGTGAACCCAGCCTGCTTCCAAGTGAGAAAAAGCCCTTTACACATGAGTTCCTGAGGTCAGCCCAGCCCTGTGCGTCCCCACCCCTCCCAGAGTCCCTGGCTCTCTGGCGAAGCATTAAAGCAAGTGGAAGCAGAGATTTGCTCAGAATAAAAAAATCGTTTTTCACAATAGCACGGCAAGTTCTGGATGGCAATCACGGCTGCACAAACCATATCCGTCCTCCAGCCATAATGTTGGCGCCTCAGTGACCATGCACATACATTGTGTGGCGAGACTCAGAGCCTGTTCCATTTGTGGTCAATTGTTTCCTCCCTCTCCATACTTTGCACTTAGGAGACATGCTCTCTGGAAGTGGTTGAGGCTTGTCTTGTCACCAATAATCATCTCCTACACCTTCCTTTACAGTCACTAATTTGATGTGTTCACTCAAAGAAATGCCAATAATATGAGGTTTCAGAGGAGAGCACCTAGAGCTCCCCCAGACAACAAGGAGGCCGAGTGTCACCGTCATTATCCTGAGCTGGGAGGGGGCACTAGTGTTCTGGAAGCTGGGGATCCGTCACTGCCTGCCCACCGCACAGACAGAGCAGGTGCTGGTTATAATTGCTTCTAGACGTCCTGCCATGCTGAGTTGAAAGTCAAACCCGTAAACGCTGCCTGACTACAATAACACTGGAGTACACAGACATTTCTGCATCATTGCTGGGTGAAAATATACTGAGTGGAGTTGGATGAGATGGCAGCAAGTGCCTAAGGAGGGGATGCTGTGGGAATACCAACAAGATGACTGTCAGTCGCCGTTTCCTCCTCTCGTCTGCTTTTTCCCCCCTTTCTTTCAGGCCCAAAAGACATGACAAATATGTAAGCAAACAAATTTGTTCATTTTTAGAGGAGTCTCCCACCCCACCCCACCCCCATCCAACTCTGGCCTCCTTTGAGCAAGCCAGTAGAACTTTTTTTTTTTTTTAAACCTGGCTTCTGCTATGGCAATTTCCGGAGTTGCTATGTGGCTGTGTTTAAAAGTCGCCTTTGGGATCCAGAGCACAATCCTTGTCACAAAGGCATTCTCCCAGTCCCAAATAGCAATGCGACCTCCTTTCAGAAGGTTGTTCTTGTTTCTGTAGACCCAGAAAGGAGTTCAAGCTGTTGATCTTGACCGTGGTTGTCGAGTCAGCCTCTCATGGACACCTCATGGGAAGCGGAGCAACCTATGCCAGTCTGTGCTATCACCAGGGCTGGGAAGGGAAGCCAACCGTGGAGGGCCATAGGTCGATGTGTGGATGGAGATAATCAGGTCTTTCGTCCTTATTCTATTTCAGTCTGGAAACATCCCTGAAGCCTGCTCAGTGTCATAGCAACACACAAACTTTCACTGACAGTCTGGGGCACATTGGCTGCAAATCGAACCCGGGTCTTCCCGGTGAAAGACGATGAGAGATCTACCACTGAAGCACCGTGGCCCTCACCTCAAACCAGGGCAGTCATTTCCCACAGATCTACCAGAGTTCAAACGAGACCACAATGCGTGATGACTAAGATTGCCACCAGAATCTGATACTGATGCAGAAAAAAACCTAACTACCATTTTATTGACTCCCACTCATACCGGCCCAATAGGACAAAGAACTGCCCCTTTGGGGTTTTGAGACTTTAAATCCTTACAGTAGCGGTTCTCAACCTGTGGGTCGCGACCCCTCTGGGGATCAAATAACCCTTTCACAGGGGTCAACCATTTCATAACAATAGCAAAATTACAGTTATGAAGTAGCAATGAAAATAATTTCATGGTTGCAGGTGACCACAACATGAACTGTATTAAAGGGTGGGGGCATTATGAAGGTTGAGAACCACTGCCTTACAGAAATAGACAACCTCATATTTCTCCCACGGACGGGCTAGTCAGTTCAAACCCCCGACCTTGCGATTAGCAGCTTAATGCACAGTCCACTACACCACCTGGGCTCCTAATGCTATAATAAGAGATACTATTGTTAGATCTCTCCTGGGAGAGATATACCTCAGGCCTTGGCTTCGCGCGAGAAAGAATTCAATTCGAAGCCTGGATTGTGATCCAAGTGGGTTTTTTGAGAGAAGAAGTTTCAGGTTTACACAGGCACCTCGGGGCCCCTCACGGGGCACAGCCTTCCTAGAAGCTGCTGGAGAGAAAGTCACTCAGTGGGCTCTGGGATCCTGCCTTTTTTTCTTTTTTTAAAAATCGTTTTATTAGGGGCTCATACAACTCTTATCACAATCCATATATACATCAATTGTGGAAAGCACATTTGTACATTCATTGCCCTCATTATTCTCAAAACATTTGCTCTCCACTTAAGCCCCTGGCATCAAGTCCTCATTTCTCCCCTCCCTCCCCGCTCCCCCATCCCTCAAGAAACCTTGATAATTTGTGAGTGGTGATACTGAGAGGGTTGTGGGAGGGTGGATTGGAAAGAGGGAACTGATTACAAGTATCTACATGTGACCTCCTCTCTGGGGGACGGACAACAGAAAAGTGGGTGAAGGGAGACATCGGAGCGGTCAAGATCCTGCCTTTTCAATTCCTCCATAGGGAGGCATGGTTGACGGTCATGGTCAACCCCAATGGCTGGATTGAATTCACCTGGCCCAGATGGGCCAATCCAGGTGTAATGCCCACCTAGGTGTACCACCCCTTCCTGGCCGGAAGTTTGAACCTGAGCATATGTAATGGATGACCTAGTCCCTATGCTAAACCACCTAATAGTATTTGCAAGATGCCAAGCACCGTTCTAAGCTTTTTGTGTATAATAATTCAATTATTCCACTTAACAAGCCTATGTGTGGACTCTATTTGGCCTCCTTTTACAGATGAAAAATCAGTGGCACAGAATGATAAAGTCATGAGCCTAGGACCACACAGTGAGGAAGTGGGAAGGAGAGATTTGGACCCAGGCTTCAGAGCCCATGTCTTGGGTGCCTACAGCTGCCATGTAGGACACAGAAAAGCATGGAGCAGACTCGGCGTAAGATATTAGGGAGTTGGGAGGACTGTAGCATGAATGTATGTGCTATGACTTCATGAGAGTAGCTGCTACTCAGATCCAGAAGAGAATACAAGCCTTTTGCAAAAATTATTTTTGCCAAGAGAGGGTGGAAAACTGCATCTTGTGCGAAATCCCCCCAACCTGCACATGTGCATAGCTATTTCAGAAGGTTCCAAACAATGTGTGCTGTGCGGCAAACCAAACTGAGCTCAGGGGGAGCTGGTCTGTGGGTTATGTTAGCCAGAAAGTGAGCAGTTTGAACTCACCAGCCACCACTCCAAGGGAGAAAGAGGAGGCTTTCTGCTCCCATGGACTTACAGCCTTTGAAGTGTCAGGGAGCATTTCCATGCGTCCTATGATTAGGATCTCAGAGGGTGAGGGTGGAGTTGGTTGAGACCTGTCTTCAGGGCATTTCCCAGAAGGGCTTCCTGCAGTGGCTCTGCCTTCAGGAATGTCTGATGACCTTGAGGGCAGCAAAGTCCTAAACACACTCAGGCAGTGGTTCTCAACCTTCCTAATACAGGTCCTCTTGTTGTGGTGATGCCCCCCTCCCCCAACCATTAAATGATTTTCTTGCTACTTCATCACTGTAATTTTGCTACAGTTATGAATTGGGTGAGCCCTGTGAAAGGGTCATATGACTCCCAAAGGGGTCGCAACCCACAGGTTGAGAACCACTGCACTAAGGGTTCCCCTTCCAGGCAGCCCTACCAGTGTCTGGTGTGCATAGTTCTGTGAGGTGAGAGAAATGGACTTAGTGTCTGCTTATGGTGACAGTTGATGTGGGTGGGCTTTCTCCCTATGTCAAATCCCTCTCAAGCCATTTGTCACCACAACAGAGGGAGCCATGCACAAAAAAGCAAGAAGAGGATGCAGCACAGCAGGACAGCAAGCAGAACAAAGATTGAATAAGCACAATTCACTTCAATCATGAATCGGGTGCCCTTGAGATGTGAGGAAGACCCCAGTCTAGTGACATTAGATCAGGTTTAGGGATTGAGTGAAGCGACCCCTCTTGGCTCCCCTCAGCCCCTATTTTGCTTTCCCATTGATCCTGACCCTTGCATCGTGATTGGTCCTTATTCCAGCATGATGGTTGGTTTCATAACCACGGCATATGGGAATGTGTTAGTCGATAGGTTACACAGGCACAGCCTCTGGAATGGGTAAGTGAGGAGGCGATTTGGGCTCGCTCATGCAGACCTCTAGTTGTCCTTGACATGACTGGTAAAATGGATCATGTGAAGTGATTTGAGATCGGCGTTGAGATCTGATAGGTCATGCAGACTTCTAGCTGATCCTGGCAGTACCCTATTTTAAGGAAAGAGAATGTTTGGCGTTTAAGTCGTATTTGAGCTTAAATTTTGAGCAATAGGCTGTGGCTCACAGTGAGAGTCTATGTGGAGACCCTACATCCATTTTGAGGGGCCACAGATTCAGCCGCCATTGAGTTCTTTCCTACTCTGACTGGCAGTGGAAAGCTTGTCCCTCAGGCAGTGTGCTTGCGTCCACTCCCCGGGCCACACTCAACGATATACGGTAGTGTGCACATCCCAATGAAGGTCCCGCTCATGCTCTCACAGGCCCTCCTGAAACTCCAGGAATTGATCTGTCTTCAGTCACAATTTTGTGACAAAGTTGTTTGTTTTCTATGTCTTATTTAAGTTTTCAGGAGCCCAGGTGGTAATGCTGGATAGTGTTGGACTATTAAGAGCAAGGTCGCTGGTTCAAAGCCACTAGTCATTCCACAGGAGAAAGATGAGGTTATTGCTTCCTGTAAAGGTAGCAACTTCAGGATCCCTACACAGAGTCACTATGAGTCAGAGTCAGCAGGACAGAATGGGTGTCATTTTATTTAAGTCACTGTGGCTGTGGGTCCTTCCAACACCATTGTGGCCTCATGCGGATGCTCTCCTTCATCCAGAACAGCTGTTTGTGCCTTTTTCTTGTGTAAAACTTAGCAAAGGAGTTCCTAATAAAATATAGTTGGATTGGGAGTCTTTTTCCCCTAAAAACAAAGTAAATACAAAAATAGAAACGAGACTATGGTGCTAATAACCAGTTGGAGAGTTGAGAGAGCTGAACTCTCAATCCTGATAGAAAACCATTGTGACTGAGCACCTGCTCAAGGTCATCCACAGCCTATGAGGTTGAGCCTATGTGTTGGGGAGTAATTGTGTACATAAAGTTAACCATTTCTCTTTCTAAAGATTCTGTCTAAAGCTTACTTTAAATAATAAGTTTTCCCCTGGACTAGGTAAAGTTCAGCATTCATCATGTTAGGCCAGAGGAGGCAAATCACACCCACTACCCAGGGAGCACTGCTTCCAAAAGCACATTGCCTGTGCCGGGGAAGAGGGGAGGTACCCGGACCAGAAATGCTGACAGAGTGGAACCAGAGAGCTCAGCCCCCAGCTTCCCGAGGGAGCAGCTGTGATGGTTCACTTCTGGATGAATATGTTTAAGCAAAGGCCAAGGGCATGACTTGGTCAGCACGAAAAGCAGATGTGCAGAGGTTGTTCACTGCATTCCAGAAGTTCACACACTCTCCTGAGGCTCCTTGGCTCAATGGCAGGAAGTCATTGGTGGCTTCCACCTTCAATCCCAAAAGGTCACTGCCGTCCAGTGGATTCCAACCACAGTGACCCTATATGGAGTTTTCAAGACTGTAAATTTTCATGGGAGCCAGCAGTCTCATTGTCCCCCCTGGGACAGCGAGCTAGCAGCCCGTTTTGCCACCAGGGCTCCTTCCTCTCAAATTCTGGATCCAGTCCCTCTGAATATCCTGCCCTGCCCTTGTCTAGGCTTCTTAAATGCGTTCCACGCTGCTTATGTTAGTCTGGGTGCATTCGAGAAACAAATCCACAGAAACACGTATGTATAAGAGAGTTGTATATAAAGGGTGAGTGCACATCAAGAAAACATGCTCACATGTGCTTATGCACCCGCTTTGTCTTCAGCGATCATGTTGGTGTAGGCTGGTGTGCTTTTTCCATGTGGACTTTGTTGTTTCTTAGCTACATGGCCCCCTGTTTATCTTCCAGCCTTTAAGACCCCAGACGCTATATGCTTTGATAGCCGGGCACCATGGTGCTTAACTACTACAACACCAGGGTTCATTAGCATGTGACTTATCTCCTGTCATTCACACTAGATGCTCAAAATAGCAGGAGACCAGGTTTCTCCTTTGTGGCCACACCAGGTACTGACAGAACCAAGAACAGAGACACAGTTATATATCTTGACAATCATTTGCATATTATATGCCAGGAATCCCTAGGAAGTGTCTTGGAATTGTTCTACTCTGGTTCAAATTTCACACACCCTCCCAGTTTCCATACTGACTCTGCCAAACCCCTAGTAGCTGATTTGCACCTCCTATCAACTTGGAGAAAACACCCTAAGCCAGATATAGAAGTGGACATACTTGGTACCCAGAAAAACTGTTCAGTGTTTTGAGGGCGGCTCAGCAAACAAAATGGGCACAGTGATTAAGCATTCAGCTGCTAACACAACGCTCAACTCTGTAGTGGTTCTGCAAGAGAAGGATATGGTAGTTGACCCCCCAAAAGAGTTACAAACTTGGAAACCCTACGGGTATTTGTATAGGGTCGCTATGTGTTCCAATTGAGATGATTGTCATAGGTTGGGTTTGGTTCAACCCGTCTTACTGAGGAGACTCCTTCTTTACACGCGATCAGTTACTTTAGAGGAAAAAGGCATGCCTGTCCCAGAACAATCCAAGGACTGGTAAAGGCAACACCCACAAAGACACTCCCTCTGCCTGCCTAACTCTAAAATGCTGCCCATAAAACACTCTGCCTGGTAATATCTGGGCAGCACACTGGGGAGGTGCAGCAAATGTGTGTTGAATGTATGAGGCCATTTCATTGTTTGGTTGCACGATCAGGGTGTCTGTCATAAAGCCCATCTCTTTGACTCCACCTCTCAGCAGAGATGAACACAAGCTTCCCGTTTTTTTCTCGGCAATGTCCTTGTCAAATAAAAGTTCCTTGTAGATCAGTAACTTGCCACAGAGCAAAAGATATGGGAAGAGGCTCATCTTTCTCCTGGCTATGAAATAGAATGGCAAGCCCCTCCCTTCAACACACACACACACACGCACGCACACACACACACGCGTACACGCACACCCCTGCCTTACAACTACATTCGGTTGATTAGCAAACAAAGCTCTACAACCCAACTATGTGTTTTTCTTCTCCAGAGGAATGACAGACTTATATACCCTGCATTGTCTTTTTTTAATGGAATTGCCCCAGTTCTCCTCACCTTTCCTTAGATAGTGCAGTGAACTATTAGATGACTGCAGGTATTGAAAACTAGTATTGATTTCCGGTTTGTGTCACCTTTGGCTTTTAGCACCCTCCACTTCTCTAGTAAGCTTTCCATTGCTTTGGGGAAATTTTCTCTCTCTGAATTTATTATGTGAGGGTGGTAGTGTAATAATCAATGTGCCTATGGAGGACTATCCTTCATGACCTAAACTCATTAAGGGGCAGTGCCTGATGGAGCATCAGGTTGGAGGAAGGCCTATTAACAACCTGCATTATACAGATGACACAATTTTGCTGAAAATGAGAAGGACTTGATTCACTTGCTGATGAAGATGAAGGATTGATTAAAGCCTTCAGTTTGGATTATGACTCAATGTAAAGAAAGCCCAGACCCTCACAACTGGACCTATTGATAACATCATGATAAATGGAGGAAAGATCGAAATTGTCAAGGATTTTGTCTTGCTTGAATCCACAATCAATTCTCATGGAAGCAGCAGAGAAGAGAACAAATGACACATTTCACTAGTCAAATCTGCTACACGAGACCTCTTTAAAGTGTTGAAAAGCAAGAGATTACTTTGAGGACTGGGGCGGGTTGACCCAGGCCATGGTATTTTCAACTGTCTCATATTCATGTGAAAGTTGAACACTGAATAAGGAAGACCAAAGAAGAATAGATATATTTGATTAGTAGTGATGTAAAAGAGTAATGAATGTACCATGGACTGCCAAAAGAACAAACCCATCTAACTTGGATGAAGTACAGCCAGAATGTTCCTCAGGGCAAGGATAATGAGACTTCGCCTTAACATTGACATGTTGTCCGGAGAGATCAGTCCCTAGAGCCGGACATCGTGTTCTGGAAAGTAGAGGGGTAATGAAAAAGAGGAAAGCCCTCAACAAATGGGATTGACACAGTGGCTGCAACAATGGGCTCAAACTTAAGAACAACTGTGAGAATGGTACAGGACCGGACAGTGTATGATTATGTTGTATGTATGGTCACAATGAATCCAAACCCTCACTATGACACTGAACAACAACAACAACAACAACCTGACTGAATCCTCTAGGAGGACTCTTGAATGTGAGAAAAATGGAACGAAGCCAGAGGAAGGATTGGAGGATGTCTTAAGTTCCTGTCTTAATCTCCTTAACCAAAAATTATCCAACAAGTCAGTAGCCTTAAAATTTTCCCCCTGCTTTGGAGCTTACAGGTTCAAATTTGGGGTGCGACTCTAGGTCAGGGTCCTTCTTTGTGGATACCAGAAAGTTCCTTGGCATTCCTCGCTATCTTTCTCCCCGTACTGTGTGTTACTGGGTCTATCCTGGCCTTTAACTCAGAAGTGTTTAGGTTTAGGCTCAAGCCTATTCTCATATGGCCTCATTTTTTTAAACATTTTATTAGGGACTCATACAACTCTTATCACAATCCATACATATACATATATCAATTGTATAAAGCACATCTGTACATTCTTTGGCTTACTCATTTTCTTTTTTTTTACATTTTATTAGGGGCTCATACAACTCTTATCACAATCCATACATATACATACATCAATTATATAAAGCACATCCGCACATTCCCTGCCCCAATCATTCTCAAAGCATTTGCTCTCCACTTATGCACTTTGCATCAGGTCCTCTTTTTTTTTTCCACTCCCTCCCCGCTCCCCCCTCCCTCATGTACCCTTGGTAATTTATACATTGTTATTTTGTCATATCTTGCTCTATCCCGAGTCTCCCTCCCCCCCCCCTTCTCTGCTGTCCATCTCCCAGGGAGGAGGTCACATGTGGATCCTCGTAATCAGTTCCCCCTTTCCAACCCACTCACCCTCCACTCTCCCAGCATCGCCCCTCACACCTTTGGTCTTGAAGGTATCATCCACCCTGGATTCCCTGTGCCTCCAGCCCCCATATGCACCAGTGTACAACCTCTGCCCTATCCAGCCCTGCAAGGTAGAATTTGGATCATGGTAGTTGGGGGGAGGAAGCATACAGGATCTGGGGGAAAGCTGTGTTCTTCATCGGTACTACCTCGCACCCTGACTGACCCATCTCCTCTTCTAAACCCCTCTATGAAGGGATCTCCAGTGGCCATACGGCCTCATTTATATTACAAAAGAACTCCCTTCTTTTCAAACAGGATCATGTCCACCAAGGTTCAAATTTCTCACATATTTTGAGGGGGCTACAGATCAATCCATAATGGTTCTTTTGGGTAGCTGTAACAACTGGCTACCAATCGAGTGACTTAAACAGCAGGCATTTGTTCTCTCACTTTTCTGAAGGACAAAGGGTTAAAATTAAGGTGTGGGCAAGATTCATTCCTTCTGAGAGCTCTGAAGGAGAATCAAAGTAGCCTCTCTCTGCTTCTGGTCACTGCTGCTAATCCTTGATATTTCTTGGCTTATAGATGCACTGATCCAATCTCTGCCAGTGTCTTCACACGGGGTCTCTGTGTGCCCACTCCCCTTCTTATAAGAATACACCAATCAGTGCATGTAGTATCCATCTGAAATCTAAACCCAGAAAGATGGAGCTCTTGAAATACTTATCTAAGCACATCTGCCAAGACCTCCTCTCCAAGTAAGGCCATAGCCTCAGGTCCCATGTGAACATGAATGGGTGTGTGTGAATGTGATTTAATGTACTACAGAGGGCACGCTTTGGCCTCAGGAGGAGTGTTTCGCCAGTACCTGCTTCACAGCCCTGAGATTGCCCAGGCATTTGCCACATTTTCTTGTCTTCCCAACATTTATCCACCATTAGGCCTTTTTCCCTAAGTTAGTCAAGCGTCAGTTTCTGTCAGTTGTGATCATGACCCTCCCTCCTGCCCAGGTCACAAATTTAAAGTGACACAGGCAGTTTCTTTAATGGGCACTATGTTATCCTGACTAGCAAGCATTGCTAAGGAGGGAGGATGAATCAGGGAGAACCCGCTTGCTTCATCTAGCTTCGGGGCAGTCCACAGAGGATTGATCCCTGAGCCACTAACGAATTTTGCAACTGTCACAGAACAATGCAAATAAGTAAGATCCACATCTGCTGAACACCATCATGAGGTCAAACTGTGTGTAAATAAATGCCTGTTTCAAAGAGTGAGTAAATCCTATGGTAAGGAGTGACAGGGCTTTGTTGTCATAAACCCAGCAAGGCATTATGGGTCGGATATTAATGAACTCATGCTCCTGGGCCTCACAGAGCCCCAGCTCAACTGCTTCAGCTTGTTGACAAACTGAACTCAGGGTACCCGGAGAGAGCACTACCATTTTGATGAACAAGGTTGGTTGGGGATGATGCTTCCTAACTTGCATTTTAATATAAATTTGATGATTCATCTGAGCAATGTGGAAAGAGCATTCAGATAAAAGAGAGGGACAAACATCAAGTGACCAGAGGATGAAACTTCTTTCTAATCTGTGCCCACTGGAATTGCTTCTTGGGAAGGTATTTTTTGGGGGTGTGGGGTTGTTCCCCTACCCTGCTCCAAGCCTTCCTCCTCATGCCCACCCCCACCCCAGCATACATCCTACTGGGAGAATGTCTCTGAATAATGAAGTTTTAATAAATGAAGCTTTAATGAGCCTGATAGTCTGCCTAAGACCCCTTCAAACTGTAGTCTTTCATTTGTATTCTTCCATCCTTTCTGAAGAAATGAACCTGATGGCAGGTAGTATGTTTCCTTTCCAGGATGAGCTGATAGAGCCTCTCGCTGCTGCAGTGGGAGGTGAAACATTAAAAGGCCCTCTGTGGCCATGAGGCATGCCCACTCTCCAAGAGACACTGGGCAGGTTTTCTGAAGCTCCTCAGAATTGACTAGTGGCCCTGGTCCACCCATCTCAACCAACCCAGTCTTCATTTGCACTGCATGCCCTCTCTGAGCTCTAACTGCATGCTTCATTTGAGGATGACAAAGCCTCTATTGTCTGAGAAGATGCGCAGACATATGAACTAATCAATGCTCCCCCTGTCCCCGGGGAGTGTGAAATTCTCCCATCATGCCCACCAGCTTCCCTGGAAATTCCTGTCTTAACTCAGGCACTTAATATCAATGGTGTCTCTGCTTCCATTCTTCTTGCACACCCCCCAGGCATTAACTGTCATCCTTCCTCTCCCTAAAATATACTTTGAATCTATTCACTTCATGCCATTCCTACTGCCCCAAGGTGTGTCTTGCATTGACTATGAAACTAGATTCTGTATCCATTTTCCAGGGCTGTCAAAACAAAGCATCGTAAATCAGGTGGCTTTTAAGAACAGTCCACCACCTGTCTATCAGTTCGTGGTGCAGTGGTAGCTAGAGTGCTGCTGTGAAATTGGAAGCTGTGCCACCGATATGACAAACCCCAGAAGGGTCAGCAATGATGGGCAGGCTTCAGTGGAACCTCGAGCCCTGTGGTGCTCAACCTTCCTTTAATACAATTCCTCATGTTGTGGTGACCCCCAACCATAAAATCATTTTCCTTGCTACTTCATAACTGTAATGTTGCTACTGCCATGAATCGGGTGACTCGTGTTAAAAGGTCGCTGGACCCCAAAAGGGGTCACAACCCACAGATTGAGAACCACTGCTCTAGCCTAAGGCAGACTAGGAAGAAAGACCTGGTGATCTACTTCCAAATATTAACAAATGAAAGCCTATGGGTCACAAAAAAATATGGTCCTATAGAGTGCTGGAAGATGAGCCACTGACCTGCAAACAACAGCTACAAAAATAGACTCAAACACACCAACAAAGGCCTGCTGAACTCCAAAGCCCTAACAAACCCACTGCCCTCAAGTCCATGCCAACTCATAGCGGCCCTATAGGACAGGGGCGAATTGTGTATTAGTCTGGGTATGCTAGAGGAAAATCGAGGGAGACTCATGTGTATGAGAGAGAGTTGGTGGTTTTTAAAAATCATTTCCCTATTATTTAATCATTATATTAGGGATTTATACAACTCTTATCACAATCCATCCATCCATCCATTATAAAGCACATTTATACATTCATTGCCCTCATCATTGTCAAAACATTTGCTCTCCACATAAGCCCCTGGCACCTGCTCCTCATTTTTCTCCTCCCTCCCCACTCCCCCCTCCTTATGAACCCTTGATAATTTTATTGGGGGCTCATGCAACTCTTATCACAGTCATTCCATCCATCCATCCATCCATCCATCCATCCATCCATCCATCCATCCATCCATCCACCCATTGTGTGTCAAGTACATTTGTACATGTGTTGCCCTCATCCTTCTCAAAACATTTGCTTTCTACTTGAGCCCTTCGTATCAGCTCCTCATTTCCCCACTTCCATCCTCCTCCCCCTCCCTCATAAATCCTTGGTAATATATAAATTATTTTGTCATATCTTACACGTCAAACATCTCACTTCCCCCACTTTTCTGTTGTCCGTCCCCCAGGGCAGAGATTTTATGTAGATCCTTGTAATCGATTCACCCTTTCTACCCCACCTTCCCTCCACCCTCCTGGTATTGCCACTCTCACCACTGGTCCTGAAGGGATCATCTGTCATGGATTCCCTGTGTTTCCAGCTCCTGTCTGTACCAGAGTACATGTTCTGGTCTAATTCTACCTTATAAATCCAGAGAGAGAGTTTTATATCAAACAGTCATTGTACATTAAGCAAACGTCCCAGCCCAGTGCACATCAAATCCATAAGTCTGGTATTAGCCCATATGTCTGATACCAATCTATAAATTCCTTTTCAGACCCATAAAACATGTGCAGTGATGCTGAATGCAGGATAATCACAGGCCAATGGGTGGAAAGTCTTGTGGATCCAGTGGCATTATAAGCATCTCAGTGCTGGCTGCGATCTCTCTGAGGCTTCTTTGGCTTCAGAGGTCTGGTCGCATCCATTTGGCTTGCCTTCTGCAATGTCTCCCAAGGAGTAGCAGAGAGAGAGAGAGAGAGAGAGAGAGAGAGAGAGAGAGAGAGAGAGAGAGAGGTGTCTTCCACCTCCAAGGAGGAAGTACCAGATTTCTCAGAGTTCTCAGAAGGAGGCTATGCCCACATAAAAATCTCACTGACTATCTCCAGATTGGCAACCTAAACTCCACGCCTACACTCCTAATCCTTAACTTGACACAAGATTAGGTGACTACCACAGGCTCCTAATCCATAACAAGCCCATTTATTTTTTCCCTGCATACCGACACCAATCCAATACCCAAAGCTTTACACAATGGGTGGAGATCTACTTCTAAAACATGAATATAGAAAAATCGCTTTTGCTTGAAGGCTCTCAAGGAAATGCTCACTGAAAACTCCATTCCTATTATCTCACCTCCCCCAAATTAGTCTTCTTCTGGGCTTTCAGTCACACCAAGATCTCTCCTGCCCCAAGGCCTTTACATGCACTGTCACCTCTTCCAAGCCCTGAAGTGCCAAGTTCAAAGTTCCAGTTAATCTCCCTGATCCTGAATTTTAAGAACTGTGTGTGTGGGAGGGAAGGGGTTGGGCTGTTTGTTGAACTGCTGGGTTTTGGAGCCATTTGTCATGCAACCTCATTTTGTCAATGACTGGTTAATTAATGCAGCATTCATTTGCCCTTCTTCCACTCACAGCACATGGCTTGTATCTTTGGGATCACTCTTCCACCATGCTCCATCTCCATGCTTCTGCTGGCATTGACCCAATCTGCCAGCTCCAGGCCTGGCTAGTCAGGGCATGACTTTCCTCTGTCCAAAGGGACTGGGTCAGACTCAGTATGAGACTCATGCTAGGTTAATGATATCTAACCCTAAAAAATGCCCCAGAAACAATTTCCTCATTGCCAATGAGTCCATTTTGAATCATAGAAGGTCCCTGTGGGGTTTCTCAGACTGTAAATATTTATGTGAGCAGAAAGTTCCATCTTTTTCCCTATGAGGTAGCTGGTAGGGTAGCACTGCCAACCTTGCAGTTAGCAATCCAATGCTTACCTGATAGTACCACCAATGATTAGAAAGGAAAAGAGCCTCTCTCTAATAGAATTCCTGAGCTTGTAGATAAAACTACAGCTGTCATCAGGAAGCCTGCGTGAAACTCAAAAGGAAACAGCTCTGAAAGGAAAAGGTTCAAACTCTGATGGTATCAACTGAGTGCCAGAACCCAGCTATTCCTGATGCTCTGTCTCCAGACTTACAAATTCCATAAACCTACCCATTAATTCCTTCTCCTGCTCCTTCCCTTCTCACGCCCCAAGGTACTTTGACTTAGCTTTGAAGGCACTCACAACTTCACGGGTTCTGCCTTGCACAGGTGTCTGCTTGCTTCCAGTTCAGTCCTGACATTGTCCCTATCTTTAGCCATGTTAGGCTTGCGTCCTAGAGCTTTCCTTTGCTTGTCTCCCTATTGCTCTTGTCCTATGAAGTCTGTGGCTTTATCTTTAAGTCTAAGTCCTGCCCTTTCGCTTTCGTAGAAATCTGTATCTTGGCTCATGGCAGGTTGTGTCCTTCAAAAATGACTGTCCTAATGTTGCACATCGCACATTCTCTTGTTACAAGATGAGTTTGTGTTCATTTTTCCAGAAACAGGGCCTGCTTTCCCTCTTCCTTGCATCTTGGCAGGCCTTTGACTATGGCAGAAGTGTTGCTCTGTGACTTCCACCTGGTCGTATTGGGTTGTTCACCATTGGGACCCTGTCAGGATGTTGCAAGGAAGACCAAGCCAAATGAAAATGTCACATATAGGGTTCTTTTTGAGCTCCAACCAATAGAAGTATCAGTCGTGTGAGGGAGTGAGTCTTAAGAGAGCTGCAGCCTCTGTCCTTTGAGCTACCCCAGCTAATGCTTGATGAAGCCAAAACTAGTGTCCTCACTGAGCTCTGCCCAGATTGCAGATTTGTGAGCAAAATTGATATTATCATTACTTTAAGATGTTATTTGTGGGGATACTTTCTGTTAGCAGCAGATTATCAGAATACTGCCTAATCAGACTGCATTGCCAGTTTTACTCTCTCTCTCTCTCCATATATAGATATAGATATCCTCCACTCATCTGTCAGTTGGTTGTACTATAATGGTTTGTGTATTGTTATGGTGCTGGAAGTTCTGTTCCCAGAATTTCAAATACCAGCAGGATTGCCCATGGTGGACAGGTTTCAGTGAAGCTTCTAGACTAAGACAGACAAGGAAGAGGGGCCTGCTTGTCCACTTCCAAAAATTACTGAAAGAAAACCTTATGGATCACAAGAGAACACTGACTGACTAATGTGTTTTGGACACACTATCAGTGGACAATTGCTAGAGGAAGACATCATATTTGATGAAATAGAGGGACATAGAAGATCCTTATTGAGGCAGATTGACCTAATCGCTGCAACAATGGACTTCAACATTCAGGAATGTGTGACAATGGTGCAAGATCAGACAGCACTCCATTCCATTTCATATAAGGTCTCCATGGATCACAGTAGACTTGATGGCACTCTCTATATGTTTGTCTTCAGTGACTTCCCAGAGGGCTGCTCTGCCTGGCAGCCTCTATTCTTCATGCTTCCAAATGGGGAGCACAACAGGTCCATAGTCACTGATATTCCCCTCAATCCCCAGGTCAAGTAAGGAGGCATGAAACTAACTATGTTGTTCTCTTTGCCTTGTCTCTCTTCCTTTTCCCCTCCTCCAACAGGGCTAGAGGGGGTAAATACTTACCTTGCAGTCTAGAAGAGAATTTCTTCCACACCAAAATCTTCTCCTTCCTCAAAAGGCACATACATGCTTTTCGCCTTGTTTTGAATTAAAATGGCAGATGGGATGGTAGGAAAGAAAATGAACTAGTCTAACAGAATGGCCAAACAGATTTACCTTCCACATAAGAATGCAAATAACTCCTCAATCTTGTTATAGAGTCATGATATGATGAGCTCCATCAAAGCAGAGTAGAACACCACGGAGGTCAGACCAGAAAGACCATATTGAGTTGATTTTGTATGAGAGATTCTAGTTGCTAATTATACTTTTCATAACAGACAGATGGCAGGTATAGAAGCCCAGACTTAAAATGTCTTTATCTAATTGCCTGCCTAAATATATATTTGCAATATGTTCCTCAAAGGGAATACTTTCTTTACCTTAAATTCCATTTCTTTTTCCCCTTTTTTATGTAATTTTATTGAAGTATCATTGATGTACAATAAACCATAGTGTGTTTTGCTCTTTGAGGTTTTTTAAAAAGAATCATTTTATTGGGGGCTCCTACAACTCTTATCACAATCTATACATACATCCACTGCGTACATTTGTTGCCATCATCATTCTCAAAACATTTGCTTTCTACTTGAGCCCTTAGTAGTAGCTCCTCATTTCCCCTCCTTCCCCCTTCCCCTCCCTCATGGACCCTTGATAATTTATAAATTATTATTCTGTCCTATCTTACACTGTCCGACATCTACCTTCACCCACTTTTTTGTTGTCCCTCCCTCATGGAGGAGGTTATATGTAGATCCTTGTAATCAGATCCCTCTTTCTACCCCACCTTTCCTCCATCCTCCTGTTATTGCTACTCTCAGCACTGGTCCTGAAGGGGTCATCTGTCCTGGTTTCCCTGTGTTTCCAGTTCCTATATGGACCAGTGTATATTCTCTGGTCTAGCCAGGTTTGTAAGGTAGAATTGGGATCATGATAGTGGGCGCGGTAGCATTTAGGAATGAGAGGAAAGTTATATGTTTCATCGTTGCTACACTGCATCCTGACTGGCTCATCTCCTCCCAGCGACCCTTCTGTAAGGGGTTCTCCAGTTGCCTACAGATAGATCTTGGATCCCCTAACTGTACCCCCCCCTCATTCACAATGATATGATTTTTTTGTTCTTTGATGCCTGATACCTGATCCCTTCTACATCTTGTGATCACACAGGCTGGTGTGCTTCTTTCATGTGCGCTTTATTGCTTCTGAGTTAGATGGCCACTTGTGAACCTTCTAGTCTTTAAAACCCTAGACTCTTTATCTTTTGATAGCTAGGCTCCATAAGCTTTCTTCACCACATTTGTTTATACACCCACTTTTTGTCTTGAGTGATTGTGTCGGGAAGGTGACCATCATGGAATACCAGTTCCTTAAATTCCATATCTATAGGCTTAAGTCTTACCCACAGGAAACCTATTTTTATTTTATCCCTGGAACAAAATCTTGCAATAATTTTCTCTTTTTGGGCAAGTCCATCCTCAATCACTTATCCTTTAACATTTACAAGAATTTATCTGTAACCAACCCCATTTACATAGTCTCATTCATGCTATTTCCACAATAATTGCTAATAACCCTATTTTTTAGAATCGGCAGAAAGCATCAGCATCAATATCCCATTGCCACTGGGTTGATTTCAACTCAGTGGTACCCTATAGGACAGAACAGTATTGCCTCATAGGTTTCCAAGGCTGAAAAAAAATCTCTTTATTGTGTGTTGGGTGAAGGTTTACAGAATACATCTGTTTCCCATTTGACAGTTCACACATATTTTGCTTCATGATATTGACTGCAATCTGCTCAACGTAATATCACTTATCGCACTTCCTCCTTGTATTTCCTGTTTCCATTCCCCCTTCTTTCCTGACCCTTCTGAACTTTATCTTTGAATAAATTATATCCTTTTGATTCAAAGAGTTGATTAGTGTTACTTTTTACCTTATAGATCTACCTATTGTTTGGCTGAAGATTGAGCCAAGGGAGTGAGTTCAGTTCCAGATCTGAAGGTGCCTAAGGACAACAGTCTTGTGGGTTCCAAGAATCTCTCTCTGAGCAATACCACTGAACATTTAAAATAAGTTTAAACTTTGTTGCACATATTTCTCCTATTCTATCCCAAAATTCCAAAGCAAACTCATTATCATTGTGTTGAAGCTGACTCATAGAGACCCTACAAGATAGAATAGAACTTCACCCTTTGATTTTCCAAGGCTTAAATCTTTACCAGAGCAGACAAACTCCTATTTCTCACATGGACCAACTGATAGGTTAGAACCACTTTCCTTGTGGTTAGGAGATCAATGAGGAGTCCACTCTGCCATTAGAGCTCGTTAAGAATGCGATCCAGCATCCCCTAATGCTATCCCTCTCAGATCAGTTGGTAGTGGTAATCAATGTAAATCTTAAGGGGGTCAGACTGCCACATCGTAACTCTTCCTTGGGGAAGATGGTGGGTTTGAACTGCTGATTGATTAGCCCTTAAGTGCTTAATTACTGCCTCACCAGGGTTCTCCTTAACATCAAAACAGTGGACACTTATTGGTTTATCTTACTGGTCTCTGTTCCCTAAAAATTGCACTTCATCCACAGGGTTTTCTTCCACAACACACAGCTGCTAGTGTTTTTGGTTTGTTTTTCCACATGACTTCACCTTCCTGGTCAAAGCTGATTTGTCCAGGGCTAAACACACAATGAAAACATAGCCATATTTGCACACTACAAAATTTGAAGTGAGACAGCAAGCTATTTGTTGAGTTTTTTGAATGACTGAAGTCTATAAGGAAGTGTTATGATACAGGAAACAGTGAGTTTTGATGTCCAGGATCTATGCTGGGGACCCAGTTGGCACTCCGAATGACTATTCAAAGTGATGGTATGAATTCTCCTCTTCCATGACCTACACATATAATAGCTATAACCACTAAGTCCATGATTTGACAAATGTCTTGTGTGATTGAGTTTGGGTTCCCCATAGGATTAGATCCTGAGACAAAGGTTTTAATTAAGCCATTTTCTGGGGAGATATCAATAAGGAAATGGGAAATAGAAAAGAGAAAGAAGGCAGCCAATGAAAAGTACATTATCAAACAATTTAAAATTCTGAGCAACTGGAGGTTAATCTTACTGGAGACACTGTAGAAAATCCACTAGTTATTCTGCCCAGAATGTGAGGGAGTGTAGCTATTTGTCCAACAACTCCTATCGGTCATTGGTTAAGGGTTACTCCAGGAAGCAAGAATTAACTCCACAACCTCCTAAGCCATGCATGCTCAGGTACAGTGGTCTACAGAAACTAGAGAAAGCAAGAAGAGAGATGTGCTGGCCATTCGGAATTAGGCTAGCATGCCAAGTTGTCAGACATGTCAGGTTCTTGAACTATCATAACTTGAAAGTCATCATGATCCTGTGAGATATACCACTGGTATTTCAAACACAAGCATAGTTACCCGTGGTGGAAAATTTTCAGAAAAGCTTACAAGCTAAATAGACTAGAAAGAATAACCTGCCAATCTACATCTGAAAAAAATAGTGGTGTTTGTGGAGCACATTGGTAGCAGTGGAATATTGTTTCATATAGTGCAGGATGATGAACCCCTCAAGTTGGAAGACACTCAAAATATAATTGGGGAAGAGCTGTCTCCTCAAAGTAGAGTTGACCTTAGTGATATAAAGTTTTCAGGACCTATATTTGTTGATGTGGCAATGACTCAAAATGAGAAGAAACAGCAGTACTGCAATAACCACTAACAAGAAGATGGGATGCATGAAATATGGATCTAGAAAAATTGGAAGCCATGAAAAAATGGAACACATAAAGATCAAACACTCTAGGTGTTATTGAACTGAAATAGACTGGTATTGGCCATTTTGAATGTCACAATAATATGGTTTACATACCAGAGTAACAAATTTGAAAGGAATTGATGACTTTCATGTTAAAAATGAGAATGTTTCAACATCGATTCCAATGTTCACCATTGTTAGGTGTAGGATATATTACACCTACAAGGATGAATAATTAATAAAGTTATTATTCAAATTTACACACCAACCACTAATGCTAACAATAAAGCCATTGAGGATTTTTACCAACCTTTTCAGTCTGAAATTGATGAAACATGCAATCAAGATTACTGATGACTTGAATGCAAAAATTGGAAACTAAGGAGGAGGATCACTAGTTAGAAAATATGGCCATGGGGATGGAAGCCACATGGGAGATCTCATGATAGAATTTTCCAATAAGGATGGCTTATTGATTGAAGATTTATTTTTCAGGGATATAAACAGTAACCATAGACATGGATCATGTATATTCGATAGAAATACACACGAATTAAATCAACTATATCTGTTGAAATAAACTACTATACATACTCGAGTATAACCCAAGGCAACAAATTTTACCCCCCAAAGCTGGGGTGCTTTTTCAGCATAAAAAATGTGCTGAAAAAACCTCGGCTTATACTCAAGTATTTACTGTATAAAGAAGTTCAATATCATCAGGCACGAGACTGGAGACGAACTGTGGAACAAACCATCAATGGCAAATTCAACTCGAATTCCAACAAAATTAAAACAAGTCCCCAAGAGTCAAAGTATGAATTTGAGTATATCTCATCTAAATTAGAGGATACTTCAAGAAGAAAGTTGACACATTGAACACAAATCACCTGAGATGATACGAGTTCTGCAATAATATCAAGAACATCATAAATAAAGAAATTCAAAGATAATTAAAAAGATAGAAACTAAAGAAAAGACAAAACGGATGTCACCTTGAATGTGGAGTAGCTGAAGCCAATGAAAGAAATGATGAAGTACGAAAAAGAGAGAGAGAAATATAGAAATAATTGATGAAGTAAAGACGCTGAATAAAGAAGCTGAACATAAAATTTCAAAGGGGAATTAAAAAAGATGGAATAAAGAATTATATGAAAAGGTGCAAAGACCTGGAATTAGGACAGCAAAAATGAAAAGCATGTGCATTTCACTAGCTGAAAAAATTGAAGAGAAATTCAAAATACAGAATTACACAGATAGCATCAAAAGAAGATGAAAGGGATTCACTGACCACATGAAGCCCAGGCTCCACAGCGCTGAGTCCAGAAGACCAAGATAGCATAGGGTTCTCACTGCAGATTGCTCTGAAAGTGCTCACAGTAGTAGGCCCTGGATCAACTGGGGAAAATGTAGAACTCAAAATAAGAAGGCTAACCTTAGGATATGATAGGCACTAGTGGAATTCCCATTTGACACCTGACCTCACCTCCATGGCTCAACTTTCAGCCCCCAAATAGGAGACCTATACTGTCAACGATGTACAATTCAGAGCCCAGCATTTGTCAGGGAGTTACTCAGAAGGCAGGAAGGCATGGGAACGAAAGACCAATGGAAACGGCAAACAAAGGGAGGGAATAGGAAAAGTAGTATTGCATTGTAGGTATTGCAATCAATATCATAAAACATTGCATGAATTGTAAAGAAAATCAATTTACTCTGTAGATTTTCCCTCACATCACAATCAAAACAGTGTAAAAAGAAAATAAGTCATATGACCGAGTACACTGGTAGATCTTGCTGAAGACCAATTTCCAGTGTTAAAAGATGTCACTTTGAGGAATAAGGCACAGCTGAGCCCTAGTGATATAGTGGTTACAAACATAATGCGTCAGAACCAACCAAGTTGGGTTGCTCAACACAAGATCAGCAGTTCTGCTCCCATACAAAGTTCCAGTATTGGAAACCCACAGGGATATCTCTCCCCTGTCCTATAGAGTTGCTAAGGGTTGGAATCAACTTGATGGCAGTGAACTGGATGTAAGCCAGGCTGACTAGAGACACAAATCAAGTGACACTCATATATGTGCAATAAATAGTTTTTAATCAAGAAGTCATTATAGTATTTCTATTTCAAGGAAATATCCCAGGCCAGTCCAACTCAAGTCCATAAGTCCAACACTAGCCCATAAGTTCCTTTCCAACTTACGCAGTTACATGCAATGATGCAGAATGCAGGGATGTCAAAGGCCAGTGATTGCAATGTCGTGTGGATCCAAGGTCGATGGAAGCATGGCAAGACTCTGGCAGCTCTCAACGTGGGCAGGAAGCAGTCAGGTGAATGCAAAAAGAAGGGGAGGTTCCCAGGGCCCTCCTTATGAGAAGGCCATGGTCACAAAGAGGCACCATCAGGCTATGGTGTGATTGACAGATTGGATACCAACCTTACACTTTTACATATCTTCAAACTGACATAAAATTATATAACTATCATACTATGGCATTTTCAATCACCTCATATGTACTTGAAAATGGACAATAATTATGAAAGGTAAAATAAAAGTTGATGTCTTTGAATTATGATGCTGGTGAAGAATATTGAATATTCCATGGACTTTCAGAAGAAGGAACAAATCTTTCTTGGCGGAAGTAGAGCCAGAATGCTTCCTAGACGTGAGAATGGCAAGACTTCATATCACATACTTTGGACATCTTAACAGCTGAGCATAGTCCCTAGAGAAGGATATCATACTTGGCAAAGTAGAGTGGTGAAAAAAAGAAGGTCCTCAATGGGATGAATTGGCATACTGGCTGCAAAAATGGTCTCCAACATTAACTGTGAGGAAACAGGCTGTGGGTGCTATGAGTTAGAGCCAAATTAACAGTGTCTAACAACGACAACTCCCCTCCCGCGCCCCATCTGTCAATTTGCTGCACTGTGGTAGCTTGTGCTTTGCTGTGATGCTGGGAGTTAGTCCACTAGTACTTCAAATACCAGGCAGGATCACCCACGGTGAACAGATTTCAACACAGCTTCCAGACTAAGAACTGACAGGACGACAAAACAATCAGTCCACTTCTGAGGGATTCACCATTGAAAACTTTATGCATAGCAGTAAAATATTGTCTGATATAATGCCAGAAAATGAGTCCCTCAGATTGCAAAACAATCAAAATATCACCGAGAAAGAGAGCTTCCTCAAAGTAGAGTCCACCTTAATGATAACTCAAAACCTCACAACAGGAGCTGTAGATAACATCATAATAAATGGAGAAAATATTGAAGTTATCAAGGATTTCGTCTTGCTTAGATTCACAGCTAATGCTCATGGAAACAACAATCAAAAAACCAAATAACATATTGCATTAGGCAAATCTACTGCACATAACCACTTTAAAGTACTGAAGATCAAGAATTTCACTTAGGATTAAGTTGCGCCTGGCCCAAGGCATGGCATTTTCCGCCACACCTTATGCATGTGAAATTTGAACATTGAATGAGAACGACTAAAGGAGAACTGGTGCATTTGAATTAAGGTACTGACAAAAAAATACTGAAAGTACCATGGGTGGAGAGAAGAACAAACAAATCTGTCTGAGAAGAAGTGCAGCTAAATGTTCCTTGGCAGATAGGATGGCGAGACTTCATCTCATGTACTTTGCAGATGTTATCAGGACAGACCAGTCCCTGGAGGACATCATACACATTACAGTGGAGGGGTTGAAAAAAGAGGAAGACACCCGATCAAATGGATCGAGACAATTTCTACAACAATGGACTCAAACATAACAAAATTTTTGAGTATGGGGCAGGACCAGGCAATGTTTCATTCTGTTGTGTAGGCATTATTATGAGAAAGAACTGACTTGAAGGCATCTAGCAACAAAGTGTACTAAAGCTTCTTCTGGCACCTTCATTTGCTAATGGATTATAATTCAAAATGAGAAAAATCATTGCAACCATTCATTAATAATCAGAACATGAAACGTGCAAAATAAGAATCTAGGAAAATTGGAAATCATAAAAAAAACGGAATCTGACCTATAAAGATCAATATCCTAGGCATTGGTGAGTTGAAATAGTCCCTTTGAATCTTAAAATGATAAGAATGACTATGCTGACAATGACAAATTCAAAAGAATGTCTCTTTCATCCTCAAAAAGAGCATTTTTAGATCTATCTTGAAGTGCAATGCTGCCTGTGACAGAATAATATTTATCTTCATACACAAGGAAGGCCGGTTAATAGAACCATTATTCAAATTTTCTCACAAACCACTAAAGCCAATGAACAATTGTACCAACTTCTTTAGTCTGAAATTGACCACACATGTACTGAAAATGCATTAATAATTGCTAACAATTGGAATGCACACATGGAAACAAAAAGGAAGGAAGAGTAATTAGAAACTATGGCTTTGGGGATCGAAAAGAAGCTGAAGACTGCATGAAAGAATTCTGCAAGAGCAATAACTTCCTCATTGCAAACACCTTTATTCAACAACAGGAGCGGCATATATACATGTGGAAAACACAGGAATGGAATTGATTAAATCTGTGGGAAGACATGATAGAGAAGCTCAATATCATTGAGACAAAACAAGACCGGGGGCCAACTATGTAAAAGACTATCAATTACTAATATGCAAGTTCAAATCAAACCTGAAGAAAATTAAAATAAGAACGCAAAAGAGCCCAAATACAGTCTATATTATATTTGTGGTCGGCTGGGGTTTCTAGAGAAACAAACCAGTGATACTGATACATGTAGAAGAAGGAAATTTATATCAATAAAGAATTTTACATTAAGAAGTCCACACAACAAGAAACCCCAGTCCAACTCCAGCCCATAAATCAGATGCAAACTAGAGGCCCTTCCAGACTCCTGAAGCTGTTGGAGGAATAGCCCAAGAAACAGGAAAACCACAGGTTGGTGGAAGCAGAGTTGGGAGAATCCAATGTCAACAGGCAGTTGGCAGGCCACAGACAGCTCTTAGGGTCAGCAGGTCTCATGGTGATTGCCATCCCAAGAAGCCAGACGTAGGGTCCAGGGTCATTTCATCAGGAAGAAAAAGAGTGAGCCCATTCTCCACAGTCTACTTATAGCTATGAAATAGGTCATACCCCCAAGGAGAGTGTGAGCTGCACCTTCTGAAGATCCTGGTCAAGCTAAATTGACACGAAACCTTACTATCACAATATCTCACCTGAATTTAGAGCCTATCTCAAGAATGGTTCGGACATATTGAACATTAATGATCAGCTACCAGAAGACTTGTGAAATAGCATAAAGGTCATCAATCTTTTTTTTTTTTTGTCATGTCACCTGTGGCTATTTATTTATTTATCATAAATCATTTTATTGGGGGCTCCTCAAAAAGATCATTAATAATCCAGGAAAGAAAGAAAATACTACAGTGGATATCAGAGGAGACTGGGAAACTTGCTCTTGAACCTAAAGCAGTTAAAGCAAATGGAAGAAATGATGAAATAAAAGAGTTGGAACAGAAAAATTTGAAAGGACAGCTTGAGAAGATAAAGTAAAGAATTATATTGTAACGTGTAAAGACCTGGAATTAGGAAACCAAAAGGAATTAGTACAGTCAGCATATCATAAATTGAAAGAACAGAAGAAAAAATCCTAGCCTCGGATTACAATGTTCAAGGATTATTTATCAAACTATTGAATGATGTAGGGAGAATCCAAAGAATATGGACGGAGTGTACAGAGTCTCTGTTCCCAAGAATTAGTTGAGGTTCTACTAGTTCAAAAGGCCAAGAGGAAGTTGAAGCTGCAATGTAAGCATTAGTGAAAAGCAAGGAAGGGATAGGAATGGAAATATTTCAACACGCTCATGCAGTGATAGTCCATGTCAAGAAATTTGGAAGATAGCTATCTGGCCAACCAACTGGAAGTGATTAATATTTGTGTCCATTCTAAAGAAATATGACGCAACAAAATCTGCAAATTAATTTTAAATAACATTAATATGACATGCAAGTACAATTTTATTGACGATACCTTTAAAAGTAGTTATAGCAATATGTCAACAGGAAGCTGCCAGAAATCCAGGCTGTATTAAAAGAGGGCATGGGGTAAGGTATATCAATGCTCGTTTCAGATGGACCTTGGCTGAAAACAGAGGATACAAGGAAAATGCTTACTTACGTACTATTGACTATGCAGAGGATTTTACTGTGTATCATAACAAACTTTGGGTAGCATATGAATACATATGAGAACAATGGGAATTCCCGTACATTTAATTGTGCTCCTGTGGTACCTGTACACAAACCAACAGGAAGTGGTTCGAATAGAACAAGTGGATAGTGCGTGGTTTAAAATCAGGAGAGTGTGTGTTGTGGTTATATCCTTTCACCATATGTGTTAGACAGGGTTCTCTAGAGAAACAAAACCAGGACATTTATGATTTGATAGATAGATAGAACACGAAGGAATATAACAGCTAATTAGTCCACATAGCAGTACAAAGGACTCAGTTTAACTCACTTCCATGCAACAGTAAATATGGCAGTACAGCCAGGCAGCAAACTGCAGAACTAGGTAAGGCAGCCACACACTGGTCTGATCACCAGAGAGCAACTGAGAGATAGGTGTGGCTTGCTGAGCCATTTATCTCTTTGCCCACGAATCAAACTGCTAACTTATTAATCCCACATGTTCTTATTGGCCAGGTTGGCACTATAAACCTACCTATCTATCACACTATACTTATTCAAATAATCTGAGAAGCTGCTCTGTATGAAGAAGTTGAGGCATCTGGTTTGGAGGAAGAATCATTAACAACCTGTATTATGCAGATGACCCAATCTTGCTGGCTGAAAGTCAATAGGCCTTGAAGTACTTACTGATAAAGCTCATATAGTACACCTTCAATATGAATTAGTCTTCAACACTAAGAATACAAATGTCTTCTCAACTTGACAAATATAAACACACAACATCATTACAAATAGAGAAATGTAGCTAAACTCTATTTTACTTGGACCCACAATCAATACTCACAGAAGCAGCAGTCAATAAATCAACGTATTTCATTGGAAAAATCTGTTGTAAAAGACCTCTTTAAAATGTGAAAGAGCAAATGTTTTACTCTGGGGATTAGCAAATTATGCCTGCTTTTAGCCTTGATATTTTTAATCACCTTAGATGCATGTGAAAGGAGTCTTAATTTCAGTGTCTGGTATGGGTTGAATGACTAACAGCAAGGTTGGTGGTTCAACCCACTTGCTGCTCCACAGAAGAAAGAGGAAGCTATTTGACCCTGTAAAGATTTACAGCCTTGGAAACCCTATACGGTCACTATGAATAAGAATAGACTTGATGGTAATGTTTGACATATGCATGTGAAAGATGGACCATAAATAAGGAAGACTGATGAAAATATGATGTTGCAAATAATATTGAATATACCATGAATGCCCAGCAGAACAAAGAGGTCTATCCCGGAAGAAGTACAGCCAGAATGTATTTTAGAAGTGAGGATGGTAAAACTCCATTTCATATACTTTGAACATGGTATCAGGAGAAATTAGTCCCTAGAAAAGGACAAAATACTTGGTAGAGCATCGTCAAAAAACAGGTAAGCCCTGAATGAGATGGATCAACCCAGTGGCTGTAACAATAGGCTAAAATATGACCATTGTGAGGATGTCACAGGACTAGAAAGGCTTTTATTCTATTGTGCATAGGGTCACTATAAGTGACAGTGCGTGAGTTTTTGTTGATTAACAACACTGGGATATGAGCAATGTGCCCATGGCATATGCTAAACTGTCACCATGCTGGACACAGTTGATCTTTGTGGCTTTAGAGGGTAATTATTTAGAGGGTTATGATTCCACTGAATTTTTTTCTGTGTATTCAAACTATTCCATCCTAAGATTCCACATATCTATCCAAACCAAGCTCACTGCCATTGAATCAATGCTAACTCATATCGACCCTACAGGACATGGGTAAAATTGTACCTGTGAGGTTCTGAGACTGTACCTCTTTACAGAGTAGAGTCCCATCTTTCTCCCGAAGAGCAGCCGGTGATTTCAAAATACCGACCGTGCAATTAGCAGCCCAATGTGTAACCAAGAACTATTCAGGGAAGCTAGAGGGAGAGCATGAAAAGAAATGAGTAGTTGAGGTGGTTGGATGCGCATCCATCCCTTTGTTCTACTCTCTATGACTTTTTCTGAGTTCATTCAAAATGTAAATTAAGACACAAAATAGAATTCTACCCAACCCTGCTATATGCCTAAACAGTATCCATTTTTCTCATTCTTACTACTAATAGAAGCTCAATTTTGTTTAGGGTGATAATGTACCTACTTAAATCGCTCCCTCCTAGGCTCCCTTGCAGCTATGCATAAGCATTTGACCCAGTTTGGGCCAAATATGTGTAGGTGAAAGATACTGAGTAGGACTCCCAAGAAAGTTTTTGTTGTTGTTTAAGGCAAAACACTTGTCTGGCATAACCCATTTCATTTTTGTCCTTGGCTCTTCTGCTGTCATGCTCCCTAGTCAGAATATTGAAAGATGAGAGAGTCACATAGGTTACATGAGTTTCGCAGACCAAAAAGCATGCATTCTCCTATATCCAAGATGAGTCCCTGAGCAAATACGCCAGACCTAGGCTACCTACTTCAAGACTTACTATTGTATAAGACAAACCCCTGTGTGGTGCAAAGGGTTAACACAATTCACTGCTAAGACAAAGATGCCTTGGAAGAAAAACCTGGCAATCTACATTTAAAAATTCAGCCCTTGAAAACCTCATGGGGCACAGTTCTACCCTGAATCATATGGGGTAACTGTAAATCAGAATCAATTCAGTGGCAACTGGTTTGGTATTTTTGGTGTTAATATAAGAAAAATGAAGCTTTTGTGATTAGACCACTAGTGTCGGTTTGTTTTTTCCCATGTAGCCAGATGCAATTTGGACTGATAGAGAAATAATTAAAAGAATGTAGTTAAGTAAGCGTAATGATTATGGAACTAATCATTTAGCAATGGGCTGCTAACCACAAGGTCAGTAGTTCAAAAGCACCAGTCACTCAGGGGGAGAAAAGTGAAGCTCTCTGCTTCTGTAAAGATTTACAGTCTTGGAAGCCCTATATGGGGTTGCTATAAGTTGTAATCAACTTGATAGCATTGTATTTGTTTGAGTTTGGTGACTAGTATGTAAGCTTTGAGGGGGTAGTAATAGATACTTTGAATACTATTCTTAGCACTATAGGTATTATGTCTTTTGCAACTGGATAAACGAACAAAAGCGATATTCATTTTGTGTTTTCTGTAGTTTGCCTTATTCTTCCAAGAAGATTGCTCAAATGTTAAGACCCAGTCTTCTCTGGCATACTTGAATAAAAGAATAACTGATAGACACAGACTTGAACCCTGGCCTGTGTGATCTTGGGTGTGTCACTGTTTTTCAATCCATTTCTCATCTGTGAACTGGGGATTACACACGTAGCCCACAGGGTTGTTTTGGAGATTCAGAGTAATGTGTGTGTCTTGGATTGAGTGCCCTTGCATACCGAGCTTATTCCTCAGGCCTGGGTGCAGGGAGTCTATTTGAGATCTAATGGCAGGGAGTGGGAATAGGAAAGCAGACGCAAGACTGAGTTAGGGGGAGAAGCAATCACAATGGGAACAGGGTGTTGAGGCTTTTAATTTAGGATACAGGGGCTTGATTCCCCCAGGACTTCTGAGCAACATGGGTTCTGTCCTAGAATTGTCTACCAGAAACAGGAGGCTGGGCTCTTCTTCGCCTGTAGTGGTGTTGAGCATTCCTCCTAGTAAGGTGACCTCTCCTACCTTCCTGGGTTTGGCTTTCCATGCCTTTGAAAAGGCTTCGAGGCAGAAGGACATGGAGAGCTGCGTGCTGCACAGTTGTGATAAGACACCATTTCAGCAGGAGCCTGCACTTACATAGAGCCGTTCGTCACTGCTATGATGGATATCAGGAGGAGCCCTGGAAGTGCAGTGGTTACAAGTTGGTTTGCTAACTTCAAGGTCAGCAGTTCAAAACTACTAGCTCCAAGGAAGAAAGATGGGGTTTTCTACTCCAATAAAGAGTTGTAGTGTTTGAAACTCGCAGGGGGCAATTGTACACTGCCCCACAGGATCGCTATGAGTCGGTATTGACTGGAAGGCAGTGAGATGGTGTCAGAGATGGGTCAAAGGAATGTGGCATGGCAACCCTAAGAATCTGCTACAGAACCATAAAGTGCCTGGGATAGATGAGTTTATTGTGCTTGACCTTTTAAAACCATCAAACGGGCAACAGTTAGAAAGACAAACATACCAAGTGTCATTGGAGATCCGGGGAAAGCAGAGAAACACTGCTAATGATGCAGGTTTGCTGCACAGCAATCTGGCAGAGCTTAGTGAAAGCCCATTGAATGGACCCTAGGACCTAGTGAGCCCCTCCTGGGCGTACAACCAAAGAAGCGCAATCACTGAGTTGACTTTCATTCCTCATGACCCTATCAAACAAAGCTGAATGGTCCCATGATGTTTTCAAGGCTTCTATTGGGAAGTAGACAGCCATGACTTTATCCCACAGTGTGTGGAAGACGGCTTCAAACTACTGACCTTTGGGTTAGCAGCCAAGCACTTAATATCTCCCCCATCAAAGCTCTCTCCTGGATGGATAAAAACAAACAAAACCCCAGTTGATTCTTCCTCATTAGCAACCCTACAAGGCACAGTAGAATTGCTGCTATAGGTTTACAAAACTAAATTCTTACGACAGCAGACAGCCTCTCTTTGCTCCATGGAATAGCTGGTGGGTTGGAACTGCTCACCTTGGGGTTAGCAGCCCAACGCATAATTCCTGGGTATATAGGCCAAGCTATTTATCCAATTCACAGGGCCCTTGGGGCATTTTTAAAAGAATGGTCACCACGCTGATACCTGCAGTAGAGAAGAGTTGGAGCCGAATTGGATGCCAATCAACAGACAACTGAAGAAGGAAAAAAAAGAAAGATGATGATTGCTCATGACCAAGTGGCACGCAGCAGCACATGCAATTGATATGCAGCATGGCAATAACTCTTAATGACATTGCAAGGAGTTGAAAAGGTCAGAAACTGAATGAGATTTATATTGCAGTACCATTCATGGAAACTGAAAGCCCATTCACCAAGCAGCATGGTCTAGTGCACATGGCAGCATGGTCTAGTGCACATGGCTGTATGCCTATAAGGACACACACACACACACCAAGCACCCAGCAGGGGGTACTTGTCTGAAGAGGGGAATGGAAGTGATGTGAATGTGGAAAAGGAGGGACAAAACACAAGCAGGGCCTGACATTGATCAGGGTTCACTGTGTGCTATAAAGTAGGCATGATTAATCACTTCCCTGTACCAGAAGGCTGAGCTAGATTTTTAAAGCAAATCGAGTGCCTGGAACACAATGGTTGTTAGCTGCTGTTGAGTCAGCCTCCAGTCCAACTCACTGTGACAACCAGCTCCCAGTGACTCCATGGGCAATATTCTCCCTGGTCCTGCACCATCTCTTTGGTTGTGCATCAGATTGTGATTCACAGGGGTTTTCGTTAATTGGTTTTCAGAAGTAGAATACCAGGCTCTTCTTCATCGCTCATCTTAGTCTGGACACATCACAGAAACAGGTTCAGTCTCATAGCCGCACCCAACCAAGCTTCCCCATTTCAGTATCATAGCAACACAGAAATCAGTTCAGTACCACAGCAATAACCAAGCATCCCCCTGACAAATGAGTGTTGGATGCACATGAGTTGCATTGTCTTGGACTCAAACCCAGATCTCCCACATGGAAAAGGAGAATTCTACAACTGAACCACAATTTACCCTCAGAATATAATAAGTATCCAGTAAATGGTTATTAAGAATGTGGCTGCCAGGAAAATCCACCAATTTCCTGCCAAGGCTTAACACTAATATCTTCCCCCACACACTAGAAGGCTGCAGAGGAATGACTTTCTCCATGCCAGCCCTGGTATCTAGACAAGGGACCCTAACACTGAACCACTGAGCCCCAGCAGGCTGGGGAGCAATGTCAAATTGGATGAGGGACAATCCTGGTTGAGTTAGTTCCCCTAAGCTCCTAGGGCAGTTTAGCATGTCCACAGCTGTGTTCTGAATAGCCATGCGATTACCACCGAGAGAAATTCTACATGCTTTCACACCCCATGCTAGTCGTTGCAGCCATCGTTGAGTACAGTTCATGCTCATCACTATCTAGAACTCACGGTGACGCTGTGGGTGAGCCATTGGGCAGGTAACCTCAAGGTTGGCAGTTCAAAGGCACCAGTTGTTCTCTGAGAGGAAGGTGAGATGATCTGCTCCTGTCAAGATTTAGCCTGAGGAATTTTATATAGGGTCACAGTGAGTCAGGATCAACTCAATGGTGTGGGTTTGGTTTATTAGACCCACCATCAGATCATATTTAATGTATTTATTAACATGTATATTTGCCACAAATCCAATGTCTTATTTTTATCACTGCATTTCAATACAATTTGTGCCTTTGTGATTCTGTATTTCATTGGAGGTATTTGGAAATATTATTCTGGGGAGTGGGCAGGTGTTCCATAGCCTTTCCTAAATGCCAAAAGGATCCATGGGGTTGCAATGGTTAAGACCCTCTGATAGAGTTTATCAAAGAGCCCTGGAGGCACAATGGTTAAGTGCTCAGCTGCTATCCAAAAGGTTGAAGGTTTGAACCCACCAGTGGCTCTGTTCTTGGAAGAAAAACCAGGCAACTCATTCTTGTAAAGATTACAGCATAGAAAAGCCTAGAGCAGTGGTTCTCAAACTTCCTAATGCCACAACCCTTTCATACAGTTCCTCATGTTGTGGTGACCTCCACAACCATAAAAATATTCTCATTGCTGCTTCATAACTGTAATTTTGTTACAGTCACCCTGTGCAAGGGTCCCACAGGTTGAGAACCATTGGTCTAGAGAGCTCGGCACTGATGCATTGAGTCACTATGAGTTGGACTGGACTAGAAGGTTCCTAACAAAAACACCAACAATCATTTTTTACCATGACCTTGTTAACTCAAAAAGATTAATTAGCAAATTCACAAATGAGGACATCCAGTTGCCCCTCCAAACTGGAGAAGCATGAGTTAAATGGTGACCCTGACCCCACGGTGTCCTCCAGCTGGTGCCATGCTGCCTTTATTCCTTCTGCCTCTCAGTTCTGTGGAGAAGAAGGGGAAAGGGAGGGAAAGAAAAAGAAAGAAATGAAAAGATAATTTTCCCAGCTTCTTCACATCACTGAATTGAACTTTACTTTTAATAAAAGTATTATGAAATGGAAATGGTGCTTTCACTATTTTGCTTTCAGGTGATATTCAGAGACATGGTGCTGGTAATTATTTGAGCCGGGGAGGTTAGTGTGCAGATTTTCTGAATATGGTTGAGCCACATGCCCCCTTCCAGGCCTAGCATTTCCCTGGGCTATGAGAAGTTATAGACAGTCTACCCTCTTCTTCCTCTGACTTCGCTGCAAACCATGGACACACTGGTTCTGACTTGACCTGGCTCCAGTACAGAAAAAAATATCCTCCTTGCATAATTGTAGTGCTTGAATTGGAAGGCACCCAGATACAAATCTCTCTTCTGGTGGCATAATGGGTTATGTGTTGGGCTATTAACTGCAAGGTCAGCAGTTGGAATTCACCAGTCGCTCCTTTGGAGAAAGATGAGGCTTTCTTCTCCCATAAAGAGTTATAACCTTAGATGAGTATAAAAACTCAAAATGCATTGGCAGAGATTCCACAGAGAATAAGCCTCCATTAAATCCCCTGGGACCATTCACCAGGGATGGGATTAAACCCTGCTCAACATCAGTACATCAGAAAGTGTATTGTTGCAGATATGATTAGGTTAAAAATTAACATCTTATCATTTGTCTTTACTCTTAACACGTTTTTCATTTGTTCTTTTTTTAATTTTCTGCTTTCCTTTTTATTGAAAAATTAACTAATGTCACTAAACAAGTAGAGAATTTGTTAAATGAAAATCTAATCGGTTATGTAAATTTTCACTGAAAACATAACACAATTTTATTTTTACAAAGAGTTATAGCCTTGGAAACCCAGGAGGCCGCAGTATTTTCTCTCGATAGGATTGTTATGCACCCAATGGCAATGAGTGTTGTTGGATTTTGTTTCTTTATTGTTTTCTGTAGCTATGGTGGGGTATAGGGGTTATGTGTTGGGCTGCTAAACGCAATGTCTGAAATGGCAAATTTGAAATCCCAAGCCACTCCAAGGGAGAAAGATGAGGCTTTCTACTCCCCTAAAGAGTTCCAGTCTCAGAGCAGCCAGTCCACATGGCTGGCCCCACTATGAGACAAGATGCCCCTCAGTTACCAAGGGTGATACAGGGGACAGCACTGGAGACACAGTGTGCGAATTGCACCTAACCTGATTCCACCACACCGAGGCAAAGTGTGGTGGAGTGCAGTGGAACAGCAAGGGAATGGAGTGGCAAGGTCCCCAGGGAATGCTGAAAGTGGACTTTGGGGCCAGGTTGTGGTGCCTCAACAGACTGGATTGGAAAACACTCCTAAGGTCCAACAAATAATCCTTGAACTAACTACAAGCTCTTCTTTCTTGATGTGTTTTGTTTTGTTCTTTGTCAGTGGTTAGTTTTTGTTGTTTTGTTGTCTGGTTGTATACTGTTGCTTTGTTTTCCTCTGTCTTGTTTTCGTGCATGTTAGTGTCTCCACAGGTCTGTCTAAATAAGAGAGGCTGGATGAACTATCTGGAGGAAAAACAACAGGACCGACAGTTCCGGGGGCACTTGGGATAGGGGGAGGTGCGGGAGGTAAGGAAGTGGTGTTAACAAACACAGGGACAAGGGAACAACATGGGACTCGAAATGGTAGTGAGGGGGAAGTGGCAGGCCTGGTAGGGAATGATCAAGGGTAAGGTTACGTAAAGAAGAGGTATGGCTGTAACCCAGGTGGGGACGGAGCATGGTAGTGGGACAGGAGGAAAGTCAAGGGAGATGGAGGAAAGAGCTAGGAGTCAAAGTGCATTTATAGAGGTCTAGACAAAGACATGTGCATGCAAATATATATATGGATGGGGAAATAGATCTATGTGTCTATATTTATAGGTTTAGTATTAAGGTGGCGGCAGGACCTTGGGCCTTAACTCAAGCACTCCCTCAATGCATGAATACTTTCTTTTATTAAATTGGCACTCTACAATGCTCATCCTCCAGACACAACTGCTGAAGCCAAAGCTGGTGAACAAGTAAATGTGGTGAAGAAAGCTGATGGTGCCCGACTATCAAAAGAGATAGTGTATGGGATCTTAAAGACTTGAAGATAAACAAGAGGCCATCTAGCTCAGAAGCAACAAAGCCCACATGGAAGAGCACACCAGCCTGTGTGATCACGAGGTCCCGAAGGGATCAGTTATCAGGCATCAAAAAACAAAAAAATCACATCAATGACTGCACACCTCCATGATACGATTGCCAAAGACAAACTTGTGCATAAGCAAATGTGGCGAAGAATGCTGATGGTGCCCGGCTATCAAAAGAGATAGTGTCTCGGGTCTTAAAGGCTTGAAGGTGAACAAGCGGCCATCTAGCTCAGAAGCAAAAAAGCCCACATGGAAGAAGCACACCAGCCTGTGCGATCACAAGGTGCCAAAGGGACCAGGTATAAGGCATTATGAAAAATATATGGTATATGATATATATATATATATATATATATATATATATATATATACACATAATAGTGAATGAAGGGGGAAGTGCAGAGTGGAGACCCAAAGCCCATTTGCTGGCCACTGGAGATCCCCTCACAGAGGGGTTTAGGAGAGGAGATGGGTCAGTCAGTGTGCGATGTAGTACCGATGAAAAACACAGCTTTCCCCCAGATCCTGGATGCTTCCTCCCCCCAACTACCATGCTCCGTATTCTACCTTGCAGGACTGGATAGGGCAGAGGTTGTACACTGGTGCATATAGGAGCTGGAGGCACAGGGAATCCAGGGTGGATGATACCTTCAGGACCAGGAGTGTGAGGGGCGATACTGGGAGAGTAGAGGGTGAGTGGGTTGGAAACGGGGAACAGATTACAAGGATCCACATGTAACCTCCTCCCTGGGAGACAGAGGGCATGGAAGGGGGGGGAGGCAGACTCCGGATAGGGCAAGATATGACAAATAACAATCTGTGGATTATCAAGGGCTCATGAGGGAGTGGGGAGCGGGAGGGAGGGTAAAAAAAAGAGGACCAGATGCAAAGGGCTTAAGTGGAGAGCAAATGTTTGAGAGTGATTAGGGCAAAGAATGTACGGATATGCTTTATACAATTGATGTATGTATATGTATGGATTGTAATAAGAGTTGTATGAGCCCCTAATAAAATGTTAAAAAGAAAAGAGTTCCAGTCAGAGAAACTCTCAGGTGCAGTTCTACCCTATCCTATAGATTCGCCATGAGTCGGCATCAACTGGATGGCAGGAAGGACACATAACGATTCAGACCTGGGCTTAGTTTGGGTTCTCACTGAAGCAGACCCTGGCCAAAGACTTAAAGGCAATGAGCTTATTTAGGAAACTCTGAGCATGCAGGTAATGATGTGGCATTGTGAGCCAGTGGAGGGAAGGCCACCGATAACAAATAGATTGTGAATCCAATTACAAACCTGGGAACCTGCTGCTTAATCACTTAGGAAGTCTCCAGGGGTAGGTGTAGCACACGCCTCTCAGAGTTTTGCCATCCAAGGAGTGAGGGGCCTGGTCAGGGCTGTTCCCAGGGGCATATGTTCCTCAGCACATTCAGCCAGCACCAGCAAAGGGACCTTCAGAGCTGGCCCTTGGTGACTGAGGTGAGTACACGGAATCAGGAATTTGGGAATGAAGAGAAGGAGCACCGGGAATGTCTGCTACAGATTGGAGACTGGAAAGTCAACTCGGTGCTCCTCAAGGGGACAGGCGCTCCCCTCTCTGGATCTCACTTTTAACATCGATACACAAAGGTCGATTCTGTGAGGGTCACAGACTGGGGACTCCCATGGCCAAATGAGGACCTGTGTGGACTCTGGTTGGCCTGCTTATTCACTGCCATCTAGAAGATTCCAACTCACAGTGACCCTGTAAGACCGAGCGGAACTGCCCCTGTGGGTTTCTGAGGCTGAAATTCTATATGGACTAGAAGGTCTCATCTCTGCACAGCCCCCCACCCTATCCCCCACCCCCCGCTCCCCCAGTGTGACTGGTGGTTTCAAACTACTGACCTTCTAGTTAGCTGCCCAACACATAACCCACTGTGCCATCAGGGCTCTTTGGCCTACTTGGCTTCTATCCAATGTTATTGAATCGCCTTTGAAAAAATCAGGAGGTTTTTAAGAAAACAGGAATTTTGACTTTCTCTAGAAAAATCGATCTGGCATCACTGGAACCTAAACTAGAGGATCCACAATTCCACGTGGCTCTGGGAATCTTAACATTTCTTCCTCCTGCTCAAAGTAAAATGGTTTAAGGGGACCTTTCACAGCTGGTGGGCTGGTCTCCTTTCTAGAAAGTTGCCTCTGTAAAGAAAATGCATCTTTCTTCCCTTTTACCTAGTTGGGGGTGGTGAGGGTAGCAGGAGCCATTGGGTTAAGAAAAACAGTCCAGGTAGCTTCAGTCTGCCCTGCCAGGGCTTTAGAGGCCAAGCCTTTTTTGCTCCAGCTGACTGGCCTGCTGTTTCCAGGGCAGCCCCACCATCTGTTCCCAGATGCAGGGAGGGAGCCGACTTTCCTTCATCACACCTGCCCCAAACTCAGGCCCAGAACTACTGTCTAAACACAGAAAAACTTTTGTCTGTGGCCAAATGTGGGACCCCAAATTTCTTCCCTCTTTCCCGATACTCCTTCAGTGACTTGATGACCTGGGCCAGGCTGAGATGAATTAGCTTGCTCCTCACAGCTGGCTGCTGGGTTCCAGTCAACTCCCAGAGGCCACTGGCTGTGCCCATCAGTAGAAGTGGGAGTTGAGAACCCTCAGCTCTTGGCTGAGCAGCTCTGTCAGTCTGTAGCTGTTGACTGTAGCTGCTTCTGACAGCCAGTCTAGCTGGTGCTTTAAATCATTTCAGTCGCTCCACTTCAGCTGTGATTAGTCTAGTCTCTGTAGCCTCAGAGGGAGGGAAAAACAAAACACCTCAATGACTTTGAATCAGAGTGGGTTATCCTCTTTTAAAAGGCAGAAAGTCTGAATTGGAGGATATTTTGGAGGGGGGGTCTCTTTTATGCATTTCACATTTATGAAATAAGAACTAACAGTATTTGTTCCAGTAAGTGGATCAGAACCACCTAAGGGCCCACTCCTCCCACCAGGCCACGCCTCACTAAAAATAGAGGTCCATCACTTGTCTGGCATTTTGTGGTACTGTGGTGACTTTTGTTTTGTGAGATACTGGGAGCTATGTGATTGGCATTTCATATACCAGCAGGGTCACCCAAAGAGCTTCCAGACAAAGAACAGACAATGAAGAAGGAATTGGCTACCTGCATGGGAAGAATGAGCCATTGAAAACCCTATGGATAGCAGCAATACTGTCAGTTACTAGACCCCCCATGAACAACAGAAGAACATTGTCAGAACTGTCAGAACGTGTGCCAGAAGATGAGCTCTTCAACTTGGAAAGTACTCAAAATACTGGCTGAGGAAGAGGAAGAGCTGACTTTTCATAGGCAAGTCGACCATAATGATGCAAATCGAGGATAGCCATCAGGACCTTCATTTGCTGATGGGCCACAACTCAAAATGAGGAGAAACAGTTCAAATCGTCATTAATAATTGAAACTTGGGATGTATGAAATATGAATCTAGGGACATTGGAAGTCATTAAAAATGAATGAAATGGAATACATAAAGATTGATATTGTAAGCATTAGTTAGCTGAAATGGACTGATATTGACCATTTTGAAACAGAAAATCTTATGGTTTACTCTGCTGGAAATGACACAATCAAGAGAAACAACATTGCATTCATCATCAAAAGGACATTTTAAGATCTATTTTAATGTACAATGTTATCTTTGATAGGATGCTATCTAGCCCCCTTCAAGGAGAACCAATCAATACAACTATTGTTCAAATTTATGCACCAACCACCCAAAGCCGGTGATGCAGAAATTGAATAATTCTACCACCATATTCAGTCCCAAATTTGTCAGACTTGCTATCAAAATGCTATTGGAATGCAAAAGTTGAAAACAAAGAGGAAGGATCAGTAGTTGAAAAATATGGTCTTGGTGATAGAAACCAAGCTGGAGATCGCATGACAGAGTTTGCAAGACCAATAAATTGCTGATAGCATATACTATATTTTCCAACTTCTGTTCTTTCCTCTTTGGTTCCAACATTTGCACTCCAATCACCAATAATTACCAATTTATCTTGATTGTATGTTAGAATTTTGCATGATTAATGATTTCTTCAAACATTTGATCAACAACAAAAAAGGTGACCATAAATGTGGACTTCTCCAGATGGAATACAGGGAAATCAAATTGACTACACCTGTGGGAAGAGACAATAAAAGAAGCTCAATATCAGCAACTGAAACCAGTCCAGGGACTGATTGTGGAACAGATCAGCAATTGTTCATATGTGAGCTCAAGTTGAAGTTCAAGAAAATGCAAACAAGTACACGAGAGTCAATATACAACCTTGATAATAACCCACCAAATTTTGAGAACATCTCTGAACAAAGCACAGTGTCATTTAAAAAAATGGAAATAAAGAAAAGATACAAGTGCATGTCAGAAGAGACTCTGAAACTTACTCTTAATCAGAGAGTAGCTAAGGCAAATGGAAGAAATGATGAAGTAAAGAGCTAAATAGAAAATTTCAAAGGACAACTCGAGAATACAAAGTAAAATATTATCACAAAATGTGCAAAGGCCTAGAGTTAGAAAACCAAAGCAGATCATATTCAGCATATCTTAAACTGAAAGAACTGAAGAAAAATGTCAAGTCTCGAGGTGCAATATTAAAAAATTCTATGGGCAAAATATTGAATGATGAAGGAAACATCTGAGGAAGATGGAAACAATATGGAGTCACTGTATCACAAAGAATAGACCAACATTCAACCATTTCAGGAGGTAACATATGAGCAAGAACCAATGGTCAGGAAAGAAGAAATTCAAGATGCATGGAAAGCACTAGCCCAAAACAAGATGCCAGGAATTGCTGGAATATCTATTGAAATGTTTCCACAAGCTGATAAAGCACTGGCAGCACTCACACATCTATGTCAGGAAATTTGGAATACAGCTACTTGGCTAACAGACTGGAAGAGATCCATATGTGTATACATACCAAAGAAGGGAGACCAACCGAATGGTCAAATTATGTAACACTATCATTGGCATCACATGTGAGTCAAATTGTACTGAAGCTAATACAACAACAGTTGCATTAATTCATTGACAGAAAGTTACCATAATCACCATTCAAGAGCCATCGTGGCACAGTGGTTACAGGTTGGATTGCAAACCCCAAGGTCAGAAGTTCAAAACCACCAGTCACTCCGTGGGAGAAAGGCAAGGTTTTCTACTCCCATAATGAGTTACAGTCTCAGAAACTCACAGGGGCAGTTAGTTCTACCCTATACTATAGGGTCAGGATGAGTTGTCATCAACTACAAGGCAGTGAGTTTGGTTTCCCAGAGATTTAAGCCAGATTCAGAAGAGGATGTGGAACAAAGGATATCAGATATCAGATGGATCTTGCCTGAAAGCAGTGAATACCCAAAAGATGTTTACTTATGTTTTATTAACACCCAAGCTATCTGACTGTGTGGATCATAACAAAACATGGATAGTTTTGAGAAGGGAATTCCAGAACACTTTGTCTTGCTCATGTGAAACTTGTACATGGATTAAGAAGCAGTAGCACAAATAGAACAAGGGTAGATTGCATGGTTTAAGAATCAAGAAAGGTGTGCATCCAGGTTGCACCCACTTATTATACTTTTTCAATCTGTATGGTGAGCAAATAATCAGAGAAGCCAAATTATATGAAGAAGAACACAGAATCAGATTTGGAGGAAATATTATTAACAACTTGCTATATGCAGACGACACAGTTTGGCTTGGTGACAAGGATGGGGGACTTGAAGCACTTGCTGGTGAAGATCAAGGATTGCAGCCTTCAATGTGGGATACAACTCAACACAAAGAAAACCAAAATACTCACAACTGAACCAATAGGTAACATGATGATAAATCGAGAAAAACTTGAAGTTGTCAAGGATTTTGTCTTGTCTGGATCCACAAGCAATGCTCCTGGAAGCAGCAGTCAAGAGATGAAAAGATACATTGCACTGGGTAGATCTGCTGCATAAGAGCTCTTTAGAATGTTGAAAAGTTAGGATGTTACTTTAAGCAGGAAGTGCACCTGATCCAAACCATGGTATTTTCATTGGCCTCATCTGCATGTGAAAAGCTTGCCATTGAGTGAAGAAGACCCAGGTAAACTGTATGAATTTGAACCATGGTACTGGCAAAGAATATTGACAGTACCATGGACTGCCAAAAGAACAAACAAAATCTGTCTTGGAAGTACGGCCAGAATTCTCATTAGAAGTAAGGATGGTGAGACTTTGGACATGTTGTCAGTGGAGACCAGTCCCTGGAGAGGTATCATGCTTAGAAAAATGGAAGGGCTGTGAAAAAAGGTTGAAGGCCCTTGAAGAGCTGGATTGACACAGTGACTACAACAAGAGGACTGAGCATAGGAACACTTGGGTGGATGGAGGAGGAGCTGTTATTGTTACATTCTGCTGTGAATAGGTTTGCCATGGACCAGAACCAACTGGATGGCAAACTAACAACAACAACAACAACAACAACTGGGAGAGACATTAAAAAGCCAAACTCACTGCCATTGAGTTGACCTTGATTCAGAGCAACCCGTGAGTTTCCCGAGAGTGTAACTTTTCACAGGAGGGGAAAGCCTGTTTAACCTACTACTTAGCAGCCCAGCCCATCACCAGGGCTCCACAAGGATAGAGAGAAGCACTGTTAGGGCTGGATAGGGCAGAGGCTGTACACTGGTATATATGAGGGCTGGAGGTACAGGGAATCCAGGGTGGACGATACCTTCAGGACCAAGGGTGTGAGGGGCGATGCAGGGAGAGTGGAGGGTGAGTGGGCTGGAAAGGGGGAACTGATTACAAGGATCCACATGTGACCTCTTCCCTGGGAGAGGGACAGCAGAGAACCGGGGAAGGGAGACTCTGGATAGGGCAAGATATGACAAAATAACGATGTATAAATTACCAAGGGCACATGAGGGAGGGGGGAAAGGGGAGGGAGGGGGAAAAAAGAGGACCTGATGCAAAGGGCTTAAGTGGAGAGCAAATGCTTTGAGAATGATTGGGGTAGGGAATGTATGGATGTGCTTTATACAATTGATGTATGAATATGTATGGATTGTGATAAGAGTTGTATGAGTCCCTAATAAAATGTAAAAAAAGAAAAGAGGAGAAAAAAATGATTAGGGCAAAGACTGTACAGATGTGCTTTATACAATTGATGTATGTATATGTATGAACTGTGATAAGAGTTGTATAAGCCCCTAATAAATTGTTTTAAAAAGTGATCCTCAATTCTATCTGAATCCTTGCCAGAGCTGCAAGTTGCCTTAATAAACACGAGCAAAAAAGTACCTCTGGCAGCAGACCGCTCAGGTTCAAATCCAGGCTCTCTAACTTATTGACTATGTGACCTTGGGCAAATCTGGACCTCTCTGTGCTTCCAAAGACTCACTTTCCAGAAGGGAAGTCATAAGCCAACTTTTCTTATTCCTCACTGGGTTGCTTTGAAGATGAAATGAGACATCTGTCTAAAAATGCTTCTGACCATCCCTTGGTTCTCAGAGCTCCACAAATGCTATGGATTATTGTTATTAGATTATGAATGATTTTTTCCCAAGGGTAGTGCAAAGATTAACATCAGTGCTACTTCTCTCTGACAAAATATAAATCCAAATTTCTAAATAGCAGGGTCTGAATGGATGCGCTGTTAACAGCATCTTGCTTTTCTCCCATCACTTGTCACAGTAAATCTGATAAGAAATGCTGGGCTAGGGCCTGCAGCCAAGCCCCTCACTGGCAGCGTGCAGGACCTCAGGTTGTTGGCAGGCCAAGGGGCATCACAATGGCAAGAGGAGACTCCACAAAGGGCCCCTGCTTCCTCCACCACGCCACCCTTCCCCACATTCAGGGTGAAATGTCAAAATACAATTTTTTGTCACCTGGAGAAATAATGAGCCCCCTTTCCCGTTGCCTTGGCATCATCAGAGCGCAACAGCCACGTGGGGTAATCACTGTCTCAGTGTTAATGCTGCTCAGTTCAAACATTTACACAGGCCCTGGCGAAATGAAACCCGTGCATTCTACCTAGGTGGAGTTTGAGGCGATACAGCCCATTTGCTTCTGCTGAAGAGGCTACCTCAGAAAAACAGGAAATAAAAACATAGAGGGTGCCATTGACATTATGTTTCTCGTTTTCTTCCTTTCTTCCCTACCTTCCTTTCTTCTTCTTGCCCTTCTCTTTCTCTTTTCTTCCTTCCCTCCCTTTGCTCACGTCTTCCTGCCTGCCTTCACCTTCCATCTTCCCTCCCGCACTCCTCCATTTCTTCATCGCTCCTCTCTCCCCACCGCCACCTTTCTCCTTTACTTCCCTGCATTTTCCCTTCAGCCTCCCAGTCTCCCTCCTTCACTCTCTCCCTTTCCTCCTTCCTTTCCCCACCTTGTTTTGATCCAGTGATTTGTACTCCTTTCTTCCTCTCATCCCACCCCTCCCCATTGCTGGAGAAACATCAGTTCCTTGTGGCGCTGGTTTCTTGGCGCCAGACCCTGTTCTTTGGGTGTTCACAAGTCTGCATCCTGTGTGCAAACATAAGACAGACATATGATCAAGGTTGGACAGAAGATGGGATTTGACAGGTGTTCTGCATCCCAAATGTTCAGGAGGCAAAGGTAAAGTCAGGCTCCTGCCTTTAAGGTTATCTCTCCCATTGTAACTGCATCCCACAAAGGCTCCTGCCTCCTGGCCACATGAGGCCTGCTGCCTGCCTTCCTCTAACTCCTGGGGAATTGGGGCAGCAGTGGAAAGAACAACAAAAATCCCCAGGAGTTGACAAGAAGGGAGGCTGCCTTGCTCGAAAGACTGCCCCCTCAACCACCTGCATGTTGTTGAGATGCATGTTCTCATCCCTGTGGCTGGGCAAGAAACGCCTCCTCTCCAAACGCAGTGGCTTCAAACAAGGACCATCATCGTGTGGTTGCTGGGAGGCCACTGGGTTGTGCTTGGAGTCTCCCATGAGTTGGCAGTCACATGGGAGCTGGGGCAGGGGCCTCTGGTGACTCCAGTGTCTACACGTGCACTCAGAGGGCTGGCAGCTGAAGCTGGCCGTTAGCTGGGTGCTTAGCTAGGTTGTTGGTTGGAGTGTCTCCACGTGGTCTTTCCAGGTGGCTCAGGCTTCTTTCAGCATAGTGTTCGGGTGCTGAGAAGTGTCCTGAGAGGTAGCACGTGGAGGCTAGACATTCTAAGGGTGAGCACTCAAGAAGAAGTCTTTGAAGGGATTTTTCAGAAGCCGTGAAGCACTTTGGGGGAGGAAAGGGGGTTGCCCAAACTAGATGTCACAGTGTCATCTTCCCCATAATCTATTGGTCACAGAGGTCATGAAACATCCCAATTTAAGGGGAAAGGACATAGACTCTACCTTCCTATAGGTAGCCTGTCAAGGAATTTGGGGGTCACATACGAAGACTGGGAGACCCTGGGTGGCACAAATGGTTAAGGACTCAACGTATCAAGAGGTGGGCAGTTGCACCCCTCAGAACAAATAACTAATGGCCTGCTTCTAGAAGCCCACAGGCTTGAGAATCCTGTGATTTGTAGTTTCTCCCTGGCACCCAGGGGGTCCTCGGGAGCCAGAACCAACATAACAGCAACGGGTTGGGTTTTTGTTGGTTTTGTTTGGGCTAATATTAAAATGACTAGTATGAAATGATATATGTATTGTGTTTAACTCTCAGGACTCTGATTATGCTGAAGTTGAACAAAACCGTCTGCCTCTTCTATGAACGCCAGCTGATGGAGGCAAAGGGTGAGGGTCTAGAGGAAGAATAAATGTCAAATTCCCGTCCTCATGTTTCAGCTGTCCTTAAAGGGCACAGGGGATAAACCAGATGTCTTTGAAATGATTTTAGCCTAATGACGTGCTAGTATGATGATGAGCAGCCTGAAAAGTGGTTTTAACTAATGTGATCCAATATTTGAAAAGTTGACGATTTCACATCGAATTTTATATTCTCAGCATCTCAGTTACAAACAGAAAATCAGGCCTTAAAATCCTTGCATTTCCCCAAGGCAACAACAGTCTGGAGCTAGAATTTGAATGTCCCCTGTGGATGAGCTGACACGTGCCTGTTAACCACAGTCCCCATCCATCCCTATTGCCCCCAACACAGAGGTTGGCTACAAGTATCCTTTATCTATATGGCTAAAAAGGTTAGTTGGTTTGGATTGGGTTGCTAGTTTTTCCTGTTTTGTTTTTGCTTACTTTTGATTTTTGGGGGGCTAGGAAATGGTGTGTATTTTGGTACCATGTCTTCCAAAGCGAGAAAATAAAACCCAGTAAGCCAAGAAGGTCAAACAGTCTAGATTAATGATGAAAGGAGGAGCCCTGTTGGTGAAGTAGATTATGAGTTGGACTTCTAACGGCAAGATCAGAAGTTCGAAACTCCCCCCACCCCCACTCCACAAGAGAAAGATGAGATTTTCTACTCCTATAAGGATTTACAGCCTTGGAAACCCACAGGGGCAGTTCTATACTCTGTCCAAAGGGTTGCTATATGTCAGAATTGATTCCAGGGTAGTGAGGTTTTCTTGATTGACATAAATAATTTTTGGTGAGTATTGAAAAAACCAGTCAATATTATTTTTAATACACATCAAAGAAGGTCCACATTAATTGTTCACACAACCCTGCCACCTTCTTTCTTTATTCCCTTGCCTCCCACTCTCCTTTCTTCCTCCCTATGGTCTTTTATCTCATTCTTTTTCTTTCAAGGGTTAGCCTAGGAGTGGGAAAGTCTGACTAATTCTTAACCAAAAGACTAAATTGGTTTTATTGTTGGTGTTATTACTTGGGTTAATTTTTTTCTTTTCTCTTCTTCTATTGGTTTGTGTCATGTAACCCAGAAAATGGGAAACATTTGGAACATCAAAACACTATCCTTTCTCAGTAGACTACAAGCATTAAAGGCAACAGAGATAAATACTCCAATAATAACAATAACATACAAGGATAGCTAAAGAGATAAATAGATAGATAGAAAAACCACAAAATCTTAGCAGTTGTGGGAAGGAGAATGGGACTAGCCCCATGAATAAATATAGGTTTGCCAGAGAATAGTTCTATATACATATTAGCATATACTACAAATATGCCCATGAATATAATAGTGCATCCAGGAGGCATAGTTATGAAAATGTCTTAGCTATAACAAAACCCCTTGAGGGAGCGTGTCCTAAATATGGGGGATCAGGAACATAGCTCTGAGAGACCTCAAGATCAATTGGTACAAACTAGCTCACAAAGACAATGTTCTGTATCCATCAGGGAAGTGACTGGGGTCTTCAAAAGCTAGTGAGTAGCAAACTAAAAGTCAGTTCTTGGTCTCACCCTATGTGTTGGACAGGGTTCTCTAGAGAGACAAAACCATGTTGCTAGTAATTATATATAAATATATCTATAAAGCCAGATATACAATACAAGAAATGAACCACTAAATTATATACAGATAGATAACACAAGAAACTAACAGTTAAATTATAAAACAGTGAGACACTAGCAGTCCTTTAAGGCTTGAGAGCCGCCAGTTGCCAGTCCCTTTCTGTAGAGAGAGCTGGGCTATATATACCCAGGCAGCAAACAGCAAGGCAAGTCACCAACTGTCACCAACTGTCGGTCCCCAGCTCCAGAGACGAACATTCCAATCCTGTGGGATTAAATGGACCTCAACTTACAGCGACACAGTCCACAAACTAGGCATCCCACAGGCAGTGTACCCCTTTAAATTGAGGCACAGAACAAGCAAGGCGAGGCTCACGAAGCCATTTATCCCTCTGCCCTTCGATTAATCCTACTTGTGTTTATCGACCAGGCTGGCACAATAAACTATTGCACCCTGTCTGGAGCAAATAACAGTGAAGAAAATCAAGATGCCTGGCAACAATTAGTCCAAATCAGTAATGGACTATGCGTACCTCAGCCTCTATGATGCTAAGGTCAGAAGAACTAAATGGTGCCTGCCTATCACAAACAGCTGCTCTGAAAGGGATCATGGTACATGATGCTAGATAGAGTGGGGAGTAATGTGTAAGAAAACTGAAAGTCATACTACTACTACCAAAAGTAATAATAATAATGATAAAAGATGAGGTTTATTGGTTAGATAGACTAGTGAGATCCCCACTACTATGGTCCTTCATCACCCTTCAGGTCTGGAACTGAATTCAACCCCTTGAAAAATAAACAGGTTTATAAAGTGAACCTTATGAGAATCAAAGATTGCAGCCCTCAGTATGGATTACAACTCAATGTCAAGAAGACACACATGCTCACAACTTGATCAATAGGTACCATGATAAATAGAGAAGTTTGTTGTTGTTGTTTTATTTGTTGTTATTTGTTGAAGTTGTCACGGATTTTTGTCTTGATGAGGTCTATAATCAATGCTCTTGGAAGCTGCAATCATGAGATCAAATGACGCATTGCATATGGATACATTTGGTGCACAATACGTCTGTAGAGTGCTAAAAAGCAAGGATGTTACTTTGAGGACTAAGGTGCACCTTACCCAAGCCATAGTAATTTAAATTGCCTCATAAGTATGTGAAAGTCAGACATTGAATAAGGAAGGCTGAAGAAGAATTGATATGTCTGAATTGTGGTGCTGGTGAAGAATATTGAAAGTAACATGGACTGCCAAGGGAACAAACAGATCTGTCTTAGAAGAAGTATGGTCAGAGGGCTCCTTAAAGGCAAGGATGGTGAGACTTCCTCTCACATACTTTGGTCATGTTATTAAGAGAGACTCGTCCCTGGAGAAGGACATCATGCCAGGTGAAGTAGAGGGACAGTGAAAGAGAGGAAGCCCCTTAAGGAGATGGATTGACAGTGACTGAAACAAGGGGCTCAAGCTTGGGAACAATTAGGAGAATTATTCAGGGCTAGGTAGTGTTTCTGAATGTTTGGCATAGGGTCAATGTGGGTTGCAACTGGCTCAATGGCACCTGATAAGAACAACTACACCAAAATGAATCATAGCACTGAGGAGCACACATTCCTCAGAACCATCAACCATTCAAAAGCAAATAGGCAGTATTTGCCCAAGGCCAAATTCAAAAGGCAGGCAAGGTTAGGGGAGAAGGGTGAAGGAAAACAGGAAGCAGAGTTTCAATGGCATGAGTGATATTACATTGCAGGAGATTGTCATCAATGTCACATAACAAAACGTGTATAAATTGTTACATGCAAAGCTGATTTTCTCTGTAAATCTTAACCCACCTTACAATAAAAAGTTTCTTTTTTTTAAAACAAAAGACACCATCGTTCATATAATAGACACAGCCAAAGATCTCCTGGACAATCCTAAAATGATCTCCCAAATGATTTGGGTAGTTAGCCCTCCCCATGGAGTTCTACCCATTGAACCGCTGGGCTGTTATGTCTGCAATTATATTTCAGGCCAGAAGAGGCAGCAGAGGCCTGGTTGTTCAAATGCTGCAAAACTACCAGACAATGGGCAGTTTCTTTCCACGGACGACTAGCGGCTCTGTCATATCCATGTCTGGTGTTCAACACTTGGCGACAGAATCCAGCCCGCTGGGTTTGGGTGGGGTCTGTTTCTCACCCATGCTTGGCTTGGGATTGTTCTATGGCATCCACAAAGTGGAGTCCTCTCCTTTCTGATGTCCCGAGAAAGCTGTTTTCTCCTTTTTCTCTCTCTGTCCCTCTTCCCAAGAACCCTGGGGTTCACTCTGCTTTCCTCTGGTTGATGTTTCTCAGGCAGTTACTTGACCTTGGTTCATCTACTGCAGGTGACCATTTGCAAGGAACTGTACCGTCCTTGGATGGTATTGTTCATGAGCTAGGCTGCGAACTACGGGTTAAAGGTTTGAGTTCACCCAGAGGTGCCTTCCAAGAAGGGCCTGGTGATATGCCTCTGGAAAAAAAAACCACCCCAGCCATGGAAAATTCTAGGGACTGGACTTCTCTAACACAGTTGGGCTCTCCATGAGTCCGAGTTGACTCAATGGCAATTGGTTGCTGGTATTCCTGTAAGTACAAGACAACAATCTTTAAGCAGTCCCTCTTGGATTCATGGGAGGAGGATGGCTTCCTCTGAGAGAACTTCTCAGGGCTCCAAGGGCTCAATGATCTTACAAAAAATGAGAGAAATGATGAGCCTGATGACAGATGATATTGCTATGCAGGCCCCGTTTCAGGATGCTCAAGTTTCCAGGTCTTTCCCTGACTCACAGTGGAGCCCTGTGAGGTTCCAGATAGAAGGGCACCCTTGATCCCAGGACCTGGAGCCTTGTAGCTGAGCAGAGCAGTCATGATGAGAAAGAGGACCCAAGGGGGAAGTCAGGGGCTGCTTCACTTGTCTCGTTGTCAAGCAAACAAATGTTTTGGCAGGAAATTTATCTTCAAGAGTGTTCTGATTTCTTGAAGGAAATATTTTTCTGAACCATTTCCTCAGGGGAAAACCACTCAACTACCTCGGGAAGGAAGATTTTTCTCCTTCCAAGCTTACCAGGCTGTGCTAACTCACAGAGGAGGTGTGACTAGCAGGCAATGAAACTGATTTCCAGAGTCCTATGAAAATCAGCAAGTGCTCAGCTGCTAAGTGAAAGTTCGGCAGTTGGAAAACCCCAGCTGCTCTGCAGGAGAAAGTGGTGGCTGACTGTGTCTGAAAAGATGACAGCTTTGGAAACCCAATGAGGCAGTTCTCCTCTGTGCTCTACAGTTGCTTTGAGTTGGAGTGGACTTGACAGTGATAGATCTGATCTTTTTCCCCATGAAAATCAGTTTGCACGAATACATGTGCATTCATGGATGTCTGTGTCTGCTTTGGCATGCATGTGCACATATGTGCCTATTTGCACGTGGATGGATACGTCTGTGAATGTGGGCGTCTCTATTTACTTTGCCATGTGTGTGCACATGTCTGCCTTTGTCAGTATGCATGCGGGCTCAGGCAGCATAAAGAGATCGCAGAGAAACTCAGAGAGAAAGAGAAAAGTAACCTATTTTCTCATGGGTCTCCCATACCTGACGGTCTACTGGCATCCACCACCACGAAGACCAGAGGTCACTTCATGCCATGTGTCCAGCTGCCCATTGCTGGTTGAGGTCAGTCACCAGGGAGGCAAGTCAGACTGGCCTCGCCAACCTACCACCCATCTGCAGGAGTGATTCCCACCATCTGTCCCGGAGCCCCTCCCACCTTACTCAGCCTCCCTAGACCTTGAGTGAAAGGCGTTTCCAACGTTTTTACATAAAGATTTCTGAGATTGACTGAAGAAATGATTTCATTTGACAAAACATGAAGCTTTGAATTTAAAGATTTGAGGCAAGTGCCCTCCAGAGAGGAGGACACAGGACGGGGCCATGCTCCCTTCCGGTATGCACAGGGGTTGCTATGAGTTGGAACCAACTTGATGAGCACCTGCCAGCAACAACAACAACCAGAAGTTGTCCAAACTTCTGTGGCCTCAACTCGGAAATGAGAATATTAATATTGCCTCCTAGAAAGAACTCAAGGTATGTACAATTGGTTCATAGGCATTTGGAAAGTGAGTACATTAAGTGGACTGATGACATTGATAAGGCAATAAGAAACTGAGAAGGCTTCACTAACAGATGCTTTCAAATCTGTAACCAGTAGATTCCTTCCTTCTTCACCTCTTGCCATCTTCATCAGCTCCCACACTTTCCAGGCAGCTTGAGGGATTAAATGTTCAGTCTGATCCTATTATAAGCCTCAGAATCAGAGGCTTTACCTGAGGTTTGAGGAGCTATACTGGGAATGAGGGAGAGTAACTTGTCTTTTCTATTGCTCTCCTATCGCTCCCTCTTCCCTAGCCCTTCCCTGTCTCTGGGCCTGCCTTTCCTCCCTAGAGCAGTGGCTTCCGGGAGAAGGGGATGGAAACAATGAGCACATTCCTGACCAGGCCTCTTACCATGCTATGTTCCAAGCCTCTCTTGGAAGGGCCTCCACGAAGTCCTCTTATGTCATCTCACAATAACTTGTTAGATACCATTGAGTGAGCTCCTGACTCATAGCAAAAGTACACACAAGAGATTGAAGCACCACCTGGTCCTGCACCGTCCTCACAATGGTCCTTGTGTGTGAGCCCATGGTTGCAGCAGTGTTGAGGAAATCCTGTCCAAGAAGGCTGCCAGTGGGTGGGAGGGGCTGCAGCTTTCAGAGACTTTGGAGGATGCCAAGGTGGATAGTTCACGGTGTATCATATGAGGTCAGCCAGCGGGCCTTGGGGGCCCTTCCCATTATCCATAGATATTTGAAATAAATGGAGGCCCTCAGCAAGATGGGCTGCAGACACCTCCAGGACTCACTTGATCCTTGGGAAGCTCCCTTAGCCTTAGGACACCACCTGCTGGAACTGTGGCTTTGCTGCCTCTCCTGGCTCTCAACTTCCCTCCTAGAGGACTCCAGCCACCCTTCTCCTTCCATATCCTTCCAGCAGGAGGCAGATATTGGTCTCTATGCTTTTGCATGTGGCCAGTTTTCTAGGGACAGATCAGCCTCTCCCAAGAATTTGGGTTGACCAGAGTGAGCGTGCCCACAAGTCTGCAGAGCGTACAGCCAGGCCTCTGAAGAGAGAACTGCTGGAAGATTTGCCCCTTTTCAAAAGCGCTAATTCCATAGTTGAGAGCTCGTCTCCTGGGGACTCAGCTTGAGTCTCAAGGAGCACATCCCCTTTGACACTGCTGGCAACTCGAGGTGCTGTGGGTCATTTTCTTGCCTTTGAGGAGTGCAAGGGAAATGCTACAATCTGTCCCTTCACATGAACCACCAATCCTTATCTGGAGAACTCTCCGAGATGACAGGGATGGGAGGGAGATGTTTCTGGGGCACGCTTTCACCTGCACATCTCTCAGGTGAGTCAAACATTTGACCCCCCAAAAGTTGAGTGTGATGGTGAGAGTTCAGGCTGGGAGATAGAGTGTCTGGGTTCAAATCAAGAGACTGCACATCTCAGCTCCCATGGTTCTCCTTCATAAAACCCAAGCCAAGCAGTTTATCACTTCCCTGCTGAGCATCCTACTGAGGCCAGCTAAACTCATTCTTTGCTGATGACAACGTTGCTTGTACCAAATGGCTTTGTCATGTAGCCCTTAGCAATGGCCAGAAGGGCTGCTCATCAAACCGCAGAGCAGGGCTTCTGGCGCACATGTTAAGAAGGGGGCTATTCACAACAAAGTCGGTAGTTCAGAACCCACTAGCTGTTTCTCTGGAGAAAAACTGTGGCTGTGTGCTTCCATAAAGATGCCCAGCCATGGAACCCCCCTGGAGAGGGCCATGATGAGCTGGAGTGAGCTCTACAGGAGTGGGATTTTTTACTGTGGATGTAATCCCACCTGGGCAGAGATTTTCTTTGTGACATTAAAGAGGCTGTACCTTACACCAATCACTTGGCTGATACAAAAGGATTCAATTCAACACTGAAGCAAACCAACTCCAAGGGAAGAAGGCAGAGAGCTCCAAGGACCACCAACCATGGAGGTTTTTGAAGTCAAAACAAGAATACCGCCCACAAGCCCTCAGCCCCCAGGGATGGACAAAGAGAGCCTGCCCATCAAGCTGGTGCACTGGCATGATGCTGTCAGCCTCCGGTGCTGTGGGAACATTGACTTTGGTGTGTTAAAGGCACCCACTTGCGGTATGTTTGTGATGTCAGCGTGTGGAAACTATGGCAAGCCCCCCTCCCTGCCTCACAGCAGCAAAGCCTTGGCATTAAAACCCCGTGCCTTCTGGGGCGCTTGTCAGCTGTGAGAGGGCAGTAAATGCCCTTGGCTTTTCTGCTCCTTGTTGCGACCTCCCGCTGAGGCAGGGAGCAGAGGATGTGAGGTTGGAATCTGTTTTGTTTCATCACTACCCTTTGTCATCTCTCTGAACACTGTCATGTGCTCCTCACCAGTGCTTCGCCCTCTCTATCACCAAGCCATGTGCTCTTTAAAACATGCACACACACACACACACACACACACACCTGATGTTCACATTTTGAGGCACATTTGTCTTTAATTCACTAATAATAACAATAATTATTCAAAGCCACTTTACCATCTGAAAAGAAATCTCTATGCATACACTTAGATCATGGATGCCAACTGCCTTCTTAAGAACATTTCCCAATGAAATATTCAGCAGCGATTTTATTAAGCCTGAAGCTGTTCATCCAGTTTGTGTTAATCAAAACAAAAACAAGAGACGAAGGGATCCAAAAGGACATGTAAGATCATAGACTGAAAGTAGCCCCCTCGAGCACCAAAGGCTTGTCCAGAAGGGCAGAGCCACAGGTAAAAGCTATGTCTCTCTGGAGTTGCTGGCATTTAACTAGATGCAAAATGTCAGCGCAGGAAATTGCTTGCCCAATGCAAATACTAACAAGGGAGGCATGTGTTCCTGTGTAAATGGAGCTTCTGCCAATCCGGGCCTTCAGGATCCAGCTCCCATCACAGCATCCACGGGAAGCACCAGGGGAATGTTCCGTTTGCTTATTTTCCCTCTCTTTGCTAAGAAGAAAAAGAGCCTTTGTGGCCTAGTGGCTACAGGTTGGGCTGCTAATTGCTATATCAGCAGTTTGAAACTACCAGCTGCTTTGTGGGAGAAAGATAAGGCATTCTGCTCCCATAAAGAGTTCGAGTTTAAGACACTCACAGGGGCAAACTTACAGGGGCAGTTCTACTCTGCCCTATAAGTTGGCTGTGAGTCAGCATGGATTCGATGGCAGTGAGTTTTCTAAGAGTAAGGAGTATCTAGGGGTGTAAACAGTTAATGAGCTCTGCTATTAAGGGAAAAGTTGTCATTCCCAACCCACTTAGAGGAGCTGTGAAAGAGAAGCCTGGCAATCTTCTTCAGAATCCTCGGCCATTGAAAAGTTTATAGAATGTATTGGCCTTGGTTGTTAAATAGATCCAGGTATATGGTGGAGCATACAGGGACCAATGTCATAAAAGTGGGTGGGGGTGGAATAAATCTCTGAGACAGATGCAAAAACTGTGAGGGAATGAGTTGTTGAGCCTGGGGGATCAGGACCATCGTCTCTGGGATTTTCAAAGTTCCTGAGCAATCAGGAAAGGGGCAACCGTTGGTCTCTCCCCATCCAGAGGACAGCAGAAGAGGAGAACTGATTGAGCACAATGAATTAATGACTAGTGACTCAAGCAACGATCACCCTCCACCACTGGAGACCAGAAGAACTAGATGGTGCCTAGCTCCCACTATCGACTGCTATGAAAGAGATCACATTAGAAGGGCTTGATTAGCCTAGAAGGGAAATGTGGGGCAAATCTCAAAATCATGATAAAACACCAAGCTTACTGTTTGGATAAAGGCTGGTGAAATTGCAAGACTATGGTGCTTAGTTACCATGCAGGTCTGGAACTGAACTCATCATGGCTCGATGTTCAACCAAACAATAGACAGGCCTATAATGGGAACAATGACATTAGAGACATACAAATACCGTAGAATAATAGATTACATGAGATCAAAAGACAGCATTCCCCCAAGAACGAAGTTCAAAAAAGTTGAGAATGAAGGCAGCTTGGAGACAAGAAACAAGAAGATGTGGGGGAAGTGATGGTACATTGTGGGAATTGCTGTCAATGACATGAAACAAAATGTGTATGCATTGCTCAATGGACAGCTGAGCTGCTCTTTAACCTTCACCCAAATCACAATAAAAATGTTTTTAATCAAAGAAAACTTCATGGTTCACTTCTACTCTGACACACACAGGGTGATGAGGAAAGAGTGTCAACCGGGTTTGCTGTGGTCCAACCACCAGACATGTGCTTATGGGAGAAAGAGCATGATGACGCTGGCAATACCGAGCAGGACCAAGATGGTTTTATTTGCCTGCATCATGAAGATGGTAGCCTGGTGGTGAGATGATTCAGAGCTCAAGTGCTAACCAAGTAGCCACCCAGTTTAAACTCACCCAGCCCTACTGAAGGAGATTTCCCTCCTCAAAGGTGTTGTTGGTTGTTATGTGCCATTGAGGCGATTCTGACTCCCTGTGATGGGAAGGAAAGGCACACTGTGCTATAGTGTTAGGGTTTTCAGCGGCTACTTCCTCTGAAGTGGGCAGTGGGACCCTTCTTTGTATTCTGTTCTTAGCCTGGAAGTGTCCCTGACACCTCTTCACTTCGGGTAACCCTGCTGGCATTTGAAATACCAGTCACGTGGCTTCCAGCATCACAGTAACACACAACTCACCACAGCACCACAAATGGACAGACAACAACAGGATAGGAGTCTTCATGGGAGCAGGCAGTCACGTCTTCACTCTCTCGATGGGGATCAGCGAGTTCAAACTGCCAGTCTCTCTGTTACAGCCGCACATGCAACCACTGTGCTGCTAGGTACATTTCCTTAAAATTCTGCCTAGAAAAATCTGTGGAACAGTTCTTCTCTGTCACAGAGGGTCACTGTGAGCCAGGATGGGCTCTGAGACACACAAATGCAACACCATGAAGCCACCTTACTCTGTCCTGCTCTTATTTAACTCTATTCTTTTCTGAGCTATCTTTTCCGTATATTCAGAAGAGACTGACACTGAGCAGTGTTAATTCCACCAAGGCCAGGAAGGAGGTCAAAGAGTCACAAAGGACTATCTCTTTGCTCTCATTCCACTGCACTAAGGAGGCTTGGGTGGCAGCTGGAAGCTGCACATTTCACTTCCTGTCCCTACACTCCTGGCTGAGTCTCCTCAGAGTGAGACTGCCCCTTTACCCAGATCACTGCATTGGCTGTCTTGCTCTGAAAAGAGAATTCGCACATGTGAGTCTGACTGGGTGGCAGATGGGAATCTTAATGCTGCTCTTTGGAATATGAAAGGTCTTGGATCAGAGTGCTGCAGGGGAGTGATGTCTGCAGAAGACCTGCTGGTCTCCCAGTTAGAAAGAAGCCTTCCCCTTTGCCTCAGAGGTGCGTTCACTGTGGGTGGCAAGTCAGATCCTTGGGCTGGCACTCTCAGTAAACAGATCATATGGGCACCTTGAGAAGCGCTTGCTCACTGACCCAGCTCCCCAAGGATGTAAATATACCAACCAGGATGACTAAGGACACCAGTGCCAAGAATGATCACATTCTTTGCATGTGTACAAATGAGGTGGGCAGCCACCTTCGCTGATGGTGCCTGCACAGTGTCTGGAATCACACCTGGCTAGGTGGACCATTGAAAGAGTTGGTGACATGATAATAGAGAGTACACCCCGTTGCCAGTAAAGCTGAGGAAATGGCATTTGAGGAAGCAGGGGCAGCCGGGTTGCCAGCATGAAGTCAACGAGAACCTTGCTTGTGCCTCCTTTGTTCACTGGTGGCTGCTGGCATCTGGGTAGTGAGGACACCATGGCTACTGCCAGAATTCTCCACGGTCCCTGGTTCCACTCTCAAGTCGCTGGCTTCATCACTACCACTGCCATCGAGTCGATTCTGACTCACAGCAACCCGAAAGGACAGAGTAGAACTGCGGCTGGTGGGTATGGGGGGGGCTGTGGATCATTATGAGAGCATTTCTATCTCGCAGTAGCTAAAGGGTCCAAAATGCTGACCTTACGGTTAGCAGCCCAACATAACCCACTTGGTCATGAACCCTTGCCAGCTGATCCAGGGAGTCCATTCCCAAGTGCATATCTAAAAGAATGAAAGACGAGTACCCAGATGGATGCTGCACTAATCACTATGGGCAAAAGGTAAACAATAAGCCAACAATACCCATCAGTAGAAGAATAGAGAAAATATGATCTACACAGAGTGGGGTATACATATAGTCTGCCACAAGAAAACTAAGGCCTTTGATTCGGACAGACTCTGTAACACAGGTGAACGCAAGACATGAAGTGAAAGATGCCAAACACCAAATGCCATGTATTGTGAGTCCATTTAGAGGAAAAATGCTGGACAGGTAAATCCCGTAGAGCCATAGAGTAGATTGGTGGTCTCCCAGGGTGGGGTGGGAGGGGCAATGGGGAATGACTGCTTAATGGCTGCAGGGTCGATGAAAATGTTCTGGAACTGGATGGTGGGAAGCTTTCACAGTGTCCTTAAAACTACTCTTAAAAAGGGGAGAGAAAGAATCTGCAGAAAGCACAGTTCTGATTGACTCACATGAATGCGGTCACCAAGAATTGGAATCCACTAGAAATGGAATGGCAGCTAGACTATTGTTTCCTTGGGAGGTGCCTCCAGGAAGGACCAGTAGAGAAGGGTAATACTGATAGAGCAAAGGAGGGGGCCGATAAAGAAATGTCATTGAGTAGGTTCCCAGAGACAGTATAAATCCTCTTGTAGTTGTCCCACCCAACGGCTGAGGGAACTGGAGTGTGGCTCCACCTATCCTCATGTGTCATTGGTTAAAGTGGCATTAGGTCCTGGAGGATGTCAACTTCCTTGTCTGCTCAATGACTGTTCCCTGTGTGGGGAGTTACATGTGCTTCCTGTGAGACCATTGGCATTTATGGGAGTGGTGGGTGCCAAGTGCTAATACATGGGCACATTAGCAGCTGCTACAGCAAGTGCTGTACATTTTTAGCTGCTTGAGTGACAGGTGGGCCCTACCTCCTGCCTATATTCAGTGGTAGGGTGTTCAGATGGGGGGCATCCGAAAAATAACAAGGCCCTATTCTTTGCAAATAGACATTATTATTATTTTAATCTATCCCAACCCCCTTTCTTATCTGTCCCTGTGAACTACCTCACTGGCTGAAATATCAGTTCCCTGGGGAAGACACCACATTTCAATACGGTCACAAGGCTGTTTTCATTGGCCCAGTGGAGACACTGACATAAGATGGGTCAACTAGATGCTTTTTCTGGAGCATTTCCAAACAAAAAACGAAAAAGAAAGTCCCGCTTTTGCAAGTGGCCTGGCATCTAAGAAGCATAATTCAGAAGCACATGTCCCGCCACGTGGAGGAGGCGGTCTATGTTGCGAGATTACAGCATGTGCCCTGAGAGACAGACACAAAGAACACAGGAACATGCCAGTGGTGGTCAGGAACGGTCGACAGAGCCAGCTGTCCTCTTGTTCTCCCCACCTTTCCATTTTCCTAGGATTCTCTCTTCCAAGTATTGGTCTCTTTGCCTGTTTACAACCAAATGAGCCCCAAATAAGATCCAGATCATAGAAATAGAAGGAGGAAGTTGGATGGAGACTGCAGTTCATACTCCCCGGAAGCCATTCAGACTCCCTGCAAGAAGGAGACACTGTGATGGAATTAGCTCTGGATTCCTGACATTTATTGAGGAATGCGCAGGGAATAAGCACCTGTGGGGGGAATCCAGGAAGGGTACAAGAGGGAAATCTCAACAGAGGTCTCAGCCCTGCCTATGGAGAGTGTCATAGTCAGTGTTCCCTAGAGAAACCAAACCAGTTATATAGCTGTAACTGGAGATATCGATATATCCACCAGGGCTCCTATGGTTAACCACTGCACCAGCCACTCATTGCCATCAAGGTGGACTCAAAGTGACTGTGTAAAACAGTATAGAACTGACCTTTTGGGCGTTGGAGACTGTAACTCTTCAGGAGATTATGAAGCTTCATCTTTCCCTCAAGGAGCCCTTGGTGTTTTCAAACTGATGTCCTGGCTGTTGGATGCCCAATGGGCCACCCACTACGACACCAGTGCCCCAGAGAGTGAGGCTTATTTCTAGGAATTGGCTCACATAGGGGAATGGCAAGTTCCAAATTCAGAGGTCAGGCAACAGCCTAAAGAGCTCTGTAGATGTTCATCCTAAAATCGATAGGTTAGGTGATGGGAAAAGACAAGAATAAGAATGGTCAGAACACACCCTAGGGAAACTCCCTTTCTGCGCTGAAGGCCTTTGGCTGATAGGTTTACCCCTTCCCACATTATGGAAGGTATTCTATTTTGCTTGAGACCAACTCCTTCATAAGAGCAAATAGATGAGGTGAACAAGCGGCCATCTAGCTCAGAAGCAATAAAGCCCACCTGGAAGAAGCACACCAGCTGGTGCGATCACGAGGTGCCAAAGGGACCATGTATAAGGCATCATGCAAAAATAAAAGAATATATATATATATATCTGTGTGTATATGGGTATATATATATACCATAGAGAATGAAGGGGGAAGTGCAGAGTGGAGACCAGAGGCCCAAATGTCGACCACTGGAGATCCCCTCATAGAGGGCTTTAGGAGAGGAGATGGGTCAGTCAGGGTGCGATGTAGTACCGATGAAGAACACAGCTTTCCCCCAGATCCTGGATGCTTCCTCCCCCCAACTACCAGGATCCAAATTCTACCTTGCAGGACTGGATAGGGCAGAGGCTGTACACTGGTGCATATGGGAGCTGGAGGCACAAGGAATCCAGGGTGGACGATACCTTCAGGACAAGGGGTGTGAGGGGTGATACTGGGAGAGTGGAGGGTGAGTGGGTTGGAATGGGGGAACTGATTACAAGGATCCATATGTGACCTCCTCCCTGGGAGATGGACGGCAGAGAAGGGGGGAAGAGAGACTCCGGAAAGGGCAAGACATGACAAAATAACAATCTGTGGATTATCAAGGGCTCATGAGGGAGGGGGGAGCGGAAAGGGAGGGGACAAAAAAGAGGACCTGATGCAGAGGGCTTAAGTGAAGAGCAAATGCTTTGAGAGTGATTAGGGCAAAGAATGTACAGATGTGCTTTATACAATTGATGTATGTATATGTACGGATTGTGATAAGAGTTGTATGAGCCCCTAATAAAATGTTTAAAAAACAAGAGCAAATAGATGAATGCTTGTTTGACCAAAAAACTGGGCACCATAGCCTCGCCACATTGATATGCAAAAGGAGCCATCACTGGGAGCTCTGTAACTGGGACCTGGCCAAGTGGTGACCAGTAGCCTGGGACTTTGTAGCCTAATACGTTGCAGTGAATTGCTTACTAGTTCTCCTCTAGCTATAGTCTTTGTAACTCCTACCAATGACAGGGTGGAACTATGCCACAGAGGGAAGTAGATAGCATGCTAATAATATCAGTAAGGTGCATGGCATCCTCGAAGAGGTGAGACCATTCAAATAAGACCTGTAGACCCCTAATGTGGGGATTGGTCGGTTTGGTCATCCTGGGTGAGTCAACTCAGAAACAGAAAGTGGAGGTTCTAGAGCACCGAGAAAGACGAGCCAGCAGTGGAGTGTGCTCTTTGGACCCAGGATTATTACTCTGAGCACCACCTCTGTCCAGGAGACAGAGATCCCTGACACTGGATGCATCAGGAGACAATGAAAAACAGTGGCAGATAAATAGCTCATGGAAGCACAGGCAGCAGCACCAAGACCCCAGAACAGGGAGCTCGCCAGCACACAGAATGAGAAAGCTGAGTGTTTTGGGTCAAGGCTTCCAGACAAAGCGGGCTGCCTCAACGCACCTATCAGCAGAGCTGAAAGAACTTTGCACACGGTCCCAAGCAGAGCAGAGGTCAAGGAGCTGCAGGGCAGAGGCCAAGGACCAGAAAAAGTTCTGCCTCTGGGCACCACTGGGAAGAGACTGTCCTGACTGAAGAACTATATCCCCAGTCATTTCTGATCCTGAATTGTCACCTGCTAGGTCCCCAATTAACCCCAGAAACATAAGTATTGTTTGCGAGTTCTGTGTGGCCATTGCCACTTAAGGATTATCAAACCCAGCAGAGAAGAAGAGAGTGTCATGGTAGGGATGGTTGGTGTCAGAAACTGTGAAAAGAAAGGAGGGTGGCGGCATTTTGATCTCTGTCTCATAGGAATCAGCCTTGGGCTGTTTATCTCGATTTTCCTCCATTGCCTTTTGTGAAGTTACAGGGGGGTCAAATGCCTCCACTATGCCATTTATACCCCTACATTGACAAGTCGTTGGATGAAGGTTAGTTTGGGGAAGGAGCAGACCTTGGATGAGCTCTCATCAGCTGAGGCAATCCTGATAGGGGCCAGACAGCTGGGACCTTTTCTATCAGTGGCTCTCTCCGCAGCTGGGGAAATCAGTCACTTGGCCCTGAGAGGAATCTGGGTGACACACTCATCTATGACAATACAATGAAGAACAAGCTCCCACAAAAACCTGGCTGAGAACTCTCGCCTAGAAAACAGGAGTGCATGCCAAGCTAATAATAGCCATTTACTGAAGGCCCTATGATTGGAACTGTGCCTCATTTACAGACGGAAAACTAGAGGAAGGGATTTAAGGTGGCTAAGTTAATAAGTGACAGAGACAAGATTCAAACACAAGTTTGAAGCTGGTACTGTTAGCCTTTTATCCAGGGCTGGGTTTTAGATGAGGCAAATGAGACACTTGTCAGGCACACAAGGTAAAGAGGCCTTCCCTCTCCAGTGTGACTTTCCCCATAAGTCTGAATCATGGGCCTGGTATGTCTTATTTGCCTTCCCTGAGTCTCAGAACCTGGTCTAGTCTGATTTGCTATTTGGAGGAATAAGCCAGAATGCTCAAGTACTCTGAGTCAAGACCCAATCTCCCCTGGAATTGTTCAGTGGGACTTACCAGCCTCTTCCTTCGTGTTTCACTTTTCTAGAAACCTCCATGGAGGACTAGCTCTCATGAAGAGAGCTTCAAAAAGCTCATGGCAAAATTCCATTATTTTTTCGTATCATTTTTCCACACGCTTTTGGAAGCTCCCTCCTCATCCCTTTCCACAGTCTTTCTCAAGGAAAGAGACTGTTGCTGGTTGATGTCAGATGCCCCTGAGTCTGTTTTCTACTCAGAAAGCTCTGCACAAACTCTATCAAAAAATGACGTAGAGTCAAACGAGCTGTGTGTCTTTAAGTTGATGTCAGCTCATAGTGACCCTACAGGACAGAGTAGAACTGCCCCCAAAGGTGTCCTAGGCTGAGATCATTATGGGACCAGCTCGTCAGGTCTTTTCCCCTTTAGAGCCCATGGGTAGGTTCAACCTACCAGTCTTTTGTTTAGCCACCCAGTCCTTAGCCATTGTACCACCAGGGCTCTTTAAAACAGGGATTAGGTTGATTAATTTTATAATCTCCAGCCACATTTGAAAGCTGCTTCCCAGAACACCCTTGCCCAGATTGTTGATTAAGACGGGCATTTGGGGACTCATTTCTTTCTCATTTGTGTAAGTGCACTCTATGAGAGGGGTTTCCCTTCATAGATAGGTGATCACATACTATTTTTCCAAATTGAACCACTCTTGGTGGTATATTGGGTTAAGAGTGGGGCTGCTGCTAATGGCAAAGTTAATGGTTCAAACCCACCAGCTACTCCTTGGGAGAAAGATGAGGGTTTTCTGCTCCAGTAAAGATGTGCAGTTCTGAAAATCCGCAGAGCCAGTCTATTGTGCCATATATGAGGTCAACCCCATGGCAGTGGATTTGGTTTTGGTTTTGGTCTGTGGGGGAAGTCCTTAAGTCATTCTTTAGCCACATGGAGGAGTCCCTGGGTGGTGCAGTTGGTTAACATACTGGGCTACTAACTCATAGGTTGGAGCTTCAAGCCCAGCCAGAAGTGTCTCTGAAGAAAGGCCTGGTGCTGCATTTCAAACAACAACAACAAAATCACTTATAGAAAAAAACAACAGAATGTCGTTCTACTCTGGCCCAAAGGAGTCCCTATGAATCAGAGTTAACTTCATGGCAACTGGCATGGGTTTGGTCCATGGGAAAAAAGAACCCTTCATAATTGCCTCCATGCCCAATAGTTCCTTTCCGGTATCCCTAGACCACCCCAGCACCCTCAGCATCTTGCCTAATAATTGCCATGGGTCCATCTCTCCTCCCAATGGGCCAGGCCGTGATGCAGCCGCTGCCGACACAGAGGGATTGTGCAGTCCCTGCATGATCCACAGTCCTCATGACATATATCTTGAATGAAGATTAAGTGATCCTCATTAGAGCTTAGCTCAGGTGAATCCATTACCTCAGCTGGAACCGAAGTGGTGCCAGACCAATATCTGTTTTTAAAAGATAGAAGGGCATTCCTAATCTTTGTGGAGAAACAGAGAGGATTTAGTGAAATGTTTCTGCAGTTGAGGCTACAGATGATCTGTTGACATGGTCTAAAAGGTTGTAGGTGGTTTAATGTCTCTTGGTAGCATCAATTTTGCATTTTGTCCTGACTTAGCAAATTGGTTGGGATTTCGGCTTACTGACACGGACCTTCAGAAAGAATGTGGTTGCAGGAGCAAGTTTAAGAAAGGAAGGAGCTTTGAAGTAGCCCTCACTGAGTGCCAATCCAAAACTCTGTTACCCAGCACCTCAGAGAGCTTGACCTGGGATGGACTATGGCAGCAGCACCATGAGCCACTTCCTCCAGTGGCCCTGACTGAAGGCTCAGAACCTGCCTCTGATTGGCAGCTGAGAGATACTAGGACCGTCACCTGCCACATCGCCTGTATTTCTCCTGGCAGTAAGAAATCCCCTAAGTACACTATGTTTGGGCAATCTTTCCAGCCTACAAGCAGTTGTTGCTTATCTCTGTTAGCTTTGTGCAGGGGAACAATCAGGCTTTGAAATTGAAAGACTTGCATGTGACTCATGAGGTTAAGAGCCCAACACATAACCACTATATTACCAGGGTTCCTTCCTCTTGAAGGATAGGTAAGCAACAAAAGGACCATTTCTCTTAAAACCTCTGATCGAGAGTGGCACACAACTCCTTCCACTTTTATTCTATTGGCCAAGCCCTTTGCTGGCAGGGCAGGGAAGTTTACTCTTTCCTTGGATGACTAGGACGTGAGTGAAATTTTGTCATCTCATACAAAGGGAAAAGGGAAACATGCTCTATGATCAAATAAGTTAAAAAAAAGTCAAAATATTCATAGAATCTGCCCAGTGTGGCAAAAGCATGAGCACTCCCATTGTAGAAGAAACACTGCTCTCGGGAACCACACTGTGCCTGGCAAGGGAGGCTGGGAGGATTTATGCTTGCTCACTTTGGCCAAGTCATTAAGCAAGGCTGATCAGTAGAAAAGGAAATCAGGTTTTGTGCGGGGATGTGTCATTGGATATGCAGGCGATTCTCCTTGAGATGTATTGGCCCACAACTTTGGACTCACATACAGCAGTGACCATGAAGATGGCATCAGACCTGGCGACACTTCATTTTCGTATATAGAAAGTTGACACAAGCATCTCCTGGTGGTGTAGTGGGTTACACATTGTGTCCCTAACCTTAAACTCAGCAGTTCGAAAACAGCAGCAATCAGTGAGGGAAAGATGAGGCTTTCTACTCCTGTCAAGAGTTACAGGCTCAGAAACTCATGGGGGCAATTCTCCCCTGTCCTACAAGGTCGCTATGCATCAGCAGTGACTCGATGGCAGGGAGATTAAGTTGATATTACCTATTTTAGAAAACGGTTCTGGTTATTCAATTAATTAAGGCAGGTGCAGCCCTGTCACACAGGGTTTGTTTAGATAGCACAGTAGTGTCCACTCACTCATTAGCTCAGTGTGTCTGGAACCCCAATGTGTATTTCCACATGGGACAATTCAGGTTGAAGACACTGGGGATTCGTTCTTTGTTGAACAAGCCCTGGAATTGCAAGAGTTCTAAAAAGGGGTCAAAGTTCCTATTTTTATAACTCTCTCTCACACACACACACACACACGGAGAAAGTGGTGAACTTCACAGAACGTAGTGGGGACTTCACAGAAAGGGGGGTTGATAGCAGTGAACAGGGTTGGGATGGGTCTTGTTCTATCCATTTGAAAGTCTCTAGGCTAAACAGAAATGTCCTGGTGGTATAGTAGGTTCGGTGTTGGCCTGCTAACCACCAGGTCAGCAGTTCTGAATCCACCAGTTCCTCCATGGAAAAAAGATGAGGCTTTCTATTTGAGTAAAGAATTATAGTCTCAGAGACTCATTGGGGCATGTTTATTCTTCCCTATAGGGGCGCTGCGAGTCAGAATGAACTCAGTACAGTATGCAAATAACAAGCTGTGCTAATACCATTCCAGAGAGACAGTGGTGTTCCAGGGACATTGGTTTCCCCTGACCCTGACCCTGAGGAAACATGAGGTCTTCAGGTCCTCTCCTGCTGCTCTTCTTTACCATCCTCCCATATCCTCCTCTGCACTCCCACACCTCATGCACTGACTCAATGCTTGCTTGCAGGGGTTGCATTTCGTTAGAGCCCAACAACTTCCGAACATTGGCACATTCCCTCAACCAAAGGTGGGCAGCGGCCTCAAAATGTCACCAGTCATTAACCACCAGCAGGGTTGCGTTATGCTCGTCAGTGCCATCATGTGCAAGCGGAAAGACAATTCCCACAGGCTGCCAGCTCTGTTTGGGGAGGGAATGCCAAGTGGGGAAGCTGGGGGTCCTCACCCCAGCAGCCACAGTTCCTGGCTCCAGGCCCTGCCCCAGGCTGTGCCAGGACGAAGAGCCTGGACTCTCAGAGACTCCGTAGCTCAATTTCCACTCAGGCTGTGTTGTGTTGTGTTGATCATTCCTTCCCTAGGCTGCCACCCATCTGTCAGTTTGTCATCATGTTGTCATTTGTCTATAGCTGTGATTGCTGTAAGCAGTGTCACCAGCTAAGATTATAACCAGAGCAAGCCACTCTGGACACGCTTCACCAGAGCATCCAAGGTAGGACACACTGGGAAGAAAGACCTGATGATGTACTACTGAAAATGAGTCCATGGAACCCTATGGATCAAAAGAGAATACCGTCCAAACAAGTACTGGAAGAGGAGCACCCTAGGTGGGAATACACTCACACTATTCAGTGGGAGGTCTCCCTGGGTAGTGTTTGACTAGCACCCAGGAAGTCGGCAGTTAAATCCCACCCAGAATCCAAGAGGTGCCTAAGGAAGGTAGGCCTGAAAATCTGCTTCCAAAAGGTCACAGCCTTAAAAACCCTATGGAACAGTTCTACTCTGAAATGCATGGGGGTCGCTATGAGTCAAAATGGACCGAAAAGCAGCTAATAACAACAACACTGTATAAAGAACAACACTGCAAGTCCTTAGGACAAAATACACAGCAGGCACAATAGCCTCGACCCCACAGGATAGGGCAACTTATTTTCCTTTGTACCAGAGACCGGAACTGTACAACGGAATGAAACCCTGCCTGCTCTTGTGTCATCACCACAGTCGTTGGTCCATGTTGAGCCCATTGCTGTAGCCACTGTGGACATCCATCTTATCAAGTGTCTTCTTCCCTCTTGCTGCCCCTGTACTTTAACAAGCATTATGTCCTTTCTTAAGAACCAGTCTCTCCTGATAGCATGTCCAATGGATGTGAGATGAAGACTTGCCATCCTCACTTCTAAGGGGCATTCTGGCCGTGCTTCCTCCAAGAGGGATTTGCTTGTTCTTCTGACAGCCCAGACAACTTTCGGTATTGTTTGCACATCATTCACATGCATTGATTCTTCTTCAGTTTTCCTTACTCACTGTCCAGCTCTCACATGCATATTGACCATTGAAACTACTTACCTTGAATTCAGAGCTTAGGGTACACTACTCAAAGCCACATAGCTTGTGAGTGGCTGAAACATGTCTGCTGCCAGGATCTGTCCAATTTATTTTATTGAAACATCATACTCAAAAGGTGCTTTAGGCAAACATATTTTGTCTTTTGACTACATGTCCCAATAATATAACCAGACTCAGACCCTCACATTGTAATGATTCAGGAATATGTCTGAGAGGTAAAAAGACCGCCAACCATATAACTGATGGGAGAATAGGTACTGACTGTCACCTGCAATGCCATTCCTTCAACAAATATTTATTGAGTGTTATTCAAATGACAACTTTTTGCAAAGCTTTAAGAAGACCCAGATGTAGAGAACACAGTCCCTGCTCACAGGAGACTCACAGATACTGCATCAGGGCATTCAGATCAGGGACACCACAGATGGATGCAGAAAGAAAAATCATTAAAAAAAATAGCAACACGCACAGAATCCAGGACAGATAAAATCCTCAGGAAAAGTAATGGGAGTAGCGATACTGTGGTAGCTTTTTAATCTCCCATCATTTTGCATAGGGGTGGAGTCCAGACTGTCACTCAGGCCATAGCCAGTGAGGTCTCAATGTGGGCATGGCCTTCTCTTGAGGATTCTGGCAACTCCTGTATTCTTTCCTGGGGGTGAGAGACACCCATAACTTGATATTCCTGCTGACAAGATACATGGATCTACATTGACGGCAGCCAGAGCCTTGAACGGCGAGGAGTCATGTGGAGACCCATGCCACTTTCCACCTCCACTGGGTCCATAAGACATTCCACCGACTGCCCTGTGATCTTCCAGCACTTGGTGTCATTGCATGTGTTGCATAAGTCTGAAAAAATTTACACACTATTATCGGATATATGGGTTAATTTCGTACTTATGGACGTGGTCTGGACTGGGCTGGGATGTTTTCTTAATATACAATTATTCTTCTATATAAAGCTTTTTGAAGACACATGAGTGTTTATGAATGTGCTTCTCTAGTCAACTCGAACTGACTCAGATACCATGAGGGCACAGGGTGGCTGTGTAGGGAAGGGGAGGGAAAGGGAACTGATAACAATGATGGATTTAGAACACACACACACAGCCTAGGGGCCGAATAACAGAAATATGGGTAGAGGGACACAGAAGACGGTGTGTATAAAGATATTAATTTATATATAATTTAGTAAGGGTGTGAGGGTTGAGGAAAGAGGGAAAAAACAAGAGCTGATATCAAAGGGGTCGAATAGAATGATAGTGTTTAGAAAATGATGGTGGCAGCATATGTACAAACTCGCTTGATCTAATTGATTTATGGATTGTTATATTATCTGTCAGAGCCCCCATTAAAATGTGTTCTTTTTTCGATAACAACATAAACTCACTGCCATGGAGTCAATTTTGACTCAGTATAGAACACCCCCTGTGGTTTCCTCGCTTGCTATTCTTTAAGGAAACAGAAAGCCTTTGCTTTCCCCTGCAGAGTGGCTTGTGGTTTCAATTACTGACTTTGAGGTTAGCAGGCACCATAGCACCATGATTCCTAAGGATGCTGATAGAAAGGGAGAACCTTGTGGAATGTAATTTAAAATTCTTTAATTATCTAGACTTACTTAACTGGAAGAGTCCCAGAGACTATGACCCTGAGTTACTCTTCAAACCTTGAATTGAAACTGTCCCCTGAAGTCATCTTTAAACTAAATAACAATTTAGCTCTTAAAGGATTGCATCCTTGAGTATTGCAGTCTTTAAAAAATCAGCACAAAACTAAATGGGTTACAGATAATTCAAAATATATGTGAGAGGGTTGTGGCAGAGAGATTAAGTAAAAAGAAAGGAAACACCTAGAATAGAAAGAACAAGAATGTTAATTCAATATGAAGAGTGTGACCAATGTCACTGAACATTGTGTCCAGAAAGGGTTGAAATGGAACAGATTTTGCTTTGTATGTTTTCACATATCAAAATTAAATATTAGTAGAAAAAGAGAGAGACTCGCATCTGTTTGAGGCAGACTACCAAATACTGGGTTATATATAATGCTAAGTATTGAATATTATCCCATTTTCATATGGCAAGTATGGAAAGCCAAGGATGGAGTGAGGCATTCACAGGGGAGATGGCATTTGAATGATCCGGGAATATGGCTAAGAAGATGCTCATTCCCGAGTGTTTCCACTGGGTTCGCAAACACATCAGCAAATGAATGTCAAATAACCCGTCTCACCGTCTAACTCAGAGCTGTGCAACCAAACTCTCTTCTATGATGAAAATGTTCCAGAGCAGTGATCCTCAACCTGTGGGTCGCGACCCCCATGGGGGGGGAGGGGTCGAACAATGCTTTCACAGGGGTCATCCGATTCATCACAGTAGCCATATTATAGTTATGAAGTAGCAACAAAAATAATTTTATAGTTGGGGGTAGCACCACACATGAGGAACTATATGAAAGTGTCACAACATTAGGAAGGTTGAGAACCACTGTTCTAAAGGCATGACATCCAATCTGGTAGCTACTACATTTTATCAGGAAAGACCAGTCCATGGAAAGGGACATCATGCTCGGTAAAACTGAAGGTCCACAAGAAAAGAGACTGACCATCAAGGAGATGGGCTGACACCATGGCTGCAACAATGGACTCCAACCTAACAACCATGGCAAGATTTGGCACAAGATCAGGCAGTGTCCTCAAAGTAACATCCTTGATCTTCAGTCTTTTTAAAAGATCTGTTGTAGCACATTTAGCCAATGCAGCGTGTCATTTGATGTCTTGACTAATGCTTCCTTGAGCATTGATCTGGCTTAGGGTTTAAAAATTCCCCTTGGCTTCTCAATCATACAGGAGGCCCACACAGTGATCATCTTTCCTCACTACAGAGTGTCATGCCCCACTCACATTGGTCTCCTTGCTGTTCCAGGAAGAAGCTTGGAGAACCCAATCACAAGGCCTTTTGCACTGACTGTCTCCTACCTGGAACACTTTCCCCACCGCCAGATGGCCACTCCTGTGTCTTCCTGCCTTATTCAAGTTCTGCACTGTCAATGAGATCTTCCTTGGCTGCGATGCACTACTTGCCCCAAGTTTCCCATCCAGCGCAGTTTAGTGAGAAAAATCTCACTGCTACCTGCAGGGGTGGGAGCCTCGGCACTGGCATCTCAGAGAATGGAGCATAATCAGAACAGAAATGAGACCCTACCTCTCATGCTAAAAGGCTGCTAACTGCAAGGTCTAAACCACCACACAACCAGCCACTTCTCAGGAGAAAGGCTGAAAGTTAGTCTCAGAAACCTACAGGGGAAGTTCTACCCTGTCTTATAGGGTCATTATGAATCAGTATCAACTCTATGGCAGTAAATTTGCATTTGGGGGGGTGCGTTCTAAGGAGCTCTGGGTCACATACCCTGATCAATCCAACTGGCAGCTGCATCAGCTGGCTAAGGCTTCAAAAGACTGAGTACGTAACCCAGGGCTCAGTGCTGTTGGCAGAAACTTGTGGGGGGTCAGAAGGACTTGAGGTGATGGTGTCCTTCTCAGTGGCCTCAGATAATCTTCTCCCCGGTCTGGGCATCAGCATCTTCTATGCAAAATGGGATGATTGCATTAGAGAACCACTAAACTCCTACATACCTGAGCAACCAGGAAGCAATTGTGAATCCTGGAGAGGAGCAAAGACTATGCTGGTGGCTCTGCAAATCTTGGGAAGCCTGGATCCGATGCGGCTGGAACTGTCCACTGCGAGGCACCAAGAATCCCGAGAGCTGTAGTTCAGGTCTCCCCCTTGCCTGTGTACCATGGAAGATTTAATAAATGTTCTCCTCATGCTACCTTTAGGATCCTTGGTGGCAAAGTGGCAAAATCCCTTCACATTGGCCTGTTAACTGCAGGGTTGGCAGTTCAAACGCACCAGCTGCATTCCTGTAGAAAGGGCAGCTTTCAACTCCCACAAAGAATTGTTGTTTCAGAAATCCACAAGGACAGTTGTATCCTGTAACTATGAGTCAGAACTGGCACAATAGCAGTGCGTGAGTGAGCTTTAAACTACATTTGAGACTGGGGTCTATTTTGAATTCCCCTACCTGTCCATTGGGTGTCATGGGAAGAAAGTAGATAGGAGAAAAAAGGGTAGGAGGCAGTGAGGGAGGAGGGTAGAATGTACTGGAGTAACACATTGGCAGAAAATTGTGTGTATGTGTGTGTGTGCGTGTTCTATTGTAATTCACACAGAGTATGGGTGGGGGAGAGAACTGAAAAAGTAATTATCCATGAAAAAGAAAATATTTTTTCTTTGGTGATTTTCCTTTTGTTGAGCTAAGGGATGGAGAATGTACTGCATAGGCGTGACCAGCCACTAGACCGGTGTGCTGTTATCACACCCTCCTGCCTTTGCATGCTGGGGGCCTCTCTGTAAACAGAAGTGACTTGTGACTTCTGATTTCCTGGGGCTCTAAAGAGAACCCGAGAATAGACGTTCTAAATCGTGAACAAAGGGGAGACAAAGGGTTAATGAGAGGACAGAATTTTGAAGTTTCATTGGATGAACACAGCGCCAGCATCCAACAAGCATGCCAAAGGCTGAACTCTGCCCGGAAGTAATGAATGAGCACTGCCTTTAGCCCGTGTCCTCACTCTCCCCGTCTCCTGCACTCCAAGCCAGCCTCACTAAGAGTAGTCAAAGGTGACATGATGGTCCTTTCATCTCTCTCTGACCCCTCACACTGCCTTCACCTCTATCCAAGTTGCTTCATCCTTCCCCCTTCTCCCTGATCTTCCTCTTTGAAAGATCTAATTCACACTAACTGGTAAAAGTCAGTTAGCACACAAGAGAGGAGACATCTCCTTCCTCAGCCTATACTGCAGAAAAGGAAACTCGGGCTTGTGCTCATTTGCCCAAATGGCAAAGGTCCCATCAGGGGCAGGGCCATGATGTGAAAATTCAAGCAAGCAGCCCCAGAGCCAGAGCTCCCAACCCTCATCCACTGCAGTTCAAGTTCATGGGGTGAAGTGGTGAAACGCTAACCAGAAACTGAGAGTCAATGTAGATACGCAAGGCATTCTTGCCAGGGCACTCACTCACTGCCATTGAGTCAATGCTGACTCATAACAACCCTATAGGACAGGGTAGAATTCCCCTGTGAGTTACTGAGGATGTATCTCTTTATAGGAATAGAAAGCCCCATCTTTCCCTTGTGGCGTGGCACATTATTAGATAGAAAGACTTAAAAGATTGGTCCAGGGCCTTCAAACTGAGGCAATCAAGGCCAGACTCATAACAATGGCCCCTGTGCTGTCCTCGCTTAGGTGAGCTCCATCAAGGATACATCTAGGCAGGCCCTTGGAGGGGGATGGATGGAGAGGAGTGCAGGCAATCTATTTTGTAAGGCATTTTCCGCAAGGGTAAGATGATCTACATTCTTGGCTAATTATCAAAAGGAATTCAATGGAGGCTTAATCAAACTGGGGAGGCAGCAAATGGACAGAGTTGTCACTGTCATCAGCAATGCAAACCTTAAACCCAACTCAGTGCCACAGAGTGGATTCTGGTTACAGTGACCCTTTAAAGGGAGGTGGAATGGCCCCTTGTGGATTTCGGTGACTATAACTCTTACCAAGATTGGAAACCTTGTTTTTCTCCTCAGGGGTGACTTGTAATTCTGAACTGCTGACCTTGCAGTTAGCAGTCCAATCTGTAACCACTATGCCACCCGCCTTTTGCAAACTGGAGTGCTCACAATTTAAGTTCTAATACAATTATACATGGTTACATTATCAGCAAATTCTATCATTCCGGGAGATGCGCAAATTGCTCGGAGCCCGACCAATGGGGCAGCCTGGGTTCTTGTACACTGGTGTTTCCTGGGTTCAGACCCCAGAAAGCTCAGATCCCTCCTGCTTCCCCTCAAACTCCTCTGCCCAGTGCTGACCCCAGGAACCCCAGGGATGCTCACCCTGCTTGGAGTCAGGTGAATGGATTTGGTTCACGACCCAGTCAGAAGTTGAAGTCCTTCCTTGTCATGCTTCAATGTGCAAGACACTAGTACCAGATTTCTAGCTCCCTAGACTGGACTGTATTTCTCTGTGGCAAATCTTTGTTCTGAAACAGAAGAGGAGGCAATGTTGAAAAAGGCATATCACTTTCGTGGCCTGTACTTCTTGCACTAAATAGTGACCACCCCCACCACCTGGGATCAAAATCCTGCTCAAAGCTGAGGGTTTGCATTAAACAAGGGTCCACTCTATCTTTGCAGAGCAATTTTACTAATTTCCCAAATATCATGATCAACTTTGGATCCACAAAGTGGAAGTACTTAAGGCCTCAAATTTCTCAAGCTCCATTGAAGGTAAATATCTTCTTTTCACCAGCAATCTAACTGAAGAACGGAATATTTTATGAAGAATGTTCTTTAAAAGCCCATAACAGAACCTCAGACCAAAACCCTTGACATATCTGGTGAAAGTGATCAAGCTGAATCACGCTCATATCTGCCACTCCAACTCAGGCTGAGCTTCTCATTAAGTAAAACCTACTCCAATCCCCTTGCATCCTGGGTATTCTTTACAATATCTATTGTGTGAAGAAATCCCTATGGTTGGGTGGCCATTTATGCACAATAGTGTAGTAACTAGAGAAAGTTTTTGTACAGGTGGACAACAAGAGACAGAGCGACACCAATAGCACATCCTAGAGGTACCTTGGCCAAGATAGAGATAGTCTAAACAAGAAAACAAGCCAGGGGAATCCTTATTTGCTACTCTCTTAAGCTCTTGTGTTTACAGATGTCCGATTTTAAAGCCTTTGGGAAAGACTGCAGCTTACAGTCATGGAATGGCAAGGGGTCGTGGTAAGAGCCAAGGTGAGGGAAGATGCTTAAAAATGCAAGATGTATCCAGAAAAGAGATGACTGATCAAACCATTTTGTCATCTTGACCTAAATTCTGGATTCCAAGCTTTCTAGGTAATGCTGACTGATGGCAAACAACACACACTGTAGTAGTGGGCTTATTGGCTTGGGTTCAAGGATGTCCCATCCATAGTCTCAGGTGTGAGTGACGATTTGTCCCGTCAAGAGGGGTGTAAATCATTTATCACTCTAGAGGATCCAGCCAGAGCAAGTGATCTATGAGAGTTGAGTGGGTTTCAGGATGTTCAGAAAGTTTACAATCAACTGAATCACAATTCAATTCCATGAGAAACTTCAAGGCTAACTGTAAGACAGATTAAAGATGAAGATTCTGGCAGCTAGACAGGAGAGTATTCACGCAATATGAATAGACGCTTTATTCTTTTTGTCTAAGTTCACGTTATTGGGTGAAACATAACAATGATTGTCAGAGTAACCTTACTAATATTTTCTATGAGACCAGTAATAACCTGTAAACAAGGTCAGATAATGATACTTCAAGAAAACTGTAGAGCAATATTGATAATGGATCTACATGAAAAAGTTCTTGAAAACATTGGGAATAGAGTCAGAAAACACATGAAAATAATTACACATGATAATTAAGTAGAATCTATCCTAGAGTTGATTTAATATAAGAGAATGAGCACTGTAATATATACCAATTAATGTAAAAAAGAATTAATAATCTAAATAGACACAAAACTTACTAAACAAAGTCAAAGACTTTTCATGCTAAGGAAAAATAACTCTACAAATCTAACATAAAACAAATATAGTTCAAAATGTTAATATGCTAATATACATTCCTAAAAAGAAAAAGTCATACGTGAAAAAACATCACTCCACGTCAGAAAAAGGACAACCATAAATGTCCACTTTTACCAGTGATATTAAAAATTGACTGTATGTTCTAACTAGAGCTACCAGGTTCACTTTTTTTTAAGGAAGAGGCTTCCAAAAAGACATAAAAATTCCTTTAATCATAATTTAATTATCACATCCATAAATATTCACGATATGCCATGAATAGCTAATAAATGCTAAAACATTGTAGGCTACATTTAAACACGCTGAAATAACTCTTGGTACTTAACTCCCTAACTATTAATTGTTAATCAGAAGTGGAAGGGGAAGGTGGGGGGAGAAAGAGGGAACCTATCACAATGATCTACGTATAACTCCCTCCCCAGGGGGATAGACAACAGAAAAGTGGGTGAAGGAAGACATAGGGCAGTATAAGAGATGAACAAATAATACTTTACAAATTATCAAGGGTTCATGAGGAGGGGGGAATAAAAATGAGAAGCTGACAGCAAGGGCTCAAGTAGAAAGAAAATGCTTTGAGAATGAGTATGCCAACAAATGTACTAATGTGCTTGACACAATGGATGGAGGTGTGGATTATGATAAGAGTTCTACAAGACCCAATAAAGTGATTTAATAAAAAAAGAAATACAGCATGATCAAAATTATAGCATTTATCTTACAGAAAAGGAAGTACAAATGTATTCAGATTAAAACCCTGAAACAGGGAATTTGTTTCCACCCATTCTGTGATGAAAGCATGAATTTAGAGTCCTGTAGTTTTCTGTAGTGTTGAAGGTCCTCATATACTGATGAATTAATAAACTAAACCAAGGCATTCGTGTGCACATATAATATTAGAGTGACTATATAGACACACATATATGTATGTGATACACACACATATATGTATGTAATACACACACATATATCAAGCTGGACAACAGATAGGATTGATGCTCACCCAAAAACTGAAGTTTGGGGACTTGAACACACTGAGCCATGGATGCTCTAGGTAGCATTGGACCCATGGGCTTCAGTTGGACTGGGCTGGGATGTTCTCTTGATGAAAAGCTCTCTCTTATGCATATGTCAGTGTCTATAGTATTATTTTTCTAGAGAACCCAGCCTAAGGCAGATCCCCATCACATTAGTGTCATATGAGGGCGAAAAGGTGTACCTGACATGCTGCTCTTGGAGAAAAACACATCACAAGGAAAGTGTGAAAAGATAATCAACAATTCCCTGACACTGAGCCAGTCCTATGCTCCTCTAGGTCTGTGGAATTTTGGTGGATGAAAATCTATTTATAACAAAAATATCAGAGGGGCCAGCCCCAATCCCAACTAAGAGGACAGCTGCCCCTTCCCCCAGAAGAATTTACTTCAGAGGACAACACTGAAGCTACAGCTCAGGGAAAGGGACATGTCTGATCAGAGCACACGGGAGAAAATGAAGGGGGAGGAAGAGAGAGTGGAGCACACATCCTGGCCCACCAAGCTTTGAGGACAATATGCCTGCTCTGAGCAGCCCATGCAAAAAGAAGCACTATGGCTGCCCCGACTATGAGTCATGACATCCCTCACTGACCTATAGCCCTATAGGGGACAACACTGGAGACAGTTTGGGAATTGCATCCGATCTGACCCCACCACACCCAGGCAAAACACTAAGGGTGTTGTGCAACAGAACAGCAAGGGAAGTAGAGCAAGGAAGTCCCAAGAGTACCAAAATTAGACTCGGGGGCCAGGGCGTGGCACCCCATCAGACTCCACAGAAAAGCACTCCTAAAGGTCAACATACAGACCTCTAACTTTTTACAGGCTTTTCTCTTTTTTCCCTTTTTTTCTTGTTGCTGTTGTTTTGTTTTCTTTTGTCATTTTGTTTTGCTCTTTTGTGTGTATGTGTGCTTGTGTGTGTGTGTGTGTGTGTGTGTGCATATTATATCTGCACTTCTAACTAGATAATATAGGCCAGATAAACAATCTGGAGGAGAAAGCAACAGGACCCATGGTTGGGGCGGGGAGCATGACATGGGAGAAGGGGAGGTGGGGGAAAGAAAGTGGTGTTAACCAACCCAGGGAAAAGGGAACAATCAATAAGTGATCCAAAATAGTGGGAAACAGAAAGATTTCTCCAAGTCATCTCCCCCAAATATATGTTAGACTTAGGACACTGCTCACAATTAATGGTGAATAATTGTCAAGTTACCTCCCTGAAGGCAATCAGCTGTCAGAGGACTGTCTAGTCCCACCACATATAGGGCCCATCCCTGCTGTTAAGGACAATGGGATACTTCCCCCTAAAGGCTTCAATTTAGACCCTGCAAGGTGGGTTTACAGTACACCTTACTGATAATGATTTCTACAGTGAACCAGAGAACAGGTCAAACCTGCTCAGTGACATCCAAAGTTAGGCTGCCATGCTGAATCTCGGGTCCGCCCATCTTGTCACATGCACACCCTTACTCCCTCCTCTTCCAAAAGCATATGAACCCCTACAGCAGCCCACTCCCATTACTATATTACCTATAGCACAACACTTTCCTGTGATGGATTTCTTCACCTGTAATTAGGGGGCCTGCACATCCCCAGATGATATAAAAGCCTTGGTTAGCAATAAATATTTCTCTCCCCATGTGGACCACCAAGTGAGGCTGAGGTGAACATGCAACTATGAAATGTGTCTGACTCCATTATTTCAATCTCTCTTCTATCTCTCATGCTCCCTGTGACTTTACTATAATCTTTATTTATTATCACTGTACAATTGCACCAACCGACCCGCTGTGATGTGTTAGGGTCTGGCCTTTCCCCTGACACAAAATAAGTGGCAAGGAGGGTGTAAGATGCCTGGTAGGGATTGATCAAGGCAATGTAACTGAGAAGAATTACTGAAACCCTGAAATTACTGAACTACAGACAGAGCATGATAGTGGGACAAGAGGAAAGTAAAAGGAAATAGAGGAAAGAACTAGGAGACAAAGAGCATTTACAGAAGTCTAAATACAAGCATGTGCATATGTAAATATATTTATATTAGGGTGGGGAAATAGATCTAGGTGCATATATTAATAGGTTTAGTATTACGGTATCAGATGGACATTGGACCTCCATGCAAGTGCTCCCTCAATGCAAGAACACTTTGTTCTATTACCTGGCATTCCACGATGCTCACCTTCCTAAGATGATAGCTGAAGACAACTGTGTGCAAAGAAAATGTGAAGAAAACTGATGGAGCCCAGCTACCAAAAGATATAGCATATGGGATCTTAAAGGGTTGAAGGTAAACAAGTGGCCATCTAGCTTAGAAGCAAGAAAGCCCACATGGAAAAAGCACACAACCTATGGATTGATTACAAGGTGTCGATGGGATCAGTATCGGGCATATTGTGAATGAAGGGGAGTGAAGATTGGGGATCCAAAGCCCGTCTGTCAGCAACTGGACAGCCCCTTACAGAAGGATCATAGGGAAGAGACGAGCCAGTCAGGGTACAGTGTAGAAACAATGAAAATACAACTTTCCTCTACTTCCTAAATGCTCCTCCTCCCCTCCACTATCATGAACCTAATTCTCTTACAAATCCAGCTAGACCAGAGGATGCACACTGGTACAGATAGGAACCTGAAACATAGGGAATCTGGGACAGAAGATGCCTTCAGGACCAGTGGTGAGAGTGGTGCTATCATGAGGGTGAAAGGAAGGTGGGGCAGAAAGGGGGGACCCATTACAAGGATCTACATAAAACCCCCTCCCTGGGGGATGGACAACAGAAAAGTGGGTGAAGGGAGACATCGGACAGTGTAAGGATGAAAAAATAATAATTTATAAATTATCAAGGGTTCATGATGGAGAGGCAGTGAGCAGGGAGGGGGGAAATTGAGGAGCTGATACCAAGGGCTCAAGTAGAAAGCAAATGTTTTGAGGATGATGAGGTAACACATGTACAACTGTGCTTGACACACAATGGATAAATAGATAATAAATAGATAAAGCTATCATGTTAACCTTGAAAAAACACAGAGCTCTTACAAGGCACAATGCACACATAGCCTCTCTGCACCAAAGGTCAACACTCACATTTATAACACGTAAGGAAACTTAGTAGACTCATAGTCACACTTGCTATAAGAAATCAGTATAACACTAAGAGCCTTATATTCATGGGGAAACATGACATCATGCTCCTGAGAGGAAAGTACTACACTTGTTTATATAACAAAGTATTCCCATTACTCAGCTCACATACTGCAATAGCATCACTGAGTATGAAACATACACAAATATACATATACACACGCACGCACACATCTTTCTGTTTTTAATGAAAATATTCATACCTACTGAGGCCAGGTTTCTAAAAGTTTCCATCATCCCGTGTCTCTATAGTTTCCTCTCAGAAAGGTCCAGCAATGCCCATTCTTCCTCGGAGAAATTCAGAGCCACCTCCTCAACAGCCACAGTGTCCTAAAACATCCCGTATATTCTGGCTTGGCAAGGTACCATGCATTCCACTATGTGAAAGGATGAAGAAGACAGTCCTGGGGAAACAGAGACTTCACATGGGCATTAGACACAGGGGTCTTGCTCTAAGGATTTCCATCAGGGTTTAGCTAACCCACTTCACCCACTAGATCAGCTGTTCTGAACCTGTGGGTTGCAACTCCTTTGGGGGTTGAACAACCCTCTCAAAGGGTTCTCCCGTTCATAACAGTAGCAAAATTACAGTAATGAAAATAATTTTTTGGTTGGGGGGTGAGCACACATGAGGAACTGTATTAAAGGGTTGCAGCATTAGGAAGGTTGAGAAACACTGCACTAGACACACTCCCTCACTAATTACATGTTATCCCAAGGACTGCATGCTTCTAGCATAATGAGTTTATCTCTGTACAGTTTGTCTGTGACCAACTGCAGCCTTATTTCTATCTAGCTGTTTCAGAATAGAGAACAGTCAGAACACATAAATCAGATGAATGATCAAAAATAAAAGCCTCGATTCCAAATTCATATCCTCTCTTCCATTGGAGGGAGGATTGAAATTAAAATATTTATCAGAACAGGAAGCACAGGGTGAAAGGAAGATGACAACTAGGAAACACTGCAGAATTTGTGCTTCTCCCTGTCGCCCCTCCTTAGCCATTGGAGAGCTGCTGGTATGAACTAACAAAGTAGGGACCCAAAGCCCTGGAGTCATGGTATCTTCTTGGAGAATTCTACGTGATCAAGAGCTGACGTATTACCTGGTGATAGAGATGATTATTTGGGGAATTATGAAATTTTCTATAGAGTGTCTATGTTACTCGCCTACTTTCCAGTCACTCTGCAGTTGCACGCTTGTGTATTTTGTATTTTCAATGAGATAGGACAAGCTATTGAAAAGGGAAACCGGGCAAGAGTGAAAGGTAACAATAGAATATAGATACCCTCTGTACACTGGTACAGATAGGAACATGGAAACAAGGAATCCAAGGTGGATGATCCATTCAGGTCCAGTGGTGAGAGTGGCGATACCAGGAGGATGGAGGGAGGGTGGGGTGGAAAGAGCGAACTGATTACAAGGATCTACATATAACCTCCTCCCTGGGGGATTGACAACAGAAAAGTGGGTGAAGGGACATTTTGGACAGTATAAGATATGACAAAATAATAATTTATAAGTTATCAAGGGTTCATAAGGGAGGGGGTAGTGGGGAGGGAGGGGCAAAAATGAGGAGCTGATGCCAGGGGCTTAAGTGAAGTGCAAATGCTTTGAGATTGATAATGGAAATGAATGTGCAAATGTGCTTTACACAATTGATGTATGGATTGTGATGAGTTGTAATATAATGATTAAAAAAAAGAATATATGCAGATATCTTGAAAATTTTCCCACTGAGACAAAGCTACTGTCATGTAATTATTATGGACTGCTCCCCTCAAAAAATACTGGATACGCACATCAATACACACTAAGCTCATAGGATATACTGACAAAAGAGCACAATATATTCAGTATCATAATAGCATGTCCTTTTTGCTGATTGGGAAAATGTACTTAGGTTCCAATTTTCTTATAAGTTGACTGAACTTCAGTGCATTTCAATGTTAAACTGTTAGGATACTAGGACTTACATACCAGGCTTTGAGATGTTTTTCACATTTTAGATTTTTAAAGATTTTTTTCACATTTGCAGATCATGGAAGGCCGACTAGCTGAACATGATGACCACTAGCATTCTCTCAGCTGTGGGACTGGCCTCCATGACTTGTCATACTTTTGTTCCCGCATCTTTTCAGGAGGGACCAGTCCCTGGAGAAGGACATGGTGCTTGGTGAGGGAGAGAGAGGCAAAGAAGAGAAAGGCCTTCGCCAACATGGATCGACACAGGGGCTGTCGCAATGGCTCCAACGTGGGAACATGTGAGGATGGTGCAGGACAGGGCAGTGTGTCGCGCTGTTACATAGAGGGCTTTAGGGGCTGGAATGGACACGAAGCCACCTAACAACAACATAGAAAAGGTTGCACTTTATGCTAAGATTTCACAGCATGGCCAACTAGCTATGGCATAAAGTCGCATGAGCTGTCACGGTCACTCCACAATTCTGCTACAACAGTGTAACCTAGTGTCGATCCAATAAGCCTTTCAAAATCTCATCCACAGCAGTGCATCGGGTGCCGGGTTTTAAAGCCTTCCCATTCCTTCATGATGAACCAAAACCAAATGGACTGCGGTCAAGTACATTTTAACTCATTCTGACCATAAAACAGGGAGTGGAACTGCTCGCTAGTGTTTCCAAGTCTGTAAATCTTCACGGGCCCACGCAGCCTCCTTGGCCTCCCTTGATGGGCCTGGAATGCTGGAGCCACAGAGGGTCTGGCCAGCGGCATCGATTAAACCAGTGAACCACTAGGGCCTCTTTCACACAACATGTTCATGATAAAACACTGCATTTATTCAGCAACCACGATTCTGAGGCAATTTCCAAAAAGATTTGGCCACATTGGCTCATTTAGTCCTCTTGTCACTCACTTTTAAGCAGATGTTGCTCCCAATGGGATAGAGCTGAAGTCACCAACATTACTCACAATTTCAGTATTGCTCAAATGAAAACTTGTTGAACCAGGTCAGCATGCAGGTCCATGTGTGTACAACTAAATGCCTGGCACTTACATTTCTGTTCATATGCCCAGAGCTTTTTATTCTGTCAGTCATCAGTTACAGAGATGATCTGGATCTTCTGTGTAGTACAAAGAGGAGACAAAGAAAACAATCTATTCAATTCAGATAACTGGAACGCATTGTCCTGGAAAAGCCAGGACCCTCAGACAATACTGCTTACCTCAGGGCCGTACAACTGGCTCTTGCATATAAGAAATTATTAGATTGATTGAGCAAATAAAAAACCATTGAGCAAATCAGAACAAAACCAGACCAATGTGTTCTGAGAGGGCACACCATTCCAAAACCAACAGTTCAACCCTGGACACATGAGGTGGCTATGAGTTGAAAACACTCCACAGTAAATAACAAGAACAAAAGCACAAGGCCAAATGATAATAACTCGTATGAGAAATGCAACAGAGGTGGAGCCTAAGCATTAACACATACATATTTACATTTCGTGAGCTAGTGTAGGGAGAAATAAAATGATCACTTTAGGAAACACTAGCCAGAGAACCCTGGCATGATAAGGAAATTCTAACAACATGGGAAGGTTCTGTGATGAATTTGCAAATGCTCAGTTCGATTTCCGTTTCTCAAACATACAGGCTAAGGAGTCAAAGAGCACCTAGGTCTTCAGGGGCCGGAGAGGGAAGCTCCATGGTCAGCCACTAAATGAAAAGCTCGTTAGCAATAAGCATTCATGGAACTTCCCACACTGGAAAATAAGTGGAGCATGAAGAAGCACCAGCAAGAAAGTAAAACAAAAGAGGCAATAGTTAAAAGAAATGCAAATGAGGACGTTCAGGTTTATGACCAATATGTGAAGAGCTCTAAGTCACCATTCCAGTCTCAGAGATAAAAGCTGACCATGTTGAAGTCAGAGTACGGAGGTCACAGGGCATGTTTTTCTTTCTGGTGTACATTTTTTTTTAAAATTACTGTCATTGAGTCAATTCTGACTCAAAGCAACCCCACAGAGCAGAGTAGAACAGGGTCTGTGCGTTTCTGAAACTGCAACTCTTTAAGGGAGTAGAAAGCCTCATCTTCTACTGTGGACCAGTGAGCGGTTTTGAATGGCTGAACGTGTGGGTACCAACCCAACACATAGCACACTACATCACCATGGGTGCACAGTGTTGTAATAAATTGGAGAAAACTAGATGGTAACTAACAACAAGAAAAGCATCCTTTTAAATGCCTCTAATTAATTACTCTAGTTAGGACCCAGAGCAAACATCTGTCCTCAATACAGAGGGGCGGTGAAAACAGGTACTCTCTCAGCTGATTTCATTGTGAAATCATTCTGTGTACCTGCCTATGGGGCCCTTTTGTTTACAAGTGGTTTTCCTTATCTGCCCTTAGTAGTCTAATCAATTGCATTCATTGAAAACAGTGATTTGAAGGATGTGATGGGATTAACTAATGGGTAGTCCAAAAGAGTTTGTTCCTAGAGGAGAAAATACCAGACCACAGGGTATTAGGAAGAAATGTACTTGCTATGTTTTAAGGATAGTCAAAGCCCAGGTTGAACAAATACATTTTTATAAGGATAAAGGAAGTCAGAAAGGTGTGTCGTTGGGATTTCAATGAAGAAATGCAAAAAGATTGAAATCAATAAAAAAGTAGCATGTTCCAAAATTTCATACCATTGTGTGCTCACTTTCCCTATAAGATCACTAAAGACAAATGGGGGATGAACAACAGAAAAGTGGGTGAAGGGAGACATCGGACACAGTGGATGGATGTATGGATAGTGATAAGAGTTGTCTGAGCCCAACGTAAATGATTAAAAAAAATAGCATGTTCCAAAAAACTCTCCTCCACTAATATATCAGTTCCCAAAACTGTCAACAAAAAATATTTTATTTTTTGCACTTCACAAGAGTCCACAAAAAATGTGAATCAAATTGCATTTAGCCTCAAATAGCTAATAAGGGGTCAAGAACAAGGGTTGGCATTGTCCGCACATAACTCCCTGCCACCACATCTGGTCCAACTCACAGCAGAGCTATCACAGAGCAGAACTCCCTGTAGGACTCCCACGCCTGCACATCTTTAGTGGAGCAGGCAGACTCATCTTCTCTGCACATTTCTGGTGAGTGTGCACAGCTGCCCTTGCAGTCAGCAGCCCAATATTTAACCCACTGGACAAAAGGACTCCTTTGTTCACGTGTCCCACATACAATAAAGTATCATTACAGGAACTCATGAAAGACCTACAGAAAAAGAAAAGCAGCTCCAGAAAGGCCCACCAATTTGTAAGGGAAGCTAATTCCTGACACATCAGGCTACACAGGGCTCTGCCTGTAAGCACTCACACTTCAAGATGCAGGTCCCTAAATGGAGTCCCTGAGTAGTGTGAGCAACAGAGTGCTCAGCTACCAAACAAATGATTAGAGACTGAAGGCAACCTTAGAAGAAATCAACAACTTCTGAAGTTAGCCAATGAAAATCTTACGGAGCATAGTTTTACTCTGAAACCACATACGGTCACCATATGGAACCCAATGGTAGGCAAAATGATTGATATTTAACAAGTATTACTTAATTGAGATACAAGGAGCTCATTGGTAGCCAATCCTTCATGCCATGAATGCACAAGGGGTTTTTGAAAAAGGCCATGGGAAAATGGAATAAAAATAATGGAATTTTTCCAATTGGAAGCTACTGCATATCTTTTCCTAATAGATTATGCTAAACAGTGCAAAATTATGCTAAATAGAATACTGTCATAAATCTTTTTTAATTCCTCAAATATTGTACATCTTAAAAGTATTTAGGATCCCTGTTCATCTTCCATGATAATTCAGAAAGAATACTAAGCTATTTACATATAGCATCTCTCTTAAAGATCTATTAAAGCTGATATTAATTTTATTCTCTATCTATGGTAAATAGACCAGTTAGGTTACCGTATATATGTACGATACACATAAAAACTTGAGAGCTGAAAATTTACAGAATGACTTTATTTTTCTGGGTCCTGCAAATTTTACAAATTCAACTGTGTGGTTTTTCATGTTATAGTTAGAAACTCAATCTCCTTGTAGTTTTGAATTTTCCTTCTTTGATAGCTTGCCAGGTTTCATAGGTTCTGGCATGTGTGTACATACACACATGTGTGTCTTGCTTAGTTTTTTATGTCCCTGAGCATGATAATGGTTACCATGGATAGGTGTTCATGGAAAGGCTGGAAGTTTGTGTCTACTCAGTCTCCAGGGAAGAAAGCCTGGGTGATGCACTTGAGAAACCAGTCACTGAAACCCCTCGGCAACATCCCTGCACTCTGACTCACATGGAGTCTCCAGGAGTTGGTGTGGGTTTAATGGCAGATGCTTGATTTGGTTCATTCCTTTGGGGGAAAAATGAATTCTGGTATCATTTGCTACTCTGCAGGCTGGCAGTTCAACCTCACCAGCACATCTGCAAAAGGAAAATGAGGCTGGTTGCTTCTGTATAGATTTTGTTATCAGATACCTATGGAGCAACACTATGAGTCAGAATTGACTGTGTGGCAGTGAGTTTGTTTTGGGGGGTGGGACAAAGTTTCTAGGTGGCACAAACAGCTTGCACTAGACTGTTCCCCTGAGACTTGATGGGGGTAAACAGCCCGCATTACTGTGGAAGAACAGGAGATCTGCTTCCACAAACATGATGCTCTAGAAAAACTATGGAACAGTTCTGCTCTATAACACATGACATAGCCATGAGATGGAACTAACTCCATGACACCTAACCAAAGGGGAAATTGAACATGATCACATAGTCTTGTCTATGTATACACATGGATATTACATTGAAATTATGACTAAATCAAAAACAAATATAATTCCCATTAAGAATCACCATGTCTGCAATGAATAACATGTCAGTGTGGCCCATCTAAATTAGTACGTGAAGAAGCCCCACTGCTCCAGTGGTTAAAGGACTGGCAGCTCCATGAAGTGGCCATCTGGTAACGCACGATTATAGCCTAGAAACCCCAAGGAGGAGTGGAAGGTGCTGTGACATCACTCACAGAATCCACTGTAGCGCAGTGGACAAAACAAGCCTCTTATCAAGAACGTGTGGATAAAAGGCTAGAACATTCAAGCATTACCATGCAGTGGGGCACAGAGAAAATGGTATCTTATTTTAAATAACATGCTATCTTACTATATATAACAGTTATATATCTGGAGGTTGCCTTCTATTAGAAATAATCATGACACAAATTTTAAAAGGAGGAGCTATTAGTAGGACTCAGTTCTTGAACAGCAAATGCAAACAAATTGAAGAGCTAACATATGAAAAAAAAGTAAATCAAAAGATTAATCAGGGCCACAGGGAAAAGGATCAAATGCAAAGCTTCCCTGGAGCTGGCCGCCAGGAAACAGCTGGCGCTCAATCCATCGGGCCCCAAGCGCACTACTTGAACTCTGGTTTATACAGCAAGAAACCACGAACGGGCGGGAATACTTTTCTCCTCCGATCACAACTGTACACGCTGACTAAGGGGGGTGGAGCAGCTAGGGAACTTCTTGCTGATATCCAACATGGGCATGGGCAGCAGCCCACTAACATTTTGTATCTGGTGGGTCCGGGGACCAATGCAGAAATAGCAAGCTTAAGCAATGGAAATATAGAGGCGAGTGTCAGCAGGTTAGCAAATGAGACTTAGGGTCGTTCAGTCACAGTATGCAGCCATTAGGATGTGGATGTATGTCCACTATTAATGATTTCAAAATAAATCATGTGGGGAGAGGGGGTTGGGGAGGATGGGGACCAACTCAAGCATAAGCTGGAAAATATAGAAGCTAAATTCATCTGGTTAATTAATAAACATCAGGATATTTCAAACGCTTTCTGTATCCAGTAGGATAAATGATGGATTTCAATCTATGTCACTGTGAAAATAAAATAACTGAAATTACCAAAAAGTGCTGACCTTGACCACATGTGCCACTAACTTACATCAATTTTGACTCACAGTGACCCCCGAGAACAGAGTAGAACTGCCCTGTGGATTTTCAAAACTGAAACACTACAGGGGAAGACCTATTATTTCTCCACATTAATACATAAAATGACTTGAAAATAAGTAAGTAAAATAATTGCTGGGTCCTGCAAATCAAAAGGATGTAAAAGGAAACCAAAACTCCCTATTAAAAATATGAGTGGATATTAAATCTGGGCCAGCAAGCTCTAAGAGCCAAGAAGGATCATAAGAGGGTGGCGGCAGGGGGGAAAGTGGCAGTTTAAAGAGAGATGAGCCATCAATGCAACCAATCTCTGAGATGAGGCTTATAGGGGAAACATCCCCCCCCTGGGGCTCTTCACACTCCAAGTGGAAACGTCCAGCATCCGCAGACACAAATCTAAGGAGCTGTATTAGAGATTAAAGTCTTAGCACTCCAGTGAGTAAAGCACTATAGGATAGATGGCTGTAGATTAAGCCTCCATTGAATTCTTTCTGATCATCAAGCAAGGAAATAGATTAAATTGGCCCAGGGACAGAGGAACTGGGAAGGTGAATACCATTCACTGATCTCCAGGTAATGCAGAGGGTCCTATAGTCAGGAGCCATGCCTTAGCAGTTGAGCCCTGACTGCCTGGGTCAGAAGGACTTGGAACAATCTTGTAAAATGCTCTATCTGGCAATGAAGGTGGCTCAGTTACAGTCCTGTCCCTGCTTCTGTAGTCCCATTTATAACATGCTGTACTGATGCTCCACCAATCAGAAACGTGTGACCGTTTCCTCTGTTGCAATCTTATTTCATTCGATTCCCGACTTGACTGTTTCCCTGAACTGCACTATGATCTCCATCTGGTGATGGGTCCGCGTCTTTGTATTCTCTTTGTCTCTTTTAATAATTAATAAATGTTCTCCGTAAATTATATTTGAGATTGGAGTTCCTTTTGTAGTCCAAATCAGAGCACAAGCTAGTTTTTGATGGGCAGAAATGGTTAAGAACATGCAGTAGAGTAAAAAGGAGACCGCGTTTTAAATATAGTTTAAAGAGAACATCTATTAAATCTTATGAGACAAAGACAGCACAAGGGCACAAACACATCATCTGAATGAAGGAAGCCACCAACAGGAGGTGGAAATGGCTTCCAAGGTTCACAACTGAGATGTGAGCCAAAGAGGGTGTGGGGGAGGGGCGGGGCAAAGGAAACTCACAAAAGCATGCATCTCAATGGCAGACATTCCATCCTTAGATAGCAGGCTTACAAAATGGGTCCAGGGCCTCCTGACCAATGCAGTCAGGGAAAGGCTAAAAGCAAGTGGCCCCTGACTAGTAGTCCCCTGGACTGTCTCCAGTTTGGTGACCTCCATCAAGGACACACACTCAGGCAAACCTCCAAGAGAAACTGCTTCTCCATGGGCTGCCTGCAGAGGTGAAGCAAAGCCACCCTGCAAAGCCTGAGGGCCAGATTACCTACTACCTTGGTTCCTGGGCAGAAACCACTCAATAGAGGCTCACTCCATGTGGGGCTCTGCAATCTATGCAAGGACCAGATCTGTGCGGGGATTTGGGGCTGTCACTGCTCTGGTACCCCTTTGCAAAGCAGGGTGCTGAGAAGTTAAGCTCTAATACAGACCTCGGTCATCAGTGGGGTGGCCTGATAACTGAAAGGCTGCCTCTCCTTTCAGTAAAGGCCACTCTGGGGTCCCCATGCTCTCATGCCCGCGACCTGACACGAAGGGACAGGCCCCAGGCAAACCCCCCCCCCAAAAAAAAAAAAAAACACGCAATCGCGCCTTTCTGGAAGGAGGAGCTCTGATCAGGAAAAGCGGCCAGAGTATTCCCGCGCCCGAAGGCAAAGGCCTGCAACCAATTCAATAAGGATTTAACTGGAAATGTCCCAGGGGGTCGCGGCGACCTGGAACACTGTTGTATGGGGTGCGGGAAGTGTAACGTCCACGTGAACCCGGACACAGCTGGGACTCCAGGCCTGCAGGGGATTCCGCGCCAGGGATCAGCACAGAAACACAGAAACTCACCCACAGAAGCTCTTGGGCCGCACTCTTGGATCCTTCTCACTCAGAGGAAATGGGTTCAGCAGGAAACTATCACCTGGGGAGGGGGTGGGGTGGTCTCTGTGGGAAGGGGCGGGGCCTGGAGGTAATGAGGGTGTCGTGGAGGGAGGTTCCTGGAGGTGAGGCTCAGGGCCTGGCAAGGCAAAGGATTCATTCTTAGTAGTTTCTTCTTAGTCTGGAAGCCCTGCTGAAATCTGAGCACTTTGGGTGGCCCAGCTTGCATTTGAAAAGCGTTTGCATTTGAATCCCAACACCACACAAGTCCAGGCACAAAGACAAACTGAAAGAAAAGTGATGGGTGGAAGGCATGCTTCCCAAGTGGGAATTTCCCCAAGAGACACTCCAGCAGCTAGGGCCACAGAGACACACACTTGAGAGCATCTGCTGCCATCTGCTCCACCTGACCACATCTCTCCTGCTTTTCACCTGGACGCCTCTGAAACTCAGACACTGATTTCAGGCTCTGCTCCCTGTGCTTCAGGCTCTGCTCCCTGTGTATGATCAGGTGAGCATCAAGATGGGGAATCCCTGAAAATGCCAGTTATCCTGTTGTCTTCTTCTCCTCCCTTGCTCTCTCTCTCTCCCCGCACTGCTAAAGATTTATTTCCCCCCAATCTGTGGGTTCTTATGTTCACATAGGTTTTTATGAAACCTTTCTATGTGAATAAGTGTCTATTTCGACCAAGTTACAGTCAACTAATTGTCCTACACAGAATGTTTCCTTTAATATATTTCATGTGTTGAGGTCTCTCCTTTCTATTTCTATGTTATTGAGGGTTTTTATCAGGAATAGGTAGTAGATATTGTCAAATGCCTTTTACGCATCTATTAATATGATATGGTTCTTATTATTTGTCCTATTTATGTGGTTGGTTACATTAATTTTTTCTAATATTGAAACATTCTTGTATCCCTGGTAATAATCCCACTTAATCAAGTTGAAATATGAACTCAAAGTCAGGGATAGGCGCTCTCTAACTCAATCCATCCCATTTCCACAAATGTAAAGATAAACTGGTCTGATGTATGATCTACTCACTCACCTAAACCAATATTATGTAATCATCAAATATGTTCCTTTATTGTTAAAATATTAGTATAATATATTCTGTTGTAGAGTGTATTTTATAAATAATTTTACCCCATATTCTCTGTAGTCATAAAATTTTCTTTTAAAGTTTCTCATGCATTAATAAAAAGGTTTCTTGTACAAATCTATATTTATTCAATTTTGTCCTTTACTATTGATTCATATTGCAGGTATACATATTAAAACCATGATTATATTTTTTTCAACAAGATTCTGGAATGATTATTACTTTACTGCTTATTTTAAAAAGAAACACTCTAACATTTCAGTACTTATTGTACATACAGTCCCTGTACAAGAGAGGTTGTTGTTAGGTGTCACTAAGTTAGTTCCAAATCATAGTGACCATATCACCACAGGGAGAAACACTGGCTTGCCCTAAACCATCCTCATAATTGTTCTTATATTTGAGCCCATTGTCTCAGCCTCTTTCAATCTAAAAAGTTTTCCTCTTGTTTACCAAGCTCCATGGTTGAAGTGATATATCTCTTGTTTTTGCCTCCGGTTTGCAAATACACAAAACTCTAAAGGTTTTACATATATAGAATAAGAAAATACATTTAAAAGAAGAACAATAAAGTCAGAGCTGTTGTGTGAATTCTGACTCATAGAACCACAGAGAGCAGAGAAACAGCTCCTTAGGCTTTTGTGTTTTACATTTTATAGAACATGTTTCATCTTTACCACAGCAAGTAGTGTCCTTATAGACAATAGTCCAAAACTAGACAGGTGATGCAGTGGTTGATTTTCTCAGTCTCAGACATGTATAATCACCACCTGGAAGTTAAAATGTACTCGACTATCCAAGAGCTGAAGAACATATTCAGTTTATTTTGTATACAACTGTGTCGATATGGTAGAAGTGTATTGTTAATTGTTTTATGAGGCCCTGAGCACAGCTGTGAGATTCTGGTTGTAAGAGAATGACATCCTGACCCACTATCACAGTGACTCAGGCGTCACCTTTTCTGATGTGGATACTGAATGTCACAGGTTGGTGCTTTTAGCTCAGTGCTGTATGGGATATGTGACTTTGATCATACATGTAATACTAATCTAACCGTTTTTCAGGATAAGAATCTGGTGGTGGGGGGGTTTTCCCCACTAAGACCTACACATTGCATTATTTCCAACTCATCTGAATTATTTCCTGTATGGTCAGTGTTATGAAGAACAAACTTTCAGATATGTTGGTGGGAATTTAAGCACCAGGAACTACTGTTTTTGATGTCTCTGCCACATCCATATTAACCTCTACCACATCCATATTTTCCTGAATATCTGTGCTTAATGAAGTCTGTCCTGACTGAATTTTCACTTATGTGTTTCCCAATCACACCCATGACTATGCTTCTCCTATTCCGGGTCACGCTGAGACAGGACAAAAGTGGCAGTGTCCTAGCCGGAAGTGAGGGTCATAGCTAGGTTCCTACTTGCTGTGCACGGTGTGGAGCCAGAGAAGTGTTGCAGCCTGAGCTCTGTGTAGTCGGTGCGCCCACGTTGGGGTCGTGTTGGTGACCAGTTGGGGTGACCTTGCCGCACACAGCAGCCTGGCTCGGGTGCAAGCACCCTTCTCCCCTCACCTCCTCTTATCCAGTACCTCTCCCCTTGTACGGTGAGATGTGGGAGGGTGTCCCAGAGACTGGTCCCATCCCCCTGTTTGGGGATTGGTTGGAATTCCTTGCGAGAAACCTGTTGGAGAAAGGGGGATCCCAGACTGGCTTTGGGCATCTGTGTTCCCGATTAGTCGCTTTGCAGGTCTCTCCTAAGCCCCCTGCATTGTCTCCATACAGTGTGCCACCTCCCCGAGACTCCTGGAACATCTTCAGCTCAAAGATGAGCCCCGGGTCCCTTTCTTCTCTCGCTATGAAGAAGTGAACGCTATTCAGGAAGCGAGTGGTTGCAGCTGGTGCACAGAACGTTAGGGCTTCCTCCTGAGGTTTGCCCAATGTTGTGACCTGTGCAGTAACTTTCCCCGGGGAGCGGGGCGCGGGGAGAACCCAGGTCTGGAAATGCCCTGGCTCCTTGCCAGCCAGTAGGGTGTCTGCGGGGAGTACACCCACCCTTGAGGTTGTTGAAGTGATATTCCAGCGCACGCACCGCGCACTGAGACATGATTGGCATTCCCAGGTAGCTGTGCTAAGTCCTTCCAGGACTGGAGGCCTCAAGCGAGGTGACCCAGGTTGGTGGCTATCAGTCAACAGTCTGGCAGGTGGCAAGTAAAAGGAGAAAGAGACAGGCCCAGCTGTACAAAGATGGGGTTCAGTGAGCAGGAACTCAGCCAAAGTGAAGGCCAGTCTTTCTTTGGGAAAGCGTATTGGTCTCGATAGAAGGGCAAGAGCCAAGTACGGAAGATCTCCCTTCCCACATACACTCTTCAAGAATTTTGCGTTGTTTCTTTAATTTTTACAAAGCCGGGGGAGTGTGGGAGCTGCTCCTGCTTATTTATTGCCCAAAGGTAAATTTCTGTTTCCTCTGAAGAAGTTTCTAGTAGCTTGTCCTATGTTTAGACTTATGCCGACTCCATTTTAACTGTGTATTCCCACCTGGAGTCATTTTATCTCTATTTTAATTCCCTGAGTGTGTTGCTTTGTTTGGGGACATTTTTTTAAAATTTGTTTTTATCTTGCACACTCATACAAGGTTGTGTCCTCAATTTCAATCCATTCATTTGCATAGGGAAAGTATTTTGAAATCATTTCTTGAGGTAGTTCATCTGCCTGGATTTGTGAAACATATTCTGCTGTGTGACCCTTGGCTTTATATCTGGATCAATCTGTTCTAGTATATTCTCTAGAAACTAGCTAATTCACATCCAGAATACCTGAGACACAAGTGAGTGATTTTTTTTCCAGGTGGACATTTCCAGAGAAGACTGTCTTAGGGACTCAGAGACAAGTCTAGCGATGATCCACTTAAACTGTGATTGTCCTTTTTCCCATAGGTCAATCTCAGGTGCAGTTATAGGGATTGTCCCCCCACCCCCAAACACCCAACTTAACTGCTGTTGAATCAATTAAGATTCATAGAAACTGTACAGGATAAACCATCCATCATTGCCCCTTTGGATTTCTGAGACTGTAAAACCTTCCATGATCAGAAAGCTTTGTCTTTCTCCTGAGGATTAGATGATGGTCTTGAACTGCAGAACTTGCAAATAGTAGTCTATTTTGTAATCTACAACACCACTGGATCTCCTAGGTATGGAGTGTCTGTGTAGTTTTGGCCTTTTTATGATGGATTTGTTTCATTTTTTTAAGTTGAAGAGTAATTTTTAATAAATCATTTTATTGGGGCTCATACAACTCTTATCACAATCCATACATACATCAATTGAGTAAAGCATCCTTATACATTCATTGCCCTCATCATTCTCAAAATTCGCCTTCCACTTGGGTTCCTGGAATCATCTCATTTTCCTTTTTCCCCTACCCCTCCCTCTTTTCTCCCCCCTCCCCCATGAACCCTTAATAGTTTATAAATTATTATTTTATCTTATCTTACACTGTCCGGTCTCTCCCCTCACCTTCCTTCCCGTTTCCCATCACCCAGAGAGGAGGTTACATGTAGATCCCCTAGATCGGTTCTCCCTTTCTATACCCCCTTCCCTCCAGGTGTCGCCACTCTCACCGCTGGTCCTAAGGGGTTCATCCGTCCTAGATTCCCTGTTTCCAGATCCTTACTGCACCGCTGTGCATCCTCTGGTCTAACCAGGTCCCCAAGGAAGAATTGGGATCATGAGAATTGAGGGGAAGAAGCGTTCAAGCACTAGAGGAAGGTTTTGATTTTCATTGTTGCTACACTGAACCCTGAGTGACTCATCTCCTCCCATTTCTTTTAAAATATGGTCAGTAATTTCCATGTCCTTGAAGATAGACACTGGGATCTTGGTCAGAAGTTAATTATAATGGTAATTGCATTATAATTATAGATTGCTTAGAGTGTGTTATTTTCACAAAGCTGAGCCTTCTGCTTCATGAACATGGTCCATTAGTCTCATTATTTGCATTTCTTTTGGTAACTTGGAGTAGTGTTTTTCTTATAGATTTCTTTCTACAAGACTTTGGTTCTCTTAGGTTTATTCCATTTATTTTATCTTTTAGGTAGCTATTGTAAATGATATTATTTTCTGATTTCCTTTTCAGAGCTTTCAACAATTTTCTTCTAGGGCTTTTGGATTTTCTATGTTTAGAAAATCATCAGCAATTACAGAGAGTTGTCATCAGCAATTATAGAGAGTTTTACCTCTTTGTTGCCATTTAGGATGCATTTGGTTTTCATTTGTTGACTGATAGCTATTGTTCAAAGTTTGTGTTAGTCAGGGTGGACTAGAGAAACAAACTCATAGACACTCAAATCTGTTTAAGAAAGACCTTTATATAAAAGAGCAATTGTATATTGAGAAAACATCCTATCCAAGTCCATACGTTCTATATTAACCCATATGTCCAATACCAATCTAAAAATATCGCTTCAGACTCATGCAACACATGCAATGACCCTGGATACAGGAAGATCGCAGGCCAGTAGGTGGAAAGACTTGTGGATCCAGAGGCAATGGAAACTCTCAATGTTGGCAGGGGTCTCTACAGGATCCTCCAGCTGCAGGAATCTAGTGTAGCTCCATGTGTCTTATCAGCAGGAACGTGTCACAGGGAGTGTGAGGTAAAGGTCAGCCTCCCACAACTAATTGCAGGTTTGATAGGCACAATAGTACAGTTGAGATATATAAAGATTATAATAAAGTCCTAGAGAATACGGAGAGATTAGAAGAGAGATTGAAATAATGGAGTCAGACACATTTCCTGGTAGCATGCTCACCTCAGCCCCACTTGGTGGTCCACGAGGAGATGGGAGACAGGAGGGCAGGAGAGAGGAGGAGAGGAAGGAGGACAATGGGAAAGGGAACAGGGGAGCAAGGATGGAGGGAGATGAAGGGAGAGCTGAGAGCCAGGGAGAGTGAGGGGAGAGGGCTTTATATTGTTAACCCAGGCTTATATATCTTCTTTTGGGTGGGGCATGTAAGCCCCCGAATTACAGGTAAAGACATACATCAGAGAAAAGGGTTGTGGTATAGGTAATACAGTAGTGGTAGGGGGGGTGATATAGGGGTACATACACTATAGGAAGAGGAGGGATTAAGGGTTTACATGTGATAAGATGGGTGGATCCTAGATTCAGGATGGCAGCCTAACTTTGTATGTCACCAAGCAGGTTTGACCTGTTTCCTAGCTCTCCATGGAAACCATTAACAGTTGGGTGGGTACCCCACCTAGAGTGGAACAGATGCCTGCAGGAGGAATATGTCTAAGCATCTGACCTCCCACCATGAGCTTTCAAATAACCTCTGTTTGTCAGAAATTTGTGTGAGACAAAGCTGGGGGGCATTTTGTATCCCACAACTAGAGTGAGTGTGTATCCCTCCTCCAGCAAGCTATTTATTTCCATAGCATTACCAAATGAGGTCATCAATCTGTGACCCGATTGACAGGCTAAATTCCACCCCTTCACTTTCAATATTCTCAAGCTGACACCAGATTATTTAACTACCACAGTTTCAGCACAATACGAATTAAGATTGGTATTTAATGATAGCCTTATCTGATTCCAATTTGAAAGGTGAATGCCTTCACTTACTCTGCATTGAGTTCAATGTTTGTCATTGACCTTGCATTTTGCTGTTTTAAGTCCTATCAAATAAATTTGGACCCACAGCAACACTAGAGAAAACAGAATGAAGCGTAGGTCTTGCTTCATTCTCACAGTTGTGATGTATGAGGTCTTTTTTGCAGTTACTGTGCCAATCTAGCTTGTTAAAGGTTACCTTTTTTAATAACCTTATGTTTCATAAAGCATTAGGTCCTTATCCAAGTTCTGATTTTCCTAACAAATGTCCGAAGTACTTGAGATGAAGTAATCACCTCCTCCCTTCTTTCTATTAAGCATTGCACATCATTCAATATACAATTGTTTGTTCTTCTGTTGGTCCATCCTACCATCAAATTATTCTCCAGTACCATAATTCAGGTACATCGTTTGATCTTTCATCCTTTTCATTCATTGTCCGACTTTGACATGCACATGAGACAATTGGAAACCTCATAATTTGGGCCAGGTACATCTGAGTCTTCAAAGAGACTTCCTTGCTCTTCACCTTTGACGAGGTCTGTGCAGCAGGTTTCCTCAACTAAATGCAGCAGTTGATTGAGTCAAGCTTCCATGAATATTGATTGCAGATCCAAGAGAGATGAACTTCTTCCAAATTTCAATATTATCCCCATTTATCCTGATACTTTCCATTGGTCCCATATTAGGGAGTTTAATTTTCTTTACATTGAATTTTAATCTAAAGTGAAGGCAGTAATCCCTGCTCTTTATCAGTAAGTTCTACAAGTCATATTGTCTTACAACATGTAGTTTTATGTCATTTGCATGTGCCGGATTATGAACCTGGCTTCCTTCAATCTTGATGTCATAGTTTTCAGTTAGTACAGCTTCTCAGGTTATTTGCTCAGAGCAGCGTGTTGCACAGAGAAACTACTACAGCTTTCAATGATTCTGTATTACTGTGATGCACAATGAAAATTCATGGAAAAAACAAACAAACCACACTACAGGTTGTATTAAACATATATGTTATAGAAAAAATATTCCGTGAAAGTGCTTAAAATGTTTTCCAGAAAATATGGCCAGGTATTCTGTAACCATTCCAAGAAAAGATCTCAAAAACAAAGTCAAGCAAATAAACAATAACACCACCAATGAGTAATGGGAATTAACATATTTGTATGTGTATCTTTGCAAATTGAATGTCCCCTTTAGTCAAGTATCTATTCATGTCCTTTGCCCATTTGCATCTCAAAACTCTGTACATGTCCACCATCTCAACTCGTGCTAATTTACATGTTAGGCTAAAGAAAGAGGACTGAATTTTCAAGAGACTATTCAGAGAAATGAGAGAACACAGTAGAAGTAATATCCACTGTCAGCTGGGGGTTAATGAAATCAGAATTTCTTAACACTCTCTAAGCTTTCTGTGTCCAGACATTTTCTCCACTCTTTGGTGTAAGGAACTTGAGTTCTCAATAAATGGAAGCCAATTCCAGAGAAGATGAAGACATTAGACTCTCTTTTCGGTTTTTTGAGAAAAGATTGAAAGTATCTCTACTTTGTTCTCCTTGGGCTCTAACATGCAGATCACTCCTTCAATTTCCAGGTTAAAGTTCAAAACATGGTGAAAGGCACCACACTGGTCACAATTCTCCAGAAACTGTATAACTTGTCCGCAAGTTTTTATTTTCTTTCATATATTCTTTGGCCTGGAAGTTATGTCTCTCGTAATAGCAAGAGACTCCAAAAATGGGTTAACATAAAAGAGACTTACATTAGTTGTCAGCATGGATTTTTTTCCTCCCTGTCCTGGGTGCCCTGTGACAGGTACAGCATCAGGATTTGAGCCCAGGAGTGATGAATCCCTCACAAATCCTCTCCCTAAGATTTGCTGTCTCTTGTGGCTCCATATTTCTGGACCTGAATCTACCACAACCAGCAGAAAAGTTTGCAGCACTTGTTATCAATATGTTTGAGCATCAGGAAACAATTACCTGCCTTAATGCAGCTGACTCTCAAGCGCCAAAAGCATATCCACCAAGCAGTTCTCCCCGCAGCTGAGCGCAATGACCACTGAGGGCACAGCTGTCCATTACTGTGTGAGAGGAACAGTGAGAGGACTCAGTGCCATCCAGGCACAACCTTCCCTGTAATAATGACCTTAGTCTATAGGGATCACATGAGCTGCACAGAGCACAGGAGCCAGACTTCTGGGCAAGGGCAATGGGGGAGGCATGGGAGCAAGGAGCTTCCTCTTAGTATCTAGGGTTTCCTTTCCCTCCAAAACATTTTCTCTGAGAATCTTGTCTTCCTAAATATTACAAAACACCACATCAATTTCAATATTCATTCATTTATATGTTGTATGCATAAACACATTTAAATATATGTATGCATAAATGAATCCTGGTGGTGTGTTGGTTACTCATTAAGCTGCGACCTGAAATTTCAGGAGTTCTTAAGTACTAGCTGTTCCACAGTAGAAAAACAGGGCTTTCTTCTCCCTAAAGAGTTACAGTTTCAGAAGTGCTCAAGGACAATTCTACGCTGTCTATAGGGTCATGATGAGTCTGCACTGGCTCATGGCAGTGAGTGTGAGTGATGAATATATGGATATATACTATATTATTTGTGTCATGAACATGTGTTTAATGATTTTCACATCCTGGATGGCTGTACTGGATTAAATGAAATCACAAGACAACAAACCGTGGGGTTCATCTGAAGAGAACTTAATGAGGAATTCATAGCAACACACAGTTGTATAGTGTAGAAGTAAAACTCTGAGATTGATTACTTCAGTTTCCAACTAATGGAACTAGAAAAAGGTGAGTATGCATAGGTAATATCCATGGCATAGGTAGCACGGGCCTGGGAGAGACAATAAAAAAGTAACCAAGATAAATGAAATAACAGGAACACAACCAGTAAGCTGATTATATGAAAACTGACTCTTTTAGAAGATGAAGAAAAGTGATAAATAGCCAGGTTTCCTGATTATCACAAAAGCAGGAGGACTGGAATCTCTCAGATCAGAAACCGGAGAGGAGACACCATTCTGCATGTTTTGTGGACATGCTTTATGAAGAACTTCCTGTCCACACTGTACAAATATCACTGAAATATGGAAATGCTTAGAAGGAAAGAAAATCAGTAAGGTTCCCACACAAGAAACAGGTAATAGAATGGTCCACTATCATCATGTGAATCCACACCATAAGGGGAATCAGAGAGGATGCATTGTGAATGCTCATACCACTCAATTAGAAAGTTTGTTATGTATGTAATATAAAGTTTACAAATTGAAAACTATTTTTTAAAAAGATTGATAATTGATAACAATTAAAGCAATGCTTGATAAACAACCTGCTTAAGAGCTCTTTTCTGTTGGGAGTGCTCGTTCAGTCTGAGGGAGAACTCTTGTCCATATTCTCTACTCATCTGCTTCTAAATATCAGGGGACATGCAAATGCAGCTCTCTGCCTGCTGATAAAACAACCACAGGCCCTGATGTGGGACTTCTCAGAGGACAGTACCCGTTTCTGGGGTCTCTGCTGTTAATATTTTGAAAGCAAGAGCTAGTCCAGAGGACACATAATGAATTTGGTACCAAACGTGGCTTTCATTTTGGCCATTTTACATGGTAATCATTGTAGAGCTTGCTGTGTGTGTGTATAATTGTGAGTCCATGTGTTTGTATGTAAGTCATCTAATCAGAGTGTCTGTTTGCAGGTGTTCAGTGTGAGGTGCACCTGGTGTAGTCTGTGGGCGATCTGAGAAAGCCTGGAGAGTCTTTGAGACTCTCTTGTGCAGCTTCTGGATTCGCCTTCAGTGACCATGGATGAGCTGGGCCCGCCAGTATCCAGGGAAGGGCCTGCAGTGGGTCGCAGGCATTAGTACTGGTGTTAGTACATACTATACAGATTCAGTAAAGGGCCAATTAACCATCTCCAGAGACAACGCCAAGAACACGCTGTATCTGCCGATGAACAGCCTGAAAGCCGAAGACACAGCCATGTATTACTGTGCAAGAGACACAGTGAGGGGAAGTCAGTGAGAGCCCGGACACAAACTTCCCCTGGTGGGAGGATATTGGTCTCCAGGGGGTGCGCAGGACCCACAAAGCACAGGACTCAGACCCAGGAGCAGCTGGAGCTCAAGGCTGGTTTCCTGTGGTTATATGTGGATTCTCAGAAATCTCAGTTCCTTGTGGGAAATCTCTAATTTAAAAAATAATACTTCTGTGCCTACTCCTGGCATCTGTGAATTCAAAGTTATATTGTAACCAAAACTATATTCTGTCCCACAGCAACAATCCGCTTCTTAACCTTTAAGGACAGGAAATGACTTTGCCAGCGGTCCCTGCATCAGAGTTCTCAAGACGCTCAGATAAAATATTTTCCAATCAGACTTCAGGAAAATGGTGCCTGGGTAAAGGTATCTATTAAGTGTTTGAGTATTGGCTGAAAGTCTAACAGTATGTTCTTTCAGCACACTCTGAGGAATTCTGGCAATCATCTAGCTAATAATTTAATAAAAGATAGGCAGTCTGCCTATTTTATATTGAATTGTTTCTTCAAATGACACAATTTTTGTTGTTGCTGATTTTTGCTTTTTTTGTTTTCCTTTTTTTTACCCCAGGGTAGAGTGCGAACGCAGGGCTCTACTACCACAAATTATTCAGTCAAGTTTCCAACATTTGGGGAAATCTCAGGGGTCAGGACAGCTTTGGTTGTTTTTCCTAACCTTTGTGGCCGTGTGTGTGTGTGTGTGTGTGTGTGTGTGTGTATCTTTTCTGGAATCCCATCTGAAAATACATAAATTCACCAACTGCATTTTATTATCTGGGTGTTAATATCCTATATCAGTCTATCCTTCAGAACCTGCAGCCCATGATAGTCCAGGAAACACACTACCTTTTTGTGAAAATTCAGGATTCAGGGAGAGCTTAGGGCCAAACGGGATCATTCAGTTCTTCATGCTGGATGTTGTATCTTCACCTTCACAGCCCCAAAGAATGTCGGCCACTCCTTCTGGTTTCACCCAGAGGGTCCACATTTGTCCTATTAATGAGCTCATCCTCCTCCTAGTAGCTTTGCTAGTATTTTGTTGTTTGATACCGGTAACATTCCCAGTATCCATTGACACACAACCTTAAGTGAAGAATTTCAGCTATTTTGGTATAAGATCCTGTATGAAATGTAAGATTAGGTGTGAATAACTTTATTAATGATGACTTTGTGGATACTACATGTCTTCCTGTGTCAAAGGTAATTTTTTTAGTGTTGCATGTACTCTTTCCACACTAGAATAACTCTTGAGTAGATGTAGGAGTGTAGTTGTCAAAGAAAAGTTCTTCCTTCTTAGTGACTTACAAAAGCCACTCCTATTTACAGCACACATTGAATGGGAGCTATTTTTGGCTGAATTCAATGAGATTTCTAGATTTAGCTGACCTTCAAATATTTGAATATCTAATTTTACATAATCTATTGCAGAGAGAAAATGAGTATCTGACAATTTAAATGCTCTTGGTTTTGTTCTGAGTATCTTAGAAAGATATAAGTCCCTGAGAGGAGAGGACTACTGCCTTTATTCCCAAAGCTGTTCTCAAACTTAATTTGTGTCTCCCTCCTCAACCATCTTCTTCATCACTTTCTGTGGCCTGAAAGAATAGGCCTTGTTCTAGAAGAATGGAGAAGTCACGGAAGGGAATGTGTTCTATGAAGAAGCAGCCAACATTCTCATCTCAGATTGACCCCTTTTAAACTTTATTACAAAGTTACCACTCACATGCAAATCTGCACATAGTCCATTGGATATAGTCTCATGATGTATTTACTCAAATTTAGCTCTTATTCTGATTTAATACACCTGGGAAAATAGGCCTCATTGCCAATATGTCAGTTTCTTCCTCTTCTTGGGGAAACTCTCAGAGGTGAAACGCTCAGGGATTGAAGCATGGGGTTTTGTGACTGCTTTATCTGTGAATCAGGCTCATTCTCTCCAGGAGAAGCATATGCAAATAAAGGCCCTCCTTATGCTGATAAAAAAAACACCCCAATCCCAACAAAACAGTTCTTGGAGAAGATCCTCAGTACCATAATCTACAAGAGTCGCTGTTCTGAAATTTGTATGAACACAGAATCATCATGGAGTCTGTACTAAGCTGGGTTTTTCAGGCAGCTATTTTAATAAGTAATGCTATTGAGAGCAAGTGTGTGTGAGTGGGTATGAGTTGCACATAGTTGACATGTGTGATCGTTTTCATGACCGGCATATATTTTGTTTGAAAATGGCAATTGCAATGTGCAACTGGTTGAGTCTGAAGGAAACTTGAGGGAGCATAAGACATTTTTGAGATTCTAATGTGCAAACTCTGGATTTACATTTAGTAACTTTTCCATGACCTGTATGAGCCAAGTTCCAGGCCTGCAGGGTGTCTTATTAGTACTGTTGATATCACATATTGTACAGATTCCATGAAAGCTGGTTTACCATCTCCAGAGACATTGCCAAGAACACACCTTATCAGCGAAAGGACAGTCTAAAAGTCAATCACACGTCCATGTATAATGGTGGGGAAGAAACACAGAGAGAAGTCAAAGTGAGTACAGACACAAACCTCCTATGCAGGGAGGGAGCTGTGTTGCAGGGCTCTGTAAGGGCATGAACAGAAGGAATGATTCTGGATCATGTGCATTTGGAGAGGGAGTTTCTAGTCTGGATCTCTATTGTGATCCAGGGTTCTTCATCTCACTATTTCACACGGGAATTTATGTTTTGTTTTCTTTTTATGATTCAGTTCCTACCCTTAATATCTGTGAATTCAAAGTTGTATTGTAAGAAAATAAAACATTCTCATATAGAGAAAAACAACCAACCCAAATGAGCTTGTCCCATAGGGAGTAGAAATTTTCCAGGGGTGATCAGCGTGTATTTTGAGAAGGTCAGTGTTTTAGTCCTGGTGGACTGGAGAAAGAAATTCATAGACACTCCTATGTGTATAGGAAAAAGCTTTATATAAAGAGCAACGGTATATTGAGAAAACACACCAGTCCAGTGCAGATTAAACCCATAAGGCCAATATTAGCCCATATGTCTGATACCATTCTGTAAATTCCTCTTCAGACTCATGCAATACATGATACAATGCCAGGTGCAAGAAAATCACGGGTTAGTGGGTGGAAAGTCTTGTGGATCCAGTGGCATTAGAAGCATCTTACTGCTGGTGTGGGCCTCCACGTGACTCCTCCAGCTCCAAGGTTCTGGCTGCCATTAGCATAGCTCCATGTGGCTTGTCAACAACAATGCCTCACAGGGAGAGAGTGTATCTAGCCTTCAGTGAGCTATTCATCTCCTTTGCACCTCCAAATGAGGTCATTAAGGCGTGACCTGATTGACAGGCTAGACTGCACCCCTTCGCAGGTTCACAGGAGATCATGTAACTGCCACAGTCTGAATATCTTTCAGGAAGACTCAGTGGAGTGCTAACCGTTAAGGCCTCAATTAATGGCTGTAAAGTTGGTGGTTTGAAACGTGGTGTCATTTATTCAAGTACAATATATTGTAAAAAGTTGCTTTCACCCAAACTAAAATTCTGTTGACATTGATCAGTTCCAAGTCATAGTAATTCTAGAGGACAGACTAGAACTGCTCCTACAAGATTTCCAAGCCTGTATTTCCTTATGAGATTATTCCACCACAAATTCTCCCACACAGCAGTTCGTGGGTCTGAATGACTGAATTTTCATTTAACAGCTAGGCAAGTCATGACTGTCCCATTAGGATTGGTAGTTCTTACTTATCTATCAGTTATTTTTAAAAAATATTATATCCTGTCAAACAATCTTCATAGTTTAGAATTATGTTTTTCATCAAGCCTTGCTGTTTTTCATCCAGATTCTTCCCCTAGATCAGGGGTCAGTAAATTTCTTTTTTCAAAAAGACCTCTGAAAACTATAATTGATTATTCCATTGGTCATATAGACTTGGAGACAATTATTCAACCTTACTGATTGTGAAAACAACAGCAGGAAAGAGAAAAGGGCATAGCTGTGTGCTAATAGAATGTTATTCACAAAGACAGGCACTGGGCCATGAGCCTGTTAACCAAAGCCCTTCAATGAGGGTCTGTGTAAATAACAGATGATCTTCTGTTTCTTTTCTAAAACAGTTTTATTGGAATTTCATGCACATGATATAATTCAATCATATCAAGAAGAGGCATATACCTGTCTTGATTTTATCTGCAGTAGGAGCAGCTTGCCTGCCACTACCCCTCATCCCCTAAAATTTTTTGCCAGTGCCAAATTCTTCTCCACTCATCCCTTGGTCAGGAATGCCTCCCAGCTGATGAGGTGTCCCATCTGTGGTGCAGAAACATCCTAGACACTGACAGAAGAGCGCTTCAGCAGCTTGGCATCCCTACATTCCCTGACTTGATTGATCCCTAGTCACAGCTTCCAAACCAGCATATCTCAAAGGACATTGACACAGCAGCCAAGCTCATTGGGGCTGCCACAGTTGGAGTGGCATCTCTGGAGCCTGCATTGGGACTGGGTTTGGGAGCCTCATCCTTGCTTATGCCAGGAACCCTTCTCTGAAGCAGCCGCTCTTCTCCTATGCCATCCTGGGCTTTGCCTTCTCGAAGGCCCTCGGGCTTTTCTGCCTGATGGTGGCCTTCCTCATCCTTTTACCATGTGAAGGAGCCATATCTACCCCCCACATTTCTCTGTCCCAAGTCTCTCTGCCCAAAATTTCCCTTCCCTGCACCTCCCCGGACAGCCTGGGGAAAATAATTGGCTCAATGTTTGACAGAGACAAATAAATACTGTATTAATAAAGATGCTTCTTTTTTAAAAAAAGTGGGGGGCATACAATCATCATCACTATCGATTAAATTTTTTCTTCCTTTTGTTCATATCATTACATTTTTGGCAAAATGTACACAGGAAAACATTCTCCAATTCAACCACTGTTATATGTACAATTGAGTATCTTTGATGATACTTTTCATGTTTGCAACCATTATTGATATCCTTTTCAAAATTATCCCATCACCAATAATATAAACTGAATTCCCCCTAAGCAACAACCATTTCACCTTCACCCATGGTAACCATTGGTCAAGCTTTGTTTGTTTTTATATAGTTTTAAAAATAGATGTATATAATATTCACATATCAGGCTTCAAAGAACAAAAAAATCATATAATTGGGTGCATACCTCCATGATACAATCACCGAGGACAAACAGGTGCATATGCAAATGTGGTGAACAAAGCTGATGGTGCCGGCTATCAAAAGAGATAGTGTCTGGGGTCTTAAAGGCTTGAAGGTAAACAAACGGCTATCTAACTCAGAAGCAACAAAGCCCACATGGAAGAAGCACACCAGCCTGTGTCATCAAGAGGTGTGCAAGGGATCAGGTATAGGCATCATAAGAAAAAAAAAATCTTACCAGAGTGAATGAAGGGGAAAGTGCAGAGTGGTGACCCTAAGCCCATTTGTTGGCCACTGTAGATCCCCTTGCAGAGCGGTCTAGGGGAGGACTTGAGTCAGTCAGGGTGTGATATAGCACTGATGAAGAATACAGCTTTCCTCCAGTTCATAAATGCTTCCACCCCTCCCTCCACCCCACCCCACCCCACTACCATGATCCAAATTCTACCTTGCAAGTCTGGATAGAGCAGAGGATGTACACTGGTGCAGATAGGAGCTGGAGGCACAGGGAATCCAGGGAGGATGATACCTTCAGGACCAGGGTGTGAGGGGTGACACTGGCAGGGTAGAGGGTGAGTAGGTTGGAAAGAGGGAACCGATTACAAGGCTCTACATGTGACCTCCTCCCTGGGGGACAGACAAAAGAAAAGGGGGTGAAGGGAGACTCTGAACTGGGCAAGATATGACAAAATAATAATTTATAAATTGTCAAGGGAACATGAGGGAGGAGGGAGCTTTGAAAATGATGAGGGCAAAGAATGTACAGATGTGCTTTATACAATTAATGTAAGTATGGATTGTCATAAGAGTTGTCTGAGTCCCTAATAAAATGTTTTTTAAAAATAGTATTAATTTACATAGATGTTTAAAATGTTGTACTATATGTATATATGCAAATATATAATAATGAATTCTTTGGTTCTCTCCCCATCCCACATTCATTGTTTGCTCCCGAAAGTTCCTCACCCTTCCTACTCCTCTACTCCCCTAGGGCCCTATAGACCATTGCATCAGTTATTGTCTCTAGGGATCCACGCCTTCTGTGCTTTACAAACTTTGAAACCCAATAGAAACAACAAAAAACAAAACCAAAATAAAACAGCAAGAAGAAAATAATAATAATATAAAGATAAAAATGAAAATGAAGAACAAAGAAGGAAAGACTACCATCAATATTTTAAAGTTCAGCAAAAAAAAAATCCTGTCATGGAACAAGTGAGAAATGCTTTACCTTAGAGCAAGTACAGGTTGGATCGAGAGGTAGGTCAACTGACCAATTGTCATATTATGATGCCATGGTCTGATCCACCGTGATCAAGTTCGCAGTTCTCTGTCTGAGAGTAAAGCTTTTCAAGGGGATCTGCCAGAGGTTTAATATGACTAAATATTCTTCAGATGGATTTTTTTGAGTTCTCACTGTTCACCTACCCTTCGACAAATGGGATGTTCATAATTTGAGCTCTGAAGGTTTTTCCTTCATCACATTTGAATTGTCACTATCTTTGGGTCACACATGCTGGTGTGCTTCTTCATTGTGGACTTCCTTGACACCTGACTTAGATGGCTGCTTGAAGACAAGCCATTTAGATCCCAGATAATTGATACCCTGGTACCATCGCTTTCTTCACCCCACTTTGCTGTAATGCCCTTATCTTCATTGATTTTTCAATGAAGGTAAGTATTGAGCAGAGCCATGTTAAGATCCTGTACCCAGAATATGATCACCTAGAGGATGGATCTAGCTAAATCCTGTCATATACCATGGGCACCTCTACCTAGTGCGTGGAAAGTGAACATGTGAAACTCCACAACTATGTTAGTCTGGGTGGACTAGGGAAAAAAATTCACAGACATTCATATGTGTACAAGAGAGAACTTTATATCAAAGAGAAATTGTACATTAAGAAGGCATAACCGCCCAGTCCAGTTCAAGTCCATAAGTCTGATATTAGCCCAGATATCTGACACCAGACTATAAATTCTTCAGACTCATGCAACACATGCAATGATGCCGAATGCATGAAGAGCACATGCCAGTGGGTGCAAAGTCTTGTGGATCCAGTGGAGATGGGTGGAAACATCTCAAAGCTGTTAAGAGTCTCCACGTGGCTCCTTCAGCTCCAGGGCTCTAGCGTAGCTCCTTGTGCATTGTTGACAGGAATGTCTCACAGGGCATGAGACTGTGTCCTGCCTCCAGCGAGCTATTTTTCTCCTCAGTGCCTCCAAATGATGTCATCAAACTGCAACCAGATTGACAGACTAAACTCCATCCCTTCATCTTAAGTCTCAAATTGACAGCAGATTATACAACTACCACAGCAACCATGGAGGCAGATAAAGAGCAGGACAGGAAAAGCGAAGTAGGTACCTTCTCTATTTGTTTTGTACTCTACTCTTATTTGTATCTTTATGTCATTATAATTTTTCTTTATGTTTAATTATATCTTTGCTTTTAATTGTTTTTGTTATTATCTCCAAGTTTGGAAGTAAAGGAGTGGATGAATAGAGACCATAACTGAGGCAATGGTTTATATGGAAGGGGGAGGAGTAATCAGTGGATCTGTGAAGCAGGAGGGAGCATTAAGCTTATTTTGAAAATGGGCATACAACTTTTTTTAGAAGTGTTTTAAGTATGGAAATGTGAATGTTATATCAGGAAAAGAAAGAAAGAAAGAAAGAAAGAAAGAAAGAAAGAAAGAAAGAAAGAAAGAAAGAAAACGATCTATGGTTACCATGTGTGAAGTGGGAAGAGATTTGGCTTAGGGGGGCATTAAATTAAGTTTAACTGCAGTGAAACAATATGCAGGGGGATAAAAATAATGGTTGTACAACCTGAAAAGAATACTCAATGGCACTGAATTACACATGTAGAAGGCGTTGAATCGGTGAAAGTTTTGTTGCATACAGTTTTGCAAGTATGTGAAATATATTACATGAATAATGATTACAGAGGGGGAGAAATTGTTCTATAATTGACTGTGGTAAAGATTATACAACTCTTCTTGATATGGTTGAAGTATTGAATTATATAAGGGGGAAAGTTCTAATAAAAGTGTTTTGTTTTGAAGTGGATGCTCAGAAATGTTCATCATTTTACCTTCCACTTTAACTCAACAGCCTGCACATCTCATGGGCTACCCTTGTCCTAAGGGTAGAACTGGGCTGCCCAGAGAGAAAGTGGAACATTCCTAGGAAAATAGTATCCCCAGGAATTCCCTTCATTATGGCTCACACCTCAGGCCAACTGTCTGCATTTCTACAAATCTACCCATGGTTTTCAGGAAGAAATTGTTTGTCCACAGTCAGTGCAAATGATGAAGGGTAGAGATTGACCTCACAGAACACAGGTCAGGAAAATCCCCTCTAGAGGCCATTACTGCTCCTACTCAGAGCCATCCTCTTTCTGCTTCCACAAGCACAGCACACGTGGATCGCCTACAGTAAAATAAGGTAACAGAGCTCCAAGTCACACATGAAAGTCAGGTATCTTAGGCCTTCATCCTTACCATGTTAATCAGAGATGCCTGTGGAGGTGACACCCTTCTGGATTCTTCTTGGTGACATGAATGTCCTACCCTGTAAGCACCTTCATGTCAAAAGCAGTTCTTTTCATCTTAGAATGGTTTTAAATTATATTTCCCCCCGTATTCCTAGGTGTGATCGTGCAGGTAGAGCTGCTACAGACCAGTCATGAGTTGGGAAAGCTATGTGCTATGTCTCAAAGTGCTATGTCTAGCTTCCAGGTCTGAAAATATCAATGTTTCTAGATCTAAAAGGCTCTGGGAAACACGACCTGTGTTAGGTGGCACAGAAGCCTTGTGATGAGTCTTAGCAACAACTCAGTTTTCACATATTGATGCATTGCAACCACTATAGCTCAACCAGCTGCATGTGTTTTAACAATCTGAAACCTGAGGACACTGACATGTAAAATGTAGGAAACGTACTAGGAGACACAATGAAGGCTTAATGGTCAAACATCTCAAGCATCACAACCCTAATTGGGCAGCAGAGGGAGCTCAGGGTACATGGGACACAATCTTTGCCACAGGAGCAGGTGCAGGGGGTGCCAAGTGTTTCTTTGCTCTTGTGTCTGGAGTTTTCCAATTCACCCATGTGGAAGAGCACTTCAAGGAACCTTCAGCAACTAGGTTCGCATGCCTCTTATTTTCCTGGAGGGCAGATCCTAAAAATTAAAAGCCCATATTCTTCCTCAGAAGACAGGGGAGAAAGAAATCACACTTGGGACAAGTTGAAATCAATCCCAGAAGGACTGGTAGTCTCTCTATGCCGTTAAATTCTGACCTCCATGTGCTTCACTCAACACAATCAGTTTCTCTCCATCCTAATTATTTTTTCCAAATTACTTTAGGTTGAAATTGTATGTGTGTGAATCCCAGCCCAAGTATCTCCTGTGAAGAGAAAACCAAACCAAACCTGATTTTACCATTTCTGAAATAATTGACAGTTGTATATTATTTTTGTCAATATTTATTATTTTAATAGGTAATTATTCTCTTGAGAAAAACATATCCTTTAACCAGGATTTGTCAAATTATTTTTTTTACATTTTATTAGGGGCTCAAAAAACTCTTATCACAATCCATAAATATACATACATCAATTGTATAAAGCACGTCTGTACATTCTTTGCACACCAGCCTGTATGATCATGAGGTGTACACGTGATCATGTATCAGACATCAATGACCCAGAACAAAATAATATCTTTGTGAATGAAGAAGAGTGTGCAGTGGAGACCCAAAGCCCATCTATAGACAATTGGACATCCCCTTACAGAAAGGTCACAAGAAAGAGAAGAGCCAGTCAGGGTGCACTACAGCACCGATGAAACAAACAACTTTCCTCTAGTTCTTTAATGCTTCTCCCCCCACTATCATGGCCTCAATCCTACCTTATAAATCTTAGTAGACCAGAATATTTACACTGCTACAGATAAGATCTCGCAACACAGGGAATCCAGGACAGATAAACCGCTCAGAACCAACAATGAGAATAGAGATATCAAGAGAGTAATGGGAAGGTGGGAGTAGAAAGAGGAAATCAATCACAAGGATTGACATAGAACTCCCTCCCAGTGGGACAAACAGCAGAAAAGTAGGTGAAGTGAGACAGCAGACAATGCAAAATATGAAAATCATAATTTATAATTTATCAAGGTTCATGAAAGAGGGAGAGTGGGAGAGGGAGGGGAAAATTAGGAACTGATATCAAGGGCTCCAGTACAAAGCAAACGCTTTGAAAATGATGATGGCAGCATATGTACAAATGTGCTTGACAATGGATGAATGCATGAATTGTGATAAGAGCCCTAAGAGCCCCCAATAAAAGTATTTAATAAAAAAGAAAGCATTAGTATTGTAAAGCATAATACCTAGATTTGGAGAGCACAATCAACTCCTCAAGCATGGGAGACTTCCTCTAGTTTTTGGAAGATGCCCTGGAAACGACCCGATGTGTTATGCAAATTCACAGACAGCATTGGCTTCTCTGGGTATGTAGAGACCTTCAGCATCTACAGAACTTCTAAGTTTAACTCAGTACCTTAAAATTCTTGGTGTGCAAAAGATTTGTGAAGGGAAGGCAAGCTTGATTCAAGGCAAGACAAACCTGCAGGGAAGGAGCGAGACTCAGGAGCCGCTGTCATATTCAGCTCAAGGGGACAATTAAGGGAAGGTCTAGAAGGGGCTGGGGAGGGTTTTACTTTTAGCATATGAATTTTCTTTTCCAAAAGATAATTTAAAAGAGAATTAGACAAGGGAAGCTTGTGTCAGATTAAATATATATTTCTAGGGGAATATTTATTTAACTGCATCAAGAAATGAATAAGCACCACACTTAAGGGGTGGAGAGGAGGAGGGCACATTTCAAGGCACTGTCTCTAACTGTAGGTTGACATTTCCATTAAGTCAATTCTTTCTCATAACAACCCTATAGAATAGGGCTGCCCTTGTAGGCTTCTGAGTCTATAAATCTTCATGGGTGTGTAGAGAATTCTTCCCCCTGCAGAGCCATTGGAGATTTAGAATGACTGACCTTGCATTTAGCAGCACACTGCATAATGAACCCCACACGCAGGGCTTTCCAAGATATCTAGAACATTCTTATCTACTCTTGGAGTGACTCTCTTAGAAGTCATTCAACATTACTTATGACTATATAGGCAGAAGGTATGCAAATAGACCCCTCCCCTGCTGAGGAAAACCATCCAAGTCCCAACTCTGAAGCTCTTGGACAGTTGCTCCACCTCTGGAATTCCAAGGTACCCCCATTCAAGACTGAACAAATCAAGTCACAGTGGAATCTCTATTGAGCTCAATTTTCCTTTTTGGAATTTCAAAAGATGCTTTGATGCAGAGATAGTGTGCATGAGGGGGCATGAGTGAGAGGCAGTAAATATGATTTTCAGGATCAGGATGTCTGTGTGTTTGCAGGTGTCCAGTGTGAGGTGGAGCTATGGCATCTGAGGGAGACTTGAGGCAGTCGGAGGCTTCTCTGATATTCTCCCGTACAGTCTCTGCATTCATTGCCTGTATTTATAATATACACTGGATCTGCCTAGCCCCAGAGAAGGGGTGGCAGTGGGTTTCATACATGAATAGTGTTGGTAGGACTCTCCAAAGGGCCAATTCACCATCTCCAAAGACAATGGTAAGGACATACTATAACTTCAAATGGACAACCTGAACTTCAAGGACACAGTTTTGTATTTCTGTGCAAAAGATGCACAGTATGGTAGTTACATAATCTGGTGTGAATTTGGGACTTCAGAGGATAAAGAGGGAAGGGTTGGAGTCTGTCAATTGGATCATAGCCAATGAAGCCTCTGCGTGGGCATGGCCTTCTGAGAATTCTGGGAAATCCCGTATTCCATCTTGGAGGTGGAAGAGAGACTCTCTAATCCCTGGGAGACACCCTACTGACAAGGGTGACTCTCTGTGAGACATCCCTGAATAGAAGCCACATGGACCTACCCCATGCAGCCCTGGGTTCTGGAAAAGCCATGTAGAGACCCGTCTCCGCTGAAAAGCTTACAATGCCACTGGATCCAAAGACTTTCTGCCCACTGGCCTGTGATCATCTTGCATTCTGGATCATTGCATGTATTTCATAAGTATGAAGAGGAATTTATACATTGGTATCCGACACATGGGCTAATAATGGACTTATGGGCTTGGACCTAACTGGGGTTAAGATGCTTTCTAAATGTACAATTGCCCTTTATATTAAATCTCTTATACACAGTATACGTGTGTCTATGGATTGGTTTCTCTAGTCTACCCAGACCAACGCACACAGTGAGGAGAAGTCAGAGTTAACCCAGACATGAATGTACCCTAGTGGAAGAGGTTAGGCTGCAGGAATCCCTCAGGATCTGCAGAGCACAGGACTCAGACCCAGGAGCAGGTCCAAATGGAGCTTCACTACTGGCTTCCTGTTGTGTCTGGGGATTCTTCTCCTTCTCAGCATCCCTCAGGGAATCAGTGCATCTCCTCCCGTCTTTCTGAAACACTCACCCAATCTCCCTCTGATGATAGGATGATTTCAAACTTAGCTTGTTTCGTTTTTCCCTTGAATTGTCTCAAATTTCCCATGTAATTGGTAATTCGTGCATCTAGGACAAATTCTGTTCAAATCATTGGCTTCATCAAAAACTTTATCCCTTGCTTTCAATAACCCTCCTGTATTCCCTCCTTCCTCGGGATAACAGTCCCTGCTGTGCAAAGGATCTCACTTTATTATCTTTGTGTGTGTGTGTGTATATATATATATATATATATATATATATATATATATATATATATATATATATATATATATATATATATATATATTTCCAGACAACATACTACATGAACTTACCACCAGTAGCCCAATCCTAGATCAAGTCACCTCTCTCCATTCATCCAAATGGAGACTTTCTTCTCTGAGTTCATTCATTTTATTCATTCACAGCTCCTGTCTGTCCTTGTCCACCACAGGCTAATTTGAGAGTCAGTTTTTTTCTCCAAAGGCTGTTTAATTTAGCAGTTGTGCATATTGATACAAGAGTAGGAAAAGGGAGATAAGACACATTTTATGCTTAGTCTCAACATGCCTCCCCAGACCTCACCTCCCTTCCTGCCCTATGGCCCCTTGTGCATGGGCTATAAGCATCCTATTCTGTACAGGGCACCCACAGGTTCCCTTCAAGTTCTGTCAGAATATCCTTCTCTAGAGACATGCCCAGGGACTGATTTTCTGTCAATCAGTACTGTGACTGCTGTAGTTATGATCACATATTTCTGAGTCAGGCACACACAGAGGGAAAGGCTATGGGAACCCAGACACATACACCCATACAGGGAGAGGGCGGGGCTCAGGGGTCACTCAAGCCCACAGATAACAGGGACCCTCAGGGGAGAAATGTAGAGGAGCCTAAGAAGGATTAGTTAAATTAGGTACCTATTTCCTCTACCTGCAGAGAAAATGTCTCTGCCACACACCTCCACATCCTTGTAGCTCAGTGTATATATTCTTGTATGCACTTTGTCTGTTTTTTTGTATGTGCTAGTACACATGAACTACTCTGTGCCTTAATATGTTATACTATGTGACAGAACTTGTAGTCTGTTCTGCATTGATTCTATTATTATAATTCTAGTATATTTTAGTGTGTCTTTGTGGGTTTTTTCTTAAGTAAATGCATGTATATTTATTAATCTGAGGGTATTGTATGAAGATTTGTTAGTTCTAGTATATGTGCTGATTTGTTCATAGTAGGCATGTGTATGTTAATATGACTGTTAAAACACAAATGTCATTATGTGAGTTTCCTGCTTGCGTGTGTTCAGTCCAACCCATGTGAGCTCTTCAAACTTTATGAGCTCACATCTCCTTGAATAAAATACTTTATTGAGTGTTAAGAAATTACTAAGCTTGGGGGAATCCATTAGAGGCCCATAGTAATATGCACAGCAGAGTACGCTAATCAGTGAAACTTCTTTTTAAAGTGGACAATAAGAAACAGAAGGACATGAACAGCAAATCCTAGAGATGAACTAGTCAATGCAGAGACATCCTTAACTAGGAAACAGGCCCAGAGGGATGTTTATTTTGTCCTCTCTGAAGCTCTTGTGTTTATGGATGGCAATGATAAAGCCTTTGTAAAAGAATGCACGCTACACTCAAAGGATGTCTAGTTGTAGGTACATGGGTGATGCCAAGAGCCAACGTGAATGCAGAAGTTTAAAGGTAAATGAGATGGATCAAGGAAAAGGATGACTTATCTTCCATCATCTTTGCCCAGAGAATGGGGTTCAAGCTCTCTAAATAAGGTTAACTGATGAAAAACAACACAAACTATTGGAGAGGGCTTACTCCTATTCCTTTCAAACAGCTAAAAGAACTCAAGGTTGCTTGTGCCCAATATGGCCCAACTGCCTCTTTTACTCAATCTTTATTAGATACACTTTCCTTCGAGGTGCTTCCCGCCGCAGAATGGAAACAATTGGCTTTTGAAAATGCAAATACTGCCTGCCAGGCAGCGCTGAGACCTTTTGGAAAAAAGGGCAACCTGTCCGATTATATCAGACTATGCTCAGACATTGACCCTTTCTTTACTCAGGGGCTTGCGATAGCAGCTGCTTTGTAAGGAAAAACAGTAAAGGAGGGTTAATGATACTATGGAACTTATGGGAGCCCTGCAGGCTGGGCTCCCTTCCCCCTCTGCTATTCCAGCCAATACATATAAGATCATTTTAGATTTAAAAGATTGTTTTTATACCACACCCTTGGATCCAAAATATTGTAAAAGATTTGCCTTTAGTGTCCCTTCCACCAACTTCAAAGAGCCTATGAAGAGATATCATTGGCTTGTTTTGCCTGGAGGAATGGCCCCAACCCGCTATTAATATGGGGAGGAGGGCATGTTTGGGTTTTTACACAGGATGCTGATGGAGCATGGGGGCTGCCTGAATGGTTGGTGCAGCTTGCAAACCATGCAGATGGTAATTTGCCTCAGAGTGCTTCTGGGGACATGGCTCAGTGAGAAGTACTAGGCTTAAGTTTCTGATCCACCACTCTTACTTCCTGCTGTCTGGGAAGGTCTGGAAATCAAGATGTGGGTTAATGACTCACGCCCTCCCTGTACAAAGTGAAGGAAATGTTATTCCACCCACTCCACAGTCTTTTTCCTCATGTAGATTAGAGATTCAAAAGAATAATAAAACCATATTGTGGAGATCATGTCTCACAGACAAGCCCATCAGCTATAACGTCACAAAAGAGAGATATATCATCGATTGGTCTGTCAACCAGGACAATACTCAAAAAAAAAAAAAAAAAAACACTGCCAAATGGGAAAAGGGGCTGTCTGCAGGACTTTGGTGGTCAGACTTGGGTTTTCCACAAACTCAGTGGTGGAAAATAGGGGCTGCTTAGGGGGACATGAAGCTTATGGGCCCTACCTCCAGACCACAGGGAAATGTTACTGCCTGCGTACCATCGCCTTATGTACTTTTGGCAGGGAATATTACTATAGATCATGATGATTCTAAGTTTGACAGGTCTTGTAATAACTGCAATTGGTCTAATTGTATTACCTGGTCCCCTGAAGGTATTGTCATCGCCATTTTATATCAACCTTCTTTTGTTATGCTGCCAGTGAATATTACTGGGCCTTGGTATTCAGAAAGAGGGTTACAGGTATTAGAAGAGACTGAAAAAGCATCAACCAGATTTAAGTGTTTTGTAGGTTTGCTTATAGCAAGTATTTTAGCTATATTAAGTTTAGTTGCTACTGCTACTACTGCAGCAATTGTACTTTCACAAATCTTACAAACTGCCCACTGTGGAAATGAATTATCCAAAGATGTGACTAATGTTTTGGGTACTCAAGAAGATATAGACAGGAAGTTAGAACAAAAAGTAAATGCTCTTTATGACATGGTCATGTATTTAGGAGACGAGGTGCAGGGGCTTAAGGCCAGGTCTAGTCTACAGTGCCATGCTGTACATACATGGATCTGTGTTACACCTAAATTGTACACTAACAGTCAGTATAGCTGGATTAAAGTGTAGAATCATCTTCAAGGTACTTGGCACAATGCTAATGAGTCTTTAGATTGATTACAACTCCATCAAGAAATATTAGCCATAAAAGATGCTAAGTCTCTTTATGTTGATGTCGACAAGGTTGCTGAGGATTGGCTCCAGCATTTTCAAGATTCTTTCCTTTCGTTAGGAAATCTCAGAGGCCTACCTCATATGCTTTTTCTCTAGTCACAGCGGGAGTGTGTGTATTGTTTATCTTATGCATACTCCCTATGATACTGCACAAGGTTATGGTTGAATTATTGGCTTTAGGAACAAAATTACAGGAAGTACACCTGCATACTTCACTCCCTCCCCAAACAGGAGTATAAGGCAGAGGCTGGTTAGTCAGACGGGTAAAATCGAGTCTGAGTATTCCAACCTAAGACAGGTCATAGTCTCCTGCAGACAGTGACTGATGACGGGTAAGGGCGATTTCAGGACTTCACAACCTAAGACAGACACAGTGATCTGCTGACGTTTTGAGTAAAGACGTCTTCAGTAAATAAAAAAGCGGGGGCTGTTGAAGGCCATTAAGACTCAGCTTTGAAACAGCTGATAAGTCTCATGAACTATGTATCAGTGTTTGCTGATTTCTTCTGTGACTTTACGTTTTGAACATACTGTTAAGAACAAGAACAACAACAACAAAAAAAGAACAAGAAAGTATGCAAAGTCTGGGAAGATAGGTTGTTTAATTTTCTCAGGGATGTCTGCCTTGGCAGAAGACAAAATTGCTATGTGTAGCAAATGTGCTTGCTTAACAATGAGATAATAAACCCCGGGTTGTTTCTGCATGGATAAAAGGAGTATGTAAAACAAACCCGAAGCTTCAGTATTCACTGTTGCCCTCCCAATACTTTTAATCTCTTCTTTTTACCCTAATAATCATGCCCCCTCTTTCAGGACGGTTTGACTCCTGAGCTGGCTCCGACAGCCCCTCCTTGTTCAAAATTCTTAATCTAAAGCTTGAGTAAATTTTAACTCCTTCCAGAAAAAAATTGGTTGGTGTATAGAAAAAAGACCAAACAAACAAATATCCTGAATACTGAAAGTATAACAGTCAAGAGATCAATCATTGCATTAGATAAATCTGCTGAACAATGCCTCTTTAGAGTATTGAAAGGAAAAGATATTACCTGGAGGACTGGTTTCACCTGACCAAAGCAGGCTATTGTCAATTGACTCTTGTGCATTTGAAAGATGAACAAAGGAAGGCTGAAGAAGAATGAATATATTAGAATTGTAGTTCTGGACAAGAATGTCCCACATACCATGGACATGCAAAGGACAAACAAGTCTGTTTTGGAAGATGTAATGTCAGAGTGCTACTTAGAGGCAAGGATGGTGAGAGTTCATATTATATACTTTGGACATATATCAGAAAAGATCATTCCTCGAAAAGGATATTTTGTTTGGTAAAGATGACGGGCAGTGAAAAACATGAATCCCACTACCAAATGGATTAACAAAGTGACTGCGACAAATGGTTCACCAAACCCGAAGAATGATATTCCTGCTCAAATTGCCTAATGCACAGAGAGGACCATAGGGCCATCCCAATCACAAGACACGGCATCCCTTAATGACCCACAGCGCTATGAGGGACAACACTGTGGCACACTGTGGGAAATGTGCTCGATCTGACTTCACCACACTGGGGCAAAACTCTAAGGGCATGCAACAGAGCAGCAAGAGGAGCAAAGCAATGAAGTGCCCGGGAAATACAAAACAACAGACTGAGTGGCCAAGGCATGGTACCACATCAGACTCAACCAACAGTAAAATACTCCTAATGATCAACGAACAAACCTGGAATGATTCTTAAGTCTTTTCTCTTTTTTCCCGGTGGTTGCTTCCTTTTTTGTTGTTGTTGTTATTTTGCTCTGTCTTGTTTCTGTGCTTATTATTGTCTCCGCATGTCTATCTAGATAAGATTGGCAGGATAAACACACCAGAGGAGACAACAATGGGGCTGATGGTTCTGGGGGGGGGGGATAAAGGAAACAGGGAAGTGGGGGAAAGGAAGTGGCTGTAAGCCTGGGGTCAAGGGCACAAGTGATCTAAAATCGACGTTGAGGAGAGTGTAGGATGCCTGGTAGGGCGTGATCAAGGGCAATATAATGAGAGGAATTACTGAAAACTGATGAAGGCCAAACATGATAGTGGGACAAGAGGAAAGTAAAAGGAAATAGAGGAAAGAAGTAGGAGACAAAGGGCATTTATAGAGTTCTAAATACAGTCATTTACATATGTACACATATATATGACAAAAGGGTAACATATCTATGTAAATATATTTAAATTTTAAGTATAAAAGTAGCAGATAGACACTGGACCTCTACCCCATTACTCTCTCAATGAAAGAAGACTTTGTTCTAATAACCTGGCATTCCATGATGCTCAGCTTCCTGACACAATCGATTAAGACAAACTGGTGCAGAAGCAAATATGGTGAAGAAAGTTGATGCTGCCTGGCTATCAAAAGATATAGCTTCTGGGGTCCTAAAGGCCATCAAACTGAGAAGCTACAAAGTCCACATGGAAGAAGCACACAAGCCTGTGTGATCATGAGGTGTCAATAGGATCAGGTATCTGGCATCAGAGACACAGAACAAAAAATCCTATCAATTTGAAAGAGGGGTAGTGTGGAGTGAGACCCAAAGTCCATCTGTAGGCAATTGGACACCCCCTTACAGAAGGGTGTGTTACACAGAAACAAAACCAGGACACTTGTGAATATATATAGATATGTGCATACATACATCTATTACATATACAATATATAATCATTATATATAAAACCATTATATATAATCATTATATATTATTATATATTCTATATAATGGATAGACATATAAAGCACAAAAGAATATAGCAGCTAATTTGTTCACACAGCTGTCCAGAGTGCTCAGTTCAACTCACTTCCGTGAAACATTTAATATACTGGAAGTCCTTCAACTCATGAGGGCCACTGGGTCCAAGGTCAAGCAAGCAGACAGGTGAGTCTTATGTACGGCAATGCAGGCAGTCTGGACACAGGCAGCAAACAAAGGGCAGATCATCAACAAAGAGCAAGAAGATAGGATCCAACAGTCCCAACCTCAAGTGATGCATACATCAGCAACATGATGAAGCACTTCTCAAAGGAACCTCAAGCTCTAGCGACATGATCCACAGGTTGTTAGGCCAACACTTAGTGTAGCTCACAAGTTGTGGCAGAGAACTAGCAGGCGCACCCTGATCTGATGAGAAGAGTGCAAGAGAGAGAGAGGCACGGTTTGCCTAGCCCTTTATCTCTTTGCCCTCCAATAAAACTGCAACATTATTTATACCATGTTCCTATGAGCCAGGTTGGCACAATAAACTAACCTATCAGAATGGGTCACAAGGATGAGCCAGTTAGGGTTCAGTATAACACCTATGAAACATACAACTTTTCTCTAGTTGTTTAGTGCTCCCCCACCCCACAATCATGACCCCAAATCTACTGTACGACACTGGCTAGACCAGAGAATGCACATGGGTACCGAAAAGAGCTAGAAACACAGGGAATCAAGGGCAGATAAACCCATCAGGACCAATAATCAGAGTGGCAATACCAGGAGAGTAAGGGGTAGGTGAGGGGTGAAAGGGGAAATGAACACAATGATCTACATATAACCCCTTCTCAGGGGGATGGACAACAGAAAAGTGGGTGAAGGGAGACATCAGACAGTATAAGACACGAAAAAGCAATAAAAAATTATAATTTATCAGGGCTTCATGAGGGAAGAATAAAATGAGCTGATACAGCGCTCAAGTAGAAAGAAAATGTTTTGAAAATGATGATAGCAACATGTACAAATGTGTGTAACACAATTGATATATGCATGGATTGTAATACAAGCTGTACAAGCCCCTGATAAAATGAGTTAAAATAAATAATTTTTTTAAAAACATGCGTTCATCCTCAATTATGAGGATGGCACAGGAGAGTGCAATGTTTTGTTCTGTTGTGCAATGGGTCCCAGTGAGATGGCACTGACTCAATGACAGCTGATATGACAACAGTCTCAGAAACCACAAATATACACCCAGCGCAAACACAAAGACATTAGTGTGTTATGTTTACAAAAGATATTATTTCTCTCATGAAAAAAAGGGAAGAGGTTTCTTCAGTTAAAAAAAGTTGGAACAAACAAGGTGACAACAAAATCACTGAGGCATTTCCACCCCTCATTAGTCCATTCTTTTGGTGAGCTGAAGGCAGTTCTCTAAGGGCCTCACAGCATGCCAGGTGGCAGAGTACTTTCAGGAACATGGGCTCTAGTCTAAAACAACACACTCACTAAGTGGTGAGCAGCTATTTGTCTGTCTAGGAAACTGTAAATCATGCAGTCCTGTACACTGAGGGTTCAGCTGGAAGTTCAGAGGATCCAGCAGAGCAAGAGACTGACAATAATTACTCACTGGATTGCAGGATGCTTAGAAGGTCTATAATCAATTGAATCAAAATAAAATTTCTTGAGAAACTTCCAGCCTAACTGTAAGATAGATGAAAACTAAAAATTCTGGCAGCTAGAGTATTCACATAAGATTAATAAGCACTTTTTTACTGTTTTGTTGCTTAAGTTCAACTTATTGGGTTCCAACATAACAATAGTTTTTAGAGAGCACTTAGTAACATTTTCTATGAGACAAGAAATAACCTGATACCCATGTCAGATGACGATATTTTAAGAAAACTATAGAAGAGTGTTGATAATGGATCTGAATGAAAAAATTATTTTTAAAATAGGAAACTGAGTCAGACAATATATTAAAATAAGCATGCATCAAGATTAATTCTAATTCATCCCAGAATTGATTTAACACAAGAAAATGAACACTCAAATATGCCTAGTGATGGGGGAAAAGTCAATTATCTAAATTGACACAGAATGAATAATAAACAAAGTAAAAAGCTTTTCATGTTAAAAAAACAACTACAAATCTAACATGAAATAGGTAAAACTCAATATGCTAATATACATTCTTGTAAAAAAAACTTTGAAAATGTCACATGTAAGAGAAAGAGAAAAAAGTTCACCCCACCACAGAATCAGGATAAACATACATATCCATTTTCACCACTCATATTAAAAATGATACTAGCTAGATTGATCAGAAAAAAGGAATTAATAAAAAGAAGAAAATGACTTCCAAAAAGAAGAAAAGAAAATTCCTTATTCATCATAAATTGAAGATGTCATGTAAAAAAGTTGCCAATTGAAGGCAAACAAGCGGCCATCTAGCTCGGAAACAACAAAGCCCACAGAGAAGTGCGCAACCTAAGCGAATACAAGGTGTTGAACGGACCAGGTGGCAGACACCTAGAACAAAAACCATCATTGTGTGATCACCTTCCTCTAATCTCTGGGGGATGGGCAATGGGAAGGTGGGTGAGGGGAGAGGCCTGGAAGTATAAGATAACATAATAATTTATAGACTATTAAGGGTTCATGGGGGAGGGGAGAGCGGGGAGGGAAGGGAAGGGATAAAAAGGAAAACGAGCTGATTCCAGGAACCCAAGTGGAAGGAGAATTTTGAGAATAACGAGGGCATTGTGATGAGGGTTGTATGAGCCCCAATAAAAAGATTTATTAAATTTTTTAAAAGTTGCCAAATAGGTCATAAATACTATATATAGGTAGTAAATGTTAAAATGTTCTAGGCAACATTTCAACACACAAAAATACTTGGTACTTAAATCCCTAATGATAAACTGCTAATCTCCAACTCCCAAACCATTAACCCTTACATATTAAGATGCTGACCATCTTTCAAACACACCTATACCCTTCTAAAACACAAGAGGAGGAGGAGGTGATGCTGTTTGCCAGAGAGCAGGGAGAGCCGGCCAGCCTGCCTGCAGGGCTAAAATGGGCAAAAGCAGTACTAGGAGATTTATATATGCAGTTAGCAGGTAGCACACATTTTGCCCTAACAAAACTACTGGTAAACATCCTTAGTCGTTATCAAAAAGGATACTACAAAAACATGTGTATGGTACACACACATGCACTTATGTACACACCAAAATCACATAAATAATGAAATTCAAAATAGATTTTTGTGTGTGTGAAATATTTTGAAACAATGATAAGATCTACAAAAATAAAATGGGATCCAACTCAACTATTCAAGTTTGTGAGACAGGTGGGAAAGCCTGGGGACCCCAGGGTGGGAGAGTGCCGACAGCGGGCCAGGGATCCAAACGGCATGCTGACACACAAGTGCACAATGTGAGCATCTCCAACCCATTTTCCTAACAGGACCTCCTCATTGACCACCTAGGTAGTGTCGAGAAAAACAAGTCCCCACTCAGTGGCTGGCCTACACACCTTTTCCAGCAGGTGGCTGCCCGGGGTTCAAGGCTAGGGGCGATCAGGGAATGTGGAGGCAGCTCCAATCATTCCCTCTCACCTCCTTCCTCTCTCCTGTCCTCCCTCCTCTCCTCTACTCCTGCCCCTCACCCCTCCACCCCCATCTTACAAGGAAGATTAGATCAAATCATCCGACATTGAAGGATTAAAAAGTGACATCACTATGAACACTTGGCCACCACAAGCCAGTTATCCCTGTGGTAACTTTTCCAACACTTCCTGCTGAAAACCCAACAGGTCAGAGGGATCTAGAGGTCCTTCTTTCATGGTCTAAATTCCTACTAAAAATCAAGATCCAGTGAGCTTCAACAATTTCTGCTCCAGGGGAGGTTTCTGTCCTCCCTCAGCTCGCCTTAGGACACCTACATTACCTTTACCAGGTGTACCGTCCCAGTCAAACAACCCACCTGACCCTGCTAAGTCCCTGCCTGCTCCAGGGAGGAGTCCCAAGGAGGCTGCAGCTAAGGCTCAAAGGGAGCACAGCAAGAAATGCCAATGCAGCGGCAAGGAGACCTACTGTGTGTTATGTGCACAAGATGCTCCAGTAGGTCCACTCAGACTCCAGTATCTCATTCAGGGCCATGAGCGTTGTGCACTCGTTGATCAAAGACACCTTTGGGCACATCGCCGACCAGGCATCTCAACTGGCACATTCCAAACTACTCCACCATCACAGCCTGCGACATCCTGGTGACCATGAGCCTGCTGCTGCCTGGACAGCTGGCAGAGGCGCCTTGGCCAAGGGCCCCAGGGTCAACGCCCAGTACACCAGCCCCAAATAAATTGTCCTTCAGCCTCACAACGTTCAAACGCCAAGGGCCCATTTCAGGGTCACTTCCAGTTTCATCCCCCAAATAGAGGTTAAACACCTTAGCATTACCTTGTTTTTTGGTTCCTTTGTTTCAGTTTGGTTTTTGATTCTTCTGTGCATAGTTTAGTTAGATTACTTTTGTGATGGAGAGCATCTTTCTTTCTTTTTAACACGTTTTGGGGCATTTAATCCACATATCCCACATAATCCCACAATTCAGCCTACTTAAGCATTCCACAATCACTACCACAATCGATTTAACATCGTCTATTTTCCCACTATGATTAAATCGCCTTTAAGCAGACTTATTAGTCACCTTCAGTTGTAGTGTTCAGTCCCCTCAATCCTTCATTCTTACTCCCCAAGTCCCCTCACCCTCCCCAACTCCGCCAGCGACCCACCCCGACCCCACCCAGACATCCTTACAGACACTCGCATGTTATTTCATCTCTAGGCATCCACTCCTTTTGTGCTTCACAAACTGAACCCAACAGAAACAATAAAGAATAGAAAGGAAATGAAATGGGAATGATTTTAAAAACCTTAGTAATATATAGATAGAAATAAAAACAAAGAGTAAGAAGAAAGGGCGGCCACCAATATTTTAAAGCCAGGGAAGACGTTTCTGTCACGGACCAGCAAGAGATCTTGCGCCTAGAACAGACTCTGGTCGGGTCCAGAGAGAGGTCAGCAGAACAAGATCCCGGGCTCACCTTTGAGCTGAGGAGGCGCAAGGAGTCTCGGGAGGAGGCATCGCTGTGCGGAAGGAAACAAGGGAGGGGGGTTAGGAGACCCGCAAAGAGAGAATCAGGGAACCCCGAAGCCCCAAACCCCAGCCGGGATCCCCTTTCTCCAACAGGGACTCCCACCATGAACCACAACCAATCTGAAAGCAGGGAAATAGGACCGGCCTTGGGGACACCCGCCCACCTCTCACCAAGAGAAGCGCTGGCAGGGTTCCTGGGGGAGAGAAAGGGCGCTTGCAACCTAGTCAGCTGGACTAAAACAGCCTCGCCCACACACATGTCCCGGAGCCCAGGGCCTCCCACCTGGGAGCGCCGGCAACAGGGTGCTCAGGCTGTGGGCGCTTCTCTGGCACCGCAAGCAGAGCACCAGACAGCGGCATCCTCGCTGTGAGCGGCAGTTCAGTATAAGACACCGCCACTTCCGGCCCTTTCTGGGCGTGACCCGGAGGGGGAGGAGCTAGCGGGGTCAGGGAGGAGTAGGGTCTCTGCCTTCAGTCCTCTCACGGCAGCTCTTGCCCCGCCCATTTCTGCTGAGGCACCAACACAGGTGCCTGGCAAGGGTGGGCGGGGCATGGCGGGCCTGGGACGGGGCTCGGGGAGGAGCCAGGGAGAGGCGGTCCGCGCCAAAGGGCCCACAGCAGTGGCTGAGACTCAGATAACAATGGCCGAGGCTCCAGTACTTTCCCCCATAGCAGAGAGCGTGTATGGGTGACATGGGTGAAATACAACAATGTACGTTGGGTGCGTAAGCCTGTGATCAGATTCCCCGGATGTGCATCCTCCTAACTAACTCCAAACACCCAACCATCCAATCCTGCCAAGGTGTTAATGGGTCTGAAGCAAGAACTTAGGGTCCTTGCTTAACCTTTACAGTGATGGTCCATTCTTTGACCTAAAGCACTATCGTGTATGACTGGTTTTGGGGAAAAGAGAAGTACCTAATGGCATGCACGTCTAGGTAAGTTATATGTCATTTTAACAAAATTTAAAAATAAACCTTCAGCAGGAGCAGTGAAAAGGGAATGGAGAAACGTAGATGGGAGAATGGTTGTTAAACGTAATGTCCATAGAGCTGGAATTTATACTATCTTCTTGTTTGATTTCACCGGGAAGCTTTGGGGATAGTTAAACATGAGAGTTATGTTCTTCTATGATGCTTATCATGATTCGTGCACTCTGCTAATTTAATGTATCACTCATTCAAGTTTCTATCAGTCCAAGAGGTCGTTATGGACAGTGGGGAAGACTTTTCCAAGTTGAGTGATCTGAAATTTAAATTTCCTACCTGCAGGTAACTCTTGGCTGCTGAGACTCTCAGAATAAGTGTTTTTGGGAAAGATCAAAGTGAACTATTTCCCGATTAACTTGCATCCAGAAACATTGTGCTTCTTTCATGCCTGTTATACTTGGGAATTCCTTTATGAAAGTTCAAGTCAGATTCCAAAGTTCCTGGCTGAAAATAGAGAAAGTTGATTTGTAACACTCGGTTATGTTTCCCAATATGGTCAGATAGTTCCCCAGGCTGTACAGAAAACTGTTACCTGACTTTATCAGGAATCCACAACATCACTTATCAGGCAATATTTTCTGAATTAAACTGGTTTATGTTCCAAGTTCTGCTGGAGCCACCTTATCCTTAGATCTGGGAAAACTTAGCCTAGGTTTTGCAACTAAAGGGTGACTTCTCTGGAAATACTTGCTGTGTTATACTGGGTAGACTAGAGAAACAAATTCACGGTCATTCAAATATGTGCAAGAAAGAGATTTACATCAATGACTAATAGATAACAAGAAAACATTTTATCCCAATCCAGATCAGCTCTAAACATCCGATATTAGCCCATATATCTGATAGTAGTCCAAAATTTCCCCTTCAGACTCACACAGCACATGGAATGATGACGAATGCAGGAAGACCGCAGGCCAGTGGGTGAAAAGTTTTGTGTATCCAATGGTGGTAGAAGCATTTAGTGCTGACATGGGTCTCGTGTGGCTGTTCTAGCTCTCCAAGTTACTCAAGAGCAGGAAGGTGAAGCAGAAAGAGAGGGTAGCCCAGCTCCAGGGAAAAAGAGTAGAAATTCCCAGAATCTACATGAGAAGGTCATGCCCACCAGGAGGCATCATCAAGCTGTGATCTGATTGACAGGCTACCCTCTACCCCTAGACTTATTTCCCAAGTTGAAATGAAACTATGTAGCTACTACACCTGTTTTCATGTGAGGTTTCCTGTTTCTGTGGATAAATCATTAACTTCCCTTTCCCCAACCTCCACCATAAAAACCTCATTGTCATCGAGTCAATGCAGACTCACATAGATACTATAGGACAAGGGGGAACTTCCCTGGTGAGTTTCCAAGAATGAAAACGTTTGCTGGAGTAGAACGCTCATTCTTTCTCCTGTGGTGTTATAGGTGGTTCCAAACTGCTAGTCTTAAAGTTAGCAGCCCAACTTCTACCCTCTTCACAAACAGGGGTTTGTTCATTCATTGTAGAGCCACCCACAATAGCATGCAACTAGAGTCCAAACGGTTTCTTAGTTATACAAGCCACATTCCAGTGGGTTGCTCACCAAAAATTAGTGATTGATCAGCAGAACGGGATGTGCATAGCCACTGCTACCAAGTGCTCCAAAAGTAATCCCTTTAGAAAATCCTGGAGAGAGTGGGAGAAAAATGGGGACCCAAACTCAGACTCACAAAAAAGACCCTCAAGGAATTGCTTTTGGTCACTTTCATGTCCAGAACTGAACTCACCCCCTGCTAGGCTAACCAGTCATGTAAGTAAGATCAAGGACAGGATTTAGCTCAGGGGGAAGAATGGAAACAGGAGAGTCTTGGACAAAGAGGACAGTGTGTTGTTGTTGTTAGTTGCCCTCAAGTAGGTTCCAGCTCACAGAGAACCTAGGTACAATCGGATGAAACACTCCCAAGTCCTGCTCCATCTCACGGTGGATTTTATGTTTGAGCCCATTGCTGCAGCCAATGATCCACACAAGGCTCTTCCTCTTTTCATTTGCCTTTTACTTTACCAGGCATGATATCATTTTCCCAAGATGGATCTCTCCTGATAACATATTCAAAGTACATGAGACAACATGTCACCATCCTGATTTCTGAGGATCATTAGCATGTGTGGTCAATGCTATTGTTAGTCTTGTTAATTCCTGTACAAATCTGCTTGAAACAATGGATGACTACATGAATTGTGATAAGAGGTGTAAGGGCCCCCAATAAAATATTTAATAAAATAAATAAAATTCCATGAGACACTTCTAGCCTAATTGTAAGATTTTTAAAGGTGCAGATTCTGGCAGTTATGAATAAATACCATTTTATTGTATTGTTATTTAAGTTCAAGTTATTTGGGAACTGAGTCAGACAACATATTAAATGTTGTCTGCCTCAGTTCTTAATATTAAAAAAAATTTTCTTGTAGCTCCATTATCAATATTGGTCTACATTTTCTTGAAGTATCATTATCTGACCCTGGTATCAGAATATTACTGGACTCATAGAATGTGTTATTAATTGTTGTCTCTCAACCATTGTTATGTTTGTACCCAATTAACTTGAACTTAAATAACAATACAGTAAAATGCCATGTTGTTAGAACAAAGTGATCTGGTGTTGAGGGCGGGCTGGAGCAGAAGCCCATAGTCCATCCACTTCCTCAATGTATGGCCATACAATTATATGTACATAAGTCAATATCTCTATTTTATGAATTAATATATTTATATATGTACACCCTTATGTTTATACCTCTATCCATAGTTTTGCTTCCTAGATCTTTTCTGTATTTTGTTTTACATTCCCCCTGTTCTACCATCACACTCACGCCTTTTCTGCCTCTTAGTAATGCCTCTTAGCTAAATTGCTATTGCTCCAACACCCCCAGAATCTCTAAGTCCTCCTCATTATTGATTTAATTTCCTAATTGTTCCTCTACCTATGGAATTGTTTGATAAGCACTCCCTTCCCCCACACTCCAAAACCAAGGCCCTCCAAAACCATTGCCTATATGGGTAGGCAAAACAACAAAAGCCGAAACAAAACAGAAAGAATAGATTGAATTATAAAGGGTGGAAAAACTAGCAAAAAACAAACAAACCCAACCCTAAAAACATACATAATCCCAGATCTGTCTGCTGACCTTTATGACTCTCTCCCCGCCGATCCTGGGGAGTTTAGGGAACTTCTCCTCCTAGCCTGAAGTCTACTTTTGTGGCTCCTCAGGGGCTTTATGGCTTGGCTTGGTTCCCATTGCTGACCTGTTCTGTTCCCTTATTGGTCCACCCCACTGTGGAGGGAGGTGGGGGTCAGACCAGGTTCACTCCACACCATGTATCCCCAGTATGGTCCTCTGACGATGTACTCTCCAGCCAGTGGACATCATTTCTCAAGCTGATGTTCGCCTTACTGTCTTGTCTGTGTGCCCAGGCAGATTTTTGCAAATAATGGTGATAAAAAAATTACCATTCATTGTTAATCCCATTCATTCTATTTATCTCCAAATAAGACACACATAATTAAGGAGACATAATTAAGCTAAACAATCTTTATAATTAATTAATTTGCTTTCATTGGTAATTATGCCCTGGGGTGATGCTGTAGTGCCCTCTTAGTATTCAAAAATTACAAACATGAAAAAATTTAACCAGTCTACACTGAAAGGAGGAAGAGAGAGAGAGAGGTGAGAGAGAGAGAGATCATTTATAATATTTAAGGGTGGTTATGGTTGAACAATGAACAATGAAGTTCGACGAGAGTTTATTTACTGTTGAAAAAACCTTGTTTGATAAATGGGATTAACTGGAAAAAAAGTGTCACCAAATATTACATTTTATAAATGCAATGAACACGCAGATCACGATGCTAAGCTCTGGGTTTTTGGGTGAGCTCTTATTGTAAGTTAAATATTGTACATGGTCTCTTACTTCACTTGGCTTTTGAATTCTCTCTGCGTACATTTTAGGTTCTTGTTTGCTAATATTTTCATGTGTTCACCTGTGTGCATGTGTGTCTGTGTGTGCAAGGCGTTCCCAGAGGTGCCAAGTGTTTCCTAAGAACACCTCCCACAGCAACTTCACCCAATCCAACCCGGGTTTATTCTGCCTTCATCTGGAACAGTAGTTCTCAACCTGTGGGTCGCGACCCCTTTAGGGGTGGAACGACCATTTCACATGTTTCTCCTGATGCATAACAGTAGCAAAATGATAGTTATGAAGTAGCAATGAAAATAATTTTATGAGGGATCAGTTTTCAGGCATCAAAGGACAAAAAATCATATCATTGGCTTCACACCTCCATGACACCATCGCCGAAGACAAACAGGTGCATAAGCAAATGTGGTGAAGAAAGCTGATGGTGCCCGCTATCAAAAGAGATAGTGTCTGGGGTCTTAAAGGCTTGAAGGTGAACAAGCGGCCATCTGGCTCAGAAGCAACAAAGCCCACGTGGAAGAAGCACACCAACCTGTGTGATCACGAGATGCCAAAGGGACCAGGTATAAGGCAGGCATCATCCAATATATCATAGTGAATGAAGGGGGAAGTGCAGAGTGGAGACCCAAAGCCCATTTGTTGGCCACTGGAGATCCCCTCACAGAGGGGTTTAGGGGAGGAGATGAGTCAGTCAGGGTGTGATATGGTACCGATGAAGAATACAGCTTTCCCCCAGTTCCTGGATGCTTCCTCCCCCAAACTACCATGATCCGAATTCTACCTTGCAAGACTGGATAGAGCAGAGGTTGTACACTGGTGCATATAGGAGTTGGAGGCACAGGGAATCCAGGGTGGATGATACCTTCAGGACCGGGGTGTGAGGGGCAATACTGGGAGAGTAGAGGGTGAGTGGGTTGGAAAGGGGGAACCGATTATAAGGATCTACATGTGACCTCCTCCCTGGGAGACGGATAGCAGAGAAAGGGGGGAAGGGAGAAATAGGACAGGGCAAGATATGACAAAATAATAATCTATAAATTATCAAGGGCTCATGAGGGAGGGGAGTGGGGAGGGAGGGGGAAAAAAGGGACCTGATACAAAGGGCTTAAGTGGAGAGCAAATGCTTTGAAAATGATTAGGGCAAAGATTGTAACGATGTGCTTTATACAATTGATGTATGTGTATGTATGGATTGTGATAAGAGTTGTATGGGCCCCTAATAAAATGTTAAAAAGAACAGAATTTTATGTTTGGGCATCACCACAATATGAGACACTGTATTAAAGAGTCGTGGCCTTAGGAAGGTTGAGAACCCCTGATTTTCTGGACTCACCAAAGGCTGGAGATTCCAATAAGGAAGGCTCCTGGAGTATAAATTACATCGATTTATTAATGATGCTGAAGTATTACAGGTGATTACCGTTTAATCCGTCCCTCGCCTTCCCTCCTTTATTTCCAGCTCCTGCTCAGGATCAGGACTAGTGCCTGGATGGACCTTATTTTAATTCAGGGTGCTTGTTGGGTCTCAAGTGGGTGTCTTTTTGTTCAAAACCTGAAATATCATTATTCTTATTCTGTACCTCTGGTGACTTAAATTTTCACTCACTTCTCTGTTATGTATTTATCCTTGAACTCCTGACTAGTTTTGCCCTAATGTTGCATGTGCTCTGGCAAACCAAGGGACTGTCATCTCAGTCTTGCATCAGTTAGAAGTTACAAAGTTGAAACTATTCTTTTCTGGGGCCCACATTCCCCAGTTGGAAACCTCCTCCCTGAGGCCCTATGCCACTTGGATCTCTTTATTTACACTGAGATTGGCCCTAGTTATCAAAACCTGAGATGTGTTGTTTGTAGGAGTGCTGGTGTTGGTGATGGCAGTGGCCCAAAGAAAACCCCTGAAGACTTTGAGGAGGTTGATATGGAAGTGTTGAAGTGGAAAGAAAAGATGTTTGGAGACTGTGGGTGATGACGATACCCTGGTGTCCACCTGATGTTTCAACAAATGATAGTCTGTCCACTCTCTAGGGCACAGGACATACAGGAGCCCAAGGCAGGGCAGAGACGTTGAGGGGCTGGAGGGAGAAAACACTGAGCTCAGAAATACTTGGTTTTCCTTTGATCTTTAATACACACCACTTAGGTCAAGTGCTCTCACTCTGTAGACTAACATGCATATGAGTTCAAACAAAGAGCTACCCTAGCATGGGCTCAGGAGGAAAAAGGTTGTCTGGTCTCTATTACTATCTGTTTATAAGGACAGGGCTCCCTCACATGCAATCATTCTTCAGGCACTAGGGTAAATTTCACCCTTGGGCGGGAAAGCTATCAGTTCTCTACAGACAGGGCTCTAGGTCTCTTGGGAAAGCAGAGCTGTGGTCTAAAGATGCTATTTCTGTGTGTTCTCCTGTGCCTGGTAACAGTTCCCAAAGTGGAGATTCAGATATCTGCCCTGGGTCTTTGGGAATTGTTGTGAATTCACGTGACTGACGTGGACCATCTGTTTTTTCTGCAGGCGTCTTGTCCCAGGTGAAGCTTCAGGAGTCGAGTCCAGTACTGGTGAAGCCCTCCCAGAAGCTGTCACTCACCTGCACTGTCTTTGGTTTCTCCATCACAAGCAGTGGTTACTGCTGGCACTGGATCCGCCGGCCCTCAGTGAAGGGTCTGCAGTGGATGGGACTCATATGCTATAATGGCGGTACAAATTATGACCCATCCCTCCAAAGCCGGCTCTCCATCACTAGAGACACATCTAAGAATCAGTTCTCCCTGCAGCTGAGCTCGGTGACTGCTGAGGACACAGCTGTGTATTACTTTAAGTGCAAGGGAAACACAGTGAGGGGAAGTCAGTGTGAGCCCAGACACAAACTTCCCTGCAAGGAAGACACTGGGCAGCAGGGGGCACACAGGACTCACTGAGCACACATCCCCAACACTAGACAGGCAGAGATGGATGACAAGGAGGACTCAGGGTTCCTTCCCTCTTTCATCTCTCAGCATGTCCACGGACAGTTTTTGTTTTTCTTTTTAAATCATTTTCCTGGGGCTCGTACAATTCTTATCATAATCCACACATACATCCATTGTGTCAAGAACATATGTACATGTGTTGCCATCATCATTCTCACATTTGCCTTCGACTTGAGCCCTTAGTATCTGCTGTTCATTTTCCCCTCCCTCCCCACTCTCCCTACCTCATTAACCCTTCATCATTCATAAATTATTGTTATTATTTTGTCATACATTACACTGTGTGACATCTCTCCCCACCATTTTCTCTGCTGTCAATCCCCCAGGGAGGAGGCTATACCTAGATTCTTGTAATCAGTTCCCCCTTTCTACCCCACATTCTCTCCACCCTTCAGGAATCACCACTCTCACCACTGGTCCAGAAGGTGTCATCTGTCCTGAATTCCCTGTGTTTCCAGTTGCTATCTGTGCCTATGCACATCCTCTCATCTAGTCAGATTTGTAATGTAGAATTTATTACTCTCTAAATTTTCTCCTCACTGCCAACTTGAAAGGAGGAACTAGCATTGTCTGTTCACAGTACAAATATTAAAGTTACTCTAATATTTCATTGCCTTCCTTTAGAAACCAGTTTCCTTCTTGAAAAACAGGTTATCATGGTAATTCTCACCCTATCCATGACTCAAAACCTTTGACAATAAAATACAGGCATGCCAGATTCATGCATGCAATGCATGATTTCAAATGTACTCAGTGACCTACTATCGCCCAGGGTCAGGTCTGTGAAGGTTTCCTTCTGTTTTGCTCCCTGTGCACTGTTGTCAGTGAATCGTGCAGTGAATGACTAATGATCTCTATATCTGAGAAAACAATTGTGGTGACTTCTGGGGCTAAATTTGTGACATGTCCTTCGTGATGCTTGCTACCCATTGTCTCCCTGTATGCAGAAACAAGGGTTCCAAACAGAGAGACTCCTGACACTGGGAACAGGTGAACTGGAATGACCTGTCCGGTGGGCGGAGTCATTAGTAAGATCACTCATTGGAGTCACAATAAAGGGAGCACTCATTGGAAGGACAGCTTTGATTCCAAAGGATAGTAAATATGTCACAAGGGGAGGAAATTGCAAACTAATTTCTCAAAATGTTCTTTAGGCCATTTTCAGCAGATGCCAGGCAATGAAGTCGTGATGATTTCCTCTCAGAAGCTGTGGTTTCCCCACCTTGTCAGCACCTTTCTAGGGATACCATGCACAGTGACTCTTGGGAAACTTCCTGCATTGGCACTTGCCTTCTCTTCATTGGAATGGGCTTTGTCTGTCTGTCACCAGAGATCCAAAGGCAGACTTCAGAATAATAAGTATAGATGAGATCTCAGTTTACACTCCAGGAAACTAACTAGGGCCATTTGTTGTCAAAGTTAGAAATAGTTAATGCAAAAAAAATATTCTCATGCTGAGTGGAAATTTTCTTCACACCCTCTGATGTATCTTGAATCTTTTCATCCTAATAAATACTCAAAAATGCATATTTATTCAATAAATTTCCCTTAGAATGATCTAGAAAATATTTTCTATGCCAATATTATTGTCTGGAATCATATAATTATTAACAAAATTCTCAAGTAATATGGAAAGGATGAAGAAGAAGAAAAGATAAAGCTAATCCATAAGAAAAACAAGAACAAAGCATGGAGTCTTACAAAATAATAATGAAAAAAATTAACAGAAACTTAAAAAAATGAACTCAGGGCACAAAATTTGAGGGGAAAAACTCAATAACTCCACAAAGGGGGAAAAAAACCCCAGAAATGCAATGCATTATGACAGCAATAAATGCATACACATCAATAATGACATGGAATGTAAAAGGACTCAATGCACCTCTCAAGAGGCAGTGAAAAGCATAAATCTGCTTGATCCATAAATCTGCTGCACCGCGACGGCTTCATCTCCGATTGTGTCCCCGCCGACCGCACTGCCATCTGCATCTCGTGTTCTCCCCGCAGCCCGGATACATAGTATGACCAATAGGTGTTCCATATCTCAGCTATTTTCTATGGAAAACCAAAGAGATCAGATCCTGATCGCCACTGTTGGCTTTGAAGAATGGGACGTCTTTAGAGAAGCTTGATCTTCGGAGGCCTCATCTTGAGACCTTACAAGTCCGGATTCCGGCAGAGTTCCTCTATCTCATCTTGTTGCTGATTGAAGGTGCCCTCCCCTTCTCCACCCGTCTTCATTACTGGGAGGTAGCAGGAAGTCAGCATCATGGTTGGGTCCAAGGCTACCGATGTGCCCCCGACCGCCACGGTGAAGTTCCTGGGGGCTGGCACAGCCGCCTGCATCGCGGATCTCATCACCTTCCCCCTGGATACCGCTAAAGTCCGGCTGCAGATCCAAGGAGAAAGCCAAGGGCCATTGCGGGCCATAGCCAGCGCTCAGTACCGCGGCGTGCTGGGCACCACCCTGACCATGGTGCGCACAGAGGGCCCCCGCAACCTCTACAACGGGCTGGTCGCCGGCCTCCAGCGCCAGATGAGCTTCGCCTCTGTTCACATCGGCCTTTATGACTCCGTCAAGCAGTTCTACACCAAGGGCTCTGAGCATGCCGGCATCGGTAGCCGCCTCCTGGCAGGCAGCACCACTGGTGCCCTGGCTGTGGTGGTGGCCCAGCCCACAGATGTGGTGAAGGTCTGGTTCCAAGGTCAGGCCCCGGCTGGAGGTAGCCCAAGATACCAGAGCACTGTGGATGCCTACAAGATCATTGCTCGGGAGGAAGGGTTTCAGGGACTCTGGAAAGGGACCTCACCCAATATGGCTCAGAATGCCATTGTCAACTGTGCTGAACTGGTGACCTATGACCTCATCAAAGATTCCCTCCTGAAGGCCAACCTCATGACGGATGACCTCCCTTGCCATTTCATTTCCGCCTTCGGGGCCGGCTTCTGCACCACCGTTATCGCCTCCCCGTCAACGTGGTCAAGACAAGATATATGAACTCTGCCCTGGGCCAGTACAGCAGCGCTGGCAACTGCGCCCTTACCATGCTCCAGAAGGAGGGGCCCCGGGCCTTCTACAAAGGGGTCATGCCCTCCTTTCTCCGCCTGGGTTCCTGGAACGTGGTGATGTTCGTCACCTACGAGCAGCTGAAGCGGGCCCTCATGGCTGCCTACACTTCCCAGGAGGCTCCCCTTTGAGCCTCTCCTGCTGCTGACCGGACGGAGCACCTCTGGTTTGTACATCAGCCCCAGCCAGGCCCTGCTTTTTGTCTCCTCCTTGCCTTACCTTTGTCTCTCTTCCTACCCCATCCCCTTGTCACCCCTCCCTCCTTCCCCACCTCTCCTCGCTCTCTCTGCCGCCTCTTCTCATAGCCCCTCCGTCCTGAAGGAGTTGATCCCATCCTGGCACCAGCTAGGACGCCATGCCCCAGTCCCTTGATAAGCTCAGTCTGAGTCTTTGCCCTGCCCCCACAACCCAGCCAGCATGCCACCCATAAAGCAAGCTCAACTGTGAAAAAAAAAGAAACACAATTAAGACATAAAGACAAATATAATCTAAAAATCAAAGGTAGAAGAAAATATATCAAGAAAATGGAAATTAAAAAAGCAAGGGTAGCAATATTAATCAATTACAATTTTAAAATGTGTTACTGGCTATACAAATTAATAATAAAATAGGACCAAATCTTTAATGAGAGACAAATAAGGGCATTATATGATAAAAGGAACAAAAGAGCAAGATGAAAAATAGTAATAAGTATATATTAATTTAGTGGCAGACCCTCAAAATATATTAATCAAGCTCTTATAGACTTAAAGATAGAACTACATAATTTTACAGTAATAGAGTTAAATACATCCACACTGGGTTTGACAGAACAACACTAAATATCAACTGGATAATAAATCAATACAGTAACAGAAGAACTAAATACCACAATTACTGACCTCTTAGACATGTAGGAAACATACTATCTGGGAAAACGTCAATGTACCTTCTTCTCATGTTCATATGTACCATTCTTCAGAATAAACCATACGTTAGGCTACAATGCTAGCTTTAATACATTTTTTAAAATTGTGATATTACAAATAAATTTTACTTCACCGCATTATTAAATTATATATGAACAATAGGAAGATAAAAGAATAAAATCTAACATGGAAAATGAGCAATTGTGTGCATTAAATTACTTGGAAATGGTAGGGATTAAGATTTTAAATTCCTTACAAAAACAAAAATAAGCATACCAAAAGCTTTAGTATACTTCAGAAGCAATACTAAGAACACACGTTATGAACAATATATGAAGATATCAAAAAATAAAGCAAAAGTCAGCATGGTAACACAAACCTTCAACAATTAGAACAAAAAAGAGCTAAGTAAAACATCAGTCACCAGAAGACAATAAATATTAAAGAATAGAGCAGAAATAAATGAAAAGGTGAAGATAAACAAGCGGCCATCTAGCTCAGAAGCAACAAAGTCCACATGGAAGAACACACCAGCCTGTGTGATCAAGTGGTCCCAAAGGGATCAGTTACCAGGCATCAAAGAACAAAAAATCATATCATTGACTGCACACCTCCATGATAGGATCGCTGAAGACAAATGGGTGCATAAGCAAATGTGGTGAAGAAAGCTGATGGTGCCCGGCTATCAAAAGAGATAGTGTCTGGGGTCTTAAAGGCTTGAAGGTGAACAAGCGGCCATCTAGCTCAGAAGCAAAAAAGCCCACATGGAAGAAGCACAACGGCCAGTGCGATCACGAGGTGCCAAAGGGACCAGGTATAAGGCATCATGCAAAAAAAAAAGATGTAAGTGTGTGTATGTATGTGTATATCTGTGTATATGTATATATGTATATGTATATATGTATATATATACCATATTAAATGAAAGGGGAAGTGCAGAGTGGAGACCCAAGGCCCAAGTGTCGGCCAATGGAGATCCCCTCATAGAGGGGTTTAGGAGAGGAGATGGGTTAATTAGGGTGCGAGGTAGTACCGATGAAGAGCACAGCTTTCCCCCATATCCTGGATGCTTCCTCCCCCCAACTACCATGATCCGAATTCTACCTTGCAGGGCTGGATAGGACAGAGGCTGTACACTGGTACATATGAGGGCTGGAGGTACAGGGAATCCAGGGTGGATGATACCTTCAGGACCAAGGGTGTGAGGGATGATGCTGGGAGAGTGGAGGGTGAGTGGGTTGGAAAGGGGGAACTGATTACAAGGATCCACATGTGACCTCTTCCCTGGGAGAGGGACAGCAGAGAAGGGGGGAAGGGAGACTCTGGATAGGACAAGGTATGACAAAATAACGATGTATAAATTACCAAGGGCACATGAGGGAGGGGGGAAAGGGGAGGGAGGGGAAAAAAAAGAGGACCTGATGCAAGGGGCTTAAGTGGAGAGCAAATGCCTTGAGAATGATTGGGGCAGGGAATGTATGGATGTGCTTTATACAATTGATGTATGTATATGTATGGATGGTGATAAGAGTTGTATGAGTCCCTAATAAAATGTAAAAAAAGAAAAGAGGAGAAAAAAATGATTAAGGCAAAGACTGTACAGATGTGCTTTATACAATTGATGTATGTATATCTATGAACTGTGACAAGAATTGTATGAGCCCCAATAAATTGTTAAAAAAAAAACAATAAAGAGATCTTTTGCAGCAAAAAAAAGAAGAAATAAATGAAAAGGAAACAGGGAAATAATCAATAAGACAAGTTAATTCTTTAAAAATATTAACAAAGTTTGACAAACTACTGGTAAATTTATTAAACTAAAAGGAATAAGAAAAGCAAATATAAAGAATAAGAAATGAAAAGGCCAATATCACAACAGAACCAAAACTATGAAGATCACAACAGTGAATTTGAAAATTTAGAATAAGTGGACATATTTCTAGAAAAACACTACCTATCTTTATTTTTAAAAAATCATTTGCGGGGGTGGGGTGGGGCTCGTACAACTCTTGTCACAAACCATACATCCATCCATCCATTGTGTCAAGCACATTTGTACATTTGTTGCCATCAGCATTCTCAAAACATTTGCTTTCTACTTGAGCCCTTAGTATCACCTTCTCATTTTCCCCTCCCTCCCACTTCTGCCTCACTCATGAACCCTTGATAATTTATAAATTATTATTATTTTGTCATATCTCACACTGTCTGATGTTGCCCTTCACCCACTTTTCTCTTGTTCATCCCCTAGGGAGGAGGTTATATATAGATCCTTGAAATCGGTTCCCCCTTTACATCCCCAAATTCCCTCAACCCTCCCAGTATCGCCACTCACTCCACTGTTCCTGAAGGGATCTTCTGAACTGGATTCCATGCGTTTCCAGTTCCTGTCTGTACCAGTGTACATTATCTGGTCGGGATGGATTTGTAAGGTAGAATTGGGATCATGATAGTGGTGGGGGGAGGAAGCATTTAAGAACTAGAGGAAAGTTTTGTGTTCCATATTTGCTACACTGCACCCTGCACTCTTTTTCTCCCCAAGACCCTTCTGTAGGGGCATGTCCAGTTGCCTAGAGATGGGCTTTGGCTCCCAAATCTGTACTTCCCCTCATTCACAGTGATATGAATTTTTGTTCTTTGATGCCTGGTCCCTGATCCTTTGACACCTCGTGATCACACAGTCTAGTGGGCTTCTTCCATGTGGGCTTTGTTGCTTCTGAGCTAGATGACTGCTTGTTTACTTTCAAGCCTTTAAGAAACCAGACGCTATATCTTTTGATAGCTGGGCGCCATCAGCTTTCTTCACCACATTTGATTATGCACCCATATGCCTTCAGTGATTGTATTAGGAAGGTGAGCATTATGGAATGCTAGTTTAATAGAACAAAGTGTTCTTGCACTGAGGGAGTACTTGAGTGGAGGTTCAATGTCAATTGGCTACCTTAATATAAACTTATAAATATATGGACATAGATTTATTCCCCCATCATCATATATAAATATATTTACATATGTACATGCCTGCATTGTGACCTCTATAAATGTCCTTTGCCTCCTAGTTCTTTCCATTATTTCCTTTTACTTTCCTCTTGTCCCACTATCATGCTCAGCCTCCATTTTGAATTCAGTAATCCTACTCAGTTACATTGTCCTTGATCAATCCCTATCAGGCGTCTCACATGCTTCTTGCCACTGATTTTGGATCCCTTCTTGTACCCTTGTCCCCAGGTTTATTAACACCATTTCCTTTCCCCAACCTCCCCCTCTCCTTTGACCCCCCCTCCCCCAGGACCATCGGTCACGTTGTTTTCTCCTCCAGATTGTTTATCTAGCCTATCTTACCTAGATAGACCTGCAGAGATAATAATACGCACACAAAATAAGACAGAGCAAGACAAAGTGACAAAAGAAAACAAAACAGCAGCAAAAACAAAACAAAGACATAATAGTTCAAGGTCTGTTTGATGACGTTTAGGAGTGTTTTCCAGTGGAGTTTGATGGGGTGCCACGGCCTGGCCCCAAAGTCTATTTTTGGTACTCCTTTGGGACTTCCTTGCTCTGTACTCTTGCTGTTCTATTGCCCGGCCTTAGTGTTTTGCCTTGTTGTGGTGGGGTCAGATCGGGTGCCACTCCCACACTGTATCTCCAGTGCTGTCCCCTGTAGGGCTTTGGGTTCATGAGGGTTTTCATGTCTCCTAGTGGGGCCGGCCATATGGTTCTCTCTGTGCATTGACTACTCTGAGCAAGGATATCAGTCCTCAAGGCTTGGTGGGTCAGGATGTGCTCCACTCCCTCTTCCTCACCCTTCATTGCTCCCATGTGCTTTGATCAGACATATCCCTCTCTCTGACCTGTAGCTTCTGTGCAATCTTCTGAAGTAAATTCTTCTGGGGGGAGCAGTGGCTTTCCATGTAGTTGGGATTGGGCCTGGGCCCTGAACACTATCTATCTAAGTTTAAAAAGTCTGATGTCCAAGATGTCAACTGAAAATTAAAAAAGAAGAAATAGATCATATGCTATAAAAAATGTTCAAACTGTAAAAATGGTAGACCTCTATGACTGCACTGGAAAACAGTAATCATTGGTTGCTAGATTAATTTGACTCAAACATGCCCTAAATATGAATACACATATACATGTGAATATGTATGGAAGTACAAATATTAATATCAATACAAATAAGAACATGAATATTAGTGTAAATATAATTGAAAATATAAACATGAATAACAATTTGAGTGTGAATATGAATATGCATGTCAATGTAAATATGAATCTAAATCTAAATACACATATGAATCTAAACATATATGTGAACATAAATATGAATATAAATATGAAAATTACTGTGAATATCAATATAAGTGAATATATGTTAAAGTGAATAAATAAATACAAATATCATTATATAAAATAAAAATATTTCATGATATGATCGCTGAGGACAAATGGGTGCATAAGCAAATGTGGTGAAGAAAGCTGATGGTGCCCAGCTATCAAAAGAGATAGTGTCTGGGGTCTTAAAAGCTTGAAGGTAAACACGTGGCCATCTAGCTCACAAGCAACAAAGCCAACATGGAAGAAGCACACCAGCCTGTGCGATCACGAGGTGTCGAAGGGATCAGGTATAAGGCATCATCAGGGGAAAAAAATCATACCATAGTGAATGAAGGGGGAAGTGCAGAGTGGAGACCCAAAGCCCATTTGTCGGACACTGGAGATCCCCTTGCAGAGGGGTCTAGGGGAGGAGATGAGTCCATCAGGGTGGGATGTAGCACCGATGAAGAATACAGCTTTCCTCCAGTTCCTAAATGCTTCCTCCCCCCCAACTATTATGATCTGAATTCTACCTTGCAAGTCTGGATAGAGCAGAGTATGAACACTGGTGCAGATAGGAGCTGGCGGCACAGGGAATCAAGGGCAGTTGAAACCTTCAGGACCAGGGATGTGAGGGGCGATACTGGGAGGATTGAGGGTGAGTGGGTTGGAAAGAGGGAACCGATTACAAAGATCTACATGTGACCTCCTCCCTGGGGGATGAAAACAGAAAACGAGGTGAAGGGAGACATAGGACAGGGCAAGATATGACAAAATAATAATTTATAAATTATCAATGGCTCACGAAGGAGGGGAGAGGGGGAAGCGGGGTGGAAGGGGGAAAAAAGGACCTGATGCAAAGGGCTTAAGTGGAGAGCAAATGCATTGAAAATGATGAGGGCAACGATTGTACAGATGTGCTTTACACAATTGATGTGTGTATGGATTTTGATAAGAGTTGTATGAGTCCCTAATAAAATGTTTTTAAAATATTTCAATATATTTGTAATATATTATTTGAATATATGCTCAATATATTCAAAGTATGAGTATATATGTAAAATGAAATATAAGTATATCTGCCACTTTGAGGGTCCCTTGTACATGTACACCAGATTTATTACTGATAAAAAACAGAAATCTTAAAAAAAAAAGCTATTTCCTGACAGTGTATTTTAATGTAATTTAATGTTCAAGTCAGTGTTTTCCTTTTCGAACATTTTTTGAGAACTCCAATCACGTTCTTTTAAATACCCTTTGCATTTGGGGAACAAAAATAAGACTGAAGGAGAATATCAGGGATGCCGAGTCGATAAAGTAAGGTTTCCTTACTTGCAGTCACTGATACTTTCAATATCTTCCCCCAAACCATAATTTTGGTCATCGACTTTTCAGCAGTCGTCCCTACCCATTGTACAGATATCACAGGCATTTGAGGCAATTGATCCTCAAAGTGACATCACACTACCCTGTAATACAGGTTCCCTGAAGCAGATGTTTATAAAAAGGCTGCATGGTGCAGTGGACTAAGTATTAAGTTACTAACCACAGGTTATGGGTTCAAACCCAGCATCCACTCCTTGAGTCAAAGATTAAATTATGTGTGTCATAATATTGAGAGCCCTGGAAACCTTCTTGGTCTTTCACTTACCTGCATCCCACTTGCTTCAGGAACCAGCTCTTGGGGAAACCTTCCTGTGGAGTTGTGATCCATGAGTTTAGCAAGCTGTTCCCTGTTCCCATATTGTATACCATTCACAGTGACACTCATATACAAATACCTGGCATCTTTAAATGCAGCTTCTCCACCAGGGGACTCCAGAACCTTCTTAGCCAGGGTGAGCTTTCAGAGGCAGCTTTATCAAAATTATTGGAAATAAACTTCCATGGGACTTTTGGTAGTTTTTAAAAAAATGTTAACATTCCCAGTGGTAAAGACTCTAAATGTCTATAATAAAGGTCTTTAGGCTAAAATACATGAGAGTTCACCTTTACAGTGAACTTTGAAACAAATGGCAGAACGCTGTTCAAGGATACAGAACAAAGGGCAAAAGACAGGTAGCTGTTTCCCACACTGCTTCAAGAGGAACCATCTGAGCAAAAACCAGGATCACTCAAGAAAAAGGTAAAGGTGCACTAAGAGCATCAGTGAAAAAGTAGGTCCAGGGAGCAGTGGAATGCCTACTGAAATGCTTCAACAAGCAGATGAGGCACTGGAAGCACTCACTCACCTTTGCCATGTAATATTTAACACAGCTGTGTGGCCAACTGACTAGAAGTGATTACACACACACACACACACACACAATGTCATGTCAAATTGAAGATATAGAAATGAAGAGGTGGATTTTGGAAGCCTGATGATAGCTCCTAGTGGGTGTGGCCTTATCACAAGGATCATCCTGGGAACTTCCTCTCTCTGTTTTCACCTTCTTGTTGAGGGGCCACTGGGAGACCTGCCAAAGCCCTGGAGATGCGTCCACCACAGAACTCTTCACCCACAAGGCTGTGCTTCCTGCACTCTGCATCGTTGCTTGTGGCTGTGTGAGTTTGACGAGGGATTCCTGGACTAGTACTGGACTAATGGACTTGATCTGGACTGGGATGTTTGTTTGATATACAATCACTCCTTGATATAAAGCTCTTTCTTATACCTATAGGAGTGTCATTACATTTTTTTTCTAGTCACCCTGGCCTAACACATATACACACATGTACACAGACTGAGTGAAACAATTTTTCACACAGACACAAATCTTGGAATGACAGCTACAAACGGTGAAAACAATTTGCTTTAACTAAGATCTTTTTTTCAGGGCTTTCAGTGCTAAGGCCCTAAATATCGATGAGACCGGCCATGTATACACGTGCCAGATCTTAACAAGTAGGGACAGAAATGACACTAAGGAAAAAATTAGGCCTTTGACTAAGCTAGCACCCATGACAACTCATGCCTACACACAGTCACAGGAGAATCAGTGAGACAAGATAGAGGGGGTTAACCTGGGTCAGGGCTATGGAGAAGTTCTTGCAAAGTTACAGCTAAACAAAGTATAAAATTCCCCTAACTAGTTTATATTTCTACCATAAAATAATAGCAGTTTGACACTTTAAGTTCAGACTCAGCTAAACTCAGTTTCTATCTCCACATAGTCAGCCTCTACTGAGTTATTTCTGGTCCTTGACTTGCAATGTAAAGCAATGTAAGGAGTGTCAGACAGAGCGAGGTTGCTGAGAGCACCCTGGCCAGTGCAGGGAGACACAGTTAAGAACACACTCCCTGGTTATGTCCTAGATGGATATTGGGGAGCTAGAGTCCTATGCTCTTAAGTCATACTTGGACATCAGAGATTTCTGCCCCAATTTTGTAAGCTATTCAGTTTGGCAGTAGTGTACCTCTCCCAGTCAGGGTCCTTTCCCTGCTCCTGTAGTCCCACATGTGATTGTGTTTAATTGATCTGCCACTAATTGTTTGTGAGTTTCTTTTGAATTCTGCGAAGGAGCTCAAAAGAACTATGTGGTCAGCATAAGGAGATGCTTTCTGCCAAAGATATAGGTCAGACCTCATTTTTGTTGTTGATGATGTGTAGTGTTTTTGTAATTACTTTCCAAAGTTGTCATACTTCAAGAAGCCTATGAGCACACCTATTTATATATAATATATATACACACTTATATATATATATATAATTGTGAAATTACTCAAACTTTATAAATTGCCAAGCAATCAGAATTTTCTTGTAACTTCCCGGATCCCTCTGTATGTATACTCTCTGAAAATTTCCTTTCACATCAGTACTTTGGATCCTTAGAGATACTACTGCCACTCCCTGGATTGTTTTGTTACTCAAATAAACTCTTTAATTTTTAACAGAAACCCCAGTTTTCTCTTTGACAGGAATGATGGAAGAGGAAATGGTATGCACATTCTTTCTCAAGGCTGTCTATCAATCACTGCTACATCCTGAAAGGAAGGAAGGAAAGAAGGATGAGAGGGAGGGAAGGAGGGAGGGAAGGAGGGAGGGAAGGAGGGAGAGAGGAAGGGAGGAAAGGAAAATAAGCAACAATATATGACAATAGATTTACCATCTTAAGGAAATTTTATTTTTATTAATGTTGTAAATAATCTTTGGTGAAATTTTACCAATATTTATCACCAATAATTATTACCAATAATTTATTACCAATAAAGGAACCAAGAAGAATCAGATTCCAGAATAAGAACAATGAAGTCATTGGACATTCTGTGTGAGACCACTGCCCAAACTCCTTGGCCCTGTGTAACACTGCAAATTTCACACTTCCCCAAGGAATCTCCCCTGGGAGATGACATATTGACACAAGATTATGAAATATACATACCTTATGTATTGCCGATACTTATTCTGCATTTTACTTCCTGATACCCTCTCTTTGTTGACCCATTTCCTCTGAGAATGGGTCCTACTATCATTTAGGACTAAACCTGCTGGGCACACATGCAGAGGAAAGACATTCCCAACCTCCAGGTCACCATGAAACAGGACTTTGGCCAAGGATCCAAAATGTGCTTGAAAGACATCAGATGAAATGGAAAGACATTTAGAAGCAAGAAGTACAAAAAGCCATGTCTTTTCAATAATCACAACCCCACCCTGTGCATATCCATGATTGTTCCTGTGAAACTGGTACATATCCATTAATCCCTAAATTTACTTACTGATCCTTATGCCTAAAAGTATAAATTAAAAAAATTCTCCTTCTCTTTTTATATTCCTTTTTTTTCAGGATCTTATCTTGAGAATTCTCCTTTTGGATCATTCCTTCCACTTTCCAAGTAAAGCTTCCCCATTTCATTGTCATCCAGCCCCTGCCTTTGTTTCTCAGCAGTAATTGGGTTGGAAACTTGGAACACATTTCCTTTTGATGAGTACATTTCTTTTTAAAAAATTTTTTATTAGTTGGTTCTTCTTTTTTAAAAAATATCATTTTATTTTGAGCTCTTACAGCTCTTATCACAATCCATACATCCATCTATTATGTCAAGCACATTTGTATATATGTTGCTGTCATTATTTTCAAAATATTTTCTTTCTACTTGAGCCCTTGGTGCAGTGTGTTTTTCAACATGACATTACATATTCATTTCCAACCCCCTTCCCCAAACTATCATTCTAACAGGGCCTGTGTAGAATACTGTTGTGTGTTTTGACACATTTTTGCTTATTTCAGGTACCCTTGAATCTGTTCCAACTGATACCAACCTTCTGCAGAACAGAGCACGGTCTGATGCTGCGCCATCATCACACTGGTTATGCTTGGTCTCATGGCTACATCTGTTGCATCAATCCATGTCATTAGGGAGGTCCCCGTTTTTCACTGACCCTCGACTTTACTGAGCATGTAGTCTTTTTATCCAGGTACTGCCCTCTCCTCATAGCATGACCAACGTGTGTGAGGTGAAGTGCTACCATCCGTATCCTTACTTCTAGGAAATTCCGTGCCTGTACTCCCTCTAAGATCAATTTATTTTTATAGTACCCCATGGTATTTTCAAAATTCTTCTCCAAAACCACCATCATTCAAAGTCCATCAAAGTATTCTCCAGCTTTCTTTACCCATCGCCCAGCTTCACTTGTATGTAATGTGAGCGAAAACTCTGACCCATGGCTGTTTTCATGGGCTCCTTCATCCTGAATGTGACATCATAATGCCCTGTAATATATTAGACACCTTAGGGAGGAGATATGAAGAGGCAAGTGACAGTTTGAGGTTATGTATCTGGTTATTAAATGAAAGCTCGATGATTTAAAATCACTAGTTAGTCCTTGCAGAAATAGGAGGTTATCAGACCCAGGGTACATTTATGAACTGTCAAACTGTACCAAGAATCCCACAGAGAAGTTCTGTTCAACCATACAGGGTCTCTATGAGGCAGAAAAGACTCAAGGAGAGAGGGTTAGGTTTTTGAGGCAAATATTTCTTTGCTTGCTTGTTGACTTGCTTGCTTGATTCAATGATTTTTTTTTCCTCAGTGGAGAAAAGTTCCTGGTGTGTGAATAGCTCTCAGAGCTCACAATGAACAACAGAAAGAATAAGTGAATGAAAATGTGAAGTGTTCATATCAAAGAACACAGATACACCAGGACTCTGATTAATTTCAGCGAGCACACACTTCGATCTGGCAAGATGTGAAACTGAGCCTCTGCTTAGGCATCTGATAACCTCCATGTCTGCAAGCTGCCTTGGTCCAGCATGCGGCAGGAGCCAGTCTTGGAGAAAACTCCTTTTGGAGCAGCAGGACCTATGTGCCCGTGGACTGTTCACAGTCTCCAGACCTTATCCAGCCAATGGTGTTCATAGGCAAATCACTAATGTGATTTCCTGTTTAAATGCTGTCTCCCCACCAGGGACTCAAGTGACAGCTGAATAAGGGTGACCTTGCTCCAAAATGTCTGCTTCCTTCCTCCTTCTCCTCATAGTGCTGTGTCTCCCATCAGGTCAGTGTTGGGGGAAGATGGAATCCTACAAGGCATATTCACAGAGGTAGGGTGTTTTATGTTTATTTCCTATGTCTCCAGGTGGCCTGGCGCAGGTGCAGCTTCAGGAGTCTGGTCCTCAGATGGTTAGACCTTCACAGACCATCACTCTCACCTGCACCATCACGGGGGACTCTGTTTCCAGTACCAGTGCTACTTGGGATTGGATCAGGCAGCACTCTGGAAGCGGCCTTGAATGGATGGGAAGGACTTACTACTACAGCTCAAAATGGTACAGAGAATATGCGCCATCTCTAAAAGATCGTCTAGTCATCAACCCAGACACATCCAAGAACCAGTTCTCCCTGCAGCTGAGCTCCGTGACTGCTGAGGACACGGCCATGTATTACTGTGCAAGGAGCACAGTGAGGGGAAGTCAGTGTGAGCCCAGCCATAAGCCTCCCCTGCAGGGAAAACACTGGGCAGCAGGGGGCGCACAGGACCCACTGAGCACAGACACCCAGCCCTAGACAGACACAGATGAAGGATAGGGAGGATTTCCTGTTGGAATCAGGTCTCCATGGAGATTTTTTCTTTTCCTTAACCTAAATTTTCTCCTCACTGCCCACTTGAAAGGAGGAACTAGTATTCTCTGTTTGCAGAACAAATATTAAAGTGACTCTAATATTTCATTGTCATCCTATAGAACCCACTTTCCTTCTTGAAATACAGGTTATCATGGTAATTCTAATCCTACAGGCATAGCCAGATTCATGCGTGCAGTGCATGATTTCAAATATACTGAGCTCAGTGACATACTACAGTCCAGAGGCAGGTCTGTGAGGTTTCCTTCTGCATTGCTCCCTGTGCTCTGTTGGCACCAAATGACTAGTGATCTCTTTGTCTGAGAAAATAACTGTGGTGATATCTGGGACTAAATATATGCCATGTCCTTAGTGATGTTTGCTACCCATTGTCTCCCTTTATGAGGAAACAAGTGTTCCAGGCACAGAACGACTCCAAAGAAGGATGAACGTCCACAATTGAATGGTCATGGCCAGAAATGAAGTGGCAGCCGGATCAGACTGGGAAACTTAAGCTTCCATTAGACAATGAAGATGTGAGAATCTGGTACGTCCACAATTCACGGTTTCCTTAGATCCATGAAATTCCTTGTTGAATTTCAGTCAGAAAATGAAAACTCCGGAGCCTCTGTTCAGCAGGCCCGGGTGTAGCTCCCAGAGGCACACTGGTGCTCCTCTAGATTTTGGATAAAAATCGTTTTCACGGGAATAAGGAACCTAGATCCAGCCAGGTGGGTCTTGACAAACGAAATTGCTGCTTGTGCTGGCTATACTGACATGCACCCAGCTGTGCTAGTCCATGGCTTATTCAGCACAGGAATCTGCATCAATTGAGCCAAGACAAAGGAAAGCTCAGGGAGGCAGCACCCGTTTAGAAAAGCATCTGTACTTTGAAGAGGAGGCCAATGATGTGAAAAGACATACCCATGGCAAATAGTTTTCATCATGGGCAGAATTTCACGGAGCAATATTGCTGGGAGAGAAAAGGCACCACCTGAGTGAGCCATGCTCAACAAAACTACCTAGGGCAGGAGCCCGGTTGCCCCCAGGCACTAGGCGTGTCAGGCCTCAGCATTGTAAGGAGAGTTCACTGAAGTCCCTGAGTGAAGTTTTCTCCGCTGTCCTACGTCTACGTTCCTAAAATTTACTCTGTGGTTTCTGATGATCCTGGGTTATGAACGGCCACCATTCACCGTTCTCCTTACACTCGTGCGTCTCCATCGACCTTAAAAGAAAGGGAGGACACACAACTGCTGGCTGGTAAATTCAGCAAAGTTTGTCTCAACACAAGAGACAGCTCTGTGGTGACCCGTCTTCCATGGTAAAACATTTCCTAGCGAATAAGGTATCTTCCCATCGCAATGACAATATGAGAGAATTGCCACCGATGGATTTGCCGCTGTGCCTACAAACATCATCTTGAGGCCATACAGTAGTGAAGCACGGGAACCCAGGCGCTTCACCCTTTACCCTAGACCAGTGAAACTCAGAGAAGCACTATAGACCTGTGAGACATGACGTTGCTGGAAGCATCAGTGTACAGAGGCATGGGAACCTCGAAGGAGCTTCTTCCGTGTGAATAAAACGCAGGCTGAACTTCATAGCAGGTTCCAGATTCTCAGGAATTCCACGGGCTGTATTGCTCAGAGCTAGAACCCACTGCTTGGGGCACACTTGAACTGAAAAATCTTGCTGGACTCACGGCTTTCCCAAAGACCCAAGATTCTCAAAGAGCGAGCGTAAGGTTGACGGAAAAAAAACTGCCGGTGGCGCCTTTTTGCCTTGAAACCGGCAAGAAGCAAGATTTTCCTTAAACCATGAATCTCAGAAACATTGTGATCGTGAAGGAAAACCAGGGAGAGCAGATGTACTTCCAATAATCCAACACTTAAATGAAACCTCAAACCTAAATCCTATCCTAAAACCAACCCTAATCCTAACCCTAACCTAGGTCAAAACCTAGCCCTAGGTCTAAACCTAAAAAGAGGTGTAACCCTAAGCCTAGGTCTAATTCTGTATACTCCTAAACTTAAACTGAACCCTAACCTAAGGCTCACCCTAAACCAAGCCCTAACCCTAACCATATGTCTACCCTAAGGCTAAGCCTAATCCTAACCCCAAATCTGATGTGAACATGCAGCTCCCCCTACAACTAACCTTACTCCTAACCGTCACCCTTCGCCTGAACCTAACTTAACTCTATCCATCACCTTCAATCCAAGCCTCCATATCACCGTTAATGTAATCCAATCCCTTAAACTAGACAGAGAGCTAAACTTATCCACAACCAAAACGGATGTAACACACAAGCCGCAAGCCTGACCCCAACTCTTAACCTCGCACACTTTCTAACCCTCACACAAATATTAACCCTAACCCATACCTAAACAGTCAAGTTTACCATAAGCCTAAATGAGACAATAGGTTCTTTCATCCTTAAGCACTCTTACCTAAAATCTCACACTCACCCTACATTTCATCCACAACCTTACCATAACCCGAATCCTCACGCAGCCGTAACTCGAACCTGAACTCGAACACTGTCTCTAAACATGCCCACATGCCTGTACCTATGCCCGTTTAAAGTTAACCCTAAACCAAAATCTTCGGTCCCACTATTTTGCAGCATTTTAAAGAAGTACACTGGGAAAGCTTTTTCTGCAAGGAAGAAACTGCAGGCGGCGTGGCTGAAATGAGAATATCATGCTGCACGAGCTCTTTGCCCTCAGATGTAGAAGTGTCATCATTGGGCTTTATAGAGAAACGGGACTTTAATAAGTGATCATCAACCTCTGTGAATTCCCTTTGTTCTAGACGCCTGAAATAAAGAGTTGTCCTGAGTCACATAAACCTCCACCGAGTGGTCTTAATGTGGCGCGGGAACATGCCGATATAAGAGAATTCCGAAGAAGGCTGAACGTCCACAATTGAATGGTCATTGCCAGAAATGAAGTGGCAGCCGGATCAGACTGGGAAACTTAAGCTTCCATTAGACAATGAAGATGTGAGAATCTGGTACGTCCACAATTCACGGTTTCCTTAGATCCATGAAATTCCTTGTTGAATTTCAGTCAGAAAATGAAAACTCCGGAGCCTCTGTTCAGCAGGCCCGGGTTTAGCTCCCAGAGGCACACTGGTGCTCCTCTAGAATTTGGATAAAAATCGTTTTCACGGGAATAAGGAATCTTGATCAAGCCAGGTGGGTCTTGACAAACGAAATTGCTGCTTGTGCTGGCTATACTGACAAGCACCCACCTGTGCTAGTCCATGGCTTATTCAGCACAGGAATCTGCATCAATTGAGCCAAGACAAAGGAAAGCTCAGGGAGGCAGCACCCGTTTAGAAAAGCATTTGTACTTCGAAGAGTCGGCCAATGATGTGAAAAGACATACCCATGGCAAATAGTTTTCATCATGGGCAGAATTTCACGGAGCAATATTGCTGGGAGAGAAAAGGCACCACCTGAGTGAGCCATGCTCAACAAAACTACCTAGGGCAGGAGCCCGGTTGCCCCCAGGTACTAGGCGTGTCAGGCCTCAGCATTGTAAGGAGAGTTCACTGAAGTCCCTGAGTGAAGTTTTCTCCGCTGTCCTACGTCTACGTTCCTAAAATTTACTCTGTGGTTTCTGATGATCCTGGGTTATGAACGGCCACCATTCACCGTTCTCCTTACACTCATGCGTCTCCATCGACCTTAAAAGAAAGGGAGGACACGCAACTGCTGGCTGGTAAATTCAGCAAAGTTTGTTTCAACACAAGAGACAGCTCTGTGGTGACCCGTCTTCCATGGTAAAACATTTCCTAGCGAATAAGTTATCTTCCCATCGCAATGACAATATGAGAGAATTGCCACCGATGGATTTGCCGCTGTGCCTACAAACATCATCTTGAGGCCATACAGTAGTGAAGCACGGGAACCCAGGCGCTTCACCCTTTACCCTAGACCAGTGAAACTCAGAGAAGCACTATAGACCTGTGAGACATGACGTTGCTGGAAGCATCAGTGTACAGAGGCATGGGAACCTCGAAGGAGCTTCTTCCGTGTGAATAAAACGCAGGCTGAACTTCATAGCAGGTTCCAGATTCTCAGGAATTCCACGGGCTGTATTGCTCAGAGCTAGAACCCACTGCTTGGGGCACACTTGAACTGAAAAATCTTGCTGGACTCACGGCTTTCCCAAAGACCCAAGATTCTCAAAGAGCGAGCGTAAGGTTGACGGAAAAAAAACTGCCGGTGGCGCCTTTTTGCCTTGAAACCGGCAAGAAGCAAGATTTTCCTTAAACCATGAATCTCAGAAACATTGTGATCGTGAAGGAAAACCAGGGAGAGCAGATGTACTTCCAATAATCCAACACTTAAATGAAACCTCAAACCTAAATCCTATCCTAAAACCAACCCTAATCCTAACCCTAACCTAGGTCAAAACCTAGCCCTAGGTCTAAACCTAAAAAGAGGTGTAACCCTAAGCCTAGGTCTAATTCTGTATACTCCTAAACTTAAACTGAACCCTAACCTAAGGCTCACCCTAAACCAAGCCCTAACCCTAACCATATGTCTACCCTAAGGCTAAGCCTAATCCTAACCCCAAATCTGATGTGAACATGCAGCTCCCCCTACAACTAACCTTACTCCTAACCGTCACCCTTCGCCTGAACCTAACTTAACTCTATCCATCACCTTCAATCCAAGCCTCCATATCACCGTTAATGTAATCCAATCCCTTAAACTAGACAGAGAGCTAAACTTATCCACAACCAAAACGGATGTAACACACAAGCCGCAAGCCTGACCCCAACTCTTAACCTCGCACACTTTCTAACCCTCACACAAATATTAACCCTAACCCATACCTAAACAGTCAAGTTTACCATAAGCCTAAATGAGACAATAGGTTCTTTCATCCTTAAGCACTCTTACCTAAAACCTCACACTCACCCTACATTTCATCCACAACCTTACCATAACCCGAATCCTCACGCAGCCGTAACTCGAACCTGAACTCGAACACTGTCTCTAAACATGCCCACATGCCTGTACCTATGCCCGTTTAAAGTTAACCCTAAACCAAAATCTTCGGTCCCACTATTTTGCAGCATTTTAAAGAGGTACACTGGGAAAGCTTTTTCTGCAAGGAAGAAACTGCAGGCGGCGTGGCTGAAATGAGAATATCATGCTGCACGAGCTCTTTGCCCTCAGATGTAGAAGTGTCATCATTGGGCTTTATAGAGAAACGGGACTTTAATAAGTGATCATCAACCTCTGTGAATTCCCTTTGTTCTAGACGCCTGAAATAAAGAGTTGTCCTGAGTCACATAAACCTCCACCGAGTGGTCTTAATGTGGCGCGGGAACATGCCGATATAAGAGAATTCCGAAGAAGGCTGAACGTCCACAATTGAATGGTCATTGCCAGAAATGAAGTGGCAGCCGGATCAGACTGGGAAACTTAAGCTTCCATTAGACAATGAAGATGTGAGAATCTGGTACGTCCACAATTCACGGTTTCCTTAGATCCATGAAATTCCTTGTTGAATTTCAGTCAGAAAATGAAAACTCCGGAGCCTCTGTTCAGCAGGCCCGGGTTTAGCTCCCAGAGGCACACTGGTGCTCCTCTAGAATTTGGATAAAAATCATTTTCACGGGAATAAGGAATCTTGATCAAGCCAGGTGGGTCTTGACAAACGAAATTGCTGCTTGTGCTGGCTATACTGACAAGCACCCACCTGTGCTAGTCCATGGCTTATTCAGCAGAGGAATCTGCATCAATTGAGCCAAGACAAAGGAAAGCTCAGGGAGGCAGCACCCGTTTAGAAAAGCATTTGTACTTCGAAGAGTCGGCCAATGATGTGAAAAGACATACCCATGGCAAATAGTTTTCATCATGGGCAGAATTTCACGGAGCAATATTGCTGGGAGAGAAAAGGCACCACCTGAGTGAGCCATGCTCAACAAAACTACCTAGGGCAGGAGCCCGGTTGCCCCCAGGTACTAGGCGTGTCAGGCCTCAGCATTGTAAGGAGAGTTCACTGAAGTCCCTGAGTGAAGTTTTCTCCGCTGTCCTACGTCTACGTTCCTAAAATTTACTCTGTGGTTTCTGATGATCCTGGGTTATGAACGGCCACCATTCACCGTTCTCCTTACACTCGTGCGTCTCCATCGACCTTAAAAGAAAGGGAGGACACGCAACTGCTGGCTGGTAAATTCAGCAAAGTTTGTCTCAACACAAGAGACAGCTCTGTGGTGACCCGTCTTCCATGGTAAAACATTTCCTAGCGAATAAGTTATCTTCCCATCGCAATGACAATATGAGAGAATTGCCACCGATGGATTTGCCGCTGTGCCTACAAACATCATCTTGAGGCCATACAGTAGTGAAGCACGGGAACCCAGGCGCTTCACCCTTTACCCTAGACCAGTGAAACTCAGAGAAGCACTATAGACCTGTGAGACATGACGTTGCTGGAAGCATCAGTGTACAGAGGCATGGGAACCTCGAAGGAGCTTCTTCCGTGTGAATAAAACGCAGGCTGAACTTCATAGCAGGTTCCAGATTCTCAGGAATTCCACGGGCTGTATTGCTCAGAGCTAGAACCCACTGCTTGGGGCACACTTGAACTGAAAAATCTTGCTGGACTCACGGCTTTCCCAAAGACCCAAGATTCTCAAAGAGCGAGCGTAAGGTTGACGGAAAAAAAACTGCCGGTGGCGCCTTTTTGCCTTGAAACCGGCAAGAAGCAAGATTTTCCTTAAACCATGAATCTCAGAAACATTGTGATCGTGAAGGAAAACCAGGGAGAGCAGATGTACTTCCAATAATCCAACACTTAAATGAAACCTCAAACCTAAATCCTATCCTAAAACCAACCCTAATCCTAACCCTAACCTAGGTCAAAACCTAGCCCTAGGTCTAAACCTAAAAAGAGGTGTAACCCTAAGCCTAGGTCTAATTCTGTATACTCCTAAACTTAAACTGAACCCTAACCTAAGGCTCACCCTAAACCAAGCCCTATCCCTAACCATATGTCTACCCTAAGGCTAAGCCTAATCCTAACCCCAAATCTGGTGTGAACATGCAGCTCCCCCTACAACTAACCTTACTCCTAACCGTCACCCTTCGCCTGAACCTAACTTAACTCTATCCATCACCTTCAATCCAAGCCTCCATATCACCGTTAATGTAATCCAATCCCTTAAACTAGACAGAGAGCTAAACTTATCCACAACCAAAACGGATGTAACACACAAGCCGCAAGCCTGACCCCAACTCTTAACCTCGCACACTTTCTAACCCTCACACAAATATTAACCCTAACCCATACCTAAACAGTCAAGTTTACCATAAGCCTAAATGAGACAATAGGTTCTTTCATCCTTAAGCACTCTTACCTAAAACCTCACACTCACCCTACATTTCATCCACAACCTTACCATAACCCGAATCCTCACGCAGCCGTAACTCGAACCTGAACTCGAACACTGTCTCTAAACATGCCCACATGCCTGTACCTATGCCCGTTTAAAGTTAACCCTAAACCAAAATCTTCGGTCCCACTATTTTGCAGCATTTTAAAGAGGTACACTGGGAAAGCTTTTTCTGCAAGGAAGAAACTGCAGGCGGCGTGGCTGAAATGAGAATATCATGCTGCACGAGCTCTTTGCCCTCAGATGTAGAAGTGTCATCATTGGGCTTTATAGAGAAACGGGACTTTAATAAGTGATCATCAACCTCTGTGAATTCCCTTTGTTCTAGACGCCTGAAATAAAGAGTTGTCCTGAGTCACATAAACCTCCACCGAGTGGTCTTAATGTGGCGCGGGAACATGCCGATATAAGAGAATTCCGAAGAAGGCTGAACGTCCACAATTGAATGGTCATTGCCAGAAATGAAGTGGCAGCCGGATCAGACTGGGAAACTTAAGCTTCCATTAGACAATGAAGATGTGAGAATCTGGTACGTCCACAATTCACGGTTTCCTTAGATCCATGAAATTCCTTGTTGAATTTCAGTCAGAAAATGAAAACTCCGGAGCCTCTGTTCAGCAGGCCCGGGTTTAGCTCCCAGAGGCACACTGGTGCTCCTCTAGAATTTGGATAAAAATCATTTTCACGGGAATAAGGAATCTTGATCAAGCCAGGTGGGTCTTGACAAACGAAATTGCTGCTTGTGCTGGCTATACTGACAAGCACCCACCTGTGCTAGTCCATGGCTTATTCAGCAGAGGAATCTGCATCAATTGAGCCAAGACAAAGGAAAGCTCAGGGAGGCAGCACCCGTTTAGAAAAGCATTTGTACTTCGAAGAGTCGGCCAATGATGTGAAAAGACATACCCATGGCAAATAGTTTTCATCATGGGCAGAATTTCACGGAGCAATATTGCTGGGAGAGAAAAGGCACCACCTGAGTGAGCCATGCTCAACAAAACTACCTAGGGCAGGAGCCCGGTTGCCCCCAGGTACTAGGCGTGTCAGGCCTCAGCATTGTAAGGAGAGTTCACTGAAGTCCCTGAGTGAAGTTTTCTCCGCTGTCCTACGTCTACGTTCCTAAAATTTACTCTGTGGTTTCTGATGATCCTGGGTTATGAACGGCCACCATTCACCGTTCTCCTTACACTCGTGCGTCTCCATCGACCTTAAAAGAAAGGGAGGACACGCAACTGCTGGCTGGTAAATTCAGCAAAGTTTGTCTCAACACAAGAGACAGCTCTGTGGTGACCCGTCTTCCATGGTAAAACATTTCCTAGCGAATAAGTTATCTTCCCATCGCAATGACAATATGAGAGAATTGCCACCGATGGATTTGCCGCTGTGCCTACAAACATCATCTTGAGGCCATACAGTAGTGAAGCACGGGAACCCAGGCGCTTCACCCTTTACCCTAGACCAGTGAAACTCAGAGAAGCACTATAGACCTGTGAGACATGACGTTGCTGGAAGCATCAGTGTACAGAGGCATGGGAACCTCGAAGGAGCTTCTTCCGTGTGAATAAAACGCAGGCTGAACTTCATAGCAGGTTCCAGATTCTCAGGAATTCCACGGGCTGTATTGCTCAGAGCTAGAACCCACTGCTTGGGGCACACTTGAACTGAAAAATCTTGCTGGACTCACGGCTTTCCCAAAGACCCAAGATTCTCAAAGAGCGAGCGTAAGGTTGACGGAAAAAAAACTGCCGGTGGCGCCTTTTTGCCTTGAAACCGGCAAGAAGCAAGATTTTCCTTAAACCATGAATCTCAGAAACATTGTGATCGTGAAGGAAAACCAGGGAGAGCAGATGTACTTCCAATAATCCAACACTTAAATGAAACCTCAAACCTAAATCCTATCCTAAAACCAACCCTAATCCTAACCCTAACCTAGGTCAAAACCTAGCCCTAGGTCTAAACCTAAAAAGAGGTGTAACCCTAAGCCTAGGTCTAATTCTGTATACTCCTAAACTTAAACTGAACCCTAACCTAAGGCTCACCCTAAACCAAGCCCTATCCCTAACCATATGTCTACCCTAAGGCTAAGCCTAATCCTAACCCCAAATCTGGTGTGAACATGCAGCTCCCCCTACAACTAACCTTACTCCTAACCGTCACCTTTCGCCTGAACCTAACTTAACTCTATCCATCACCTACAATCCAAGCCTCCATATCACCGTTAATGTAATCCAATCCCTTAAACTAGACAGAGAGCTAAACTTATCCACAACCAAAACGGATGTAACACACAAGCCGCAAGCCTGACCCCAACTCTTAACCTCGCACACTTTCTAACCCTCACACAAATATTAACCCTAACCCATACCTAAACAGTCAAGTTTACCATAAGCCTAAATGAGACAATAGGTTCTTTCATCCTTAAGCACTCTTACCTAAAACCTCACACTCACCCTACATTTCATCCACAACCTTACCATAACCCGAATCCTCACGCAGCCGTAACTCGAACCTGAACTCGAACACTGTCTCTAAACATGCCCACATGCCTGTACCTATGCCCGTTTAAAGTTAACCCTAAACCAAAATCTTCGGTCCCACTATTTTGCAGCATTTTAAAGAAGTACACTGGGAAAGCTTTTTCTGCAAGGAAGAAACTGCAGGCGGCGTGGCTGAAATGAGAATATCATGCTGCACGAGCTCTTTGCCCTCAGATGTAGAAGTGTCATCATTGGGCTTTATAGAGAAACGGGACTTTAATAAGTGATCATCAACCTCTGTGAATTCCCTTTGTTCTAGACGCCTGAAATAAAGAGTTGTCCTGAGTCACATAAACCTCCACCGAGTGGTCTTAATGTGGCGCGGGAACATGCCGATATAAGAGAATTCCGAAGAAGGCTGAACGTCCACAATTGAATGGTCATTGCCAGAAATGAAGTGGCAGCCGGATCAGACTGGGAAACTTAAGCTTCCATTAGACAATGAAGATGTGAGAATCTGGTACGTCCACAATTCACGGTTTCCTTAGATCCATGAAATTCCTTGTTGAATTTCAGTCAGAAAATGAAAACTCCGGAGCCTCTGTTCAGCAGGCCCGGGTTTAGCTCCCAGAGGCACACTGGTGCTCCTCTAGAATTTGGATAAAAATCATTTTCACGGGAATAAGGAATCTTGATCAAGCCAGGTGGGTCTTGACAAACGAAATTGCTGCTTGTGCTGGCTATACTGACAAGCACCCACCTGTGCTAGTCCATGGCTTATTCAGCAGAGGAATCTGCATCAATTGAGCCAAGACAAAGGAAAGCTCAGGGAGGCAGCACCCGTTTAGAAAAGCATTTGTACTTCGAAGAGTCGGCCAATGATGTGAAAAGACATACCCATGGCAAATAGTTTTCATCATGGGCAGAATTTCACGGAGCAATATTGCTGGGAGAGAAAAGGCACCACCTGAGTGAGCCATGCTCAACAAAACTACCTAGGGCAGGAGCCCGGTTGCCCCCAGGCACTAGGCGTGTCAGGCCTCAGCATTGTAAGGAGAGTTCACTGAAGTCCCTGAGTGAAGTTTTCTCCGCTGTCCTACGTCTACGTTCCTAAAATTTACTCTGTGGTTTCTGATGATCCTGGGTTATGAACGGCCACCATTCACCGTTCTCCTTACACTCATGCGTCTCCATCGACCTTAAAAGAAAGGGAGGACACGCAACTGCTGGCTGGTAAATTCAGCAAAGTTTGTCTCAACACAAGAGACAGCTCTGTGGTGACCCGTCTTCCATGGTAAAACATTTCCTAGCGAATAAGTTATCTTCCCATCGCAATGACAATATGAGAGAATTGCCACCGATGGATTTGCCGCTGTGCCTACAAACATCATCTTGAGGCCATACAGTAGTGAAGCACGGGAACCCAGGCGCTTCACCCTTTACCCTAGACCAGTGAAACTCAGAGAAGCACTATAGACCTGTGAGACATGACGTTGCTGGAAGCATCAGTGTACAGAGGCATGGGAACCTCGAAGGAGCTTCTTCCGTGTGAATAAAACGCAGGCTGAACTTCATAGCAGGTTCCAGATTCTCAGGAATTCCACGGGCTGTATTGCTCAGAGCTAGAACCCACTGCTTGGGGCACACTTGAACTGAAAAATCTTGCTGGACTCACGGCTTTCCCAAAGACCCAAGATTCTCAAAGAGCGAGCGTAAGGTTGACGGAAAAAAAACTGCCGGTGGCGCCTTTTTGCCTTGAAACCGGCAAGAAGCAAGATTTTCCTTAAACCATGAATCTCAGAAACATTGTGATCGTGAAGGAAAACCAGGGAGAGCAGATGTACTTCCAATAATCCAACACTTAAATGAAACCTCAAACCTAAATCCTATCCTAAAACCAACCCTAATCCTAACCCTAACCTAGGTCAAAACCTAGCCCTAAGTCTAAACCTAAAAAGAGGTGTAACCCTAAGCCTAGGTCTAATTCTGTATACTCCTAAACTTAAACTGAACCCTAACCTAAGGCTCACCCTAAACCAAGCCCTAACCCTAACCATATGTCTACCCTAAGGCTAAGCCTAATCCTAACCCCAAATCTGATGTGAACATGCAGCTCCCCCTACAACTAACCTTACTCCTAACCGTCACCCTTCGCCTGAACCTAACTTAACTCTATCCATCACCTTCAATCCAAGCCTCCATATCACCGTTAATGTAATCCAATCCCTTAAACTAGACAGAGAGCTAAACTTATCCACAACCAAAACGGATGTAACACACAAGCCGCAAGCCTGACCCCAACTCTTAACCTCGCACACTTTCTAACCCTCACACAAATATTAACCCTAACCCATACCTAAACAGTCAAGTTTACCATAAGCCTAAATGAGACAATAGGTTCTTTCATCCTTAAGCACTCTTACCTAAAACCTCACACTCACCCTACATTTCATCCACAACCTTACCATAACCCGAATCCTCACGCAGCCGTAACTCGAACCTGAACTCGAACACTGTCTCTAAACATGCCCACATGCCTGTACCTATGCCCGTTTAAAGTTAACCCTAAACCAAAATCTTCGGTCCCACTATTTTGCAGCATTTTAAAGAGGTACACTGGGAAAGCTTTTTCTGCAAGGAAGAAACTGCAGGCGGCGTGGCTGAAATGAGAATATCATGCTGCACGAGCTCTTTGCCCTCAGATGTAGAAGTGTCATCATTGGGCTTTATAGAGAAACGGGACTTTAATAAGTGATCATCAACCTCTGTGAATTCCCTTTGTTCTAGACGCCTGAAATAAAGAGTTGTCCTGAGTCACATAAACCTCCACCGAGTGGTCTTAATGTGGCGCGGGAACATGCCGATATAAGAGAATTCCGAAGAAGGCTGAACGTCCACAATTGAATGGTCATTGCCAGAAATGAAGTGGCAGCCGGATCAGACTGGGAAACTTAAGCTTCCATTAGACAATGAAGATGTGAGAATCTGGTACGTCCACAATTCACGGTTTCCTTAGATCCATGAAATTCCTTGTTGAATTTCAGTCAGAAAATGAAAACTCCGGAGCCTCTGTTCAGCAGGCCCGGGTTTAGCTCCCAGAGGCACACTGGTGCTCCTCTAGAATTTGGATAAAAATCGTTTTCACGGGAATAAGGAATCTTGATCAAGCCAGGTGGGTCTTGACAAACGAAATTGCTGCTTGTGCTGGCTATACTGACAAGCACCCACCTGTGCTAGTCCATGGCTTATTCAGCAGAGGAATCTGCATCAATTGAGCCAAGACAAAGGAAAGCTCAGGGAGGCAGCACCCGTTTAGAAAAGCATTTGTACTTCGAAGAGTCGGCCAATGATGTGAAAAGACATACCCATGGCAAATAGTTTTCATCATGGGCAGAATTTCACGGAGCAATATTGCTGGGAGAGAAAAGGCACCACCTGAGTGAGCCATGCTCAACAAAACTACCTAGGGCAGGAGCCCGGTTGCCCCCAGGCACTAGGCGTGTCAGGCCTCAGCATTGTAAGGAGAGTTCACTGAAGTCCCTGAGTGAAGTTTTCTCCGCTGTCCTACGTCTACGTTCCTAAAATTTACTCTGTGGTTTCTGATGATCCTGGGTTATGAACGGCCACCATTCACCGTTCTCCTTACACTCGTGCGTCTCCATCGACCTTAAAAGAAAGGGAGGACATGCAACTGCTGGCAGGTAAATTCAGCAAAGTTGGTTTCAACACAAAAGAGACAGCTCTGTGGTGACCCATCTTCCACGGTAAAACATTTAATTACAACTCTCTTTTATACACGTGTGTCTGTGGATTTCAACATTTCAGTGCACATATTAGCACATTCCCATAGCGGAGTGAACCTCCCTTCCGTCATGTCTATAGGTATTTCTCCTTCCTATGGGCAGCTGGACAGTAATTTATCTGGGGAACATCTGGTAAACCAGGACAATGGTGCTTCCCCTGCTTTCTGTGATGAAGGGCCAGGCCATTGGTTACCTTTATAAAAGTCTCCTGACACGTCCTAGTGATGTCTGTTTCTGGGACCATAGTGGCTTCCTCTTCCTCGGTTGGTCTTGTTGGTAGGTGCTGTCCAGTTGGTCTGCTTCAAAGCAACCCCAATGTACAGGACAAGGAAAGGCTTGCCAGTCCTGGGCCACCCTCATTTCTTTCTGATGTTTGAACCCATCGTTGCAGCTCCCGTGGCCATGCATCCTGCAAACGGCCTGGCTCTTCGTCACTGATCCTCCCCTTTAATCTGACCAAAAGTGTTCGTCATCTGGTCCTCTCTCTGACAAGGTTCTGCCTAGTTTTACTAGTCCTCCACTACCTGACAGTGTATCAATGATTAGCATAAGGTTTTCAGTGGTGTATTTTGTCATCCTCAGTGTGTCCTTATTGGGGGCTCTTACAACTCTTGTTACAATCCATACACCAATTGTATCTGACGTAGAAATACGTATATTGCCATCATTCTTTTCTAGACATTTACTTTCTATTGAGCCCTTGGGATCAGCTCCCCTTTTTTTCCTCCTCCCCCACTCGTGGTTCCTTGATAGATTATAGATTGTTATTATTTTCATATCTCACATCGACCATTGTCTCTTTTATCCTCAGCTTTCTGTTGCTCCTCTCCCTGCGAGGGGTGTGCGGTTATATGTCATTTGGTATCTCTATTCCCATTCCTGTTCCTGGGTTCCATGTGTTGTGAGTTTTATCTCTTGCTAATACCTATGCACTCTAGTCCAGAGTGGGAAGCGGCACTGGGGTGATGATAGTGGGCGGTGATGAGACCTCAAGGGGTCAGAGGCAGATTGTGTGATTCATTGGTGCGATCCATATCTCCTCAGGGGGGCCTCCACCCAGTGGGACACAGCATCTGGGAGGATTGTGGCTTTCTCCTGAGACAGCATGGTGGCCAAGGTCCCAGGCATTGAGGGTGGGACTCTGGGCCTGGGGTGGCAGCACTTGCAGAAGCCACCCCCTCCCCCAGGCACCCACCTGGATATGGATGAGCACGTGAGACAGTTGGCTGTGAACTTTGAGCGTGGCCTCAGTGTCTCAGAGCAGGTGGGGTCTGGCCTGAGTCAGCTCCCACAGCTCCAACCAGGAAGCCCTGCCCCCAGGCGGGGGTCAGCAGTTATCCCAGCATGCTCATTCCTCCCCCTCAGCTTCTGTCTGGTCAGCCCTTCAGCTTCCTGGCTGGGTTTAGAACTTGTCCTAAGCTCCCAGAGGGCCACCGTCCTGAGATCTTGCTCAGCGCTTCAGGCCTTTCTGCAAACTCTCCTCCCAGGAGCCCATTATCACTAGCAGTTTACCCCTTGCTCTAACGATGCTCCAGGAGGCCTGCTTGGGAAGTGTTTTGCTGTTGCCTGGTTCAGTCCCACTAACTGCTCCTCAGGAGAAAGAAGAGGTTCCCTGCTCTTGGAAAGATTTACTGGCTTGCAAACCCTCTGGAGGATCCCCGTGAGTCAGTAGGTGGGGTCATTCTAAAGCCCGGCACTCCGCAGGTAGCCACGTTGTGTGCCACCCAGGCATGCTGTGTGTTTGGAGGAGACTGTACACCCTTCAAAGGTAGAAGCTGCACCCCTCCATGGTTCTTGCATGCAGCAAATGCAGGGCCCCTGAGACTCCGGGCCAGCCTCTGGGCTAGGATCATGGGCAAATCGTTATCTCGCCTAAGCTCCATCTGGGCTGGAAACGCAGTAGCTTGTACTGTGACCTGGGTCAGCCTGGGGCTGTGTAGGGCATCTCAGCCCAGCTCAACTCTTCCCAGAACACCCCTGCAGGTGCAGGGAGCCCTTGGCTTGGGAAAGTGACCCTACTAAGTGGGCTTTGTGACCAGGCTCCCTGATCCACCGACCCAGGTTTGCCTCCTCCACAGGCTGCAGACAGCAGGGGCTGCCCTGGGTTCCCTGAACTCGGGCTATCTCCAGAGACAGTGTGGGCAGGATCTGGAGGGTGTGGAAGTGAGTCGTGCTGGGAAAGTGGATGGAGGAACGGAGGGTAGGGTAGATGCTGGGTGGGCTGAGGGGGCAGGAGATGCCCTGCAGAGTTCTAGAACCAGGGCTGAGGGATGTGGGAGCTGTTGGGACCAGCTGGCCCTTTCGTGAGTTTTAGGAGCTGCCTGAATTCCATCCACATTGACCCTCTCCAGCCCCACCTTTGGCAGATGCTGGAAGAGAAGTTCAAGGTCTTCCGGGAGAAAGGGCAGAGTGTGGGGCTGCCAGGGTGCAGGCCCTGAGGGAACTGGCAGGTGCCCTGGAACTCGCCTCCCCCAGCTCCATGGCCCAGAGTCAAGTCCACAGGAGCGGCGTTGAGGCCACATGGGTGAGGCTGGACAAAGCAATGAAAGCCCGCAGAGAGGTGGGTGCTCAGAGGGACAGGCCAGTGACAGCCAAGGGGCTCGGGACAAAGGGGCCTACCCCAGATGTGTGTGCATCATGTGCGTGTGTGTGTGTGTGCTCATGTGTAGGGGTGGGCATGTGGGTGTGTGCATGCATACTTCTGTGTGTATTCTCGTGTGCACATGTTTGTATGAAGGGGCATGGCTGACTCCAGCTCCCAGCATCAATCAGCCTTCCCCGTCCAACCACGCTCCTTCCTGCCCCCAGTTTGGAGTCGTTCAGCGCAGGTCACTCCTTGTGGCAGGACCACGAAGTGGGCTCTCCCAATGCTCCCTGAGCACGGGCCGCAGTTTCGTTGGGGGCACAGGCCCTGCTGGTCTTCTTGCTGACCGCCACTCTTAGAGCTCCCTGCCGCCCCTCCCCACACCCTCCTTTCGCGGGATCTGGTGTCTAAGTGCACTGAGCACCTGAGAGGTCCTGCAACCGAAATCCTGGGGCTGGGTGGCCCCGGGGCCAGCCCTCTCCTCACTGACTGTTGGAGGTGCTACAGGCAGACCCCCTGACAGGAAGCCCACTCGCTCCCTGAGCCGCCGTCTCATGTGCTCAGGGCTCCCCATCTTATTGCCTTCCTCCCAACATGCATGTCAAGACCCTTTACTCCCTCGGGCCCTGCCTGTGGCCCCCGGGCCTCATCTGGAACCTGCTGTGATCAGAGGAAACCATCCATCTTCTAACCACCGAAGGGCCAGAAGGCGCGAATGTACAGCGATGATAATAGGTAAAGGTCACGGTAAAGTCACAGAGGACAGGAAAGACAGGGGCGAGAGAATACAATACAGAGTCAGACATGTTTTATTAGGCATGCTCACGTCAGCTCCTCTTGATGGACCACGTGGAACTGGGAGAAGTGGAACCTTTGCTATCTTGGGACGTGTATAGGGAGCCTGGAGACACACCTCTTCAGTAGTGACATGGGTCACAGGTGGGCGGTATCTATCATAAGGTCCCTGTACTTGAGCTCACCAAGGTGAGGAAAGCTAATACCTGCATTGGGGGAAGCTACAAGAGGGGCTGGGTGTCACGGTGGGAAGAGAGGGCAAAATGATCATATCTGCTTCTACACAGAGATACAATCAGCCATGTGCTCACATTAAGGCAGCCTAGCTGTTAACGGAGAATCAGTGGGAATGATTTTTAAAGCAGGATAATGTACTTGGACTTTACCTCTAACTTACCAAAGTAGAGGCTTTCCTACCGTGGAATACCAGCTTTCCAGATTCTCCCTGTTATAAGTTAGGGAGTAGAGTCTTCGTCCTATTTCCCTCCGTGTTAAAGCCCCACAAATCCCCAAGCCACAGTCTTTGCTCAAAAGGAGGTGGCCCTGTTCTAAGGGAGAAAGTTGCTGGCCCTCCTTCCCGCTGTGCCCTCGACTTCCACAAGGCGGCGCTCGAGCTGTGGGGCCACATGCAGAAGGTGGTCCTGGTGGAGGGTGCTGTCCTTGACCACGACCTGGTGTCTGTGGAGGTCCTGCAGCGCCAGCACCGCCTCCTGCAGGGGAGGGCCCCAGTCCCTCCCCCCCGCAAGAACCCCTCTTCTGTAGGCAATGGATGGATGAGGAACCCTCACCCCCAGCTGACCCCAGGCAGGACTGCAGCCCGCCCCTTCCCCCTCTGGGATTGGGGGTGACGGGCCTGGGTTTGACCTAGGCTGGGGTACAGCCAGGATGGCCTGCAGAGTCCTGGGTGGAGGAGCATTCAGCCTGCTCTCTGCCAGCTGCAGAGGGAGCTGGTGGCTGTGGACGAGGTGGTGGTTCAGATGGGGATGGAGGCCATCCAGGTACAACCTGCGGTCCAGGAGGGCCTGGCCGAGCAGCTGGCTGAGGTGCTGGAGGCCTGGGCCACCTGAACATGAAGGCCTGGGAGCAGGGCCAGCAGCTGGAGTGGGTAGCCCATGGCCACGCCTTCCTCAGGCACTGCCAGGAACTGCTGTATGTGCCACCCCACCTGGATGGGGGCTCGCTCTGTCCCATGCGGGTGGGGGCACCCAGCTCTTCCCTGCCTCCTCCCTGTTCTGCCCTCTGGCCCTGAGACCTGTTCCCATGCCCTGTCCCCCATCCCAGCACTCAGGCTCAAGAGAAGCAGGCACTAGTCTATATCCTCAGAAGGGCCAGCTGGGGCCAAGAAGACACTGGGGCAGGAGCTCTGCCTGAGAGCCCAGGCAGTGCGGCCGGCGGGGTAGCAGCTCCTGGACACCAGCTACGTCATGGCCCCAGAGATGTGTGCGCTGAGGTCTAGGGCCAGGGTGGTGCGTGGCCAGAGCTCCCTTTCCTGCTGCTCCCTGCTCCACGGTAACCCAGCCCTATCCCACCCAGGCGACACCCTGCGCCCCTCCCAACAGCCCTCTGCCCCCCAGGTCACAGTGTCTCCGTGAACTGGACAGGCAGCTGCAGGAGCTCCGGATGGCCTGGGCCCTTCACCAGGACCTCTGCCAGGTGAGCCAGGACTAGGAGGAGCTGCGGGGAATGCTGGGTCAGGCCGCGGTCTGGCTGGCCTCCTGAGAGGACCTCCTGCTAGACCCTGACTGTGGGGTGAGCAGGGATCCGCCCCTTAGAGGGCCACATGCCTGGCACCAGGAGTTGGAAAGGCAGCTGGTGGCCCAGGAGGAGAAGCTCACCCAGCTCCAAATGTAGGTGAGGGTGTGGAGTGCGGGACTGAGGAGGGGTCGAGGGGCCTCCACCTGCGGTGGGGTCTCCAGAGCATTGATCTGCCCTGAGGGGCACACCTTCGGGGAAACAGCCACAGGGTCCTGTCCTCCATGGGCAGTCTGGCTCTGTGGGGTCCATCACAGCTTCTTCTGCCCAACTGCTCCCTCCCCTCCTCTTCCTGGTTTCGCCCTCTGAGAGCTTCCCCCAGAGCAAGCCCTGTGGGACACACAGGGTCACTATGGGTGGAAACCAATCAATAATCTCATGGGTGCAGAGCACACTCTGAGGAACACAGGGTGGTGACACTAGCTACAGAGAATCTGAGTGGAGCAAGGGTTTGTAATCCTTGTGTAGGCTGGGGGTGGGGCTGATAGGGGGGGATTGATACCACAGGATCCTGTGGGACTGAAAGTGAGGACCTGAGGGTGGACGGGCAGAGGGAGTGCCCCATCCTCTGAGGCAGGAAGGTGGTCAGCTAGGGTGAGTACGGAGGAAGATGAGCAGGGGCTGCTGCAGTCACGCAAATGTCACGTAAGAATCTCACTTTAGTATAAAATGTTTGTCTCCATTGCAAAGCCACCTCTAGCAACTAGGATCCCCTCTCTCCCCATCTGGAGTTGACGAGTGAAGAAAATCAAAAACTGAAGTAAAGCAGTCCACAGGACTAACGGACCACCAACACCACAGCCCTCCATCCTTGTCCTGGAGACCAGGAGAGTTAGATGGTGCCCAGCCACCGCCTCAAACTGCTCTGGTTGAGCTCAAACTGGCAACTTGTGCACAGCTTGAAAGCCAATGGAAGGTGACTTCATGAAGAGGGCATTACAAGTTTGACAGGGACTGCTGGAACCCCGAGACCAAGGCCCTTCAAATCCAAAACAGAGCACAGCTCCGGGAATCACCCCTGCCCAAGCAACAGTCGAGCTGATAAAGTGAACACATGGCACCTCTGAGGCAAGTGCTTCCCAGAGCAAAGGGGAGCATTTGCCCTCAAAGTTCAGGAGGGAGGGAGGGGCCAGGGAGAAGGCAAGAAGAGTGCTGTGTTATATTATGAGAGCTGCAAACAAAATGTGTAGAAATTGTTAAACTGCTCTGCATGTTTCCACTTAAAACAAAACCCTCTATATTAAAATTCATATATATATATGTGCATTATATGTATATGTATATATATATTAGTCAAACCTAAGGTCAGAAAAAGGCATGCCCCGGGCTGCTGCTCATGGCAAGGTCAGTGGTCTCAAACCCATCAGAAAGACGCGGCTCGGCTGTCTGCTCCCGTAGTGACAGCCTCAGAGACGCAGGGGCCGTCGTGTGCTGTCCTACAGGGCCTCGATGATAGAAATCGACTCGATGGCAATGATTTGAGTGCTTTGAAGGTCAGAAACTGTAGACAGTGATCTATAAACGTCCTTCTCTCCTGTAAGGTGTCTGTAACACAATCAAAGGAAAACAATCAGTCTGCTCTCCAGATCTTCAATGGGATCATTTCCTGGTAGCCTGGTCACACAGTGCCAGACTGTGCCTTCTCAGATCCGCAGGCACTGCTAGGAAGGTTGTGGGCCCTGCAGGGGTGGGGTATTCTCCAGCCTGCTCCCCAGCAATAGAGGCACTAGGCCAAGACTGGAAGAGCCCCGGCAGGGGAGAGTGGGGAGGTTGAGGCAGTCACTGTGCCCTGCTTCTGACACTCTTCATGTGGCTGCTATGGTCACCCTTGACCTCAGGGAAGGCCAAGGGTCACCAGGGCAGAAAACACTTCCTTTTTATGGTGAGGGCCATATCGCGTCTCAACTTCACTGCTAATTAGCTGTGGTCTCTAGCAAGTAACCCAGCCTCTCGGTGCACCCAGTTTCCCCAGTGCTATCTGGAGTCCCCAGAAGGGCCAGGTACAGCCAGGCTGCTTGCAGCTGGGCCAGAACCAGCAGCTGCCCTCACCGTGCCCTGAAGCCAGAAGCCCAGAACTCAAAGGCTGAGCTTTGCTGAAGGTCGTCTGACATGGCCTCTCAGCTTAAGTAAGGGGTCCCAACTCCAGGCTGCACAAGTTGCTCCCTGGAACACGTGGCCCGGGCCCCCAATGTGGGCACACAGAAAGCCAGTTCACCTCTCAGGGGTTTGGCAGAGCCGCAGCACAGCAAGGGTCTCCCTGGAAGCCCTTCCAGCCCATGCCCAGCACCTCCCCCAAACTCACCCCTGCTCCAGGCTGCTGGTACTCACTGTAGGTCCTGTCACCACTGCTGGGCCCTGGGGGCCATGCTGGGCCGCCACTCCAGCAGGCTCTCCGCTAGTGGGACAGGCTGCCCCCTGGTGGCCACCCATCTTCACTTGGTGCTGAAACATTGCAAACTTGGTTAAGAGGAGCTGAGAAGAGAGGAGAGGGGTCACAGGGGGCCCTGGCTGGTGGGCTGTGAGACACCTCAGTGAGTGACTGGGCAGGGCAAGACTGGACAGCCACAGAACTTGCCCCTCTACGCAGAGAGGGGAATAGGAAGCCACAGCTGTCCTCAGTCCAGACTGATGTTCCCCATCAGCCCCTTGTGCATGCAGCCCCCCCTCCACCACCCGTCTTCCTTCGGCTCCAGGGCACCTTGCTTGGCCCTAGCCCCTTCTTCACTAGGGTGTGCTCATAGTCCTCTCTCCTCTGGCCACCAGCTGCTGGCTGCTCAGCCAGCTCTGTAAATCCTTGGCTTCCCTCAGGAAGCCCTGCAGTGTCAGCATCCTCTTCAGATCCTGGCCCCTGTGGTGACAGCTGAGTCCCCCAACAGTTAGTGTGCATGTGTCCACACTCTGGAGGACAAGGGACTCAATCAAAGGGGCTGCCTGAAGGACAAGGTTCCTCATGGTCTTTGCCCAGGCTGCTCCTCTGGATTCAAGAAGCAAACCCAGGGCAGGGGGAGTTGGGGCTGGCGAGGGTGTGGCTGTGGGGAAGGGCAGGTGACTGGAGCCAGGGAGCCGAGCCCCTGCCCTGCAGGCTCTCCTCAAAGGTTTGTGGGAAGAGGAAACAGTGAAGGACTCATCTTTTCCTGACACATGTCTAAAGGCCTCTGTCACGGTTCTCTTCAAGGCAGGGGTAGCATCTAGGGGAATAAGCAACCCCAGCCATTTTTCTGGTACCCCCGGATGCAGTGACCCTCACTGTTGGGCTGCCAACTCCCACAGTGTCTTCAGCTGCTTCCAGAGCCTCCCCTGCATCACACCCAGCTGCTCTGAGACCTCAGTTACAAGGATCTACATATAACTTCCTCCCTGGGGGATGGACAACAGAAAAGTGGGTGAAGGGAGACAAAATATGTAAGATCTGACAAATTATCAAGGGTTCATGAGTGAGGGGGGAACAGGGAGGGCGGAGAAAAATGAGGACATGATGCCAAGGCCTTAAGTGGAGAGCAAATGTTTTGAGAATGATGAGGGCAATGAATGTACGGATGTGCTTTACACAACTGATGTATGTATGGATTGTGATAAGAGTTGTATGTGCCCCTAATAAAATGATTTTAAAAAATTAACTCATTTATATTTCTTAGGACAATGCCATTTGTATTTCAAAGCAACATTCACGAAAGCTATTTTTTCACCTTCACTATCTTCTATTTAGTTTTAAACAGTGCAAAAACAATTCTTATGCCTTTTTATGAGATGTAATGCAAGTAGACATAAATTTATGCATAATTAAAAATGTGAATGAACAAAATATTTTGTTAAAGAATTTGAACTTTTGTGAAAATCATAGAAAGTATATAGCATTTTATTGAAGGGTTGGGATTTTTTTCCTCTATTTTATTCTAGTATTTGGTCTGAGGTTCTTACGGCATATTCTGATTGTTGTCATGTAAGAGAATATACATTCCACATAAGAGAAAACTTTCCTTATAATATTTTCCTATCCATTGCTTCCTGCTGAATCTCTCATTTGTTCTTTTATCATTTTTTCCTATAAAAAACCCAGGCTGCTTAATTTTATTCTTATTAATCATTTATATAAGTTAGGAAAATATTTATTATATATACATTTTTATTAAAAATCTTTTATTGGAGACTCTTACAACTTTTGTTGCAATCCATATTGATTGCATCAGGCATTTTGTACATATGTTGCCTTCATTCATTTATAGACATTTCTTTCTTTTTCTTTTTTAAAATCATTTTATTGGGGCTCATACAACTCATCACAATCCATACATACACCAATTGTGTAAAGCACACTTATACATTCGTTGCCTTCATCATTCTCAAAATTTGCTTTCTGCTTGGGTTCCTGGAATCAGCTCATTTCCCCTTTCCCCTATCCCATTCTCACCCTGCTCCTCTTCCCTCATGAACCCTTAATAATTTATACATTATTATTTTCTCTTATCTTACACTGCGCGGCATCTCCCATCACCCAATTTTCTGTTGCCCATCTCCCAGGCGGGAAGTTATATGTAGATCCTTGTGATCGGTTTCCCATTTCTATACCCACTTCCCTCCCAGTATCGCCACTCTCACCGCTGGTCCTGGGGGGTTCATCTGTCCTGGATTCCCTGTGTTTCCAGTTCCCGTCTGTACCGCTGTGTATCTTCTGGTCTAACCAGGTTTGCAAGGTAGAATTGGGATCATGAGATGTGAGGGGAGGAAGCGTTTAATAACTAGAGGAAGGTTGTGAGTTTCATTATTGCTACACTGAACCCTGAGTGACTCATCTCCTTCCCACTACCCCTCCGCAAGGGATGTCCAGTTGTCTACAGGTGGGCATTAGTCCCCCGTCATGCACTCCCCTCAGTCACGATGATATAATCCCACCTCCCGCCTTTGTTGCTTGAAAACTGGTCCCCTCAGCCCTTCATGATCACACATTTTGGTGTGATGCTTCCATGTGGGCTTTGTTGCTTCTGGGCTAGCTTGTTTACTTTCAAGCCTCTAAGACCCGGGACGCTATATCGCTTGATAGCCGGCCACCATCAGCCTTCTTCACCACACATACTTATGCACACATTCATCTTCAGCGTTTATGTGGGGAAGGTGATCACACAATGATGGTTTTTGTTCTTTGGTGTCTGCTACCTGATCCCTTCAACACCTCGTGCTCACTTCGGCTTGTGTGCTTCTTCTCTCTGGGCTTTGTTGCTTCTGAGCTAGATTTCAGCCTGTTTGCCTTCAAGCCTTTAAGACCCCCAGAGTTTCATTATATTGTGCAGAGAGTGGCTATGAGCCAAACCCACTAGACTGCACCCAACAACAGTAACAACAGGACTTGTGCTTCTAACAATATGCTGAAGAAGACCTTAAGAGAATCTCCCCTTCGTTTAGAGCAGCGGCTCTCGACCTGTGGGTCGTGTCTACTTAAGGGGTCAAACAGCCCTTTCATGGGGTGGCCTGAATTATAGCAGTAGCAAAATTACAGCTATGATGTAGCAACAAAAATAATTGTATGGTTGGTTGGTCACGACTACATGAGGAACTGGATGAAAGGGTCGTGAGTAAGAATGTTGAAAACCACTGTCCAAGAGGAAGACTCAATTCTTGATACAGTTGAAGGGCAACAAAATAGACTCAGCCCCAATATAGATGGGATAGCACAGTGGCTGCAACAATAAACACAAGCCAAAGAAACACTGCAAGGATGGCACAAGACAGGACAGTGTTTCATTATATTGACATAGAGTTGCTATGAGCAAAACCCACAAGAAATAAAACAGGCCTTCTTTTTCTAACAATGTACCTAAGTAGACCTTAAGAGAATCTCCTATTAGTTTAGCGCATCGGGCCTCAAACTGAGGGTCGTGACCCCTTTTGGGGGATGAATGACGCTTTCACGGCAGTGGACCGTTCATTAAAGTGGAAAAATTAGAGTTATGATGTAGCAATGAAAATAATTTCATGATTTGGCAATCACCACTACATGAGGAATGGTATGAAAGAGTCGTGGCATTAGGAAGGTTGAGAACCACTTCCCTAGGGCAAGACACAAATCTGGTACAGAAGGGAAGGAAGAGAGCGGCAGTCTCCAACAAGTTGGATTAGCACAGTGGCTGCAACACTGAGGCCAAGCACACAAGCACGGTGAGGGTGGCTAAGGGCAGGGCAGCGTTTCATTATATTGTGCATAGAGTTGCTAAGAGTCAAAACCCACTCGATGGAACTTAACGACATTAACTACAGGACGTGTACTTCTAACAATATGCTGAACTAGATCTTAAGAGAAACTCCTCTAAATTTAGAGCAGTGGTTCTTAACTTGTGGGTCGCTACCCCCTCTCACAGGTGTTGCCCAATTCATAACAGTAGTGAAATCACAGTAATGGAGTAACAATGAAAAAAAATTACTGTTGGAGGATCACCACAACATTAAGAATTTTATAAAGGAGCCATGCCATTAAGAAGGTTCAGAAACACTGCCCGAGAGGAATACACAAAACGTGGTACTGCAGAAGGGCAGCAAGTGAGAGGCAGACCCTACAAGATGGAATAGCTCAGTGGCTGCAACAATGAGTGCCATCAACGAACCACTGTGAGGACGGCACAGGACGGGGCAGCGTTTCATTATATTGTGCGTAGAGTTGCTGAGAGTCAAAACCCACTCGACGGCAACTAACAGCAACACAAAAAGAACTTGAGCTTCTAACAATATGCTGACGTAGATCTTAAGAGAAACTCCTCTTAGTTTAGTGCAGGGTTCTCAGCCTATGAATCACGAACCCTTTTGGGGAGTGAGTGGGTTGAATGACCCTTTCACAAGGGTTGCCTGATTCATAAGATTAGCAAAATTACAGTTATGAAATATCAGCGAAAATTTTGTATGACTGGGGGTCCACCACTATTTTGGGAACTGCATGAAAGGGTCGTAGATTTAGGAAGATTGAGAACCACTGTCTGAGAGGAAGACACAAATGTTGGTAGAGTAGAAGGGCAGCAAAGGAGAGGCAGCCCCTCCAAGTTGGAATAGCTCAGTGGCTGCAACAACCAGCGCAAGCAAAGAACCACTGTGAGCAATGCACAGGATGGGCGAGCGTTTCGTTATATTTTGCATAGAGTTGCTATGAGCCAAAGCCCACTTGAAGGCACCTAAATACAATAACAACAGGACTTTTGCTTCTAACAATGTGCTGAAATATATCTTAAGAGACATTCTTCATAGTTTGGAGCAGAGATTCTCAACCTGTGGGTCATGACTCCACTAGGGTGATGAACTACCCTTGCACAGGGCTGGCCCAATTCATAGCAGTAGCTACATTACACTTATGAAGTAGCAATGACGATAAATTTATGACTGGGATTGTACCCACTACATGAGGAGTGGTATAAAAGGCCTGTGGCATTATAGGAAGGTTGAGAGCCACTGTCCTTGAGCAAGACAGAAATCTTGGCAGAGCAGAAAGGCAGCAAATGAGAGGCAGACCCCCAGATGATAGATTAGCGCAGTGGATGCAACCATGAGTGCAGACAAGAAACCACTGTGAGGATGGCACAGGACGGGGCAGCGTTTCATTATCTTGTGCGTAGAGTTGCTGAGAATGGAAACCCACTGGGCAACACCTAACAACAATCACTGTAGGACTCATGCTTTTCACAATATGGTGCTGTAGATCCTAAGAGAAACTCCTCTTAGTTTAGAGCAGTGGTTCTCAACCTGTGGGTCACGAGCCCTTTGGGGGTGTCAAATGACCCTTTCACAGTGGAGGCCTGATTCATAACTGTAGCAAAATTAAAGTTATGAAGTAGCAATGAAAATAATTTTATGATTGGGGGTTCATCACTACATGAGGAAATGAATGAAAGGGCAGTAGAGGGGCAGCAAAAGAGAGGCAGCCCCCCAAAAGTTGGATTAGCCCATGGCTGCAACAATGACAACAAGCAAAATAACCACTGTGAGGGTGGCACGAGACGGGGTCACGTTTCATTATATTGTGTATAGAGTTGCTATGAGCCAGCACACACTCAAAGGCACCAAACAATAACAACAGGAGTGTGCGTCTATGAATATGCGGAAGTAGACCGTAAGAGAAACTTCCCTTAGTTTAGACCAGTGGTTCTCAAACTGTGTCACAGTGCCTTTAGAAGACTAATGAACCTTTCACATGGGTGGCCTGATCCATAACAGAAGCGAAATTACAGTTATGATGTAGCAATGAAAATATTTTATGGTTGGGGAGTCACCACTACATGAGGACTGGTATGAAATAGTAGTGGCATTCAGAAAGTTGAGAACCACTATTCTTGAGGAAGACACAAATCTTGGTATGGAAGGGCAGGAAAAGAGAGGTAGTCCCTAACAAGATGGATTACCACAGTGGCCGCAACAATGAGCCCAAACAGTAGAACCATCGTGAGGATGCACAGGGCAGGACAACGTTTCATTACATTGTGCATAGGGTTGTTATGAGCCAAAACCCACTCGAAGGCAGCCAAAAACAAGAACAGGATTTGTGCTTCTAACAATATGCTGAAACATACTTTAAAAAGAAACTCCTCTTAGTGTAGAATAGCAGTTCTCAAACAGTGGGTCGTGATGCCTCTTGGGGGGTGGGGGGGAGAATGACTATATCACATGGTGGCCTGATTCATAACAGTAGCATAATTTTAGTTATAAAGTAACAAGGAAAGTAATTTTATGATTGGGGAGGGGGCGTCACCAATACATGAGGAATGGTGTGAAAGAGTCGTGCATTAGGAAGTTTGAGAACCACCGCCCTAGAGGAAGACACAAATCTGGGTACAGTTGAAGGTCAGCAAATGAGAGGCAGTCCCCCAAAAGATGGATGAGCACAGAGACTGCAACAATGAGTGAAAACAAAAGAAAAGTGTGAGGGTGTTAGAGGATGGAACAGTGTTTCATGATACTGTGCATAGAGTTGTTATGAGCCAACTATGAGCCAAACCCACTCGACAGCCTCCTAACAACAATAAGAACAGGACTCGTGCGTGTAATAATATACTGAGCTAGACCACAGGAGAAACTCCTCTTAATTTAGAACAGCGGTTCTCAACCTGTGATTTGTGACCACTTTGGTTGGTTGAACAACCCTTTCACAGGGTGACTAGATTCATAAGACTTGCAAAATTACAGTTATGGAATAACAGTAGAAAAAAACCTTTATGCTCTGGGGACCACCACTACACATTGGGAAGTGTATTGAAAGGTCGTAGAAATAGGAAGCATGAGAAACACTGCCCTAGAGGAAGAGGCAAGTACAGTAGAAGGGCAGCAGAAGAGAGGAAGTCCCTACAAGACGGATTTGCACAGTGGCTGCAACAATGAGCGCAAGCAAAGAACCACCGTGAGAATGATGCAAGACTGGGCAGGCCTTTATTATATTGTGCACAGGGTTGCTATCAGCCCAAACCCTCTCCACGGCCCGAACAACAATAACAGGAGGAATCATACATCTAACAGTATGCTCAACTAAACCTTGAGAGAAACTGCTCTTAGTTTAGAGCAGCCGTTCTCAACTTGTGAGTTGAGTGGTAAATCCTTTGTGGGTGTTCGAATGACCCTCCCATAGGCGTGGCCAGATACGTAACAGTAGCAAAATTACAGTTATGAAGTAGCAACAGTACAATTTTTTTGGTTGGGGGGTCATTACTACACGAGGCACTGTATGAAAGGGTCGTGGCATTAGGATTGCTGAAAACCACAGTCCTACAGGAAGACACAAGTCTTGATACAGTTGAAGGGCCGCAATATAGAGTCAGCCCCCAAATAGAAGGAATAGCATAGTGGCTGCAGCAATGAGCTCAAGCTAAGGGAACACTGTGAGGATGGCACAAGATGGGGCAGCGTTACATTATATGGAGCATAGAGTTGCTATGAGTCAAAACCCACTCGACTGCACCTGACAACAAAACAACAGGACTTGTGTTTCTTATAATGTGCTGAAGTAGACCTTAAGAGAAACTCCTATTAGTTTAGTGCAGCGGTTCTCAACTTTTGGGTCACGAGCCCTGTTGGGGGATGAATGAACCTTTCATAGTGGTCGCCCAGTCATAACAGTAGAAAAATTAGAGTTACAAAGTTGCAATGAAAATAATTTTATGATTTGGCAGTCAGCACTATATGAGGAACGGTATGAAAATGTGGCATTAGGAAGGTTGAGAACCACTGCTCTAAAGGAAGACACAAATCTTGGTAGAGTAGAAGGGCAACAAAAAATAGCCAGCCCCCCCCAAATATGGCTCCAACAATGAGCACTAGCAAACAACCACTGACAGGATGGCACAGGTCTGGGAAGCATTTCATGATATTGTGCGTAGAGATGCGATGAGCCAAACCCACCTCCGCAGAACTTAACAACAATAACAACAGGGCTTGTGTGTTTAACAATATGCTGAAGTAACTCTTAAGAGCAACTCTTCTTAGTTTACAGCAGGGTTCTCAACATTGGGTCGTGAACACTTTCAGGTGGGGGGTGTTTCGAAACACCCCTTCACAGTGATGGCCTGATTCATAACAGTGGCAAAAGTACAGTTATGAAATATCAATGAATATAATTTTATGATTGGGGTCCACCACTACATTGGGAACTGTATGAAAGGGCCGCAGAATTAGGATGTATGAGAAACATTGTCCTAGAGGAAGACACAAATGTTGGTACAGCAGAAGGGCTGCAAAAGTCAGGCAGCCCCTACAAATGGAATTGATGCAGCAGTGAGCGCAAGCAAAGGACCACAGTGAGGATGGCATGAGATGGGGCCGAGTTTCATTATATTGTGCATACAGTTGGTATGAGCCAACACACACTCAAAGGCACCAAACACTAATAAAAAGAACTTGGGCTTCTAAGAATATTCTGAAGTAGACCTTAAGAGAAACTCCTATTCGTTTAGACCATTGGTTCTCACACTGTGTGTCGAGACACCTTGGAGGAGACTAACGAACCTTTCACATGGGTGGCCTGATCCATAACAGAAGCAAAATTACAATTATGATGTAGCAATGCAAATATTTTATGGTTGGATGTCACCACTACACGAGGAATGGTGTGAAGTGGTTGTGGCATTTGGAAAGTTGAGAACCACTGCTCTAGAGGAAACACATATCTTGGTACAGAAGGGCAGGAAAAGAGAGGCAGTGCCCAACAAGATGGATTAGCACAGTGGCTGCAAAAAATGAGGGTGAGCAAAAGAACCACTGTATGGAAGGCACAGGACAGGAAAGCATTTCATTACATGGTGCATAGAGTTGGTATGAGCCTAAACCCATTCGAAGGCACCAAACAACAGGATTTGTGCCTCTAACAATATGCTGAAGAAGACTTTAAAAGAAACTCTTAGTGTAGAGTAACAGTTCTCTAACTGTGGGTCACAACGTCTTAGGAGGGAACAATGAGCATTTCACATGGGTGACCTGATTCATAACAATAGCAAATTTATAGTTATGGAGTAACAAGGAAAATTATTTTATGATTGGGGGGGGGTCACTAGTACATGAGGAATGGTGTGAAAGAGTCATGACATTAGGAAGGTTGAGAACCACTACCCTAGAGGGAGACATAGATCTGGGTACAGTAGAAGGGCCACAAAAAAGAGGCAGCTACCCAAAAGTTGGATTAGCACAGTGGCTGCAACAATGCGCACAAGCAAAAGAAGCACTGTGAGGATGGCATAGGATGGGAAAGCGTTTCATTATATTGTGCATAGAGTTACTATGAGCCAAAACCCACTCGATGGTACCTAACACCAATAACAACAGAACTTGTGCATCTACCAGTATGCTGAATTCTATCTTAAGAGAATCTCCTCTTAGTTTAGAGCAGGGGATCTTCAGCTGTGTGTCGCGACCCCTTTGTGGATATGGAATGAAAATTTCACAGGGGTGTCGTGACTCATAACAGTAACAAAATTACAGTTATGAAGCTGCAATGAAATCATTTTATGGTTGGGGGTGTCACCACTAAATGAGAATCGGTATGAAAATATCATGGCATTAGGAAAGTTGAGAACCACTGCTCTAGAGGAAGTCCCAAATCTTGGTATGAAAGGGCAGGAAAAGAGAGGCAGTCCCCAACAAGATGCATTAGCACAGTGGCTGCAACAATGAGCGCAAGCAGAGAACCACTGTGAGGATGTCACAGGACAGGGCGGCGTTTCATTATATTGTGCGTAGAGTTGCTATGAGACATACCCACTCGACGGCACCTAACAACAACAACAAATGGACTTGAGCTTCTAACAGTATGGTGAAATAGACCTTAAGAGAGACTCCTCTCAATTTACAGTAGCGGTTCTCACCATGTGGGTCGTGACCCCTTTGGGGCATAGACGAACCCTTTACAGGGTTGCACTATTCATAACTTGTAACAAAACGAGAGTTACGAAGTAGCAAAGAATATAATTTTATGATTGGGGTCTACCACTACAAAGGAAATTGTATGAAAGTGTCGTGGATTTAGGAAGGTTGAGAAGCACTGTCCTAGAGGAAGACACAGATATTGGTAGAGTAGAAGGGCAGCAAAGGAGAGGCAGCCCCTACAATTTGGAATAGCTCAGTGGCTGCAAAAATGAGCGCAAGCAAAGAACCACTGTGAGGAATGCACTAATGGGGCAGCGTTTCGGTACATTGTACATAGAGTTGCTGTGAGCCAAAATCCACTCGACGGCACTTAACAACAACAATAACAGGACTTGGGCGTCTAACAATATACTGAACTACATCTTAAAGAAACACCTCTTAGTTTAGAGCAGCGGTTCTCAACCTGTGGATCGGGACCTCTTTGGGGGTTGAGCTACCCATTCACAGGGGTCGGTCTCTTCTTCATAGTAGCAAAATTACAGTTATGAAGTAGCAACGAAAATAATTTTACGTATGGATGTTCACCACAACATCAGGAACTTCATTATAGTGCCAAGGAATTAGGTAGGTTGAGAACCACTGGTTTAGAGCATAGGAAATCGGATGCAATACTGCATATTTTAACACACATGAAGTTGGAAAATAAAGGAAATTGGGAGAGGACAGTAGTATCAAATTCCTATGAGTCAGAATTGTTCTATATCATAGAGTAGCTATGACAATGAGAAGAAATGACAAAGTCAAAGAGCTGAAGAGAAAATTCCATAGGACAGGTGGCAACAGCTTTATGCTCTTGTTAGACCCTCGAGGCCTCCTTATCTTTTGTTGGCTTTCTTAAGCCCATCCCCACCATTGTGAATAGTCTTCATTAAACTCTCTTTAATTAAACCTTCGGCATGGTTTTTTTTTTTCTGCTGGAACCCTCAGAGATATCATTTAATTTTCTTGATTGCAATTCATCTCTAGAATACAGAAATCTTTCAAGAGTTTGTTTTATGTTTTGTTTTCATCCACAATAACATTTCCTTCCAGATTTGTTTGTCCTTGAGACATGATCAATAGTTCTTTCCTCTCCAATGAAACCCAAGTGATACGCTGCCTGACTGCCTATGAAGTTCATGTGTAGTCTACATGGAGATCCCAACCTTTCCCTAGACAAGTGTTTCTCAACCTTCTGAATGCCATGATTCTTTCATACAGTTCCTCAGGTTGTGTTTACCCCGATCATAAAAGTTATTTCATTGCTAATTCATCACTGTAATTGTGCTACTGCGATGAACCAGGCAACCCCTGTGAGAGTGTCATTGGACCCCCAAAGGTGTCGTGACCCACTGGTTGAGATCCACTACCTTAGACCAACGTATGGCCCGAGGGCTGTATAGGGCCCCCCAAATAATCAATAGCTGCCAGCATCACACATCTCAACAACGAGAAGCATTTGTAGCCATCACCTTAGGGGTGAGTTCATTAAATATTTGACCTGTATGGCCCCATGAATGATGTTATAAATCACCACATGGTCCTTGGCAGAAAATCAGGTTTCCAGCTCCTGCTCCAGACCAAAGGTTCCCAAACTTATTCTGCCTACTGCCCTCTTTTCAGAAAAAGAAATTACTCAGGACCCCCCAGCAATGAAATAATTTTGTACTATAGCCCACCATCCAGGATAAAATGTAGATATCTGCTTTGTAGATCTCTGGATTTTTCTGTGCCCAGTAGGTGGGTGGTGTTGCCCACTTTGGGAAACGAGACTCTAGGAAAATCAGGTGTGTTTTCACTCTCTCTGCAAGAATTTCAGTTGAGGAGCAAGATCTGTCTTGAAAGAAGTGTATCCAGATTGCTCCTTAGAGGCAAGGATGGCTAGACTTTATCTCACATCCTTGGGCATCAGGAGCTATGAGGAGCAACATCATGGAAAAGGCCATCATGCTTGGTAAAGGGGCACCCAAAAGGGGAGGACCCTCACCAAGATGGATGGACACAGTTTCTACAACAACACACTAAAACATAACAATTGTGAGGCTGGCACAGGAGCAGGCAGTGTTTCTTTCGGTTGTATGTAGAGTCGCCACGAGTTGAAACCAACTTGACAGCATCCAACAGAACCAGATGTGGAGAAAGCATGGCCTGGTCTGTGTACAGTGGCCCCACCGAGGTTCCTCATCAGTTGTGTTTGAATGGGCCAGGTGCTCTCACAAACCTCCTCTTCAATAGACAACTTAGAATGTTTTCTTTCAGCCCAGGAACCATCTTGAAATTTAAAATGACCATTTGACACTGAGTTGATTGCGATTCATGGTGAGTCATAGGACTTTCAATGGGCATAACCTTTCAGAAACAGATGGCCAGGCTTTTCTTCCAAGGTATTTCTGGGTGCGCTTGAACCTCCTCAGTTTCTGTTAAAATGGCCAAGTGTTTTAACCATTTGTACTCTCCAGGGATGACTCACAGCTCTATATATCCTTAAAACTGACATCTCTCCTCTCTTTGGAAAGCCATGGCAATTGTTCTGTTTCAGTAGATTTACCTTCTTTAAATATAGGAATGACATATACTTCTACCACCTCACAGAAAATGTCAGAAACTCATAGCTCACATTTAATAATGGCGTGGGTGATTACATATTGGGCTGCTAATCCCAAAGCCAATAGTTCAAAACCACCAGCCACTCTCAGCGAAAAACATGAAACTTTCCAATCCTATAAAGTTACAATCTCAAATACCCACAGGAGCAGTTGGACCCTGTCCTATAGGGTAGAACTCAGGTCATGAGGAGTCAGAGTGGATTCGATGGCAGTGAGTTTGGTTTGGTTTTTGGACTCCCCTCCTACCACAATAGCTCACAATTACTAAGTGCATGTTATGTACAAGTATCCTAAGCATTGCATGTACATTCACTCATTTCATCCCACGGGTGGTGGTGTGGGTGAAGCATTAGAACTGCTAACCAGAAGGTCGGTGGTTCAAACCCACCAGCTGTTCTTCGGAATCAAGATGGGGCTGTCTGAGCTCATAAAGATTTTCAGGGTCGGACGTCTGCAGGGACAGTTCTTACTTTATCCTGCTGAGTTGCTATGAGTCTGAATGAACTCTAGAGAAGTGGGGTTTTGGTGACTTTTGCAACCCCTTTAAGAGGAGCGCTGGCGGGGCAGTAGAGAAGCCCTTGACTATTTACCACTAGCTCAGCGAAACCCTCAGCAGCTTCCCATGAGAATGATGCGTCAATTTGCTCCAGTATCAGTCACAGCCTATGGGAACGCCTATAGAATGGTTCCACTCTGTCCTCCAGGCTCACTATGAGTTGGAATCGACTGACCCATTGGTAGTGCATCAGCTTCCGTCTATAGGTGAGAACACGAATGCACAGAGAGGTGAAGCCATCTGGCCCAGGGGTAACCAGGTTATCCAAGGGAGAGCTGGAATTTAAATCCCAGCAGACCAGCCTCAGAGACTACAGGCTTAGCTCTACCGTCTGCTGATATCTGGACTAAGAGTGGTTGGATTTTGCCTCCTTTTCCCTACACATCATCTCCACTGTCCCCTATCAAGCAAAATTAGCTTGAGCATTGAACAGGCACCCTCCAGCCCTGCCCGATTGCACACACGCAGGGGAGAAAAGGATGGGGAGATCACTGGGCTGTTTTAGCTGCCACCTCTACTCGCACTGCGCCAACACACCCACAACGAAATCAGAGAAAGAATTCTTGGCCTTGTAACCACTCCTCAGCCATGACACCTTGGAGAGAGCCAAAGCCACTCTCTTGGACACCCACTCGACTGCTACCTGGGAACTTCCAATGGAGCACTTGGGGACAAAGGAGAGGGAGCATGCCTGCAATGTAATTAACATTATGACAACTTGTACCCCCCTTGGAGAATGACACCATTAGCTGCTTCAATTGTGCATGAAATGTAAATTACACAACTCAGGGGTATCACGTCTGAGCAGCCATGATGCTAAGTGACGAGGCTTTCCATCGAGCAGCCCCTCCCCAAGCAGCAGGAACTAAGAAACCCAAGCCCCGAGACCAACAGCTGAGACCGAGGTCCTGTGGTCTTTGAGTGTGCCTACTTCACAGAGCCCACAAGGGAGGATCTTTCCGGGTGGCCCTGGATGCCAGGCTGGGATGTTCCAGCCACCTGCTGTCATCACCCTGGCCCTCCCATTTTCTTTAAAGGGAGTCGAACGCTGGACAGCACTCTTTCCTCTCTATCTCTCAGAAAATTAGGGAAAAGGGGTGGTGGCTGTGGTTGTGGTAATATCCTTCTTGCTAAGCAGTTTTGGTGATGCTGTGGGTTAAGCATCCCGCTACTAATCTCAAAGCCAGCAGTTCAAACCCACTAGCTGCTCTGAGAGGGAGAAAGATTAGGCCGTCTGACAATGGACAAATTTATAATGTCAGAAACCCACAGAGGCAGATCCAAACTCGTCCCCCAGATTACTTCCATATCCATTCTGCCTCCCATTCATTACTCTGTCTGGCTCAAATTACTCCGTGTTCACTCCCTGGCCAGCCCCCCACAGTTCCCTACCCCCTTTCACCACGAACTCTCTGGACACTACTCGAAATCAGCTTGAGACACTGGATCAGCCACACTTCTTTGTGGCCCATGAAAGAACTTTCCAAAACCTCCTGTCACAAGCAGGTCCACTTGCTTTTAGAGAAGTGGCATAGGCGAAATTGTATGTTTCCACCTTGAGAGGGGCAAGCACCACCATGTACAATTAGTAGGTGACCACCAGTGTGTCACTTTTGTGGTCACCACACATCTCCTTTGGGGACCCATTTGCCCCTCTCCTAGCACCCTGATCCCTGGTGCCATGGCTAGACTGGGATGGGAAATCCATGTGCTCAACCAGGAACTTCCAGATGGAATCAGAGCCACTGTCCCCTCTGCAGAGCCTCTGTGAGGACAGGGAGTTTGGAAACACAGCCTAAAGCTGCAGTAGGATCAATTTAAGAAATGATCACGCATTTACCCTAATGTCAACTGTACAAATCCCACAACCACCCTTCAAATGCCCTGCCACTGAGCAGAGCCAAAAGCAGGAAGAGCCAAAACCTACATATGGGTACAGGAAGACCTCTGGAAGGTGTCTCTGTGGGGCGCCGGGGAAGGGGGAGACTGGAGTTGAGGAGGCTCAGGGGCTCAGGCTCAGGCTGGGAAAGAGCCAGAGTTCCTAGTTCGACTGTCTCTTTGTCTCTCTGACTAACCACCCACCTCCCACCCAGTCCAGGAGATTCTTTGAACAGGGCCCACAGGGTCAGAGGTGAGAGCTGTCAGCTCCTGTTACTACCCTGACTTGGGAAACCTCTCTCATTCTGGAAATTCATATATTTTCTTGGGCTTTGATCAAGATCCAGGTCAAGCCTCCCCTCCCCCTTTGCTCACAGAGGCACTTGGTCAGAATGGCAAATAGCCCTCAACTGTGCCATGCACTCCGCCTCTTCATTCCCTGTTCCCTTCGAACCATCTGCTGCAAAAAAATCACAAAACAGCCCGATGGAGGGCAGGTCAGTGCTTCTTTTTTAGACTTCCCTCTCATTCTTTCTCTGGTCGCATCAACATTCCAGGTACAGCAAACCCATTACTGTCCAGTCAATTCCAACTCATGGAGGCCCTATGTAAGTTTTCCAACGTTGTCCAACATTACTGGAACAGACAGCCTCATCGTTTTCCTTGAAGCAGCTGGTGGTTTGAACTGTCAACCTTTGAGCTAGCAGTTCAACATTTACATGACATCCCTTCAGTGTGGTGAGTCATAGTCTGCAGACACCGTGGGCAAGAATCATTGTTCTGGCTTATTTTCATAAGGTGGGATTCTAGGTAGGCAGGTGTGACGCAGGTGTAACTGGAAGTCGACTTGATGGCAACAAACAACAACACTGATGTCATTGTTTCGGGACTTGGGAACTGAGACCTCTGAGGCATGGAGCTAAGTAACAGCTACTTCAGGTTTGTTAGTTACTTCATTGCTGAGCTCTGTTCTAGATACTGGGAATACAGCTAGAAGGAAGGTGGCATCTCTGTTCCTGGGGTTGAGAGATGAGAGGGGTTGGGAAACTTCCTGTCCTGTTAGTAGCGGGTGTAGACATTGTTTCTGCTGTTAGATGCCATTGAGTCAGTTCCAACCCCTAGCCACCCTATGGATAATAGAACGAAACACAACCCAGTCCTGCCCCATCCTCTCAATTGTTGTTATCTTTGAGCCCCTTGTTGCAGCCACTGTGTCAATCCATTGGCCGAAGTTCTTCTTCATTTTCACTGCCTCTCTGCTTCACCAAGCAGGACATCCTTCCTCCCCCAGGGACTGGCCTCTCCCTAACAGTATGCCCACGGTACGTGAGGGGAGGCCTCACCATCCTGGCTTCTAAGGAGTATTCTGGCTGTACTTCTAACCCACATTTGTTTGTTCTTTGGCAGTTCATAGTACTTTCAATATTCTTCACCAGCCTCCCAATTCAAATGCATTGATTCTTCTCTGATCTTCCTTTTCAATGTCCAACTTTCACGTGCATAGAAGGCCATCGAAAATATGACTAAGATGGCTTTAGTCAGGTGCACCTTAATGTAACATTCTTGCTCTTAAACCCTTTGAAGAACACTTTTGAAAGAGGTCTATGGTGGCAGCACGCGGCCCCTTTAAGGGTGAGGAGGAGGGGCGCACAGGTGGAAGCCCATGGCCCCTTTAAGGCTTGGCCTACTTTGCAGCAGCTGGAGCCTATTGAGAACATGACAGGAGGTCAGCCAGCACTTCCTATAGAGGTCAAGGGCTCAGGAGCTGAGCGAGCCAAGCTCTGAAGGCTGTGAGCCAGCCTCAGAGCCGCACTGCCTCCATGGGCCATAATGACCTGATGCGCAAGGCCTAGGACTTCAAAGACCAGGTGTGGCCTGTACAGCCTTCCCGCCCCTTCCCAGACCCCTGCCCACCAGGAAGGGCCTTGCCACCATGACCCCTGATGTGGGTCTGGAACCCACCAGGCATTTGGCCAGCCACCAGGATCCCCGCCCTGCCCAGCTGACACACCCAGGACCACACTCCAGACCCCTGACCCCTCCCTGGGCCTGCTCACCACCAAGACTCTGCCCTGGGCCCGCTGCCCACCCAGGAACCTGCATCAGGACCTTTGCCAACCCTGGGTCCAGTCCAGGCCGGGCACATGCATGGGATCCCTGTTCCAAGTCCCTGCCCACCTGGGACTGGGCCTGCCACAAAGACCCTGCCCGATGCCCTCTGCCTACCCAGGAAACACCACCTGCCCAGCTAGCCCCTGGCTCATCTGGGCACTGCCCCAGACCCCCTGCCTGCCCAAGATCTTGTGTTAGCCTGACTGGCCATGGAGGATGGAGAGGAAGAGGGACCCTGCCCAGGCCCCTGCACCCCATCCCACTTGGGATGCCCTGGGTTGGTCCAGCCCCAAAGGTGGCTCCCCTCCCCCAGGCCCACATACCCAGAACTCCATTGGGCCCACTGCTTACCTGAGGCCTCCCCATCAAGGGCTTGGGATATGTAACCCCAGCCTGGGATGGGCTCCTAGCTTGCTAGGGCCCCATGCCACTCTCCTTAAGCCCCAATTACTTAAGATCCCTAGAAAGTGCCTGTGGGGGCCCTTGTTGAGTCACACTCTGGCTGTAAGGGGCTAGGCTGTAGCTCTTGAAACTTGTCTTCTCCATTCTGAACCTTTAGGACATTGGTCCTTCCACAGGGCAGTTCTACAGAAGTGGCAGGGAACTCTATTCCCGAGTGGAGTTGGCCAGGTTTGAGTGGGGGGTGCCCTGGCAGGGACCCCAACTTGGGAGAACAGCCCATCTCCCCTTTCTCTTTCCCAGCTGCAAAAAGAGAAAAAAGAAAGAGATCTCAAACAGCAGATTTACCCAATACAATACATCCCTTGAGTTCTTGACCGGGGCTCACATGATCATTTATTGTGGACTCCAGAAAGAAGATAGCCCTGATCACTTCAGTCTTTTCTCCATTTATCCTGATCATGTTGTAGATGACAGGGTCATAATTACATATAAATATGTCCCTGGGACCCAGCTCCTGGGGAGTCCCAAACAACTTGATGTAAAGAAAATAAGAGAGAGAAAACAAGCACTCTGAGCTCTTGTTTGGAAGGAGAGTTCTTTGTGAATAGAGAGCTGCAAGGATATTGGAGTTCCTGAAGGGGGGCAAACAGTTCCACACACAACTATTTAACAAATCATTTGCCATTGGAACCCACCCAGGGACACCATGGAGGAAAGGCCTGGCAACCTGCTTAAAGCCTATAGTATTGAAAGTCCTATGCAATGCACACATGGGGGCACCATGAGTCAGAATCAACTCTCTCATGCCTGTTTAGGTTTGGGGCGAGGAGCTATTAGAAGCAATGGGGTATAATGTTCAATCCCAAAAAAGGAAGGATTTGGTCACCATTAAAGTGACTTCTGACCAAATTACTAACAATCATAGGGACTTTTGTGGGAGAAAGATGAGGAGTTCTACTGCTGTAAATATTTCGTGTCAAAAACCCACAGACAGTTCTACCCTGTCCTATACAGTCGCTGACTTGCTGTCAACTGGATGGCACTAAGATAGCACCTATCTGCTGAAAGGTTGCCATGCGGCAGGACTTGTGCCAAGTCCATTATGGTTATGCCTATGATCTTTGTGGGAGACAAAGCCCTGCTTATGTTTAATGTCTCTGTTGTCAGATCGCTCCATTGTCCAGTCCTGGCTCTATGTCCTTCGAGCTCCATGACCTGGGACAAATCATTGAACCCCCTTTGCGCTGCTGTGTGTAGAAGGGAAGTGAAAAATAGTGCTTAGGTTGTGTGTTCGAGGTTGAGATTGAATACATCAATACATAGAAAGACCTTGTTGTTGTTGTTAGTCTCCAGTAAGTCAAATTTGACTCCTTTTGACCATAGGTCTGATAGGACAAATCACTGCCAGATCCTATGCCATCTTCCTGCCCATCGGCTGGTTTGAGGTCATGGTGCCAGTCCGTGTCATGAAGAGTTTCCCCAGATCCACATGATGTCCTCTTCTCGCAACTGGTCTTTCCTAACGACATGACCAAAATCAGCATGACAAAATTTTGCCATTCTCTCTTCTAAGAACATTCTGTGAAGAGTGTCCTGGCTCAATTTCCTCCAGGACTGACTTGCTCGTTCTCCTGGCCACACACAGTATACTCCACAAACGGTCTTTGCCATCACTGCCATTCAAATGCCTCAATCCTTCTGAGAATCCTGGTCCTCACTGTTGTCCCCATTAGAAACTCCATTTCTCACAGCTTGCTTCAGATCTGCTGAAGTGGAATCTGAGTTTCTGTTAGGCCCCAAGGGCATTGTATTTGTGTGCCTGCTAGAAGCACGGCTGGGGAACAATGTCTGGCCCATAGTAAGTGCTTTATAATTATTGGTTGTGATCAGTGTCATTCTTTATTACTCCATCTAATCTTTCCAGCACACTCACAGGTCAGGAAACCAAGATTCTGAGCCTGTCAGTGCCTTTGCTGAGGCTACCCCTCAGGAGAGGGCAGGGGCTCCATGCAAATTGAATATAGGATCAGGCCAACATTTGGATCACTCTGAATGGAGACACAGTCAATGCTCATTAAGCAGTCACTCCCCATTGCTTTCGTCACCCAATCCTTATCAACCGTGACTCTGCTTGCTGTCTATGGATTTCCCTATGGATTCTGCATATTTTATATCAATCTCATTATGGTCTGACATGTTTCACTCAGCAGAAGGTGTTCAAGGTCCCTGCATGGTGTAGCATGTTCCAAAACATCATTCCTTTTTAAAGGCTGAATAATATTCCATTGTATGACTTAGATTTTGTTTGGTTTATCCATTCTTCGGGCCCCGGGCACTTTGGTAATAGTCACCTTTCAGCTATTGTGGGTAGTGCTGCAGTGAACTTCTATACCACTATCTCTATGAGTCTCTGTTATTCTTTGAGGTATATGCTTAGATGTAGAATTGTGAGGTGGTCAAGGATTTCCTCTTCCTTGGATCCATGATCAATGCTCATGCAAGCAGCAGTCAAGAGCTTAAAAAATGCATTGCATTGTATTGGCTAAATATTCAAAAGACCTCTTTAGAGTATTGAAAAGCAGGGATGTTATTTTGAGAACTAAGGTGCATCTGACACAAGCCATAGTATGTTCAAACACTTCCTATGCATGTAAAATTTGGAGATTAAATAAGGCAGGCCAAAGAAGAATCGATGCATTTGAATTATGGTGCTAGGAAAAAAGAACCATAGAAAGTAGTATGGACTACCAGAAGCACCAATAAACTTGTCTTGGAAGAAGCACAGGCCAAATGCTCCTTAGAAGTAAGGATGGCCAGATTTTGTCACCCTTTGGATGTGTACTTTCAACATGTTGTCAGGAGAGACCAGGCCCAGGAATAGGACTTCATGTTTGGTAAAGTGGAAGGGCAATGGAAAAGAGGAAGGCTCTCATGAGAAGGATGGACATGGGGGCTGCAGTAATGGGCTCAAACATAAGAACAATTGTGATGATGGTACCGGGTGGCGTTGTGCTCTGTTTGACATAGGGTTGTTATGAGTGGGAACCAACAGGACCGACCCTAACAACAATAGTAAATCTCTGACTTGTTAAGAAGAAACAAGCATTTTTCATTTCCTCTATGAGCCAGGCACTGAGAAGACACTGAAGGTCCAGATAGAAACAGCACTTGGCCCCTACCCATGATGGGTACCCAGTCTAGGCGTGAGGCAGCAGATCTCCACTTTTGGATGAGACCTATGCAGCCCCCTTGGGGTTCTAGTGTGTGCTGGAGAGACTCCAGTTAACTTTGCCTTTCTCTATACCCGCCTTTAGGGAATTGGAAGAACTTTAGAATAAAGCATCCCCCGAGATTTCTGTTGCACAATTAGACAAAAGGAAACCAATGGTGGCTAAAGAGAGCGAACAGAGAATCCATAGCTGTGTCTGGGTCCTTGGCCATGCAGCTCTCAATCAGCACAGTTGAGTTCAGGAATCAGGAAGCGAAGATCCTCAATATCTGAATCCAGTAGGTATAGAAGGCGTAGCTTCAAAGATAAAGAAGGATAAACCCTCTTTCGCTTTCAGGAGGAACTCACCCAGGGAGAACTCATTCAGGTGGGACTGCACTAAAGCCTTAGAACTGGGAGGGTCCATAGGAGCATATTTACTGCCAGAATGGTGGCTTCCCATTCAAGAGCTTCTATCATATTCCAGCTCATGAATGGTCCTCCGAGTGCCTTGGTTCTTTTGCTGTGACTTCTGTGGCATCACTTGAACACCCCATCCCCTCCAGCCAGGAGCAGTGGCAGGAAAAATCTATTAGGGAGAAGTGAGAGAGTGAGCTAGGAGATATTCCGTACACAGATTGCAGTCTCCTTCAGCAAAGGCCCTGTGGGGTGGGGACTTAACTTTTCTGATTCTCTCCTGTTAGAAGTCAACACGGAGCTAAAGAAGCATGAATGGAAGAAAGCAGGATGATGAGCTGACAGCTTTCCCATAAGGAAATAATAGCCAGAAGGGCTCCAAGTTGGGATGAGGGGATGGTGGGGAGGGGAACACACGTGCTGCTACCAAGAGGATAGTAAGAAGCAAGAGACCAGTAGAGGCTAGTCTCAAAGCCATCTCCAATAACATTTCCCCAACAGGCTGTTTTCCTCTCCCCACTCTAAACACGTCAGCCTTCACCTCCACCAAGCACCAAAACCCCCAATGCAGCCTTTATCTTTCCATTCCTCCCACCAATTGGTCCAGGTTGCTATGGGAACTCTGGGAGTAGTAACGGGTTCCCTCTATTACTACCTACCTCCCTGATTTCAGCACAGATCAATCAACCCGTCCCCGCAGCCCCATATCTAAGGGGAAGGTCCTAGGGGAGAGTAAGGAAAAGATAGATTCAACACAGGACAAGAACAAGAGTGAAAAACTTACAAAGAGAGCGAGTCATGTAATTCCAGAGTATTAGTCAATTCCTTTTGTCCTTCCAGCTACCATCCTCTCGCCCAGCTTAACTCCCTGAAGGAGGAAGGATCTCTCAGTGGGTGTCTGCCAAGGTGAGGTTCCAGGCCACTTGGGGGCTTCTGAGGCTTCCCTTCCAAATTTGCCTTCCCTCCCTTCAAAAGAAAGTCACTGGAACTCACCAGCCAGAGTTGGCAAGGCTACCACTGAGTTGCCCAGTTAAGGTTTATGTCCTGGGGAAGACTGTAGCTCACAAAATGCCTTCAGGGATTGTTTCTTCCCTACAAGCTCTTCCAGAATCTTGTCATTCTGCATCCCAAGTTGGAGTCTATGTTTCCTCCTTTGAACCCACGCCGGCCTTATGGCTCTCCAGGAGTCAAGTTTGGCAGGTGAGGTGCGGTTTGACTTCTGAGGTAATACAGCTCCCACCTGGCTCTTTCTCTGTACAAGACCCTCGGAGTCCAGTCCCCTTGCTGTGAGGAAGTGTGATGAAGAGGCCACATGCAGATGCTGACACTAGTCCTCTTAAAGTCCCAGCAAACACCAGTGGCCATTGTCAAGTACACCAGTGGGGAAGCTGTGTGAGATGTCTCCATCATAAGCCATTGCTAGACGGCAACCGCACAGAAGAATCTGCTAGCTTAGTACTGCCAATCCCCAGAACCATAGGAAATGATGACTGATGAGGAAGATAATAATTGACTCCAATTTTGTTTCAAATTGGAAGAAATGTGCTGCACAGCACCGGAGTTGTAGCTCTGGAGCCACAGTCCCGATGCAGATGTATTAAATAATTTATTATCTAGTGATTGTTCCTGGTCCTCACCCTTCCCAGCTTCCCTGTGCCCACCCAGTCCAAGCAGCTGCTTCATCACTTATTCTGTAAAAGTATGTGAGGGTAAGTCAGAAAGCATTGCTCTAAAACCACAGACACTTTATTAAGCAAAAATATCAAAATGTGAAGTGACTGTTTTTAGACATAGCCACCATCTTGATCTACATCCGGGGAGGCAAACTTTTGAGATAGAAGAGCCCACTTTGTCTCTCACAACAATTGAAACATTCTTTGAGATAAAAAAATATAGTTTTGCAACTTCAATCACCATTATCTGAATAATAACTGTCCTTGAATAGGTTTCCATTTTACTTCAGAGCCACATGCATGGACCGAGAGACCCGCAGTGTATCCCTGACCCCTGCTCTATAGACTTCAGTAATTGTTCTCTGAGGGATTCTCTGCTCATATACACTTCTAGTCACACGACATACCATGACCAACAGGGTCGTTCAAACCCTCTCCAGAGATTCTGCAAGGGTGTGAGTGTGTGTGTGTGTTTGCGTGTGTGTGTGTGTGGAAAAAGAACACGAAGTCAGAAGACATCCAGTGATTATGGAAGGGTATGAGTGTGAATGTGTGTGTGTGTGTGTGTAAAAAGAACACGAAGTCAGAAGCCCTCTACAGATTCTGAAAGGATGTGTGTGTTTGTATGTAAAAAGGACATGACTTTAGAAGCCCTCCAGAGATTCTGCAAGGGTGTGCGTGTGTGTGTGTATGTGTGTGTGTGTGTGTGTGTGTGTGTGTGTAAAGGACAAGATGTCAAAAGCCCTCTAGAGATTCTTCAAGGGTATGAGTGTGAGTGGGTGTGTAAAAAGGACACGAAGTCAGAAGCCCTCTGAAGATTCTAAGGGTGCATATATGTGTGTGTTTGGAAAAAGGACATGAAGTCCGAAGCCCTAAGGAGATTCTGGAAGGGTATGATCGTGAGTGTGTGTGTGTGTGTGTGTGTGTGTGTGTGTAAAAAACAAGAATTCAGAAGCCCTCTATACATTCTGCAAGGGTGTGTGTGTGTCTGTGTGGGTGTGTGCGTGTAAAAAGGACAGGAAATCAGAATCCTTCCAGATATTCTGCAAGGGTGCGTGCATGTGTGTATATGTGTGTGTGTTAGTGTGTAAAAAGGACACGAAGTCAGAAGCCCTCCAGAGGTTCTGCAAGTGTGTGTGTGTGTGTGTGTGTAAATGACAGTAAATCAGAAGCCTTCTAGAGATTCTGCAACGGTGTGTATGTGTGTTTGTGTGTAAAAAAGACACAATGTCAGAAGCCCTCTAGTGATTCTGCCTGGGTATGAGTGTTAGTGTGTGTGTGTGTATGTGTGTGTGTGTGTGTGTGTGTAAAAGGAAACAAAATCAGAAGCCCTCTAGTGATCCTGCAAGGGGTGTGTGTGTGTAAAAAGGACATGAAGTCAGACGCCTTCCAGAGATTCTGCAAGGGTATGGGTATGCATTTGGATGTGAGTGTGACCTTGTGTGTGTGTGTGTGTGTGTGTGTGTGTGTGTGTGTGGAAAAAGGACCCGAAATCAGAAGCCCTGTTTGTGAACCCTGGCTCTATTCCTTAGTGGTCCTTATCTCTCAATTTTGGATGCCCAGATACCTGAGGGTGTCATGGTTCTGTGTTGGGGTTCTAATGGCAAGGACAGCAGTTAGGCCCCACCAGGCACTCCAAAGGAGAAAGATGACACTTTGTGGTCCCCTAGATAGTTCGTATCGGAAACCCACAGGGGCAGTTTTGCTGTGTTCTGTAGGGTCACTGTGAGTCAGAATCGACTCAGCGACAGTGAATGTGGTTGAGTGTTTGAGCACAGTTCATTTCATCCTCTGTGCAGGCAGCTCTGTTTTAGAGGAGTTAGGCCAGTCCCATGTATTAGACTCTCCTTCAGAGCAACTGGGCAAGTGTGAGTCTGCGTGTTTCTAACGTCATCTTGTTTTCCTCATTCAAGGGATGTGGAGAGCAGGGGTCTTCAAATCGGTTTAAAGAGAGAAAGGAGATAAAAAAGAGAACAAAGAAAAAGAGGGTGAAAAAGGATTGGAGGGGGGGGGGGGGCTCTGAGGAGAAGAGGATGATGCTCAGGCTTCTAAGGCTGTCAATCAGCCTGGTAGCCAACTGTGAGCTTACCTGGTGCACCTCCAAGATCCCAGAATCCCTAGTTGACAGTGGAATTTGCATAGCGAACTGGCTCATTGAGCCGAGCCGGAGGCCTCTGTCTGCAGAAGAGACCAAGCCCTGTGCTGCAGCTCCTGCTCCCATCTGCAAGCAGTGGGGTCCAGATGCGGGTCCTGTGTCTGCTTCCTGTTGTAAAAGGCAGTGTTGGGACAAGTAGCTTTCTACTGAGTCTCTCCTCCGTCTACGCAGTCGACCCCCTTACCTGGGGGAGCAGTCTCCAGGCTTGCTGTGGCCAGCTAATAGCAAGTAGTAGGCACAGCACTAATGAAGAGAGGGGACAGCTGGGCAGAGGGCCTAAACCTGCTGAGCGCCATGGCCCCTGAGACACTGGCGAGCTGTTGGCTCCCAGCTCCTTGTCCCTGACTCTTACCTGCCTTCCTCTCTCGAGTTCACTCTTGAATTTCAGTCTCCATGCAATCTCACCCAGCCTTGCTGCCTGACTGGAGAGGGAGCCTGGAGGCTGTTAGAATGGCGCTGCTCAGTCTCTTTGGGCTAAAGAGTCTGACTTGGGCCAGCTGCTCCATGAAGTTCCCTCCCTCAGGTAGTTTTCTGCCTCTCCATCCCCCTTAGTCTCCCTCCAGGCCTGGCCCTGGGCCCTGACCTTCCACTTGCTTCCTCATCCAACATGTGGAGGGCTGGCTCTTGCCAAGTACACACATGGGTGCAGACATGAGAGATCCCACTCTCTCCTGGAAACCAGGAGGTCTGTAAACAAGGGCACAGCTGAGGCCTGTCCTTACCCAAATCATGTGCATCCTTCTCTCTGCCCTCTGCCCTGGGTAGGGACAAGGGCTCTGGGAAGACCGGCCACCCCATCACTGGGCACCCAGGGCTCCCTACAGGCCCTTGCACCGTGTGGAGCTACAGAAGGGGAGAAAGGCAGAAGAGTGCTGCCATGAGCCAGCTGCACTCTGGCAACATGGGGTCCTCTGGGCTGGGCCACTGAGGTGGGGTGCTAAGCCTGTGCTCCCCTCTCCCTCTCCCCAGGTGTGTGGTTGTGCTCTTCAATCCCCGGAAACACAAGCAGCACCACATCCTCAACAGCTCCAGGTAAATGGGCTCTGGGGCTTTGGGGAGAGCCACCTTTCCCCAGGGACGGCCAGAGGGGTGCCACCTGCTTCTCTGTAGCATTGGGCCCTGTTGGGCCCCAGGCCTGCAAGGAAGCAGCACAGGGAGGGCGGGTTTGCTGCCCTTGTTTTGAGAGGGGACTGTGAGAGGCCAGACCTGGGCCAGGTTGCCAGTGCCCCTCTTGAGCCTGCCCCCATTCCTTTCAGGAAAACCATCACTGCCCTTGCCTTCTCTCCTGATGACAAGTACCTGGTCACCGGCGAGGTGAGTGAGGAAGGAAGCTCAGGCACTGCAGAGGGGGTGGCCTGGCCTTAGCAGAGAGTGACAGCCTGCGGCCCTCATAGGACTGGTGCCAAGTTTGATTTTCTGTACTGGTGTCCACTTTGGGTGTTTGGTCTGCCCTAGAGCAGTGTTCTTAGGCTGTAGCCTGCGTCAGAAGTGCTATGGTGGCCCCATAGTACAGACTGCTGACTCTCGGGTTCAGCAGGTCTGGGGTGGCTCTCTTCAGTTTGCAATGCTAACAAGGAGTTCCCGGTGAGGCTGAAGCTGCCAATTTGGGAACCACATTTTGAAAAACACCTCCTTAAAACATTCCTTATCCCTGGAGTCCCCCTGCTGGTCAGAGTGTGTAACAGGGCTGCCCTCCCATAGACTTGCCCTGTGAGGCTGTGGGAGCAAACCGAGGGAGTGGTGGTTCTTGCCCATTCAAATCACGCCAGGAGCCCATCCCTGAGAGTCCCTGTTCCCCAACACTGATCACATTCCCTCCGGGGGTGTCCTTGATTCATGTGCAGGCACATTAGGTTAGGTGTCCTTCATTTATGTGCAGGCTCTTGTCCAGTGGCTGGGAGGGCCAGGCCTCCGTGGATGGGGAGGGAGCTGGCTGCCTCTGGCCTTTACTTCGTGGTCTTCGTCCCCGCAGAGTGGACACATGCCTGCTGTGCGGGTATGGGACGTGTCGGAGCGCAGCTAGGTGGCAGAGCTTCAGGAGCATAAGTATGGCTTGGCGTGTGTGGCCTTCTCACCCAGCGCCAAGTACATTGTCTCAGTGGGCTACCAGCATGACATGATCGTCAATATCTGGGCCTGGAAGGTGAGTGGGCTGCTGGCCTCAGGACAGGCAGGGCCAGGAGGGGAGCCAAGAAACTGCTGACAGGTGGCCTTCACTTCCGCCTGCTGGCCTCAGTCCCTCTCTAGAGAACTCTGAGCAGAAAGGAGCAACTGTGTATCTAGGATGCTGAAGAAGGGGCAGAAGGAGAGGTCAAGTTCACAGTATGTCTAAACTCCTTCAGTGTGTAAGTTTCTTTTCCCTCAGCTCCTAGAAGCAGAGCCTTGATTTCCCTTGACTTTCTCTCCAGAAAAAACATTGTAGTGGCTTCCAACAAGGTGTCCAGTCGGGTGACAGCAGTATCCTTCTCTGAGGACTGCAGCTACTGTGTCATTGCAGGCAACCGGCACATCAAATTCTGGTACCTTGATGACAGCAAGACCTCAAAGGTGAGGCAGCAAGTAGCCACCAGGGTGGGGTCTGCCCAGATCTGTTCCACCTGCGCCCCCTTCTGCATGCTCAAAAGCCCCTTGGAAGTCTCAGCTTGGCCAGGTGCTATGTCAATCTGCAAGGGAAGCCTTTTCCCTCTCTCCCCAGGGCCTGCTTTCCAGGGGGTAGCCTGCAGGGTGGGTGGGTGGGTGGCACCTGTGGTGTGCCTCCACAGGTGAATGCCACTGTGCCCCAGCTGGGCCGCTCGGCGCTGCTGGGGGACCTGCGGAACAACCTGTTCATTGATGTAGCCTGTGGCCGCGGGAAGAAGGCTGACAGCACCTTTTGTATCACATCCTCGGGGCAGCTGTGCGAGTTCAGTGACCGGAGACTGGTGGACAAGTGGGTGGAGCTGAGGGTAAGTGAATGCTTTGTCGGCACCCTCCTGTCTGTCACCTCCAGGCTCCGGGATTCCTCAGGCTAGCATCGGGGTCTGCATGCACGCTGGGGGAGGCCCCAGGCGGAGGAAGGTGTTTGGGAACCTCTCAGCTCGCTCGCGCTCTCTGTCTCTGCCTCTTCCTCTGCTTTCCTCTTCTGCTCAGCACAAAGATAGCATCACAGTAAGTGTGCTGGCCCTGTCTGCTGCCTCTGCTGCCTTTCTTTTGGCCGGCCTTTTCTGAGTGTGTCTTTGCCTAAAACTCAGGTGCCTTATACGGCTTGCTGACTCCTTCCCCCTAATTGCACGTAGCTGTGGGCCATCTGGCTAGCTGCTGTTAGAGGGAGTGGCAATGAGGGGCTCCGGCCAGGGCAGCTGGCCTGCCTTGCACTTGTCCTTGCCTCTTGGCTCATGGCTGTTGAGGTGTCGGGTGAAGGAGTGCGCAGACACCCTTGCTGACTGGGGCTTCTGTGCTCACAGACCACAGTGGCCTACTGCATCTCGGTGAGCCAGGACTACATCTTCTGTGGCTGTGCTGACGGCACCGTGCGCCTTTTCAACCCCTCCAACCTGCACTTCCTCAGCACGCTGCCCGCCCCATGCCCTGGGGACAGACATTGCCAGCATCAGAGGCCAGGTGAGCGGTGTGGGTGGGCCCCTGAGTCCTGTCAGAGCCCCACTCTGTGCCAGGCCATCCTTGGCATGCTGCAAGGAGAGGAGGGCACACATAGACCTCTGGGAAGACCCTTGCAGTCAAGCACAGGTGGGTCTTTTAGCATTTCTTGCTCACTGTGGGCAACCGTGGTAATCTGAGTCTGCCGTGTGGTAATGCATTGTCCTGTAAAGACCACAGCTAGGACAGACGGGCAGTTCCTTAGGGTTTCTGAGAGAGACTGGAAACCTGATGGAGCAGGCCTTTCTCCCTCAGGGTGGTCCTGGGTTGCAGCTGCGGTAGGAGGGGCTTATTGTAGCCTCGGGCCATGGGTTGGGTGATTGCAGGAAGTGAAGTTTTGCTCTGGTTTCAGTGCTGTCAGGAAGCGGGGCAGTTCTGCAGTTGGGTATATTAATTTCTCTTTCAGGGCAGGACGGGACTAAATCTGCAATTGGTAGGAAATGATATATGACCATGGTTGTGGCTTGCACAGTGTCCTTCCTTGTCCTCTGACGTGATTCTAGAAGGGCCTGACATCTGCTTGGCTGCATCACGGCCACACACTGTCCCCGCCTGATGTTGGGGGCTATGAAATAACTTGTGTTCTTTTGGAGAGCCCCATGGCAAGGAATGCCAGGCCAGCTGCTGCGTTCTTTCTCCAGTGACTGCTGGCCAACCTGCTGCTCCTCCCTTGAGTGCCCCATTTCATTAGCGCTCACTCACCAGTTTGCCCTGTCTGCCCTGGACACCCGCCCCCCTCTTTCCTCAGTCACCTTTGCGCTGCAGTGGCCAATGCGAAGTATCCGGACACCATCGCCTTGACCTTTGATCCTGCAAATCAGTGGCTGTCTTGTGTGTACAATGACCATAGTATTTATGTCTGGGATGTGAAGGACCCAAGAAAGTGGGCAAGGTGTATTCAGCTCTCTATCATTCCTCCTGCTTCTGGAGTGTAGAGGTACGTGGGCCAGATCTGCTGAGACTGACCGTGTTTCCTGGGCTACTATTAGGAGCTGGAGTTCCTCAAGTGTGGAATTTGTTTCCTCCAGCACCCTTGCTCCCCCAGCAGTGCCCCTGGGTCCCTGCGTATCTGTTAATTGGCTCTGAGGATGGGAGGGGATTTTAGTGCTGACTCATCTCAGACGTTTTTCAGTATGCCCCTGTGCAGTCTTAGCTTTGCCTCTTTGGACATGTTCCTGAACTTGACCAAACCTTAGTTTCTGCAATTGTGAAATGACATACCTGATGCATTTGATTTTTACGAAAAGGAGACAATGTAAGTGGGAGATTTAGAATGCCTAGTACTTACTAGGTGCTTGGTTAATGTATATTCCTTTATTTGTTAAAGACAAGAGCTAATCATTATGACTTGCTTGCTCTGGGAAAAGCCTGGGGCTAAGTCTTGACCAACCTTTTCTCTACTCTCATCCCGTCCCATCTCTGTGGGCAGCCAAGGTCTGACCCAGGTCCCTCTGGTCCTTGTGCTCCTCCAGGTCTACACTGAGGTGAAGGACAGTCAACAGGCCTGCCTGCCCCCGAGATCCTTTATCACCTGCTCTTCTGACAGCACCATCCGCCTGTGGAATACAGAGAGCTCTGGGGTGCATGGCTCCACCCTGCACCGAAACATCCTCAGCCACGTGAGCTTGGTGCCCCCACACCACAGTCTCAGGATCTGAGTCTCCAGAACAGACTGTTCCAGATGTTTCTCAAAGTGTATGAGTGTGAGTGTGTGTGTGTGTGTGTGTGTAAAAAGGACCCGAAGTCAGAAGCACTCTAGACATTCTGCAAGGGTGTGTGAGTGTGTGTGTGGGTGTGTGTGTGTGTAAAAAGGACCCGAAGTCAGAAGCCCCTTACAGTTTCTGCAAGAGTGTGTGTGTGTTTGTGTTTGTAAAAATGACATTAAGTCAGACACCCTCCAGAGATTCAGAAAGGGTTTGTGTGTGTGTGTGTGTGTGTGTGTGTGTGTAAAAAGGGCACGAAGTCAGAAGCGCTCTAGAGATTCTGCCATGGTGTGTGTGTGTGTTTGTGTAAAAAGAACAAGAAGTCAGAAGCCCTCTAGAGGTTCTGCAAGGGTCTGAGTGTGAGTGTGTGTGTGTTTGTAAAAAGACACGAAGTCAGAAGCCCTCCAGCGAGTCTGCAAGAATGTTTGTGTATTTGTGTAAAAAGGAAACCAATTCAGAAGCCTTCTACAGTTTCAGCAACGGTGTGTATGTGTGTGTGTCTGTAAAAAGGAGAAGAAGTCAGAAGCTCTCCTAAAATTCTGCAAGGGTATGAGTGTGAGTATGTGTGTGTGTGTGTTTAAAAGGACACGATATCAGAAGCTCTCTAGAGATTCTTGAAGGCTGTGTGTGGGTGTGACTGTAAAGGACACAAAGTCAGAAGCCCTCCAGAGATTAGGAACGGGTGTGAGTGTTTGTGTGTGTCTGACTAAAAAAGACACAAATTCAGAAGCCCTCCAGAGATTCTGCAAGGGTATGAGTGTGAGTATGTGTGTGTGTATAAAAATGACCCGATGTCAGAAGCCCTCTAGAGATTATGCAAGGTTGTGTGTGGTTGTGTGTGTAAAGGACACGAAGTCAGAAGCACTCAAGAGATTCTGCAAAGGTGTGTGTGTGTGTGTGTGTGTGTGTGTGTAAAAAGAACGAAGTCAGCAGCCCTCCAGAGATTCGCCAAGGGTGCGTGTATGTGTCTGTGTGTGTAAAAATGAAACAAAATCAGAAGCCCTCTAGTGATTCTGGAAGGGTGTGTGTGTGTGTGTCCTAAAAAGGACACAAAGTCAGAAGCCCTCCAGAGATTCTGTAGGGGTATGAGTGTGTGTGTGTGTGTGTGTGTGTGTGTGTGTAAGTAAAACCTACAGTCAGACGCCCTCCAGAGATTTTGCAAGTGTTTTTGTGTGTATGTGAGTGTAAAAAGGACATGAAATCAGACGCCCTACAGAGATTCTGCAAGGGTGCGTGTATGTTTGTGTGTGTAAAAAGGACACGAAACTAGAAGCCTTATACAGATTCTGGAAGTGCGTGTGTGTTTGCGTTTGTAAAAAGGACATTAAGTCAGAAACCCTCCAGAGATTCTGAAAGTGTGTATGTGTGTGTGTGTGTGTGTGTGTGTAAAAATTACACGATGTCATAAGCCCCCTAGAGATTCTGCCATGTGTGTGTGTGTGTTTGTGTAAAAAGGACACGAAGTTAGAAGCCCTCTAGAGATTCTGCAAGGGTCTGAGTGTGAGTGTGTGTGCGTGTGTTTGTGTGTGTGTAAAAAGCACACGAAGTCAGAAGCCCTCCTGAGATTCTGCAAGATTGTGTGTGTATTTGTGTAAAAAGGAAACCAAATCAGTAGCCTTCTAGAGATTTGCAAGGATGTGTGTGCGTGTGAGTGTAAAGGACACGAAGTCAGAAGCTCTCAAGGGATTCTGCAAGTGTATGAGTGTGTTTCAAAAGGGCACGAATAAGAAGCCCTCCAGAGATTTTTCAAAGGTGTGAGTGTTTGTGTGTGTGTGTCAAAAAAGGAAATGAATTCAGAAGCCCTCCAGAGATTCAGCAAGGGTGCGTGATAGTTTGTGTGTGTGTGTGTAAAAAGGACAGTAAATCAGAAGCCTTCTAGAGATTCTGCAATGGTGTGTATGTGTATGTGTAAAAAGGAGAAGTCAGAAGCCCTCCAGAGATTCTGCAAGGGTGCGTGTATGTGTGCATGTGTGTGTGTGAGTGTGTAGAAAGGACACAAATTCAGAAGACCTGCAGATATTCTGCAAGGGTGTGTGTGCATGTGTGTGTACAAAGGACACGAGGTCAGAAGCCCTCCAGATATTCTGAGAGAGTGTGAGTGTGTGTGTGTATCTATAAAAAGGACACCAGATCAGAAGCATTCTAGAGATTCTGCAAGGGTGTGTGAGTGTGTGTGTGTGTAAAAAAGAGAAAAAGTCAGAAGCTCTCTAGAGTTTCTGTAAGAGTTTGTTTGTTTCTGTTTGTAAAAATGACATTAAGTCAGACACCTTCCAGATATTCAGAAAGGGTGTGTGTGTGTGTTGTGTGTGTGTGTGTGTAAAAAGGGCACGAAGTCAGAAGCCCTCTAGAGATTCTGCCGTGGTGTGTGTGTGTGTGTGTGTGTTTGTGTTAAAAGAACAAGAAGTAATAAGCCCTCTAGAGATACTGCAAGGGTCTGAGGGGGAGTGTGTGTGAGTGTGTGTGTAAAAAGGGCACGAAATCAGAAGCACTCTAGAGATTCTGCCGTGGTGTGTGTGTGTGTGTGTGTGTGTGTTTGTGTTAAAAGAACAAGAAGTCATAAGCCTTCTAGAGATACTGCAAGGGTCTGAGGGTGAGTGTGTGTTAGTGTGTGTGTGCGTGTGTGTGTAAAAAGGGCACGAAGTCAGAAGCCCTCTAGAGATTCTGCCGTGGTGTGTGTGTGTGTTTGTGTTAAAAGATCAAGAAGTCATAAGCCCTCTAGAGATATTGCAAAGGTCTGAGGATGAGTGTGTGTGAGTGTGTGTGTGTGCGTGTGTGTAAAAAGGACACGAAGTCAGAAGCCCTCCAGAAATTCTGCAAGATTGTGTGTGTGTTTGTGTAAAAAGAAACCAAATCAGTAGCCTTTGAGAGATTTTCAAGGATGTATGTGGGTGTGAGTGTAAAGGACATAAAGTCAGAAGCTCTCAAGAGATTATGCAAGTGTATGAGTGTGTGTGTGTGTGTGTGTGTGTCAAAAAAGACATGAATTCAGAAGCCTTCCAGAGATTCAGCAAGGGTGCGTGATTGTGTGTGTGTGTGTTTGTGTGTGTAAAAAGGACAGTAAATCAGAAGCCTTCTAGAGATTCTGCAATGGTGTGTATGTGTATGTGTAAAAAGGAGAAGTAAAAAGCCCTCCAGAGATTCTGCAAGGGTGCGTGCATGTGTGCATGTGGGTGTGCGAGTGTGTAAAATGGACACGAAGTCAGAAGACCTGCAGATATTCTGCAAGGGTGTGTGTGCGTGTGTGTGTACAAAGGACACGAGGTCAGTATCCCTCCAGAGATTCTTCAAGATTCTGTGTGTGTTTGTGTAAAAAGGAAACCAAATCAGTAACCTTTGAGAGATTTGCAAGAATGTATGTGGGTGTGAGTGTAAAGGACATAAAGTCAGAAGCTCTCAAGAGATTTTGCAAGTGTATGAGTGTGTGTGAGTGTCTGTGTGTGTGTCTGTGTGTGTAAAAAAGGACACGAAAACAGAAGCACTATAGAGATTCTGCAAGGGTGTGTGAGTGTGTGTGTAAAAAGGACACGAAGTCAGAAGCACTCCAGAGTTTCTGGAAGAGTGTTTGTGTGTTTGTGTTTGTAAAAAGGACATTAAGTCAGACACCCTCCAGAGATTCAGAGGGGTTCTGTGTGTGTGTGTGTGTGCGTGTGTAAAAATGGGATGAAGTCAGAAGCCCTCTATAGATTCTGCTGTGGTGTGTGTGTGTGTGTTTGTGTTAAAAGAACAAGAAGTCATAAGCCCTCTAGAGATACTGCAAGGGTCTAAGGGGGAGTGTGTGTGTGTGCGTGTATGTGTGTGTAAAAAGGACACGAAGTCAGATGCCCTCCAGAGATTCTGCAAGATTGTGTGTGTGTTTGTGTAAAAAGAAACCAAATCAGTAGCCTTTGAGAGATTTTCAAGGATGTATGAGGGTGTGAGTGTAAAGGACATAAAGTCAGAAACTCTCAAGAGATTCTGCAAGTGTATGAGTGTGTGTGTGTGTGTGTCAAAAAAGACATGAATTAAGAAGCCCTCCAGAGATTCTGCAAGTGTATGAGTGTGTGTGTGTGTGTGTGTGTGTGTGTGTGTGTGTGTGTGCTGGGAACGTGGATGGAGGAACGGAGGGTAGGGTAGATGCTGGGTGGGCTGAGGGGGCAGGAGTTGCCCTGCAGAGTTATAGAACCAGGGCTGAGGGATGTGGGAGCTGTTGGGACCAGCTGGCCCTTTCGTGAGTTTTAGGAGCTGCCTGAACCCCATCCACATTGATCCTCTCCAGCCCCACCTTTGGCAGATGCTGGAAGAGAAGTTCAAGGTCTTCCGGGAGAAAAGGCAGAGTGTGGGGCTGCCAGGGTGCAGGCCCTGAGGGAGCTGGCAGGTGCCCTGGAACTCGCCTCCCCCAGCTCCATGGCCCTGAGTCAAGTCCACAGGAGCTGCGTTGAGGCCACATGGTTGAGGCTGGACAAGGCAATGAAAGCACGGACAGAGTTAGGTGCCCAGAGGGACAGGCCAGTGACAGCCAAGGGGTTCGGGACACAGGGGCCTACCCCAGATGTGTGTGCGTGTGTGTGCGTGCTCATGTGTAGGGGTGGGCATGTGGGTGTGTGCATGCATACTTCTGTGTGTATTCTCGTGTGTGCATGTGTGTATGAAGGGGCATGGCTGACTCCAGCTCCCAGCATCAATCAGCCTTCCCCGTCCAACCACGCTCCTTCCTGCCCCCAGTTTGGAGTCGTTCAGCGCAGGTCAATCCTTGTGGCAGGACCACGAAGTGGGCTCTCCCAATGCTCCCTGAGCACGGGCCGCAGTTTCGTTGGGGGCACAGGCCCTGTTGGTCTTCTTGCTGACCGCCACTCTTAGAGCTCCCTGCCTCCCCTCCCCACACCCTCCTTGCTCGGGATCTGGTGTCTCAGTGCACTGAGCACCTGACAGGTCCTGCAACCGAAATCCTGGGGCTGGGTGGCCCCGGGGCCAGCCCTCTCCTCACTGTTGGAGGTGCTACAGGCAGACCCCCTGACAGGCAGCCTACTCGCTCCCTGAGCCGCCGTCCTCATGTGCTCAGGGCTCCCCATCTTTTTGACTTCCTCCCAACATGCGTGTCAAGACCCTTTCCTCCCTCGGGCCCTGCCTGTGGCCCCCGGGCCTCATCAGGAACCTGCTGTGATCAGAGGAAACCATCCATCTTCTAACCACCAAAGGGCCAGAAGGCGCGAATGTACAGCGATGATAATAGGTAAAGGTCACGGTAAAGTCACAGAGGACAGGAAAGACAGGGGCGAGAGAATACAATACAGAGTCAGACATGTTTTATTAGGCATGCTCACTTCAGCTCCTCTTGATGGACCATGTGGAACTGGGAGAAGTGGAACCTTTGCTATCTTGGGACATGTATAGGGAGCCTGGAGAAACACCTCTTCAGTAGTGACATGGTCACAAGGTGGGCGGTATCTATCATAAGGCCCCTGTACTTGAGCTCACCAAGGTGAGGAAAGCTAATACCTGCATTGGGGGAAGCTAAAAGTGGGGTTGGGTGTCACGGTGGGAAGAGAGGGCAAAATGATCATATCTGCTTCTACACAGAGATACAATCAGCCATGTGCTCACATTAAGGCAGTCTAGCTGTTAACGGAGAATCCGTGGGAATGATTTTTAAAGCAGGATAATGTACTTGGACTTTACCTCTAACTTACCAAAGTAGAGGCTTTCCTACCGTGGAATACCAGCTTTCCAGATTCTCCCTGTTATAAGTTAGGGAATAGAGTCTTCGTCCTATTTCCCTCCGTGTTAAAGCCCCACAAATCCCCAAGCCACAGTCTTTGCTCAAAAGGAGGTGGCCCTGTTCTAAGGGAGAAAGTTGCTGGCCCTCCTTCCCGCTGTGCCCTCGACTTCCACAAGGCGGAGCTCGAGCTGTGGGGCCACATGCAGAAGGTGGTCCTGGTGGAGGGTTCTGTCCTTGGCCACGACCTAGCGTCTGTGAAGGTCCTGCAGCGCCAGCACCGCCTCCTGCAGGGGAGGGCCCCAGTCCCTCCCCCACGCAAGAACCCCTCTTTGTAGGCAATAGATGGATGAGGAGCCTTCACCCCCAGCTGACCCCAGGCAAGACTGCAGCCTGCCCATGCCCCCTCTGGGATGGGGGGTGACGGGCCTGGGCTTGACCTAGGCTGGGGTACAGTCAGGATGGCCTGCAGAGTCCTGGGTGGAGGAGCATTCAGCCTGCTCTCTGCCAGCTGCAGAGGGAGCTGGTGGCTGTGGACGAGGTGGTGGTTCAGATGCGGATGGAGGCCATCCAGGTACACCCTGCGGTCCTGGAGGTCCGGGCCGGGCAGCTGACTGAGGTGCAGGAGGCCTGGACCACCTGGACATGAAGGCCTGGGAGCAGGGCCAGCAGCTGAGTGGGTAGCCCATGGCCACGCCTTCCTCAGGCACTGCCAGGAACTGCTGTATGTGCCACCCCACCTGGATGCGGGCTCGCTCTGTTCCATGCGGGTGGGGGCACCCAGCTCTTCCCTACCTCCTCCCTGTTCTGCCCTCTGGCCCTGAGACCCGTTCCCATGCCCTGTCCCCCACCCAGTACTCGGGCTCAAGAGAAGCAGGTGCTAGTCTATATCCTCAGAAGGGCCAGTTGGGGCCAAGGAGACACTGGGGCAGGAGCTCTGCCTGAGAGCCCAGGCAGTGCGGCCGGCGGGGCAACAGCTGCTGGACACCAGCCACGTCATGGCCCCAGAGATGTGCGCGCTGAGGGCTAGGGCCTGGGTGGTGCGTGGCCAGAGCTCCCTTTCTTGCTTCTCCCTGCTCCACGGTAACCCAGCCCTGCCCCACCCAGGCGACACCCTGCGCCCCTCCCAACAGCCCTCTGCCCCCCAGGTCACAGTGTTCCCGGGAGCAGCACAGGCAGCTGCAGGAGCTCCGGACGGCCTGGGCCTTCATCAGGACCACTGCCAGGTGAGCCAGGACCAGGAGGAGCTGTGGGGAATGCTGGGTCAGGCCGCGGTCTGACTGGCCTCCTGAGAGGACCTCCTGCTAGACCCTGACTGTGGGGTGAGCAGGGATCCGCCCCTTAGAGGGCCACATACCTGACACCAGTACTTGGAAAGGCAGCTGGCGGCCCAGGAGGAGAAGCTCACCCAGCTCCAAATGTAGGTGAGGGTGTGGAGGGCGGGACTGAAGAGGGGTCGGGGGGCCTCCACCTGCGGTGGGGTCTCCAGAGCATTGATCTGCCCTGAGGGGCACACCTTCGGGGAAACAGCCACAGGGTCCTGTCCTCCATGGGCAGTCTGGCTCTGTGGGGTCCATCACAGCTTCTTCTGCCCAACTGCTCCCTCCCCTCTCCTCCTGGTTTCCCCCTCTGAGAGCTGCCCCCAGAGCAAGCCCTGTGGGACACAGAGGGTCCCTATGGGTGGAAACCAATCAATAATCTCATGGGTGCAGAGCACACTCTGAGGAACACAGGGGAGGTGAGCTTGAACCTCATGGGCAAAGATGACGGAAGATAAGTTATCTCTTTCCTTGATCCATCTCATTTACCTTCAAGCTTCAGCCGTCACCTTGGCTCTTGGCATTACCCATTTACCTACAACTAGGCATTCTTTGAGTATAGCATGCATCCTTTTACAAAGGCTTTATCATTGCCATCTGTAAACACAAGAGCTGCAGAGAGGAGAAAATAAGCATCCCCCTTGGCCTGTTTCCTAGTTAAGGCTGTCTCTGCATTGACCAGCTCACCTCTAGGATTTGCTGTTCATGTCCCTCTGTCTCTTATTGTCCACTTCAAAAAGAAGTTTCACTGATTAGCACACTCTGCTGTGCATATTACTATGGGCCTCTAATGGAATCCCCCAGCCTAAGTCATTTCTTAACACTCAGTAGATTATTCAAGGAGATGCGAGCTCATAAAGTTTGATGAAGAGCCAGATGAGTTGGAGTGAACACACACTAGCAGGAAACTCACAAAATGACATTTGTATTCTAACAGTCATATTAACATACACATGCATATTGTGAACAAATTAGCACATCTACTACAACTAACAAATCTTCATATAATACCCTCAGATTAATAAATACACATGCATTTACTTAAGAAAAACCACAAAGACACACTAAAATATACTAGAATTATAATAATAAAATAAATGCAGAACAGACTACAATTCTGTCACATTGTATAACATCTTAAGGCAATGTGCTAGCACACACAAAACACACAGACATAAAGTGCATACAAGAACATACACTGAGCTACAAGAATGTGGAGGTCTGTGGTACAGACATTTTCTCTGCAGGTAGAGGAAATAGGTACCTAATTTAACTAATCCTTCTTAGGCTCCTCTACATTTCTCCCCTGAGGGCCCCTTTTATCTGTGGGCTTTCAGTGACCCCTGAGCCCAGCCATATCCCTGTATTGGTGTTTGTGTCTGGGTTCCCACAACCTTTCCCTCTGTGTGTCCGACTCAGAAATACACGATCGTAACTACAGCAGTCACACTGCTAATTGAGGGAAAATCAGTTCCTGGTCATGTCTCTAGAGAAGGATATTCTGCTCTCAATAATATGTGGAGGCATAGCCACCCACAGAACTTGAAGGGAACCTGTGGGTGCCCTGTGCAGAATAGGACGTGTATAGCCCATGCACAAGGGGACATAGGGCATGAAGGGAGGTGAGTTCTGTGGAGGTACCTTGAGACTAAGCATAAAATGTGTCTTGTCTCCCTTTTCCCACTCTTGTATCAATATTCACAACTACTGAATTAAACAAACAGCCTTTGGAGAAAAAAAAAACGGACTCTAAAATCAGTCTGTGGTGGACAAGGGCAGACAGGAGCTGTGAATTAATAAAATGAATGAACTCAGAGAAGAAAGTCTCCGATTGGATGAATGGAGACAGGCGACTTGATATAGGATTGGGCTACTGGTGATGAGTTCTTGTAATATGTTGTCTGGAAAAATATATATACACACAAGCTAATAAAGTGAGATCCTTTGCACAGCAGGGACTGTTGTCCCAGGGAAGGAGGGAATACAGGAGGGGTATTGAATGCAAGGCATAAAGAGCTTGATGAAGCAGATGATGTGAACAGAATTCATCCTAGATGCAGGAATTACCAATTATATGGGAAATGTGGCGCGATTCAAGGGGAAAACGAAACAGAAACTAAGTTCAAAATCATCCTATCGTCACAGGGAGATTGGGTGAGTGTTTGAGAAAGATGTGAGGAGATGCACTGATTCCCTGAGGGATACCGAGAAGGAGAAGAATCCCCAGACACAACAGGAAGCCAGTGGTGAAGCTCCATCTGCACCTGCTCCTCGGTCTGAGACCTGTGCTCTGGGTCCTGAGGGCCCCTGCAGCCTAACCTCTTCCACTAGAGTACATTCGTGTCTTGGTTAACTCTGACTTCCCCTAACTGTATGCGTTGGTCTGGGTAGATTAGAGAAACAAATCCATAGACACACGCATATTGTGTATAAGAGATTTAATATAAAGGGCAATTGTACATTAAGAAAGCATCTCAACCCCAGTTAGGTCCAAGCCCATAAGTCCATAATTTGCACATATGTCGGATACCAATGTATAAATTCCTCTTCAGACTTATGAAGTACATGCAATGATCCAGAATGCAAGATGATCACAGGAAAGTGGGCAGAAAGTCTTTGGATCGAGTGGCATTGTAAGTTTCTCAGTGCTGACGGGGGCTCTACATGGATTCTCCAGCACCCAGGGCTTCATGAGGTAGATCCACATGGCTTCTACTCAGGGATGTCTCACAGGGGGTCACCCTTGTCAGTAGGGTGTCTCCCAGGGATTAGAAAGAGTGTCTTCCCCTCAAAGATGGAATATGGGATTTCCCAGAATTCTCAGGAGATCGAGATGCCCACACATAGGCGTCATTGGCTATGATCCAATTGACAGACTCCAACCCTTCCCTCTTTATCCTCTCAAGTCCCAAATTTACACCAGATTATATAACTACCACACTGTTTTTTGCACAGAATTACAGAGCTATGTCCTCGAATTTCAGATTGTCCATTTGAAGTTATAGTATATCTTACTATTGTCTCTGGAGATGGTAAATTGGCCCTTCAGAGAATCTATGTGGCTTTTCCTACCAACACTATTAATGTATGAAACCCACTTCCGCCCATTCTCTGGGCCTAGGCAGACCCTCTGTGTATTATACACACAGACAGTGAATGCAGAGACAGCAGAGGAGAGTCTCAGAGAAGCCTCAGGCTGCCTAAAGTCTCCCTCAGATTCCATAGCTCCACCTCGGACTGGACACCTGTAAACACACCGACATTCTGATGATGAAAATCATAACATATTCACTGCCCCTCACTCACGCCCCCTCATACACACTTTATCTGCATCAAAGCACCATTTGAAATTCCAAAAAGGAAAATTGAGCTCAATACAGATTCCATGGTGACTTGATGTGTTCAGTCCTGAATGTTGGCACCTGGGAATTCCAGAGTTGGAGCACCTCTCCAAGAACTTCAGAGTTGGGACTTGGATGGTTTTCATCAGCAGGGGAGATGTCTATTTGCATACCTTTTGCCTATATAGTCATAAGTAATGTTGAATGACTTCTAAGAGAGTCACTCCAAGAGTAGCTAAGGATGTTCTAGATATCTTGGAGAGCTCTGCGTGTGGAGTTCATTATGCGATGGGCTGCTAAATGCAAGGTCAATCATTTCAAATCTCCAATGGCTGTGCAGGGGAAAGAATGCTCTCCACACCCATGAAGGTTTACAGACGCAGAAGCCTAGAAGGGCAGTCCTATTCTATCCTATAGGGTTGTTATGAGAAAGAATTGACTTAATGGAAATGTCAACCTACAGTTAGAGACACTTCCTTGAAATGTGCCCACCTCCTCCCCACCCCTCTGTGTGGTGCTTATTCTTTTCTTGATGCAGTTAAATATTCCCCGTAGAAATATATATTTAATCTGACACAAGCTTCCCTTGTCTAATTCTGTTTTAAATTATCTTTTGGAAAGGAAATTCATATGCTAAAAGTAAAACCCTCATCATCACCTTCTAGACCTTCCCTAATTGTCCACTAGAGCTGAATATGACAGTGGCTCCTGAGTTTTGCTCCTTCCCTGCAGGTTTGTCTTGCCTTAATCAAGCTTGCCTTCCCTTCAGAAATCTTTTGCACACCAAGAATTTTAAGGTATCAAGTTACACTTAGATGTTCTTTAAATGCTGAAGATCTCTACATCTCCCAGAGAAGCCAATGCTGTTCGTGAATTTGCATAACACATCAGGACGTTTCCAGGGCATCTTCCTAAAACTAGAGGAAGTCTCCCATGGTTAAGGAGTTGATTTTGTTCTCCAAATCTAGGTATTATGCTTTACAATACTAATGCTTTCTTTTTTATTAAATACTTTTATTGGGGGCTCTTATGGCTCATATCACCATCCATGCATTCGTCCATTGTCAAGCTCATTTGTACATATGCTGCCATCATCATGTTGGAAGTGTTTGCTTTCTACCTGAGCCCTTGATATCAGCTCCTCATTTCCCCCCTCCCTCTCCCACTCTTCTTCCTTCATGAACCTTGATAAATTATAAATTTTTATTTTACATTTTCCACTGTCTCCCTTCACCCATTTTTCCATTGTTTGTCCCACTGGAAGGGAGTTATATGTCAGTCCTTGTGATTGATGCCCCCTTTCTACTCCCATCTTCCCATTATCCTCTTGGTATCTCTATTCTCATTATTGGCCCTGAGGGTTTTATCTGTCCTGGATTCCTTTTGTTGTGAGATCTTAGCTGTAGAAGTGTACGTGCTCTGGTCTAGTCAGATTTGTAAGGTAGAATTGAGGTCATGATAGTGGGGGGAGAAGCATTACAGAACTAGAGGAAAGTTGTCTGTTTCATTGGTGCTGTAGTACACTCTGACTGACTCTTCTCTTTCTTGTGACCCATATGTAAGGGGATTTCCAATTGTCTATAGATGGGCTTTGGGTCTCCACTGCACACACTTCTTCATTCACATGGATATGATTAAAAAAATTTTTTTTGTTCTGGGTCTTTGATGCCTGATACATGATCACATGGACACTTCATGATCACACAGACTGGTGTGCTTCTTCCATTTTTGCTTCTCAACTACATGTCTGTTTGTTTATCTTCAAGCCAGTAAGACCAGAGCCACTATATCTTTTGATAGCAATGAACCATCAGCTTTCTTCACCACATTTGCTTATGCACCCAATTTGTCGACCGCCATCGTGTTGGGAAAGTGAGCATAACAGAATGCAGGGTTTTAGAACAAAGTGTTCTTACATTTGGGGAGTACTTGAGTTGAGGCCCAGTTTCCATCTTCAACCTTAATACCTAACATATCTATTTCCCTGCCATTACATATAAATATATTTACATAGGTATATGCCTATATTTAGACCTCTATAAATGCCCTTTGCTTTCTAATTTTTCCTCCATTTCCTTTTACTTTCCTCTTGTCCCACTAACATGTTCAGTCTTAATTTGAGTTTCAGTAATTCCTCGCTCTGACTTTGCCCTCGATTAATCCCCACTAGGCATCCTATGCTTTCTCTCCAACGATTTTAGTTCATTTGTTGTTAACTTGACCTTGGGTTGGTTGATCCCCTCACCCCCACCTTCTATTCTCCCACCTCTCCTTCTCCCATGCCCCCCCGGGACCACTGGTCCTGTTTTTCCTTCTCTGAATTGTTTATCCAGTCTTCTATCTAGATCGACATGCAGAGACATTAATAAGAACAAAAACAAGGCAAAGCCAAACAAAACAACAGAGGAAGACAAAACCAACCGAACAAACAGAAATAACAACAAAAAGATAGCCAGTGACAAAACAAGAAATGCATATAAATCGTTGCAGGCTGGTTTTTGACTTTTAGGAATGCTTTCAAGTCGAGTCTGAAGGGGTGCTGTGTCACACTGTCCCCAACATCTAATTTTGGCATTCCCCGGGGACTTCATTGCTTTGCTTCCCTTGCTGTTGCATGCCCTTAGTATTTTGCCCCAATGTGATGGGGTCTGATCAGACACAAGTCCCACCCTGAGTCTCCAGTGTTGTCCCCCATAGTGATATGGTTCAGTTAGGGACATCATGTCTTGTGGTGTGACTGGCCCTATGATCCTCACTGTGCCTTATCTGCTATGAGCAGTAATATCGTCCTTGGGGATTAGTGGGTCAGGATGTGTTCTTCTCACACTCCTACCCTCTTCGCTTCTCCCGTGTGCTCTAATCACAGATGCACATGTCCCCAAGCTTCAGCTTCAGTTCTGTTCTCTGAAGTGCCTTCTTTAGGTAGGGGTGGGGGGAAGGGAAGGGGGAGAGTCCACATAGTTGTGATTGGGGCAAGCGCCATTATATGATTTCTAATGACTATGAGACATTTTGATGCTTTATTAAGAATCTCAAAATGTCAGTTTCTCCAAGTTTCAAAAATACATGCAACTGTCAATTATTTCAGAAATGGTAAAATCAGGTTTGCTTTTGTTTTCTCTTCACAGGAGATATTTGGGCTGGGATTCACACACATATAGTTTCAACCTACAGTAACTGGTAAAAAAGAATTAGGATGGAGAGTAACTGATTGTGTTGAGAGAAGCACATGGAGGTCAGATTTTAACAGCCTAGAGAGATTATCGGTCCTTCTGGGATTGATTTCAACTTGTCCCAAGTGTGATTTCTTTCTCCCCTGTCTTCTCAGGAAGAACAAGGAATTTTAATTTTTAGGATCTTCCCTTCAGGAAAATAAGAGACATGAGAACTGTAGTTGCTGAAGTGTCTTTGAAGAGGTACTCCACGTGGGTGAACTGGGAAACTCCAGACACAAGAGGAAACAAACTTGGCATCCCCTGCACCGGCTCCTGTGGCAAAGATTGTGTCCCATGTACCCTGAGCTCCCTCTGCTGCCCAGTTAGTGTTGTGATGCTTGAGATGTTTGACCATTTAGCCTTCACTGTGTCTCCTGGTAAGTTTCCTACATTTACATGTCATTGTCCTCAGGTTTCAGATTGTTCAGTTAAAGTACACCCAGCTGGTTGAGCTGTTGTGGTTTCAATGTATCAATATGTGAAAACTGAGTTGTTGCTAAGACTCTCATCACAAGACTTCTTTGCCACCTAACACAGGTTGTGTTTCCCAGAACCTGATAGATCTAGAAACTTGATATCTGCAGACCTGAAAGTTAGACATAGCACTTTGAGACATTGCACATAGCTTTCCCAACTCATGACTGGTCTGTAGCAGCTCTACCTGAACAATCACACCTAGGAATAAAGGGGGGGATATAATTTAAAACCATTCTAAGATGAAAATCATTGTTTTTGACATGAAGGTGCTTACAGGGTAGGACATTCATGTCACCAGGAAGAATCCAGAAGGGTGTTACCTCCACAGGCATCTATGATCAACATGGTAAGGATGAAGACCTAAGAAGTCTGACTTTCATTTGTGACTTGGAGCTCTGTTACCATATTTTACTCTAGGTGATTCACGTGTGCTGTGCATGTGGAAGCAGAAGGAGGATGGTTCTGAGTAGGAGCAGCTGAGTAATGGCCTCTAGAGGGAATTTTTCTGACCTTTGTTCTGTGAGGTCAATCTCTACCCTTCATCATTTGCACTCACTATGGACAAACAATTTCTTCCTGAAAACCATGTGTAGATTTGTAGAAATGCAGACAGTTGGCCTGAGGTGTGAGCCATAACGAAGGGAATTCCTGGGGATACTATTTTTCTTGGAATGTTTCACTTTCTCTCTGGGCAGCCCAGTTCTACCCTTAGTACAAGGGTACCCCATGAAATGTGCAGGCTGTAGGGTTAAAGTGGGAGGTAAAATGATGAACATTTCTGAGAATCCGCTTCTCTTCAAAACAAAACAAATCACTTTTATTGGCACTTTTCAAGTTATCGTATAATTCAATACCTCAATCATATCAAGAAGAGTTGTACAATCTCTACCACAGTCAATTATGGAACAATTTTCCCCTCCATAATCATTATTCATGTAATATATTTCACATACTTGCAAAAATGTATGTAACAAAACTTTCACCAGTTCAACAACTTCTGCATGTGTAATTCAGTGCCACTGACTATTCTTTTCATGTTGTACAACCATTATTTTAATCTCCCTGCATATTTTTCCACCACCATTAAAATTAATTCACTATCCCCTAAGCAAAAACTATTCCTCCTTCACACATGGTAACCATAGATCAAGTCCCCCCCCTTTCTTTTGTAATGTTCCTGATATAACATTCAGATTTCCATACTTAAAACACTTCTAGAAAAGAGTTGTATATCCATTGTCAAATAAGCTTAATGCTCACTCGTGCCTCACAGATCCACTAATTACTCCCTAATTCCCCTCCCCCTTCCATATAAACCATTGCCTCAGTTATTGTCTCCATGCATCCACTTCTTTTTTGCTTCCAAACAGGGAGACAATAGCAAAAACAATTAAAAACCCAAAAAAGAAACATAAAGAAAAATAATAATAACATAAAGATACAAATTTAAGTAGAGTATAAAACAGAGAAGGCACCTACTTCTCTTTTCCTGTCCTCCTCTTCATCTGCCTCCTTGGTTGCTGTGGTAGTTGCATAATCTGTTGTCAATTTGAGACTTAAGAATGAAGGGGTGGAGTTTAGTCTGTCAGTGCGGGTGCAGTTTGATGACCTCATTTGGAGGCATTGAGGAGATAAATAGTTCCCTGGAGGCGGGACACAAGCTCATGCCCTGTGAGACATTCCTGTGAACAAGACACATGAAGCGACACTAGAGCCCTGGAGCTGAAGGAGCCACGTGGAGACCCTTGACAGCATTGAGATGTTTCCGCCTCCACTGGATCCAAAAGAATTTCCACTCACTGGCATGTGGTCTTCCTGCATTCGACATCATTGTATATGTTGTGTGAGTCTGAAAAGAATTTATAGTCTGGTATTGGATATATGGGCTAATTTCAGACTTAGTGACTTCAACTGGACTGGGCAGGTATGCTTTCTTAATGTACAATTGCTCTTTGATATAAAGTTCTCTCTTGTACACATATGAATGTCTATGAATTTTTTCCCTAGTCAACCCAGAGTAACACAGTTGTGGAGTTTCACATGTTCACTTTCCAGGCACTAGGTAGAGGTGCCCATGGTTTATGACAAGATTTAGCTAGATCCAACCTCTAAGTGATCATATTCTGGGTACAAGATCTTAACATGGCTCTGTTCAATACTTACCTTCATTGAAAAATGAATGAAGATAAGGGCATTGCAGCAAAGTGGGGTGAAAAAAAAGCAGATGGTGCCAGGCTATCAATTATCTGGGGTCTAAAAGGCTTGTCTTCAAAGAAGCAGCCATCTAAGTCAGGTGTCAAGGAAGTCCACAATGAAGAAGCACACCAGCATGTGGGATCCAAAGATAGTGACAATTAAATTCAAATGTAATGAAGGAAAAAGTCCCAGAGCTCAAATGATGAACATCCATCTTGTCGAAGGGTAGGTGAACAGCGAGAACTCAAAATCCATCTGAAGAATATCTAGTCATATTAAACCTCTGGTACATCCCCTTGAAAAGGTTTACCATCAGACAGAGATGATTGTGAACTTGATCACAGTGGATCAGACCATGGCATAATATGACAATTGGTCAGTTGACCTACCTCTCGATCCAACCTGTACTTGCTCTAAGGTAAAGTATTTCCCACTTGTTCCATAACAGTATTTTTTTTTTTTGCTGAACTTTAAAATATTGATGGTAGTCTTTCCTTTCTCATTCTTTATTTTCATTTTTATCTTTATATTATTATTATTTTCTTCTTGCAGCTTTATTTTAGTTTTGGTTTTGGTTGTTTCTATTGGGTTTCCAAAGTTGTAACGCACAGACACGGATCCCTAGAGACAATAACTGATGCAATGGTCTATAGGGCCCTAGGGGAGTAGAGGAGTAGCAAGGGTGAGGAAATTTTGGGAGCAAACAATGAATGTGGGAGGGGGAAAGAACATAAGAATTCATTATGATATATATGCATATATACATATATATTTTACAACACTGTAAACATTAAGTCAGTGAATATTTTTTTAACATTTTATTTTATTTTTTCAATCTTTTTATTGGGGCTCATAAGGCTCTTATCACAATCTGTACATACATCAATTGAGCAAAGCACCCTTACACATTCGTTGCACTCGTCATTCTCATAATTCACCTTCCACTTGGGTTCCTGGAATCAGCTCGGTTTCCCTTTTTTGCCCCTGTCCCCCTCCCTCCCGGATGCCACCCCTGGTCCCTTGATAGTTTATAAATAATTATTATATCTTATCTTACACTCCCCGGCGTCTTCCCCTTACCCACCTCCCCATTGCCCATCTCCAAGAGAGGAGGTTACACATAGGTCTCCGAGATCGGTTCTCCCTTTCTACACCCCCTTCCCTCCTGGTGTCGCCACTCCCACCGCTGGTGTTGAGGGGTTTGTCTGTCCTAGATTCCCTGTGTTTCCAGATCCCTACTGCACCGCTGTACATCTTCTGGTATAACCAGGCCCGCTAGGTAAAATTGGGGTCATGATAATTGGGAGGGGAGGAAGCGTTCAGGAACTAGAGGAAGGTTTTTAGTTTCATTGTTGCTACACTGAACCCTGAGTGACTCATCTCCTCCCCACTACCCCTCTGGAAGGGATGGGATGTCCAGCTGTCTACAGTTGGGCATTGGGTCCCCATCATGTACTCCCCCTCTTTCACGGTGATATGATTCTCACCACCACCCCACCTTTGTTGTTGGAGACCTGGTCTCCTCTGCCCTTCATGGTCACCTATATGTTGGTGTGCTGCTTTCGTGTGAGCTTGGTTGCTTCTGGGCTAGATGGCCGCTTGTTTGCTTTCAAGCCTTTAAGTCCCCAGACACTATGTCTCTCAGTAGCCGGGCACCATCAGCCTTCTTCACCACACTTGCTTATGCACACTTTCGTCTTCAGTGATTATGTGAGGAAGGTGATCACACAATGATTGTTTTTGTTCCTTGGTGTCTGCTACATGGTCCATTCAACACCTTGTATTCGTTTAGGCCGTGTGCTTCTTCTCTTTGGGCTTTGTTGCTTCTGAGCTAGATGGCCGCTTATTTGCCTTCAAGCCTTTAAGACCCCAGACGCTATATATTTTTGATAGCCGGGAACCATCAGCTTGTCTGCTAGCTTAAGGTGGGTCTCTTGCAGGAAGAAGATTGATGGGTTATGTTTTCTAATCCAGTCCTCCAGCCTCTTACTTTTAATATACGAATTGAGCCCATTGGTATTCAGAGTGATTATTACTATCTCTGGCTTCATAGTTTCCATACTCTGTTTTGTGTTTTGGGTCTTTACCTATCTCCCTTCATATCAGTGTGCTGCGTTTGAGTGAGGGTTTCTATCATGTCCTCTTTTCCATCTGAGACCCTGTTGTCCTGGTACTTGTTGCTGGCATGTTAACTTCTAGATGGAGATGGGATATATGGTGGCCTCCCGATGGTTCTAGTTGGAGCTTGATCTTCTGGCCATAGTGAGTCCGCCAGTATCTTCTGCAGGGTCGGGTGACTTGAAGCATATTTTTGAGTTCTTCCTTGTCCTGGAAGACCCTTACCCTCTATCTTAATGGATAACTTGGCAGGGTATAGGATTCTGGGTGAGGCATTTTTATCTTTCAGTTTTTGGAAGATGTTGCTCCATTCTCTCCTCCTTCATGGTTTCTGCTGATAAGTCTGAGCATATTCTTACCTGCGCTCCTTTGTATGTGACTGTCTTCCTTTCTCTTGCTGCTCATAAATTTTCTCTTTTTCCTCTAAGTTGGATATTTTTACTATTATATGTCTTGGCGTGTTGCTCTTGGTGTTTACCTTAGCCGGCGTCCTCTCTGCTTCCTGTATGAAAGTCTGATTCTCCTTTGCTAGGTTGGGAAAATCTTCTTCCAGAAATTCCTTTGCTATCTTTGCTGTCCATTTTTGTGTTATGTTGTGTTCCGGTAGACCGATTATTCGAACATTATTCCTCTTCATAGCATCTGTCATTTGATCTCAGGCTGTCTTCTGTTTCGTTAATTTTCCCATCTGATTGTTTTTCTTGCTTGCTTCGTTCGGTTTGAGTGTCCTCAGTTCACTGATACGGTTCTCAGCCTCCTCAAGCCTAGATGTAGCTTCTGTGACCTTTTGTGTGGCCTCTGCTACCTCCTCTGTTAGTTTCTGCAGTTCCCTTTGGTGGGTAGAATTCATCCCCTCTATTGTGGACTTCATCCCCTCTATTGTGTATTTCAACCCTTCTATTATTGCATCCTTATTCTGGGTTGCTTCTCTTAGCTCCTGTATTACTGCAAGCAGAGTTCTGAAGATTTCCTTTTGTGGCTGATCCATATCTGTTTCTTCTATGAGTGACATTAGGTCTGTTTAAGTGCCTCGTTTCTCTTCTTTCTTTGTTGGGAGTGATGTGGTCTGTTGATTTTTTCTTGATTCTTTCATAGGCCCCATGCTTCTGGGAGACCGAGGTAACCTTATCTATGTTATTGTTAAGGATTCTTTCAGGCAAATGCCTATGACCTACTGTAAGGGTGGGTCAGACTGCTGTGTAGACCGAGTTCCCTGTCGGGTTGGTAACCCGCAGTGCAGAGATGTATCAGCAGCTGGAATGGGGGCTGGAGCCTCAGTGAGTGTCCTCAGGCTGCTTTGACCAGGTGTGACAGGGTACCCTTAGCAACCCCCTTTATGGGGAGTGGAGGTTAGTAATAAAAAGGATTTAAAAGGTTAACGATTTAAAAATAGTTTTTAACAAAATATTGGGAAGGAGGAAGAAAAAAATTGGAGAGAGAGGGAGGAGAATCTGTAATAGAAGAGGGACAAGCTGTGATACTAGTAGAGGTGGAAGGAGAAGAAAAAAAGAGAGAGAAGGAGAATCTATAGAAAAGGGGCAGAAGAGAAATAAAAGCATTAATGAAAAAGTAGGAAGGAAGGAGAGAGAGAGTACAGCACAGAAAGTAAAATAACGGGAAGAAGAAATTAAAAACAAAACAAAAAACACAAAAAGGCAAAAAAAAACCTATGCTAGATGGAGGATGTGTAGATGTGTATATCTGAAAATTTCCCCCTTTTCCTCTAAGCGCTGGTGATGCCTAATAGAGCGCAGAGATGGGTGAGTTCGTGTTGTCCCAAGATATGGTGCTGATCTATGTGATGGTGGGAATGCTCTTCAGCTCAGCAAGCCCTTCTAGGTCCAGCCGCTCCCCACTGGCAGTCCTTGTGCTCTAGCTGGGAAGTGCTAGGACAGCTAAGGGTACTGTGGGGGGGCACAGGCCACTGTGCCCGTCTCCTGTGGTGGCTGGGGAGGGCTGCGGCAGGCTTAGGGCTGGCACTGGGGACCCCACAGGGCCCCCAGGTGGTGAGAGCCGGCTGGAGCTCACTGACGGCTCCGCAGGGACTGCAAAGCTGAGTCCTAGGCTCCACCGCAGTTGGAATGTTTGATCTGCCCGGGCTGTGAGCGGGCACGGGAAGGCCCCTTGGACAGCAGCACGAAACGGCAGGGGGCAATGGCCCCTGTTCTCCGCCCAGGCTCAGAGCTCAGAGCCGTGTGGACAATGGCGGCTTGGCGCGAAACCGCAGGGGGCAATGGTGCCCGTCCTCTGCCCCCACTCAGAGCTCAGAGCTGTGCGGACAGCAGCGGCTTGGTGCGAAACTGCAGGGGGCAATGGCGCCTGTCCTCCGCTCAGGCTCAGAGCTCAGAGCAGTGGCTGCCGGGGTCCCTGCAGCACCCTGGGGAAGGCACCCACTCTTGTGCCTGGCACCGGGAGGGGCCCTCGGGCAGACTCAGCAGCGCGGGCCACGGTGCTCTGCGGAAGCGCAGGGTCCGGGACAGGCGCGGGTTGGGCTATGGCTCCCGCCGGCGGGAAATGCTCAGCGCAGGGTCCTTGCCGGGAGTGGAGCTGTTGCTAGGCTGCAGGGGGTGGGTGGGGGTGGGCGGCCGGCACACAGAGGGCCGGTGGAGAGGTCCTCGGCAGCAGTGTGAGTGGTGGTCACCCGTGAGGGTCGCCAGACAACCTGCGGGTCTGCCCCCCAGAGCTTGGATAAATGGAGGGAGGGACACGGCCCCAGGGCAGATCTCTGCCTTGAAGGGAGAGGGGAACCACGGGAGAGGAAAACTTCTCTCCTAGTGGGGATCCGCGAGTGGGCCGCTGGTGTAGGGGAGCGCGTGACCTGCTGCGCTGGTCTAAGCAGGGCAGGCAAGCGACTCTGGGCGGGGGTCCGGTTTGGGGATGGAGCTTAGGCTAGTCGCCAGTGAGATGGTGGCAGCTTAGTGACCAGAGATGTCCCACGAGTCCGGTCCTGTTTCACCTAGACCCCTGCTCAGGACAAATGTGTGGGGTGGTACTGGGGTGCTGTCCCAGGGGGATATTTCACTCACCAGACCCCTACTATTCAGCTACCTGGACACCAAATCTGCTTTGTTTGGAGGAGCTCTCAGAGTATGCAGGTGTCCAGGTCGGCCATCTTCCTGGCTTTAAACATTTTATTAGGGACCTATACAACTCTTAATACAATTCATACATACATCAATTGTATAAAGCACATCTGTACATTCTTTGCCCTAATCATTTTCAAAGCATTTGCTCTCCACTTAGACCCTTTGCATCAAGTCCTCTTTTTCCCCCTCCTTCCCCGCTCCTCCGCCCCCCTGTAATGTGCCCTTGATAATTTATAAATTATTATTTTGTCCTATCTTACCCTGTCCGGAGTCTCCCTTCACCCCCTTTTCTGTTGTCTGTCCCCCCAGGGAGGAGGTCATATATAGATCTTTGTGATTGGTTCCCTCTTTCCAACCCACTCACCCTCTACTTTTCCAGTGTCGCCCCTCACACTTTTTGTCCTGAAGGTATCATCCACCCTGGATTCCCTGTGCCTCCAGCTCCTATCTGCACCTGTGTACATCCTCTGCTCTATCCAGACTTGCAAGGTAGAGTTTGGATCATGGTAGTTGGGGGGGGGGGGAGGAAGCTTTTAGGTACTAGAGAAAAGCTGTATTCTTTATCTGTGCTACATTACACCCCGACTGACTCATCTCCTCCCCTAGACCCCTCTGATTGGGGATCTCCAGCGGCCTACAAATGGGCTTTGGGTCACTACTCTGCACTTCCCCCTTCATTCACTATGGTAAGATTTTTTTTTCTGACGCCTTATACCTGATCCCTTCAACACCTCTTGATGGCACAGGCTGGTGTGTTTCTTCCATGTGGGCTTTGTTGCTTCTGAGCTAGATGGCCATTTGTTTACCTTCAATGCTTTAAGACCCCAGACCCTATCTCTTTTGATAGCCGGACAACATCAGCTTTCTTTGCCACATTTGCTTATGCACTTGTTTGTCCTTGGCGATCATATCATGGAGGTGTGCACACAATGATATGATTTTTTGTTCTTTGATGCCTGATATGTGAATATTATATACATCTATTTTTAAAACTACATAAAAACAAAGCTTGACCAAGGGTTACCGTGGGTGGAGGAGATAGGGTTGTTGCTTAGGGGGAAGTCAGTTTATATGAATGGTGGCGGGATAATTTTGAATAGGATATCAATAATGGTTGTAAACATGAAGAGTATAATCAAAGACACTCAATTGTACATATAATAGTGGTTGAATTGGAGAATGTTTTCCTGTGTACATTTTGCCAAAATAAAAATGTAATGATATGAACAAAGAGGAAGAAAAAATTTTAATTGATAGTGATGATAATTGTATACCCCCCACTTTATTAAAAAAAGAAACATATTTATTAATAAAGTATTTATTTGTCTTTCCTCTGTCAAACTCTGAGCCAATTATTTTCCCCAGACTGCCCGGGGAGGTGCAGAGAAGGGAAATTTTGGGCAGACAGACATGGGACAGAGAAATGTGGGGGGTGGATATGGCTCCTTCACATGGCAAAAGGGATGAGGAAGGCCACCATCCGGCAGAAAAGCCTGAGGGCCTTCAAGAAGGCAAAGTCCAGGATGGCATAGGAGAAGGGTGGCTGCTTCAGAGAAGGGTTCCTGGCATAACCCAGGATGAGGCTCCCAAACCCAGTCCCAATGTGGGCTCCATAGATGCCACTCCAACTGTGGCAGCCCCAATGAGCTTGGTTGCTGTGTCAAAGTCCATTGAGATATGCTGGTTTGAAAGCTGTGACTAGAGATCAGTGAGGTCAGGGAATGTGGGGCTGCCAAGCTGCTGAAGCGCTCCTCTGTCAGTGCCTGTGCTGTTTCTGCGCGACAGACAAGGGTCACCTCATCAGCTGGGAGGCGCTTCTGACCAGAGGAGGGGTGGAGAAGAATTTGGCGCTGACAAAAATTTTTAAGGGATGAGGGTAGTGGCAGGCGAGCTGCTCCTATGCAGAGAAGACTGACGTGTATGCCTCTTCTTTGTATGATTGAATTATATCATATGTGCATGAAATTCCAATAAAACTGTTTTTAGAAAAGAAACAGAAGATCATCTGTTACTTACACAGACCCTCAGTGTAGGGCTTTGGTTAACAGGCTCATGGCCCAGTTCCTGTCTTTGTGAATAGCATTCTATTATCACACTGCTATGCCCTTTTCTGCTGCCTGCTGTTGTTTACACAATCAGTAAGGTTGAATATTTGTCTCCAAGTCTATATGACCAATGCAATCATCAATTATAGTTTTCAGAGGTTCTTTTGAAAAAAAATTTACTGACCCCTGATCTAGGGGAAGAGTCTGGATGAAAAAGAGCAAGGCTTCATGAAATACATAATTTTAAAGTATGGTGATTTTTGACAGAATATAATACTTAAAAATTCACTAAAAATATGTCAGAACTACCAACCCCAGTTAGAGAGTGGTGACTTGCCTAGCTGTTAAATGAAAATTCAATCTTTCAGAACCACCAACTTCTCTGTGAGAGAATTAGTGGTAGAATAATCTCATAAGGAAATACAGGCTTGGAAATCTTATGGGAGCAGTTCTAGTTTGTCCTATAGGATTACTATGAGTTGGAACTGATCAATGTCAACAGAATTTTAGTTTGGGTGAAAAGCAACTTTTTACACTATATTATACTTGAATAAATGACACCAAGTTTCAAACCACCAACTGTACAGCCATTAGTTGAAGCCATAAGAGTTAGCACTACCCAGGCACTCCACTGAGTCTGCCTGAAAGATTCTTCGACTGGCAGTTACATGAACTCTTGTCAACTTAAGAAGGGGTGGAGTCTATCCTGTCAATCAGGTCGCATCTTAGTGACCTCATTTGGAGGTACGAAGGAGATAAATAGCTCACTGAAGGCTAGATACACTCTCTCCCTGTGAGGCATTGCTGTTGACAAGCCACATGGAGCTATGCTAATGGCAGCCAGAACCTTGGAGCTGGAGGAGCCATGTGGAGGCCCACGCCAGCAGTAAGATGCTTCTAATGCCACTGGATCCACAAGACTTTCAACCCACTAACCTGTGATCTTCTTGCACTCAGCGTTGTATCATGTGTTGCATGAGACTGAAGAGGAATTACAGGACGGTATCAGACATATGGGCTACTATTGGACTCATGGGCTTGTCTGGACTGGAGTGATATGTGTTCTCAATATGCCATTGTTCTTTATATAAACTTTTTTCCTATACAGGTAAGCGTGTCCATGAATTTGTTTCTCCAGTCTACCAGGACTAGCACATTGACCTTCTCAAAAGAGATGCTGATTACCCCTGGAAAATTTCTACTATCTATGGAACAAGCTCATTTTGGTTGGCTGTTTTTCTCTCTATGAGAATGTTTTCTTTTCTTACAATACAACTTTGAATTCACAGATATTAAGGGTAGGCACTGAATCATAAAAAACAAACAAACATAAATTCCTAGTGTGAAATAATGAGATGAAGAACCCTGGATCACAATAGAAACACAGACTAGAAACTCCCTTTCCAAATACTCATGATCCAGAATCCTTCCTTCTGTCCATGCCCTTACAGAGCCCTGCAAAACAGCTCCCTCCCTCCCTGCATAGGAGGTTTGTGTCTGTATTCACTATGACTTCTCTCTGTGTCTCTTCCCCACCATTATACATGGATGTATGATTGACTTTTAGACTGTCCTTTAGCGGATACAGTGTGTTCTTGGCAATGTCTCTGGAGATGGTAAACCAGCTTTCATGGAATCTGTACAATACGTGATATAAACAGTACTGATAAGATACCCTGCAGGCCTTGAACTTGGCTGCTACAGGTCATGGAAAAGTTACTAAATGTAAATCCAGAGTTTGCACATTAGAATCTCAAAGATGTCTTATGCTCAATCAAGTCTCCTTCAGACTCATCCAGTTGCACATTACACACTCATCCAGTTGCACATTACAGTTGACATTTTCAAACAGTATATGCCGGTCATGAAAACGATCACACATGTCAACTGTCTGTAACTCATGCCCACTCACACACACTTGCTCTCAATAATATTACTTATTGAAATAGCTGCCTGAAAAACACAGCTTAGTACAGACTCCATGATGAGTCTGTGTTCATACAGATTGCATAATAGGGGCTCTTGTAGATTATGGTACTGAGGATCTTCTCCAAGAACTGTATTGTTGGGATTGGGGTGTTTTTTTTTTATCAGCAGAAGGAGGGCCTTTATTTGCATATGCTTCTCCTTGAGAGAAAGAGCCAGGTTCACAAATAAAGCAGTCACAACACCTCATGCTTCAATCCCTGAGCGTTTCACCTCAGAGTTTCCCCAAGAAGAGGAAGAAACTGACATACTGGCAATGAGGCCTATTATCCCAAGTGTATTATTCAGAGTGAGTAAGACCTCAATTTGAATAAATACATCATGAGACTATATCTGATGGGCTATGTTGGTATGCATGCGATTTGTAAGTTTGTAATAAAGTTTAAAAGGAATCAATCTGGGATGAGAACCTTGACTGCTTCCTCAGAGAACACATTCCCTTCCATGATTTTTCCATTCTCCAAGACCAAGCTCCTGTTCTTTCAGGCCACAGAGAGTGATGAAGAAGATGGTTGAGAAAGGTGAGGATGACTAGGATGACTTTAGGAATAAAGGCAATTGTATTCTTCTCTCGGGGACTTACATCTTTATAAGACACTCAGAACAAAACCAGGAATACTTAAATTGTCAGATACACATTTTCTCTTCTGCAATAGATTATGGAAAATCATTAGATACTCAAAAGTTTGAAGGTCAGCTAAATCTAGAAATCTCATTGAATTCAGCCCAAAGTGGCTCCCATTCAATGTATGCTGTAAATAGGAATGGCTTTTGTAAGTCACTAAGAAGGAAGAGCTTTCCTTTGACAACTATACTCTTACATCTGCTCAAGAGTCATTCTAAGGTGAAAAGAGTACCTGCAACAATGAAAAATTTACCTTTGGCACAGGAAGACATTTCTTGTCCACAAAGTCATCATTGATAAAGTTATTCACACATAATCTTACATTTTATACAGGATCTTATACCAAAATAGCTGAAATTCCTCACCTACAGTTGTGTGTCACTGCATACTGGGAATGTTACCGGTAACAAACAGCAAATTAACTAGCAAAGCCACCAGGAGGATGAGAAGCTGATTAACAGGACAAATGTGGATTCTCTGGGTGAAACCAGAAAGAGTGTCCGACATTTTGTGCGGCTGTGAAGATGAAGATACAGCATCCAGCATGAAGAACTGAATGATCCTGTTTGGCCCTAGAATTCTCCCCGAATCCTGAATTTTCACAAAAGTTAGTATGTTTCCTGGACTATCATGGCCTGCAGGTTCTGAAGGATAGACTGATAGAGGATATTAGCACCCAGGTAATAAAATGCAATTGGTGAATTTATGTGTTTTTCAGATGGGATTGCAGAAAAGACACACACACACACACACACACACACACACAGAAACATTAGGCCACGAATGTTAGGAAAAACAACCAAAGCTGTGCTGACTCCTGAGATTCCCAAATTTTGGAGACTTGACTGCAAAATTTGTGGTAATGGGGCCCTGAGTTTGCGCTCTCCCCTGGCGGGGAATAAAAGGAAAAACAACAAAAGCAAAAATCAGCAACAACAAAAATTGTGTCATTTGAAGAAATTCAATATAAAATAGGCAGACTGCCTACCTTTTAATTAAATCATTAGCTAGATCATTGCCAGAATTCCCCACAGAGTGTGATGGAAGCACATACTGTTAAGACTGTCAGCCAATACTCAAGCACCATTTTCCTGAAGTCTGACTGGAAAGTATTTTATCTGAGCGTCATGAGAACTCTGATGCAGGGACCACTGGCAGAGTCATTTCGTGTCCTTAAAGGTTAAGAAGCTGATTGTTGCTGTAGGACAGAATATATTCTTTTGTTACAATATAACTTTTTAATTCATAGATGCCAGGAGTAGGCAGAGAAGAATTATTTTTTTTTGAATTAGAGATCTGTGAGGAACTGTGAGATTTAGAAGAATCCACATATAACCACAGGAAATCAGCCTTGAAGCTCCAGCTGCTCCTGGGTCTGAATCTTGTGCTCTGTGCATCTGGAGTGCCCCCTGGAGACCAGTATTCTCCCTGCAGGGGAGGTTTGTGTTTGGGCTCTTACTGACTTCCCCTCACTGTGTCTTGCACAGTAATACATGGCCGCGTCCTCGGCTTTCAGGCTGTTCATCTGCAGATGCAGCGTGTTCTTGGCATTGGCTCTGGAGTAGGTGAATCGGCCCTTTACTGAATCTGTATAGTATGTACTACCCCCAGTACTAATGCCTGCGACCCACTGCTGGCCCTTCCCTGGATACTGGCGGACCCAGGTCATCCAGTGGTCACTGAAGGTGAATCCAGAAGCTGCACAGGAGAGTCTCAGAGACCCCATGCTTTCTCAGATCGCCCACAGACCCCACCAGCTGCACCTCACACTGGACACCTGCAAACAGACACTCTGATTAGATGACTTACACACCAACACACGCACACACTATTATACACACACACAGCAAGCTCTACAATGATTACCATGTAAAATGGCCAAAATGAAAGCCAAGTTTGGTACGAAATTCATTATGTGTCCTCTGGACTAGCTCCTGATTTCAAAATATTAACAGCAGAGACCCTTGAAACTGGCACTGTCCTCTGAGATGTCCCACATCAGAGGTTGTGGTTGTTTTATCAGCAGGCAGAGAGCTGCATTTGCATGTCCCCTGATATTTAGAAGCAGATGAGTAGAGAATATGGACAAGAGTTCTCCCTCGGACTGAGAGAAACATGAGCACCTCCAACAGAAAACAGCTCTTAAACAGGTTGTTTATCAAGCATTGCTTTAATTGTTATGTATTATCAATCTTTTTAAAAATAGTTTTCAATGTGTGAACTTTATATTACATACATAACAGACTTCCTGTGTCGTATGAGCATTCACAATGCATCCTCTCTTGTTCACCTTACGGACTGGATACACATGATAGTAGACCGTTCTATTACCTCTTTCTTGTGTGGGAACCTTACTGATTTTTCTTTCCTTCTAAGGCATTTCCATATTTCAGTGATATTTGTACAGTGTGGACAGGAAGTTCTTCATAAAGCATGTCCACAAAACATGCAGAATGGTGTCTCCTCTCTGGCTTCTGATCTGAGATTCCTGCCCTCCTGCTCTTGGGATGATCAGGAAACCTGGCTATTGATCACTTTTGTTCATCTTCTAAAAAAGTCACTTTTCATATAATCAGATTACTGGTTGTGTTCCTGTTATTTCATTTATCTTGGTTACTTTTTTATTGCCTCTCCCAGGCGTGTGCTACCTATGCCATGGATATTACCTATGCATGCTCATCTTTTTCTAGTTCCATTACTTGGAAACTGAACTAATCCATCTCAGTTTTACTTCTATACTATACAATTCTGTGTTGCTATGAATTCCTCATTAAGTTCTCTTCAGATGAACCCCACGGTTTGTGATCTTGTGATTTAATTTTCATTTAATCCAGTACAGCCATCCAGGATGTGAAAATCATTAAACACATGTTCATGATACAAATAGTATATATCCATATATTCATCACTCACACTCACTGCCATGAGTCAGTGCAGACTCATAATGACCCTATAGACAGGGTAGAATTGTCCTTGAGCACTTCTGAAACTGTAACTCTTTATGGGAGAAAATAGACCCGTTTTTCTACTGTGGAACAGCTAGTGCTTAAGAACTCCTGAAATTTCAGGTCTCAGCTTAATGAGTAACCAAAACACCACCAGGGTTTATTTATGCATACATGTATTTAAATGTGTTTACGCATACAACATATAAATGAATTAATATTTAAATTGATGTGGTGTTTTGTAATATTTAGGAAGACAAGATTTTCAGAGAAGATATTTTGGAGGGAAAGGAAACCCTAGTTACTAACAGGAAGCTCCTTGCTCCCATCCCTCCCCCATTGCCCTTGCCCAGAAGTCTGGCTCCTGTGCTTTGTGCAGGCCATGAGATCTCTATAGACTGAGGTCATTATTGCAGGATAGGTTGTGCCTGGATGGTACTGAGTCTTCTCACTGTTCCTCTCACACAGTAATGGACAGCTGTGCCCTCAGTGGTCATTGCGCTCAGCTGCCGGGAGAACGGATTGGTGGACATTCTTTTGGCGCTTGAGAGTCAACTCTATTGAAGCGGGTAATTGTTTTCTGCTGCTCAGACATACTGATAACAACCACTGAAAACTTTTTTGCAGGTTGTAGTAGATCCAGCTCCAAAAATATGGAGCCACCAGAGACAGAAAATCTTAAGGGGGAGGATTTGTGGTGCATTTGTCACTCCTGGGCTCAAATCCTGATGCTGTACCTGTAACAGGACACTCAGGGCATGGAAAAAATCCATGATGACAACTAATGCAAACCTCTTTTGTGTCAACCCATTTTTAGAATCTCTTGATACTATCAGGCCAAAGAATACCCAAAAGAAAATAAAAACTGATGAACAAGTGATGTAGTTCCTACAGAACTCTGACGACTATGTGGTGTCTTGCACCAAGTTTTGAACTTTAATCTGGAAATTGAAGGGGTGATCTACATGTTAGAATCCCAGGAGAGAAAAGTAGAGAAATTTTCCATCTTTTCTCATAAATCACAATGAGAAAGTCTAATGCCTTCCTTTTCTCTGGGATTACCGCTGTTTATTGAGAAATCAAGATTCTTAAGCAGAAGACCAGAGAAACTATTGGGACACAGAAAGCACAGAGAGTGTTAGGAAATTTGGATTATATTAAGACCCGCAATTGATAATGGATATTTATTCTACCATGTTTTCTCAGTTCTCTGCATATTCTCTTGAGAGTTCTCTCCTCTTTCTTCTTCCTAACATCTCACTAAGCATCCGTTTGGAGAGTGAAACATGTACAGAATTTTGAGACTCAAAGTGGGTAAAGGACATGAACTTGACCAAAGGAAACATTCAAGTTGCAAAAAAACACATACAAAGATATTAACTCCCATTATTTATTAGTGCTGTTATTGTGTGGTCGGTTGGCTTTGTTTGGTTTTGAGATCATTTCTTGGAATGGTTACAGAATGCCTGGCCATATTTTCTGGAAAACATTTTAAGTACTTTCATAGAATTAAAAAAAAACATGTTCAATGCAATCTATAGTGTGATTTGTTTATTGTTTCCACTGATTTTCATTGTTCATCACAGTAATACAGAATCTTTGAAAACTTCAGCAGGTTCTTTATGCAACATGCTATACTGAGCAAATAAACTGAGAAGCTGTACAAAATGAAAACAATGACATCAAGATTGTAGGAAGCTGTATTAATAATCTGTCATGCAAGTAACATAGTACTACATGTTGTAAGATAGTATGACTTGTAAACCTTACTGATGAAGATCAGGGACTGCTGATTTCACTTTAGTTTAAAATTCATTGTAAAGAAATTAACTGCCCACTAAGGGACCAATAGAAAATATCAAGATAAATGGAGATAATATTGAAGTTGTGAAGGAGTTCATCTTGCTTGTATCTACAATCAATACTCATGGAAGCCACAGTCAATCAAATGATGAAGTTCATTGAGCAAACCTGCTGCACAGAACTCCTGAAAGGTTGAAGATCAAGGATGACTCTTTGAGGACTGAGATGTACCTGGCCCAACCTATGTGGTTTCCAATTGCCTCATATACACGTGCAACTCAGAAAAAGAAAGAAAAATAAAAGATTAAACGGTGTATTTGAATTATGGTAATGGTGAATAATTTGATGGTAGGATGGACAGCCAGAAAAACAAAAAAATGTATATTGGATGATGTACTCTTATAATGCTTACTTGAAAGAAGTGAGGAGGTGATTACTTCATCTCAAGTACTTTGGACATGTATCAGGAAAATCAGAACTTGGAAAAGAACATAATGGTTGATGAAGCACAAAGTTATTTTTAAAACTGACCTTTAGCAAGATAGATTGGCACAGTAACTGCAACAAAGGCCTCATACATGACATCTGTGAAAATGAAGCATGACCCGTTTTTCATTCTGTTTTCTCGATTGTTGCTGTGAGTCCAAACTGAGTTAATATGATTTTAAACAGCAAAATGCAATGCCAGTGACAAATATTGTACTCAGTGGAGAGGGAGTGAAAGCATTCCCCTTTCAGATTGAAACCAGATAAGGATACCATTAAATACCAAACTTATTTCATATTGTGCTGAAACTCTATGATAGTTACATAATCTGGTGTCAACTTAAGACTATTAAAAGTGAAGGCGTGGAGTTTAGCCAGTCAATCAGATCGTAGACTGATTACCTCATTTTGGGGCGCTATGGAGATAAATAGCTTGCTGGAGGCAGGATACACACTCACTCCCTGCGAGACATTCCTGCTGATAAGAAACATGGAGCTACACTAGAATCCTGCAACTGGAGAACCACTTGGAGACCGCCTGCCAGCACTGAGATGCTCCCACCGCCACTGGATCCACAAGACTGCCCAGCCACTGGCATGTGATCTTTCTGCATTCGGTGTCATCACATGTGTTACATGAGTCTGAAGAGGAATTTGTAGATTGGTATCAGACATATGGGCTAATATCGGGCCTAGGGACTTGATCTGGACTGGGCTGGGATGTTTTCTCAGCTTTTTTTTTTACACTTGCTCTTTTTATATAAAGCTCTTTCTTAAACACATGTTTCTCTAGTCAACCCTAACTAACACAAACTCTTAACTACAGCTATCAATTAACACATGTAAAACAAGGGCATTCAAAACGGCAACAAAGAAGTAAAACTCTTCTATAGTTGCTGATGGCATCATTCTAAACATAGAAAAGCCAAAAGCCATAGAAGACAATTATTGAAAGTAGTTGAAAGATTAAAAATTTTCACAGGTTATTAGGTCAACATAGAAAATCAGTTTGAGTTCCACATACCAATAGAGAAAGTTCTGAAAAGGAAATAAAATGTACACTGGTGCATATGGGCACTGGAGGCACAGGGAATCCAGGGTGGATGATACCTTCAGAACCAGGGTGTGAGGGGTGATACTGGGAAAGTAGAGGGTGAGTGGTTTGGAAAGGGGGAACTGATTACAGGGATCTACATGTGACCTCCCTGGGGGATGGACAGCAGAGAAGTGGGTGAAGGGAGATGCCGGATAGGGAAAGATATGACAAAATAACGATCTATGGATTATCAAGGGGTCATCGGGGGGGGGGGGGAATGGGGAGGGAGGGGGAAGAAAAAAAGAGGACCTGATGCAAAGGGCTTAAGTGGAGAGCAAATGCTTTGAAAATGATTAGGGCAAAGAATGTACAGATGTGCTTTATACAATTGATGTATATATATATATGTATGGATTGTGATAAGACATGTACGAGACCCTAATAAAATGTTTAAAAAATAATATAATTTACAATAGCCACCTAAAAGTTAAAATAAATTGAAATAAACCTAAGCAGAGAAACAAAAGTCTTACATAAAGAAAACTATAAGAAAAATACTACTCCCCCCCAACACCACCACAATAAAGAAAATTTAAAAGAAAAAGAAAAACACTTCCAAGGTACCAAATGACACACAAATAATTAGAATAATGGACCATGTTCAGGAAGATGAAGGCTTACGTATGTGAAAATAATACACTCTAAGTGATCTATAATTATAATGCACTTCTGAACAAGATACAGCGTCGGTATTTAAGGGCATGGAAATTGCTGACCAAATTTTAAAAGAAAATACTCATCAAGTTAAAAAAAATGAAACAGACCCATGATAAGCAAGGTCAGAACTACCCACCCGTCATACCTCAGAGATCCTGTGGTGTTGTGGATTACACAGTCGACTATTAATTGAAAGTTCTGCTGTTCATGAGCACCATATACTCCTCAGGAGAAAGATGACACTTTCTGATCATTGAAAGTTTTAGTCTCAGAAATCCAAAGGGACCTTATGTTTTCTCCTGTATGATTTCTATGAGTCTTCATTGACTCAACAGCAGCCTTACCCATTTTCTATCACTTATTTTAGTGTAGTATATTTCTGTTTTTCTGTATATTTGCTTTCACAATAGTTTTTCCTCTTCTAAGTTAAGACAAAATAGAAGAGTTTCTACTGGAGTTTCCTCTCAATCAGTTGCTTAGCGGTGGGAAAAAAGCCAAACCAAGATACAGCAGAAAATCTCATCTGTGCTCACACACACACACCTGCTTCTGGTTCCTGGGCCTGCTAATTTGGACCTGACCTCCCCCTGCTGATCTTTACATCAGTCGCCCCTCCAATAGCCACCCCCCCACACACCCCAGCTGTCCTGCAGGGTTGTTTGTGTGGGGGCTCACACTGACTTTCCCTCTCCTTGGCTCCTTCCACAGTGGTCGTCAGGGGTCACAGAGCTCAGCTGCAGGGATGTGTCTGGATGAGGGACACTTGGTAGACCAAGCAACTAAGCGACAAAATGAGCAATCTCTTCCTCCAAAACCAATCCCACTGTGATTGCATCTATTCTGACTCATAGGAAACAGAAAACTGATTGGAACTGCTTGTTAGGCTTTCTCTGACTGTAATTATATACAGGAATAGAAGTCATCTTACTCAGGGGAACTGTTGGCTGGTATGAATCCCTGACCTTGTGTTGAGCAACCAAATCTTATCCCACAGCACCACCATAGCCCTTTATATCTCTGCACCAACAGACCCATATTACAGGGTTTCCTAAATGTCACTTTTAGAATCCAAATCATAATATTTTCAACATTATTATATACATATGAACTCTGCACTATGAATAAGCAAGGTCATAGTATAAATGATGGCCTTTGACTTGTGATGCTGAAAAAGAATGAGGAAAGTGCTGTGGGGAGACCTGGCACTATAACAATCAGGTCTGTTTTGAAGGGAGAACAGCCAGCAAGTTCCTTAGAATCATGGATGGTGAGGCTCTTGATACCAGTCCCTTGAGAAAGACATCATCCATGATAAAGCAGGAGATCAATGAAGAGTAAGGCACATCATGAAATGGATTGACACATTGGCTGTAACAATGGGCTCAAAAATATTCATTGTGATTATGGTGCCGAAGAAGGCATTATTTCATTCTGTTGTACATGGCATCACTGAGAACTGGAACTGACTCTATGGGACTTAACATATTCAAACACACCACATTCTTCCCACGTTGAATGTCAGTGCTGGGGAAAAGGTATATATTTTATGTTGGAAAACACACATAGCAAAGGGAAATATGTAACAATACACTGTCTTTATAATAATTCTTATGTTGCCATTCACTTTGTCTCGGGTAATTACTCTTGTAAATGTCTTGTCTATGTAATGATATGACTATAAGCATCCAAGGTTGTTTGGGTGCAGGGTGGTTATTAGACCCTGAATCAAATAAAAGAACTGTCCAAATAGGATTTTCTTTTCTGTAATACTGATGGGAGACAGTTATCAGGTCTTTAGTCAAGGGACTCACTGAGTGGTTTTAAACTGCCAATCTTTTGGCTAAAACTTGAGCATTTAATCATTGTGCTACATAGTTTTGTGGTCCAGGTTCACCTAAGTATAATTTACACGTAGCGACCTTTACTTTCTGAAGATGAACATTTCTCTTCATGTTGACCAGAGTTAAGATTATATAGATTTCTTCAATGTCGGCACTACTGCTGAATTTTGATCCTTGAGTATTTATTGTAGGATGCTGTGCTATACATTGTGTGATTTTAGTAACAACCTGAACGTTATCTCTATTGCCTGAAACAGCAACCACAGTTGTGATAACCAAGAGTGACTCTAATAAAGGCCAATTACCCTATAAGAAATATCAAAGAAGAATTGATGCATTTGGGTTTTGGTGCTAGAGAATAATATTAAATATATCACAGGCTGCCTGAAGGACAAGCAGGTCTATCTTGGAATAAGCACATCTTGGATGCTTCTTGGAAGCATTCAGATAAGACTTTATCTCACTTATTTGGGCATGTTGTTAGGAGGAACCAGAACCCGGAGAATGGTCTTGTGCTTGGTAGATTAGACTGTCAATGAAAAGGAGAGAGACTTTCAAGGAGGCGGATTGTCACAAAGGCTGCAACGATGAGTCAAACAGAGGAATGATTCTGAGTGCACTTCCGGGCAGCATTTCATCCTGTTGAACACGGGTCTCTGTGATATGAAGCCAGCTCAAGGGTGCCTAACAATATCAACGTATACAATTATGGTCCAGATCATTGTAAGTTCAAGTCATTACATAATGTACACTTGAGAGCATTCACTGGAATGAAAACATTGAACATCTACCTGATGGCTTGGAGACAATTTTGGGCTCACATGAGAATTTTTTCTGCATTAATATTTTTATAACAAGGCTGGTGGCATAGTGGTCATGTGTTGCGCTGAGATCTGCATGCCAATGCCCACTCCAAAGAAGAAAGACAGGGTTTTCTACTCCCATAAGCAGTTAGAATCTCAGAAACCCACAGGGTGCCACCATAAATTGCCATCAACTCGATGACAGTGAGGTTTTTTTTTTAATTATTTCTAACTTTGACAACACACAGCTCTTGCTAATCCTCTGAATTGTACACTGAGATCTCGTTGATACCTATTACTATTGAAAGGTGAAACAGACAAATCCTATTTCACTGAAAAGATGGCAGGTTCAGATACATGAAGGTTCCCTAGAATCTGTGCTTGGTGGTCCCTAGAGAGGTTCTGACAAGGTGGGGAAACCACAGCTTTTGAGAGGAAAACATCACTGACTTGTCTTTCACATCTGCTGAAACCATGCCTGATGTACTAAGGTTTGTGTTTGGGCTCACACTGAATTCCCATCACTGTGTCTCTAGCACAGTAATACATAGCTGTGTCCTCAGGATTCACGGAGCTCAGTTTTAAATAAACGTCGCCCTTGGAGGTGTCCCTGGTGATGCTGACTCGGGACTGCAGAGCTGGATTATAGTCTGTGCTCCTATTACTCCACATCACCCCAACCCATTTCAGTCCCTTTCCTGGAACCTGGCGAATCCAGTGCATATTATTGCTGGTTAAAGAGAATCCAGAGACGGCACAGGTAAGAGACAAGGTCTGTGAGGGCTTCACCAGTCCAGGGCTTGACTCCAGTACCTGCACCTGGGCCAGGACACCTGGGGATAAAGAGAAACACAGTGAGTCATGTGGTCAGATGCTGCATCCCCAGACTTCATGTGTGAATCCCTGAAGCACTTACCTTCCGGCGTCGCCACCAGAAAGAGGAAAATCCACACACAATTCATGATCATGTGGATAAGAGTCGTTACACCCAGAAAATACTCTCCAGTTTGCGAAGGAATATGAATTTAAGTACATGCATGCTGTGATTTTATGGGACTGGTATTTGCATGTGGTAGGTGCACTTGTATTTAAAGGTGGAAAGGGTTGAATGGAGCTTGTAGCTCTGGGACTCAGACTATTAAAGTGATGCTGGTGGAGTCCTTGGGAGAACACAGTCTTCTCTCTGAGGTCTTCACTGTACCAATCACATGAATATCTGTGCAGATTTCATGTTCAATGTAACTTCATGTGCATTCCCATCAAAAGTACCCAAATGATCTATTGAAATTCAAGACAATCTTTATCCTCACCATGCTTTGGAATCAAGACCAGGTCAACCTGAATCTTTTTGTACATCTGAACACACAGGGGAAAAAGTGTATATCATCCCAAATTCTTCTTCCCCCCAATACATTTTACAATATTTGGAAAGAGGTAAAAAATACTTCAATGTTATTTTCTATATTTAGAGTTGGAATGAAAAGGTTTCCTAACAGCAGGGCTATTTGTGAGGCTAAAAGAAACCACAGAAATAAGAAGCTCAGTTTTCCACCCATGAATTAGTACCCGGGGTGGGTTTTGGGTCAATGTATTCTGAGAACCCCCTGTTGACAGCATCCCATCACATACAGGAGAGGTGTTTGCTGGGCTTACACTGTCTTCCAACTTCTGTGGGTCGCACATCAACATTTTCTCTGGCCCTAAGTGTTCAGACTATTGTCAGGAGTGTTACCTGGAGTTGTCTCAGCAGGTTTCCTGCCATGGGCAGTAGAGCTAACATAGTGGTCAGCGCAGCAGTTCTAGCTGACCAGGCACTGCAGTCCTTATCCAGGCTCCTGTCCTCACTTCTTTCTTCACTTGGTCCAGAGCTGATGGGTCCTTAGCATGCCTGCAGATAGCTTTCTCCCGGAGTTTTGTTTTATGTTTGGTCTCACACTGACTCTCCCTCACGGTGAACAGCTTTGGATGTAGAGAGTGCTACAAGTTTCAAGCTCTATGAATTGTTTCCAGTGTCAGGAAGTATGATCTATAGATGTTTATATAGAGATTGAGATAGAGAGATATGCCACAATAAAATACTGATTTCAAAAATCTGGCTTAAAGACAATGGGGCATTGAACAGAGTTTAGGTTGCTTTCTTTCCAGAGGAAGAGGAAAAGTACTTAAATCAGAATTCTATTCAAAACAAGTGAAACAAGAAATTGATAATTTATTCCATGGTAGTGTGGAAGGGTTAAGTCGGAGTTCTTTCCACAATTTCTGTTAAGTGTGACAGGAAATTAACAGATGTTGGTAATCATTGAAGCAATGATAAATCTCATGCCACTGAATTATGCATGAAACGTATGTTGAAAATATTTTTGAATATATATGTGCAATGAGAAAAATTTAAAATAAATGACAGATATATTTGTTCACACATCGTCAGAAACTGATGGAAATCTTTTTTTTCACATTTTATTAGGGGCTCATACAACTCTTATCACAATCCATACATATACATACATCAATTGTATAAAGCACATCCGTACATTCTTTGCCCTAATCATTTTCAAAGCATTTGCTCTCCACTTAAGCCCTTTGTATCAAGTCCTCTTTTTTCCCCTCCCTCCCCACTCCCCCCTCCCTCATGAGCCCTTGATAATTTATAGATTGTTATTTTGTCATATCTTGCCCTATCTGGAGTCTCCCTTCCCCCCTTCTCTGCTGTCTGTCTCCCAGGGAGAAGGTCACATGTGGATGCTTGTAATCGGTTCCCCCTTTCCAACCCACTCATCCTCTACTCTCCCAGTATCGCCCCTCACATCCCTGGTCCTGAAGATATCATCCACCCTGGATTCCCTGTGCCTCCAGCTCCCATATGCACCAGTGTGCAACCTCTGCCCTACCCAGTCCTGCAAGGTAGAATTCAGATCATGGTAGTTGGGGGGAGGAAGCATCCAGCATCTGGAGGAAAGCTGCGTTCTTCATCGGTACTACATCGCACCCTGACTCACGCATCTCCTCTCCTTAACCCATTCTGTGAGGGGATCTCCAGTGGCCAACAAATGGGCTTTGGGTATCCACTCTGCACTTCCCCCTTCATTGACTATGGTATATATATATTTTTTGCATGATGCCTTATACCTGGTCCATTTGACACCTCGTGATCGCACAGGCAGGTGTGCTTCTTCCATGTGGGCTTTGTTGCTTCTGAGCTAGATGGCCGCTTGTTCACCTTCAAGCCTTTAAGACCTCAGACACTATCTCTTTTGATAGCTGGGCACCATCATCTTTCTTCACCACATTTGCTTATGCACCCGTTTGTCTTCGGCGATCGTATCATGGAGATGTGCAGCCAATGATATGATTTTTTTGTTCTTTGATGCCTGATAACTGATCCCTTCGGGACCACGTGATCACACAGGCTGGTGTGTTCTTCCATGTGGGCTTTGTTGCTTCTGAGCTAGATGGCCGCTTGTTTATCTTCAAGCCTTTAAGACCCCAGTAACTATCTCTTTTGATAGCCGGGCACAACTGATGGAAATCTGTGGGTACAGCAACATTTCAAATTACACTTTAAAATATTGAAAAGGAAAAGTGATTTTCATATAATTCAGAGCCTTGAAATATGAACAGTATTATCAATGGAATAAGTAAAGTCTATATTCAATATATTATTTGTTTAATTGCACTAAAATCACTCTTAAAACAAGAGTACTAGCCATACATTATTATATAATTATAGCATATGAAAAAATGAAGAGATTAACCAAAGGACAAGGGATATGAAAGTAGAATTGGAAATTCTACTATTATTTTAGGACCAAATGTGGGATCCTGGCTACTTGAACGTGAAGATCTTGCAGATTGACTACCTTTCCCAGGGCTTCTGGACCCAAAACCATCCTTTAGCAACTGTTGTCCTACAACATACTCTCTGTTCTGCAATAAAACAAGTATTGTCGTAAGTCTGTGCTTCTGGGAGATCCTATTGACTTTGACACAAGAGGCTTTAAACTATTAAATATTTTAGAAAAATCTTTATGCAGTTCCAATGTCATCTAAGACATCTTCTCTAGCAAAGTTAAGACTTTGGTGTGTTTCTGTCCTAATGGGAACGCTCTCACTAAAAATATGATATTTATTGTTAATATTACAATTGTGTTGAAGAAAAGTTTACTGTAAGGCCATGTCTGTTACTGTGATTTCTTGTAATATTAATGTGAATGCTTTTTTCTCTTCTCTTTTATTTCAACCCAAATAGTAACTTTCATTATAAAACCAGAAATGAGAAATAACCTAAATGTCTAAAAAGAGATAAATTGTAGTATATGCGTGTTCCTTCTCTAAGATGTTAAGCATTAAAATCAATTCATGCTGACTAGATATAAACTTATGGGTCTATTGCCACATAAATGAAATAAATTGAGTTAAATATGTTAAGCAAATGAGCATACATACTGTCTTAAATCAGCTATATATAAATCGCTTATTGTGTATGAAACAATATGAACAGGACTGTATTCTGTGTATCGCAATCACATAATAAGGAACCATTTCCAAGTAATAATCCCAATGAATCCTTCTGGGAGACTCATTTACGTTTAAGGTGGAACAGTGAGCATTTTGAAAATATTCAGCCATAGTTGCCACTGTATATTAGGAAGATATGCAAATACCGCCCCCCCCCCTTCTGCTAATAAAATCCACACCATTCCCAACCATACAGCTCTGGGAAAAGATCCTCAGTACCAGAGTCCCCAGGTAAGCTCATTCAGTAGTTTGTATGAACACAGACTTGTCTCACTCAGGTATTTTAACAAGTCATTTTATTGAGAGCTAGTGTGTGGAGCAGGAGACTGGAAATATGTCATGGTTTTCATGACCAGCATATTCTGTGTTTGCAAGTGTCAACACTAATGTGCAACCGGCTGGGTCTGAAGGAGACTTGAGGGAGCTTAAGATGTCTTTGAGATTCTTTTGTGCAATCTCTGGATTCACTTTCAGTAGCACTGCTGTGACCTGTATCAGTCATGCTCCAGGCCTACAGTGGGTTTCACATATTAGTACTGTTGCTATAGCATATTATGTAGATTCCGTGAAGGCTGGTGTACCATCTCTAGAAACATTGCCAAGAACACACTGTATCAGCGAATTGACAGTCTAAAAGTCAATCACAATTCCATGTATTACGGTGGGTAAGACACACGGAGGGAAGTCAGTGTGAGTACAGATACGAACCGCCCATGCAGGGAGGGAGCTGTGTATTGTAGGGTGCTGTAAGGGCCTGAAAAGAAGGAAGCATTCTGACTCTGGAGCATTTGGAGAGGGAGTTTCAAGTCAGGTTTCTTACTTTGATCCAGGGTTCTTCATCTCATAGTTTCCCACTTGGAATCTATATTGTTTATGATTCAGTGCCTACCCTTAATATTTGTGGATTCAAAGTTGTAAGAAGAGAAAACATTCTGTTGGAGAGGAAAACAAATAAATGAGCTTGTTCTACAGGGAGTGTATATTACTCTGTCAGGGGTGATCAGCATATGTCTTGAGGTCAGTATGTTAGTCTGGGTGGATTGTAGAAATCAATTCATAGGCACTTCTATGTGTATAGAAAGAGCTTTATAGAAGCAGCAATTGTAAATTGAGAAAGCATACCAGCCCAGGACAGATCAAACTTATAAGTCCAATAGTAGTCCATATGTCTGACACCAATCTGTAAATTCCTCTCGATTCATGCAACATATGCAACAACGCTGAGTACAGGCAGATCACAGGCTAGTTAGTGGGTGGAAGGTCTTGTGGATCCAGTGGCCTTGAAAGCATCTTAGTGCTAACATGGGTTTCCATGGGACTCCTCCAGCTCCAAGGCTCTGGCTGCTATTTGCGTAGCTCCATGTGACTTGTGAACAGGAATGCCTCGCATGGAGAGAATGTATGTGGCCTCTAGTGAGATGTTTATCTTATTTGCACCTCCAAATTAGGTCATTTAGCTGCAAACTGATTGACAGGCTAGAGTTCATTCCTTTGCAAGTTGACAGGAAATCACTTAACTGCCACAGTCGAATAGCTTTCAGGCAGACTCAGTGAAGTTCCTGGGTAGTGCTAACTGTTAAGGACTCAACTAATGGCTGTAAAGTTGGTGGTTTGAAAATTGGTGTCATTTATTCAAGTATAATATATTGAAAAAAGTTGCTTTTCACCCAAACTAAAAGTCTGCTAAAACTGATCATTTCCAACTCCTAGTAATCCTATAGGACAGATGAGAACTTCTCATATAAGAATACCAAGCCTGTAGTTCCTTATGAGGTTATTCTACCAAAAATTTCTCCCACAGAGCAGTTGCTGGGTCTGAATGATTGACTTTTCATTTAACTACTGGGCAAGTCACCACTGTACAACCATGGTAGGTAGTTCTTACCTATCCATTCAAGTGAAAATTTTAAAATATTATATTCTGTCAAATAATCATTATAGTTTAAAATTATATATTTCCGAAAGTCTTGCTGTTTTTCTTCCTGACTCTTCCCCTAGATCAAGGATCAGCAAATTTCTTTTTTGAAAAAGGCCTGAAAATCATACTTTATGATTCCACTGGTCATATACTCTTGGAGACTATTACTGAACCCAACTGATGGAGTGTGAAAATAGCAGCAAGCAGTAGAGAAGGACATAGCCATGTGCTGATAGAATTTTATTCACAAAGAGAGACTCTTGGCCATGAGCCTGTTAACCAAAGCCCTATCTGAAGGTCTGCATAAGTAACAGACAACATTCTTCCTTAAAACAATTTTTTTGGAACTTCATGTACATATGCTTCAATTCAATAATTCAGTCATATCAAGAATAGGTGTAGAGCTGTCTATCTTCTCTGCACCAAGAGCAACTCCCCTGACACTACTCCTCATCCCCTGAAAATGTATGCCTGCACCAAATTCATCTCCACCCTTTCCCTGGTCAGGAACACCTCCCAGTTGTTGACTCGACCCTTGTCTGTGTAGGTGCCGAAATAACTGGAGACACTGACAGATGAGCACTTCATCAGCTCGAGAGTCCCACATTCCCTGACCTCACTGATCCCTTGTCGAAGCTTCTAGTCAGCACCATCTCAAGGGACATTGACATAGCAGCCAAGCTCATTGGAGCCGGGACTGGAACAGTTGGAGTGGTGTCTCTGGAGCCGGCATTGGGACTGGGTTTGGGAGCCTCATCCTCGGTTATGCAGGAACCCCTCTCTGAAGCAGCAGCTATTCTACATCATCCTGGGCCTTGCCTTCTTGATGGCTTTTAATGTAGGGGTTTTTAATATAATATTCACATGTAATACACTTGCATAGTTAAATCACTTTTTAAAATAATTGTAAATATATATATACCTATATCATAACAAATTCTTATGTTCCCTCCCCCTCTTGCATTCATTGCTTGCTCCCCAAATCCCCTCACCCTCCTGACTCCTTTGCTCCCCACATGCCCCAGACCAATGTATCAGTTATTGTCTCTAAGTATCCACTCCTTCTGTGCTTAACACACTTGGAAACCCAATAGAAACAATAAAACACATAGAAACAATAAAACACAAAAACAAAACAGCAGGAAGAGAATAAAAACATTATAAAAATGAAAGTAAAGAGTAAGAAAGGAAAGTTCACCTTCAGTATTTTAAAGTCCAGAGGTGAGTGGGGATCTGTTGTAGAACAAGTGAGAAATACTTGACCCTAGAGCAAATTCAGGTTGGGTCAAGAGGTAGGTCAACTGACCAAGTATCATATTATGCCATGGTCTGATCCACTATGATCAAGTTTGCAGTCATCTCTGTCTGATAATAAAGCTTGTCAAGAGGATCTGCCAAATGCCTAATATGACTAGATATTCTCCAGATGGACTTTGAGTTCCCACTGTCCACTTAGCCTTTAACAAATTGGAGGTTCACAATTGTAGCTCTGAAACTTTTCCCTTCATCATATTTGTATTTTGTTGTCACCATCTTTGGATCACACAGGCTGATGTGCTTCTTCAGTGTGGACTTACTTGACGCCTCACTTAGACTGGTGCTTGTTTGATGACAAGATCTTTAAGACCCCAGATAATCGATAGCCTTGCGCCATTTGCTTTCTTCACCACACTTTGCTCTAATGCCCTTATCTTTAGTGATCTCCCCATGAAGGCGAGGATTGTGCAGAGCCATGTTATAAGATCCTGTCCTCAGAATAAGATCACCTAGAGCACTGATCTAGCTAAATCTTGTCACAAACCATGGGCACTTCTATCGAGTACCTGGAAAGTGACAGGTGAGACTCCACAACCACCAAGGTAGATGAGGAGGACGAAATGAGAAGAGAAGTGGGTGCTCCCCCCTTTTTTGTATGCTTTATTTATTTATTTTTAAAATATTTTATTAGGGGCTCATACAACTCTTATCACAATCCATGCATATACATACATCAATTGTATAAAGTACATCTGTATATTCTTTGCCCTAATCATTTTCTTTCTTTTTTGTACATTTTATTAGGGGCTCATACAACTCTTATCTCAATCCACACATATACATGCATCAATTGTATAAAGCACATCCGTACATTCTTTTCCCTGATCACTCTCAAAGCATTTGCTCTCCACTTAAGCCCTCTGCATCAGGTCCTCTTTTTCTTCCCCTCCGTCCCTGCTTCCCCCTCCCTCATGAGCCCTTGATAATCCACAGATTGTTATTTTGTTATATCTTGCCCTATCCGGAGTCTCCCTTCCCCGCCTTCTCTGCAGTCCATCTCTCAGGGAGGAGGTCACATGTGGATCCTTTTAATCAGTTCCCCCTTTCCAACCCACTCACCCTCCACTCTCCCAGCCTTGCCCCTCACGCCCCTGGTCCTGAAGGTATCGTCCACCCTGGATTCCCTGAGCCTCCAGCGCTATTATTCTATCTTTCTGTATTTGTTTATAGTTTCTGTTATTTGTTTCCTGTTTGGAGCACAGAAGAAGTGGATACATAAAGACAACCACTGAGGCAATGGTTTATCTGGAAGGGGAGGGAGAAGGTAATTGGGGAGTGATCAGAGGGTGCGGGAGGCAGGGGGAAACATTAGAGCTGATTGTGATGATGCATATGGAACTCTTTTTAGGTCTGGTTTAACAAGGGAAGTGTGAAAATTATATCAAGAAAATTATTTTTAAAAAGAAACCAAACTTTTTACTGTGCGTGAAGGAGGAAGAATTTTTGCTTAGGGGACAGTGAATTCATTTTAATGGGTGTGTAGCAATTCACAGAAGAATAAAAATAATAGTTGTACAACATAAAAAGAATGGTCAGTGGCACCGAAGCACACATGTAGAAGTTGTTGAATTGGTAACTGCTTTCTTGTGTATATTTTTGCAAAATAAAAAGTTACATAAATGATAATGATTATGGGGGAGAAAATAATGTAAAATTGATTGTGGTAAGGATTATACAACCCTTTTGATATGGTTGAATTACTGAATTGTATATTATGTGGATAAATTATCAATAAAATGTCATTTTGTTATTTTTTAAGAGAAGTGGATGCTCAGAAATAGTCATCATTTTACCCTCACTTTACCCAATAGCCTGAATCTCTCATAGACTAACCTTGTCCTTAGGATAGGATGGAGCTACCAAGAAAGAAAGTCACCAAGGAAAATGGCATCCTCGGGAATTTCCTTCATTGTGGCTCACAGCTCAGGCCAACCACGTGCATTTCTACCAAACTGCCCATGGTTTTCAGGGAGGACTTGTTTGTCCACAGTCAGTGTGAATGATGAAGAGGAGAGATTGAATCACAGAACGCGGGTCAGGAACATCCCCTCCAGGGGCCATTGCTCAGCCTTTCCTACTCGGAGCCAACCTTCTGCTTCTACAAACACAGCACACGTGGATCACCTGCAGTGTAAAATATGGCAGCACAACTCAAACTCATATTCTTCCCATGTTGATCAGAGATACCTGTGGCGGTGACACCCTTCTGGATTCTTCTTGGTGACATGGATGTCTTACCCTGTGAGCACCTTGAACATCAAACACAGTGCTTTTCATCTTAGAACTCTTTTAAATTAGATCTCCTCTGTACTCCTAGGTGTAATAGTGCAGGTAGAGCTGCTACAGACCAGTGATGGGCTCAGAAAGCTTTCTCAGAGGGCTATGTCTCACTGCCATGTCTGCAGATAGCAAGTTTCTAGATCTATCAGGCTCTGGGAAACAAAGCGTGTGTTATGTGGCAAAGAAGCCTAGTGATGACAATTTTAGCAACAGCCCCGTCTTCAAAATCAACACACTGCAACCATGATAGCTCAGCCAGCTAAGCATGTTTTAGCAATAATCTGAAACCTGGAGACACTGGCATGTATTATGTGGGAAAAGTACCAGGAGGCACGGTGAAAGGAATGTGGACAAACATCTCAAGCGTCAGGAGACCAAGAGGGCAGCAGAGGGAGCTCAGGGTACAGGGGACACAGTTTTTGCCATGGGAGCAAGGACAGGGGTGCTGAGTGCTTGTTTCCTCTTGTGTCTAGACTTTCCCAATTTACCCAAGCCGAGAGCCTCTCCGGGAACTCCTCCGGAAGGGCAGTTCAAATATCTCTTATTTTCCTGCCCTGAAAATGAAAATCCATCGTTCTTCCTGAGAAGACAGGGAGAAACACATCAAACTTGGGATAAGTTGAAATCAATCCCAGAAGGCCCAGTGTTCTCTCAATGTCATTAAATTCTGCCCTCAATGTGCTTCTTTCAACACATTCCGTTTCTCTCCACTGTTGTATTTTTCCCCAAATGCCAGTTGGTTGAAACTGTATGTGTGCACATCTGACGCCAAATATCTTTTGAAGAGAAAACAACTCAAAACAAAGCATGATTTTACAATTCCTGAAATAATTTATACTTAAATTATTAAGCGCCGGGAGGCACTGAACTGCATAGTGTCTGCTGGGAGAGAGGCGTAGTCTCAAAGTTTTTGGCATTTTCAGGGCCCCAGTTGGGAGGCGTGGTCGACCATACTGGTTAAACCCATTGGCTGAATCAAGCCCATCTGACCTAGATGGCGTCTCAACCAGGTGTGCCGGCTTCCTCCCACAAAGACCTGAATGTGAGCATGCCCTTTAGCCTTAAGCAGCTTCCAACTTCCTGTAAGGGTCGAGAGAGGCTTTGGCACGTAGAGTGACAGCCCATAGTTCTGCCTCACAGCATCAGTGTCTAAAGAAGACATGGGTGTTGGAGAGTGTGGGGCAATGATGATACTCTCGGGTGGACCTGATGGTTTCAAGGAACTCCATACTGCCCAGTCCTCGACACACAGGATAATTCCATACTGTCCAGTCCTCGACACACAGGATATACGGGAGCCTCAGTCAGGGCAGGAGCAATGAAGGCTGGAGGGAGAGAACACTGGGCTCAGAAATGCTGGGTTTTCCTTTGGCCATTCACACACACCTCTTAGGAAAAGAGATCTCTCATTGCAGCCTAACACACAAATAAGTTCAAAAGAAGAATTACCCTACAATGGCCTCAGAAGAAACAAAAGAACCTCTATTGATAAACACAGGGTTCCCTCCTATGCAAATCATTCTGCAGGCACTAGGTTAAAATCCCAGCCTTGGGTACTGAAAGCTATCAGTTCTCTTCTGACAGGGCTGTGGGTCCCTTGGGAAAGCAGAACTGTGGTCTAAAGATGCCATTTCTGTGAGTTCTGTGCCTGGTGACAGTTCCCCAACCTGAGGGTCTCATATATCAGTGTTGATTCTATGGGGATGGTTGTAACTGCAAGTGACTGACATATTCCAATTATTTTTATTTACAGGCGTCCTGTCCCAGGTGCCGCCTCAGGAGTCAGGGCCAGCACTGGTGAAACTCTCCCAGAAGCTGTCCCTCACCTGCACTGTCTCTGGTGTCTCCATCACCAGCATTGGTTACGACTGGAACTGGATCTGCCAGACCTGAGAGAAAGGACTGTGGTGGATGAGATACAGAGATTATGATGGTGGTACAGATTATAACCCGTCATTCCTGAGCCGACTTTCCATCACCAGAGACACATGGAGGAATCAGTTCTCCCTGCAGCTGAGCTCCGTGACTGCTAAGGACACCGCCATGTATTCCTGTGCAAGGAACAGTGAGGGAAGTCAGTGTGAGCCGACACAAGCCTCCCCTGCAGGGAACACATTGGGCAGCAGGGGGCGTGCAGGACCCACTGAACACACACACCCAGTCCTAGACAGACACATGAATGACAGGGAGGATTTCCTGTTGAATGAGGGTTTCCTCTCTTACCTCTCAGCCACACCAGGGACAATTTATTTTCTCTCCACTCACCTCTAAATTTACAGGCTTTTTAATTTCCTCCCTGCATACTTGAACGGAGGAACAAATATTAAAGTTACTCTGATCCTTCATACTCATCTTGTATGACCGATTTTCCTTCTCTACAAACTGATTATCATGGTCATTCTCATCCTATCTGTTACTCAAAATCTGTTGACAATGAAATACAGGCATGCACAGATTCATGAGTGCAAAGCATGATTACAAATGTCCTGAGCTCGCTGATCTATTACAGCCCGGGCAGGCCTCTGGAGTTCTTTCTACAATGCTCCCTGTGCACTGTGTGTGATAATTGACTAAAGATCTCTAAGTCTGAGAAAATAAATGGGTGACTTCTGGGGTTAAACTTGTGGCATATCCTTCATAATGCTTGCTCTCCACTGTCTCCCTTGATGCAAAAACAAGTGTTCCAGGCACAGAGGGGAACAGGTGAACTGGAATGAGCTGTCTGGTTCGCGGACTCCTTTGTAAGATTACTCATTGGAGTCCCAAGGAAGTGAACGCTTGTTGGAATGAAAACTTTGATTTCCAAAAGAAAGCAAATGTGTCATAAGAGGAGGACATTCCACACTCATATCTCAGAATGCTTTTTAGAACTGAGAATAGTGTGACTTCACACGTATTTTGAATCTGTGATCAGGGGAACTGGTTCCTAGAGAAAGGACATCCTGTTTGGTAGAGTGTCAGCAAAACAGAGGAAAACGCTCAGTTAGAAGCACAGACAGAGTGGCTGCAAAAATGGTATCAAACTTAAGAGCAAGTGAGGATGGTTCAGGACTTGGAAGTTTACTTATTTGCTGTAAGTCTTCATGAGTAAAAGTGACTCAAAAACACCCAGCATCTTTGATGGCCTGAGGTGCAGAATGGTCAGCTAAGTGTAATTACCTAAAATAATCTGAAACCGTTTTTTAAAATTTTAAATGTTAAATAATTTTAAAATTATTTAACATTTAAAATTTAATAAATGTACCAGTCCTAATTAAATTACAGCTATATGTTTTTCAATCAGGAGAACAAAGTATAATAAATAACTAATATATAATATATGCAAATAAAGGTTATTTACAACTCCACTACCCTGGTGGCATAGTGGATTTCACATTGGGATGCTAAGTACAAGGTAAGCAGTTCAAAAGCATCAGCCACTCCAAGGGAGACAGATGAGGCTTTAAAAGGTTTACAAGGAATGTAAATTATATAATCCAAATCCAAAGAAGCCAATAGTATCAGAGCTTAAAAAACAAAAATTTTTAAATAGTATCAGAGCTTAACTTGTGAGATTCTGGCATGCAGAAGGCCATGGATGACAGTGGAAGCTCAAAATACATTTGCAGGATCTCCACAGGGAATACACCTCCTGTGATTTCCCTCTGACCGTAACTGAGGAGTGGAAAAAGCTGGTGATCAGAGAGTATTGGAGAGATGACTATAGAATTTCAGAGTGACACATCTGACTTTGATGGTTAAAACTTTTCACTTGATCTCTCCTTTTATGAATTTTGTGCTGAATCTGGGTTTTAACATTTTATGTGATTTTTACAAATTTAAGGGATTATTTCTGCTGTGTTTTGTTATTGTTGGTAGCACTTTTGATCCTCATATATTTTTATATGTTTCTTAATGTATGAAGCACAGGGTGGGTGACTCTACAGAATAAGGGTTCCTGGGGGTTTCAGCAAGAGAGATGGTGGAGTTAATAGGAGTTGAAGAAGGAAAAAACATGTTTTCTAACTCTAAAACACTGCTGGATACAATTTAACTGTAGAATGGGATGATGTCTGGATTAGGTCTTGATAAAAGGGTTTTTGTTTGAAAGAAATAAAATGTTAAAACATATTAGTTTTGAAAAAATGTTTTAAAATATTTTTATTTTGAATACTTTCAAAATTATTTTAACAAAATAATATTGAAAATTAAATAAGAAATCTAACATCGATATATTATCTATTACATATTTCATAATAAAATTGCCAATTTCTCAATTAAAAAAGTTTTACAGTGCCTAAAACTCTAAGAGGCAGATTTACTCTACTCTAGACAGTCACTATGAGTCAGTGCCAGTGAGTTACGTTAATTGTGTTTCCAATTTGAATCTTATTTTGGTTGCTTATGTTCATTAGTTTATTTTCTGTATTTTGTTTAAACATATTTAATACTATTGTCAGGAATTGTTTTTTCCCCATTACCATGGTCTTCATAGAATTTCCTACATTGTGTTTTTAGGTTAATAATCTCATCTTTTCTGTGACATCATTTATGATATTGTTTATATTTATTAACATGTTAATGGTTTTCCTTTTAAAGATATTTTTTCTGGTTGTGCTTCAATTTACAAAGTAGCTTGATAAAAATAACCTTATTCTTCCATCCATTTGCATTTTCCCCTTCTTTTATAGTGTAAGGACGACTTAACAGAATATTTCCGTTCAACCAATGTCTGAGGTCACCAGAAAAAGCACACCTTATTCACAGGCATTGGATGCAATAGTTTTCTCACAGAGAGAAGAGACAGAGCCGGCTCATCATCAGGAATGGGCACCAGTCTCCACAGCCAGTGGTTTCACACTGTGGCCAGTGCAGGAATGGAGGTTTGCAAGCATCCCTCCTTTGTGCTGAAAGTGAAGAACAGTGTTCCCTCCTCAACAGCAGAGATAGAGAAATAAGGTTGTGCTATAAGGTGGAATCTACTGGAAGGCTGTGCTATAAGGTGGAATCTACTGGAAGGCAGTGATATGGTTTTGTTGTTGTTGTTTTGTATATTCCATGTAATGTATGTAACAATCAGTTTGGGGAATGTTGGCTTATGTTCAGAAGAAGGTAGGTGTGTTGTAGGATGCCAGCTACTAAAGAGTATTTTTAGATCCAGAAGCCTTGGGAAAGGCAGTCAGACAGCAAGGTCATCACATTCCAGTAGCCAGCCTGACACATTTGGTCCTAAGCACACCTGGGTCTGTGATGGACTCTGGGGAAGGGCAGCAGACTGCACTTGGACTGCCTGCTTCTTCAATTTCCAATTCCTATTTGGGTTTATCTCAGATGTATTTTTGTCATGGGCGGTAACATTCTTGAATTTTTGTTCTTTGTTTATCTGTTTTACATTAGATGACACCCAGAATTGATGAACATATCGAGATAGCAAAGAGAATAAGAGATTCTGGGGCCTACAGTAGGGGGTGGCGGGGATAAAAGGGAGCTAATGCCAAGGAGTTCAAGAAGGAAGGGGGTGTTTTGAAACTGATTCTGGTAACAATTGTTCAATGCTGCTTGATGCACTTAAACTAAGAATTGATATGATTATAAGCACCAAATAAAATGGTTTTGGAGAAAAAAATGAGAAAATAATTAAATAAAGACTATTCCATTGCTAACAATTTTTTAATTTCAAATTTCTGGCTTATATCATAATCTCTTTTCCAGCTCAATATTTTAGCTAGTGTTTTGAAGTGTTGTACCAGCAAGACTTTCCATCAGTTTCTGATTATGCATGAAGAAATTATCTTTCATTTTTAATTTATTTTTCTCATGGTACATGTATAGGCAACAAAATAAATTTTCAACAATTCTTTTCATGAATGATTCAGTGGCCTTAGATTATCATCATGTTCAACAATTGCCAACAGCTGTAAGCTTTCCTATCACACACATCACAGACACCCATCAAAAAGAATTGACTTGACAATTCCCTCCTTTACATGGGACAAATAACTTTTACTTTCTTGCTTCACTTATTTTGAATAGAAGTCTGCTTTAAGTATCTTTCTCTTCATGTGGAAAGAGTGAAGCCTACACTCTGTTCAATACCTTCATTGTCTTTCAGGCAGATTTCTTTCTTCATCAGTATTTTATTGCGGAATATATCTCAATATAATATCTATATAATTATCTATATCTATAGATCATACTTCCTTCCACTGTACCCAATTCAGATTGTCTTCAAGTTGTAGCACTCTCTACCTCCAAAGTTTTTCACAGTGAGGGAGAGTCAGTGTGAGTCCAGACATAAAACTAACCTCAGGGAGAAAGCTGACCTGCAGGAATGCTAAGGACCCATCAGCTCTGGACCAAGTGAAGAAAGAAGTGAGGACAGGAGCCTGGATAAGGACTGCAGTGCCTGGTCAGCGAAACTGCTGTGCTGACCACTGTGGTAGCTCTACTGCCCATGGCAGGAAACCTGCTGAGACAACTCCAGGTAACACTCCTGACCAATATCAAGAATACTTGGGACCAGATGACGGAAGGGAGGTTCACTCCGCTATGGGAATGTGCTAATCTGTGCACTGAAATGTTGAAATCCACAGACACACGTGTATAAAAGAGAGTTGTAATTAAATATTAAATGCACATCAAGAAAACTTCCCTAAAAGATCTTTTTAATCTCATAAGCCCACCATTATGCCATAGGCCCCCCAGAATCCACAACCATCTACAAAAGAGATGGAATGAGGCTGACTGCTATTAAGAGCAAAGTCAGAGAAAGCAAAATAATCTCATATTTGGTGGGCATCTGCATATAGCTGGGGAGCACCCAAAGCTGTTTCACGTAGATAATGTGGCTTCTGCTCAGATATGTCTGAGTGTACGTGAAGTTTGGAAGGAGTAACATTTAACTGGCTAAGGCATCATCTCACTTTACTGAATTTCAAAATCAAGATGCTCAAGAACTTGCAATGCTAAAGTGACCAATGCATGAATCATTCCGCCCTTCAATTAACACCACCTGTGCATTTTGGACATTTGGCATGATAAGCTAACAATATGAGTGAGCATAACCTTTTGTGAAAAACAGGAAGATACAGAAAGCTCCACTGTTTAATGTAATTATTGTATACGGGAACATGCAGGATGTAAAATTTCCCATATGTATCTGAAGATGGAAAATGACAATGCCCCTTAACCAAACAAAACAAACAAACAAAAAAAACCATGTTGAGGCACTCTCAAAATGAAAAACGTAAATCTGGGTGAGGCAACACAGAAGGCAGCCAGTGAAACGCGGCATGTTAAGATTTCCTTCACATTCAAATAGTTGAAAATCTAAGGCATGAGCTGAGAATAGTAAAACTGTTTGATGCTCCATAATCGGTGCAGAGAAAACACCAGAATAATTGCCTCTTCCTTAATATACTTGAATCTGCTGGAGTTACATTTGGAGGTGAGATATGGGAAACTGTTTGAATTACAATAGTATAGAAGTAAAAGCAATTTTACACTGTGAGAAGCTCAAGTGTTTTCATTGGAATTGGTTGTCTGAATGACACCCACCTGGAGCTTTTTTTTTTTTTTCAGTTGTAGCTTTTGATTCTGTGTCTTCTCTTCTGCAGGCTAGGTTTTCAGGGTATTGACTGCTCTTTCTAGACTTTTGACAAACCTTTAGTCTGCAGGTTTAAGGTCTGGTGCTGGCTGCAATTTTGCCTATGGGAAGGAGAGGGACACAGAATCAAAGGGTTTATTCAGATGGTCTATGTGTCCTAACGTAGAAGTCAGACAGAACAGTGTGGTTACTGTAATTGCCATCCGCCTGGGACTGAGTTTTGGCTGCAGGAGAAGAATGATAGGGATAAAAGTGATGCAAACAGAAGCAAGTATCTTTAATATATTGATGCGTTCAGACTCCAGCCTAGACACTGATCCTTTCTGTGGACATTATATGCAGTCTCCCCTGACTCCAAAACAGTTCTGAGGAGTCGGTGATTGTGACTGTGTAGGAGGGCTCACTGCCTAGATATCACACGTCGTAGGTCCACATGAGGGCTATTCCACGTCAAGCGGTGTCTTAGTGTGCCTCAATCAGTGTTTCCACCCAAATCCCTAGGCTTCTGAATTTCCTAGTACCCTGTGTCCTGCAGTCCCTTTTACCCAATAACCCTGGTGTTTATACTTTATAACCACATTTTCATTTGTGGAGATTAAAAATTGTTATTAAATAATGTGGTTTATGGAAATTGAAAAAATAAGCCACTAGAAGCTTACTTGGCTAAAAAAATATGCCAGTTTGCATGGAAATGGCTGGAGAGGCTGCGTAGGCAGTAATAGAGCCGGCTCAAAGTTGGCAGTCAAGAACTTGCTTCATTGAATGTGTGTCACTATCCACAGTGTTGGAAGTAAATTGGCGTCATGAAACAGGTTCCTGAAAGGTCCCCAAATCACTATTCCAAGGATTTAAACCATACTTTCCCCCATTCCATTTAACCTCCAGATCATTCAAGCTTTTAAAAAACAGGTCAATTTCACATTCAGTTCATCAGCCCACATCTCAATTGGCTCATATCAGTTCAAAGACCCAGAAAACACAATCTCTGAGTTGTGCTGTATTACACTTATGATGAGCTGCATTATGACCGTCTGCTTCACTTTCTGTTTTTAGATAGTTTATCATAAGTAGCATGCACTCATGCTATACCACACACCTCTAATGCCATTGTAGCTGTAAGTTTATATCCATAGTATTCAAGCCCCACAGACTGATGAAGGTGAGATATATAAAGCTAAGGGGTGGGAGTCCCCCATCCAGAGATTTTTCACTTTTTTTAATATTAACAAATACACACATTAGTTTCTCTTGTTAGTTTTTTACAATTTTTAAAAAGATGCCCAGTTACTGTTTTGTTGGGGATTTTATATTTTGTGTTTGTTTTTATTTTTTACCTCTTTTGTATAAGTAGGGAATTTATAGGGAAATATGTACTTTATGGAATAAAGTTTAAGAACTAATATATATTTTATCTTAAATAAATTAACGTATCTTTGATCTTACAGCTAAATCACTGATTATATATTTGCAGAGCCGACTTAAAGGATGAAAGAAAATTCTATCAAGAGTGTCACTTTTGACTTCAAAGCCTTCCTAATAAAGTCTTTTAACTACCTGTGGAAAAAAATAAGAAAAGAAAAGCTAGTATCATGAGGTATTTGACTTTGGTCAGAACTGCCTCATGACAGAATCGTCAGGATGGGGCCGGTCATAACTCAGGACTGAGTATACTTGCATCCAAACTGTTACTGTTGGGTAGATTCCAAGTCATGGAACTACCAGGTGTGCAGAGCCAAACTGAACCTTGTGAGATAGGGGCTGCAAGGCTCTGTGAGGGTTCAAAAGCAAACCACCAGGTCTGCCTTCTGAGGTACCACGGTATGGGTTCAGATGATCGTTTAAGTTATGAATTGAGCACTTAACTGTTTGTGTCACCCAGAGATGGCATGGAGGAAAATAGCTTTTCACTGTTTAGTGACTTTCCTAAACGGAAACGGGTGCTTATTTGTGTCCTGCATTTTCTTATATTACTTGGGTTAGTCTGAGTACATTAGAGTACATGGAGAAAAAATCCCAAACCAGTGCAGCCCAAGTCTACAAGTCCAACATCAGCGCATTTGTCACACCTCAATCCACTGTGTCCTCCAACATCTTAACAAACACATGCAGTGAGGTTGGCTACAGGCGGAATGAACTGCCCATCTGGGTTTCTGAGGTTGTTACCTCTTTACTGGAATTAAAAGTGCCTTTTTTGCACCTGGAGCGGTTGGTGTTTGTAACCACTCAGCCACGAGGGTTCCATCTCCTTGTGCAGGACTACTCGTGATTTATTATCTACCCTAATGCTGCTCCCAGGGTGGTACATGGGCCGGTGATAAACTGTGAACTGTTTAAAATCTGTCCATTTGTAGCTAGGTACAGAAAAGAAGGTCAGAGGGCAGGTCACTGCTATTTCCAATTCCAGCAATGTCATGTAAAGGGCAAAGCGCATAGCAGGGATTCTAGACTAAGGACACACTGAGGATGACGAAATACATCGGGGAAAATTACTTGTGATAAATCAGAGCTCCTGAGAGGCTGGGTCAAAAGTCGGGGAGGGCCAGACTCCAGAGTGGGTGGCCTGGGTTCCCACCCTGGCTTTGCCAGTCGTTCACTGTATATCCTTGGCAAGGCATCTCACCTCTCTGGGTTCCACTTTCCTCAGCCATGAAACAAATCAGCCAACGAATCTAAAAACAAATAACCTCACTGCTGTTGAATCCCTTTAGACTCACAGTGACCCTATAGGACAGGGTAACACTCCCCATATGGGTTTTAGAGACTGGAACTTTTTATAGGACTAAAACTGCACCTTCTGCCCTCACCCCAAACTTAACATGTTTCTAATCCACACAATGTTTACAGCTTTAGGTTCTCATCCCTCTACTTCTTCCAAGACACCGAGGAGAATGGAGTGTTCGAGCAATATCCAGGTCACATGACCGTCTTTCTCAGTTCTTATCCCGCCTTTTCCTCTCCTGAGCACAACTGTCATGTTTTCATGAGCATCTGTGGCTATGATAAAGAATACACGTTTATGGGAGGTAATCAGGGCCTGGGTCTTCCATAAACCAGTTGCCAAAGACTTTTTACAGATAGGTAATAGTAGACCCATATGTTTTACTTACCTACTGCTGCCTAGTGACTTTCAATCCCACTCAGTGTGTTATTTGCTCACAATTCTGTAATTTGAGGAAGGTTTGACCAGGGCAGCTCAACTCCGCTCCACATGGCATTGACCAAAGCTGCTAAGGCAGCAAGACCGGGCAAGACGGGTTTGCTTTGGTTCATAGGTCTAGGGCCTTGGTTCTTGCTGTTGCATTGGCTCCCCAATTGTCCTCCATGTGATCGTACCATGTTCTTACCTTTAACTTCCTCACTGCAGGGTGATTTTCAAGATAGATTTTTTGTCAGGATAGTTGGGGTGACGGCCCATGAATAAATCCCTTAAAGGGATTAAATTGAATACACAATTTTATATGTGACTGCCGAATATCCCCCAGAGCACACAAGTTGAAGCCACAGGACATTCTCCCTGAGAGAGGTTCCTTGTAGCTTTTGATTGTCTTCTAAGTCTCTTTTCCTTTTCCACAATAATGTCTGGGTTGCTTTATCAATTGTCTTCCTTCTTTTTATGTGGCACAATCTCTGGCTGTTTAGTCCAAGCCAATGCAGTTCCTTCCCAAACTTACTGGGTTTCCCTTGCACTGGATTACATGATGCACTCCATTTTATGAAAGCCTATCCCCACATCTCTTTGAGATGGATCTCTCTCTGTTTTAGGCTGCAATTCAGCCTACTTAGGCTGTAGCACAGCCTCCTGAAGACTCTTAGAAAATATTTTGTGTATGTACATGAGACTGTCTACAAGGCACTGCATTACATTCTTTTGTGATCTCAATACAGGGTATTATAGCTATCTTGATCTGATCCAACACAGAAGCCATGCTTTCTTGGCAGTGCAGAGGCCATTCCTATTGTGAGACATTATTTTTTGGCAAGAAAGACTTGGGGTTGCAAAATAGGTTTATATTTAATTTCAGCAAGTCCCTTCATATTTCATATTTTTTGCTAAAAACACAACTAAACCTCAAGCAGAAGTAACTTCGTTAGCTTTTCTTTATCCTTCTGTAGTTTATTATTATTTGTCTGTTGTCTAAATTGTTAATGACGCTGAGAGTTCAGATTCTAGATAAAGGAGAAGAATGGCACTGCCGCCCAAAATAGTTGTTCTTGGTGTTAGTTGGTGTAAATCAATTCCAGCCCATCCACTCACTTACTGCCATTGAGTCAATTCTGACTCATGGCAACGGAGTATAATTGCCCTGGTAGGTTTCTGAGACTATACATCTTTACAGTAGAAAGCCTCAGCTCTCTCTCTCGGAGCAGCTGGTAGTTTTGAACTGCTGGCCTTATGGGTAGCAGGACAATATGTCACCAGGGATCCTTTTCAAGACTGTGACCTTTCAGTATCAGATTGTCAGGCCTGCTTTCTTAGGAACCTGTGGGTGGGTTTGAAGCATCAACCTTTTGGTTTTAATATGCAAGTGCTTAGCAAATGGGCTTTATCCTGGTTTGGAAAGCCTAAGTCACTGGTCTTTTGCCTAAAGATTCACTTTCAATGGCCCTGGCTTGTTTCATGGGAAGGGCCAGTTCAGGGGCTCCCGGACAGATGGTGGGGTAGGATCCTTATTTAGTAGGGCCATATTGGGTGGGGGCGGCGGGGCAGTGTGTGTGTGTAATCTGCATCTTTACCAAATGGCCCCCCAGAGACTCAAATGAGAAACACGGGCCACAATTGTCTTCTGCATCTCTTGTTGCTGCCTTTTGGGGATTTTTCTGTCTTTTAGCAGCCCTGGAGGCCCCTCCTATCTAGGCAGGAAAAGGAGCCAATTAATAAATACACACTAAGGTGTTAGACAGTGATAACAGCTAATCGCTTCCAAGGACAATTGCTCTCAGAAAGAAAAAAAAAAGAGAGCTCATGGGGAAAAAAATAAAAAATTATTTAACTCCAGTGAATAGTGTCTCCTGGATGATTTGTGTGTGTGGGTGTCTGAAGTCCCTCACATCAGGCTCTTCCTCTGCTTTCATGTAAATTGAACTTTAAACACATTCCCCAGGAAGGGTTTGAATGCCTCTGTGTATGGAAGCTTCTTGACAGAAGAGGGATTTTTGTCTCTTTTGTTCACTGAAAGAGTCCCAAGGCCTGGCACTTAATAAGTAAATAGCAAGCTGTTTGAATGAATGAGTGATTGAGGTAAAGAAGCCTTCTGCAGCCATCCAGGTTGAGACTGCCCTCTCAGAAGCCTGACTCTTGTCTAAAGTGAGGTACACCTCTCCCCCTCCCCATTCATGCTTCCCCGTGGTCTGCCTGGGATTGAGCTGAAAAATGATATTTCATACATGTCGTCCTCATTATAACATCATCCCTCAGAGCGAAGCTCTCTGACCACCCTGAAGACCTGTATTTAATGTGAGGAAAGGTGATTTAATGGAGTGGAGAGTGAAGCATAAAGCAGACAACCCTTTCAGAACAGCAGAGCAGGCTGATCTTCCAAGGGGAAAGGGACAAAAAGGGAAAGGAAAAAAATGGGGGTGGGGGGAAACCCTAACTCTCACTCTCCTAATAGACTGAAATTAGAAGTCCTTTTGGTCAGCTCCATAAGAAGACAAAACTGAAAGGGGGTTCATCCCACCCTCTTCCCCACCCCGCCAGCGCATAGCTGACTTACCATGCATTTACCTTGGAGCTGATTATGTGCTGAGTTGAGGCAGACAGGGAGAATTTATTGGCATTTGGTCTCCCTTCACACATTTTGTTACAGCCAGACATCAGGGACTGAGCTGCGGGATATTAAAGGATTTGGAAGAGTTATCAGGGAATGTGACATATTTATCAAAACCAGGGAGATATTAGAAAGCTGGGTTGCTGCTACACCTGGGTGTGTTACATGATTAAAAAAGTAATGACAATGCATCCTCTTGATGGATTTTGCACCTGGGTGAATACTGAGCAGGTCTGCTGGACCACCGTGGGTGGAGAATTCACACCTAACAACCCCGTTGGTCTCGGAAGAAAACTGTGGCTGCTAGGTCACACTTGGAATCCAGGTAGGGTCTTGGTTAAGCATGACTGCTAATCAATAGGACGGCACTTGGAATTCACCAGCTATCCCAAGTGAGAAAGATTACAGTCTTGGAAACCTTCCGGGAGGTTCTTCCCTGGCCTACAGGGTTGCTGTAGTCAGAATTGACCTGACTTCCATGGCATTGAGCTGTTTTGAGTTTTGAATGGCTGAATTGGAGACTTCAGGATTGGAGGAAGACTTGAGAACAACCTGAGATATGCAGGCGACTCACCTTGCTTGCTGCAAGGGAAGAGGAGTAGAAGCACTTACTGATGAAGTTCAAAGATGATAGTCTTCAGTATGGATTACAACTCGAGGTTAAGAGAACAAGAATCCTCACCACTAGACCAATAAGCAACATGAGAAACAGAGAAAAGATAGAAATGGTGAAGCATTTCATCTTACTTGGACCAATCCACAACCAGCGCTCATGGAAACATCTGTCAAGAAATCACTGGACAAATTGCATTGAGAAAATTTGTCACCTTAAGAACCCAGGAGCATCTTGACTCAAGGCATGATTATTTTCATGTGGAAGCTGGAAAATGCATAAGGAAGTCCCAAGAGAAGAATTGATGCATTTGAAATACGGTCTTTGTGAGGAATATTGAATACACCAAAGAACTTCTAGGAGAACAAACAAATCTATGTTGGAAGAACTACAGCCAGATTGATTCTTAGAAGCGAGGATGGTGACACTTGGCTTCATGTACTTTGGGTGTTATCAGGAGGGACCAGTCCCTGGAGAAGGGCAGCATCTTGGCCAAGCCAAAAGGAGGACAAACCTCCACAAGATGGGTTGACACAGTGGCTCAAATGTAGGAATGGCTGTGAGAATGGCGCAGGGAAGCGTGCTGTTTTGTTCTGCTGCACATAGAGTGGTCATGAGTTGGAACCAAATTGACAGCACCTGGTTACGCAATGGACTAACAGCAAGATCAGCCATTCAAAACTACCAGCCACTCCTCAAGAGAAAGATGAGGCTTTTTTTACTCCCATAAAGAGTCACAGTGTCAGAAACTCACAGGGGGAATTCTACCCTGTCATATAGGCTCACTGTGAATTGGCATCGACTCTATGGACGTGAACAGCAGCAACAACAACAACAACAACAAAACACTAATGGTGGCTGGGTGCATGCGCAGACACCCATCCACTTGCACTGGGCTAAGTTAGTGGTTTCAGCAGGAAGCTTACCTCGGTGGCTTCCAGAACTCCCCTGGACTGAACCAATTTACACCAGGTCCTTCAAATATTCCTGGTACCCTGGGTATCTTTCATTTCCCGGAGTTGGTTGTGTGACTTAGGCTTGATGATCATGGGGCCACATGAAGGACACCTATGTGTTCCAACCACTGCCTTCCGAGAGAGTGCTGCGGCCCATTGCCTTCAAGTCAGTCAGCTCCTGACTCATGCGGTCTCCATGCGCTACAGAACACAATGCCCACTGGTCCTGCCCCGTTCCTTCAGTGGGTTGTAGATTTGACCCCTTGTCAGCTGGGGGGTTTTCAGTGGCTGATGTCTGAAAGGAGGTCACCAGGCCTTCCCTCCTAGTCTGACTGTAGGCTGAAACCGTTGCTGAAATCTGTTCAGCATCATAGTAATATGCCAGCCTCCACTAGCAGATAGGTGGTAGCTGTAACAGGAGGCACACTGGCCAAGAATCAAACCCAAATTTCCTTCATGACTAGTGAGAATTGTGCCATGGAGCCACCATTTCCTCTCTTCTGGTTTCTAGTGTTTATGTATACAAGATCACAGTACCTTCTAACAAGCAGTAAATAAGACTGTACCACGAGTCACCTCTATTTAGCACTCCCCCCATTTTTCCACATGAATTATTCAGTGTATGACAGTTTCAATATGTCTGTCTTTTTAAAAATTGCTGGGTGAACTTAAAACAGCACAAGGAAGTGCCAGCATAGCAAAATGATACCCACCTGCTTATTTATCTTAAGAGAAGAAAAGTCTTGAATGCATTCACTCAGGTGAAAATATCATTAACAGAAAGAACTGACTAATGGTCACCAGGACCCATGGTTAATCCAGGCTTGGTCATCTGATTCCAATCCATCAGACCTAGCTATAAATCACTTATATATCTGGGTAATAAAAAGCAAATATAAATTTTCAAAAAGATTAACATTGCATGGGATATAAAGAGACTCCATAACAACTACAGGCATAAATATGTCTCAAGACAAACTCATTGTGTACATCTGGAATACATATTATCTCTTGCTGAAACACGTTTCCCACTAGACCCTACCCCAAGCCAGTAAAAGTCATTAATTCTACAGTAAACTCTGGATTCTACTACTCTGAAATGGGAGCTGTGTCTCTAGACCTAATTTGGGGCTGTTCATACTGAGGACTCACCAATACCCTTCTGTAGGGACCACAGTCCAGGTGAGAATCAGGAAATCTGGACGACAGGCAGGATATAGGAGCACTGAGACCTCAATATGCTTCTAGGGGAGCATGGCCCAATGGAATTCCATTTCTGCACCCCTGGCAGGAGGAAGTTGATCAGGAAAGTAATGGTTTCTAAGGCAGTATTTCTTAAACTTTCACATGCATGCACTTACCCAGGTTCCTGGAAATCAGGGTGGGAGGCAGATTCTGATTTTGTGGGTTCAGGGTGGGACCTGGGATTCTGCAGTTCTAGAGGCCCTGGTACTTTTGGGCTGTTAACCACAAAGACAGTAGTCTTAAACCCCCAGCCACTCCTTGGGAGAAATATGAGGGTGTCGACTCCTGTCAAGAGTGACAGTCTGGGAAACCCACAGGGGCAGTTGTACCCTGTCCTATAGGGTCACTATGAGTCTGCCAGTCCTGGGCCACCCTCATATCTTTCTGATGTTTGAACCCATCTTTGCAGCCCCCGTGGCCATGCGTCTTGCAAACGGCCTGGCTCTTTGTCACTGGCCCTCTCCTTTAATCTGACCAGAAGGGTTCGTCATCTGGCCCTCTCTCTGACAAGGTTCTGCCTTGGTTTACTAGTCCTCCACTACCTGACAGTGGTTCCATGATTAGCATAAGGTTTTCAGTGGTGTATTTCATCATCCTCAGTGTGTCCTTACTCTAGAAACCCTGCTGCGGCATTGCCCTTTACATGACAGAGCAGTGACCTGCACCCTGACCTTCCTTTCTGTACCTAGCCACAAATGGACAGATTTTAAACAGGTCACAGATTATCACCGACCCATGTACCACCCTTTGATCGGCATTGGAGTAGATAATAAATCACGAGTAGTCCTGCACAAGGAGATGGAGCCCTCGTGGCTGAGTGGTTACAAACAACAGCCGCTCCAGGCGCACCAAAGGCGCTTTTAATTCCAGTAAAGAGTTAACAACCTCAGAAACCCAGATGGGCAGTTCTTTCCACCTGCAGCTACCATCACTGCATGTATTTGTTAAGATGGAGGAGGACATAGTGGATTGGGGTGTGACATATGCGCTAATGTTGGACTTGTAGACTTGGGCTGCACAGGTTTGGGATTTTTTCTCCATGTGCATTTACCCTTTATCTAAAGCTCTATTTTATACATTTCAGTTTCCGTGGATTTATTTCTCTAATGTACTCAGACTAACCCAAGTAATATAAGAAAAGGCAGGACACAAGTAAGCACCCGTTTCCGTTTGGGAAAGACACTAAACAGTGAAAAGCTATTTTCCTCCATGCCATCTCTGGGTGGCACAAACAGTTAAGTGCTCAATTCATAACTTAAACGATCATCTGAACCCATATCGTGGTACCTCAGAAGGCAGACCTGGTGGTCTGCTTTTGTAACCTCACACAGCCTAGCAGGCCCTATATCACTCGGTTCAGTTTGGCTCTGCACACCTGGTAGTTCCATGACTTGGAATCTACCCCACAGTAACTGTTTGGATGAAAGGTACTCAGTTCTCAGTTATGTCCGATCCCATCCCGACGATTTTGTCAAGAGGCAGTCCTGACCGAAGTCAAATACCTCATGATTCTAGCTTTTTTTTTTCTTATATTTTTTTCCACAGGTAGTTAAAAGACTTTATTTAAAAGGCTTTGAAGTCAAAAGTAACACCCTTGATAGAATTTTCTTTCATCCTTTAAGTCGGCTCTGCAAATATATAATCAGTGATTTAGCTGTAAGATCAAAGATACGTTAATTTATTTAAGATAAAATATATATTAGTTCTTAAACTTTATTCCATAAAGTACATATTTCCCTATAAATTCCCTACCTATACAAAAGAGGTAAATATAAAAACAAACACAAAATATAAAAACCCCAACAAAACAGTAACTGAGCATCTTTTTAAAAAATTTTAAAAAACTAACAAGAGAAACCAATATTGAGTGTCTTAGTTAATATTAAAAAAAATGAAAAATCTCTGGATGGGTAACTCCCACCCCCTGGTTTTACATATCTCACCGTCATCAGTCTGTGGGTCTTGAATACATTGGATATAAACTTACAGCTACAATGGCATCAGAGGTGTGTGGTATAGCATGAGTGCATGCTACTTATGGTAAACTATCTAAAAAAAGAAAGAGAAGCAGATGGTCATAATGCAGCTCATCATAACTATAATACAGAACAACTCAGAGATTGTGTTTTCTGGGTCTTTGAACTGATATGAGCCAATTGAGTTGTGGGCTGATGAACTGAATGTGAAATTGACCTGTTTTTTAAAAGCTTGAATGATCTGGAGGTTAAATGGAATGGGGGAAAGTATGGTTTAAATCCTTGGAATAGTGATTTGGGGACCTTTCAGGAACCTGTTTCATGACGCCAATTTACTTCCAACACTGTGGATAGTGACATACATTCAATGAAGCAAGTGCTTGACTGCCAACTTTGAGCCGGCTCTATTATTGCCTACTCAGCCTATCCAGACATTTCCTTGCAAACTGGCATTATTTTTTTCAGACAAATAAGTTTCTAATGGCTTATTTTTTCAAGTTCCATAAACCACATTATTTAATAACAAAATTTTTTTTAATCTCCACAAATGAAAAGGTGGTTATAAAGTATAAACACCAGGGTTATTGGGTAAAAGGGACTGCAAGACACAGGGTACTAGGAACTTCAGAATCCTAGGGATTTGGGTGGAAAAATTGATTGAGGCACACTAAGACACCGCTTGATGTGGAATAGCCCTCATGTGAACCTACGACGTGTGATATCTAGACAGTGACCCCTACTCAGTCACAATCACCGACTCCTCAGAACTGTTTTGGAGTCAGGGGAGACTGCATATAATGTCCCCAGAAAGGATCAGTGTCTAGGCTGGAGTCTGAACGCATCAAAATATTAAAGATGCTTGCTTCTGTTTGCATCACTTTTATCCCTATCATTCTTCTGCAGGCAAAACCCAGTCCCAGGCGGATGGCAACTACAGTAACCAGACCGTTCTGTCTGACTTCTACGTTAGGACACATAGACCATCTGAATAAACCCTTTGATTCTGTGTCCCTCTCCTTCCCATAGGCAAAATTGCAGCCAGCACCAGACCTTAAACCTGCAGACTAAAGGTTTGTCAAAAGTCTAGAAAGAGCAGTCAATACCCTGAAAACCTAGCCTGCAGAAGAGAAGACACAGAATCATAAGCTACAACTGAAGAAAAAAAAAAAAGCTCCAGGTGGGTGTCATTCAGACAACTGATTCCAATGAAAACACTTGAGCTTCTCACAGTGCAAAATTGCTTTTACTTCCATACTATTGTAATTCAAACAGTTTCCCATATCTCACCTCCAAATGTAACTCCAGCAGATTCAAGTATATTAAGGAAGAGGCAATTATTCTGGTGTTTCCCCTGCACCGATTATGGAGCATCAAACAGTTTTACTATTCTCAGCTCATGCCTTAGATTTTCAACTATTTGAATGGGAAGGAAATCTTAACATGCCGCGTTTCATAGGCTGACTTCAGTGTTGCCTCACGCAGATTACTTTTTTCATTTCTAGAGTGCCTCCACATGAGTTTTTTTTTGGGGGGGGGTGGGTTAAGGAGCATTATCATTTTCCATCATCAGTTGTTGATGGGAAATTTTACATCCTGCAGGTTCCCGTATACAATAATTACATTAAACAGTGGAGCTTTCTGTATCTTCCTGTTTTTCACAACAGGTTATGCTCACTCATATTCTTAGCTTATCACGCCAAATGTCCAAGTTGCACAGGTGGTGTTAATTGAAGGGCGGAATGATTCATGCATTGGTCACTTTAGCATTGCAAGTTCTTGAGCATCTTGATTTTGAAATTCAGTAAAGTGAGATGATGCCTTAGCCAGTTAAATGCTACTCCTTCCAAACCTCACGTACACTCAGACATATCTGAGCAGAAGTCACATTATCTACGTGAAACATCTTTGGGTGCTCCCCAGCTATATGCAGATGCCCACCAAATATGAGATTATTTTGCTTTCTCTGACTTTGCTCTTAATAGCAGTCAGCCTCATTTCCATCTCCTTTGTAGATGCTTGTGAATTCTGGGGGGCCTATGGCATAATGGTGGGCTTATGAGATTAAAAAGATCTTTTAGGGAAGTTTTCTTGATGTGCATTTAATATTTAATTACAATTCTCTTTTATACACGTGTGTCTGTGGATTTCAACATTTCAGTGCACAGATTAGCACATTCCCATAGCGGAGTGAACCTCCCTTCTGTCATGTCTATAGGTATTTCTCCTTCCTATGGGCAGCTGGACAGTAATTTATCTGGGGAACGTCTGGTAAACCAGGACAATGGTGCCTCCCCAGCATTCTGTGATGAAGGGCCAGGCCATTGGTTACCTTTATAAAAGTCTCCTGACACGTCCTAGTGATGTCTGTTTCTGGGACCATAGTGGCTTCCTCTTCCTCGGTTGGTCTTGTTGGTAGGTGCTGTCCAGTTGGTCTGCTTCAAAGCAACCCCAATGTACAGGACAAGGAAAGGCTTGCCACTCCTGGACCACCCTCATTTCTTTCTGATGTTTGAACCCATCGTTGCAGCTCCCATGGCCATGCATCCTGCAAACGGCCTGGCTCTTTGTCACTGATCCTCCCCTTTAATCTGACCAAAAGTGTTCGTCATCTGGTCCTCTCTCTGACAAGGTTCTGCCTAGTTTTACTAGTCCTCCACTACCTGACAGTGTATAAATGATTAGCATAAGGTTTTCAGTGGTGTATTTCATCATCCTCAGTGTGTCCTTATTGGGGGCTCTTACAACTCTTTTTACAATCCATACACCAATTGTATCTGACATAGTCATACGTATATTGCCATCATTCTTTTCTAGACATTTACTTTCTATTGAGCCCTTGGGATCAGCTCCCCCTTTTTACCTCCTCCCCCACTCGTGGTTCCTTGATAGATTATAGATTGTTATTATTTTCATATCTCACATCGACCATTGTCTCTTTTATCCTCAGCTTTCTGTTGCTCCTCTCCCTGCGAGGGGTGTGCAGTTATATGTCATTCATTGCTATCGGTTCTCCTTCCTCTCATCCTCTACCCCTCTTCCCCCTACCCTTTTGGTATCTCTATTCCCATTCCTGTTCCTGGGTTCCATGTGTTGTGAGTTTTATCTCTTGCTAATACCTATGCACTCTAGTCCAGAGTGGGAAGCGGCACTGGGGTGATGATAGTGGGGGGTGACAAGGCCTCAAGGGGTCAGAGGCAGATTGTGTGATTCATTGGTGCGATCCATGTCTCCTCAGGGGGGCCTCTACCCAGTGGGACACAGCATCTGGGAGGCTTGTGGCTTTCTCCTGAGACAGCATGGTGGCCAAGGACCCGGGCATTGAGGGTGGGACTCTGGGCCTGGGGTGGCAGCACTTGCCGAAGCCACCCCCTCCCCCAGGCACCCACCTGGATATGGACGAGCACGTGAGACAGTTGGCTGTGAACTTTGAGGGTGGCCTCAGCGTCACAGAGCAGGTGGCGTCTGGCCTGAGTCAGCTCCCACAGCTCCAACCAGGAAGCCCTGCCCCCAGGCGGGGATCAGCAGTTATCCCAGCATGCTCATTCTTCCCCCTCAGCTTCTGTCTGGTCAGCCCTTCAGCTTCCTGGCTGGGTTTAGAACTTGTCCTAAGCTCCCAGAGGGCCACCGTCCTGAGATCTTGCTCAGCGCTTCAGGCCTTTCTGCAAACTCTCCTCCCAGGAGCCCATTATCACTAGCAGTTTACCCCTTGCTCTAACGATGCTCCAGGAGGCCTGCTTGGGAAGTGTTGGGCTGTTGCCTGGTTCAGTCCCACTAACTGCTCCTCAGGAGAAAGAAGAGGTTCCCTGCTCTTGGAAAGATTTACTGGCTTGCAAACCCTCTGGAGGATCCCCATGAGTCAGCAGGTGGGGTCATTCTAAAGCCCGGCACTCCGCAGGTAGCCACGTTGTGTGCCACCCAGCCATGCTGTGTGTTTGGAGGAGACTGCACACCCTTCAAAGGTAGAAGCTGCACCCCTCCATGGTTCTTGCATGCAGCAAATGCAGGGCCCCTGAGACTCCGGGCCAGCCTCTGGGCTAGGATCATGGGCAAATCGTTATCTCGCCTAAGCTCCATCTGGGCTGGAAACGCAGTAGCTTGTACTGTGACCTGGGTCAGCCTGGGGCTGTGCAGGGCATCCTCAGCCCAGCTCAACTCTTCCCAGAACGCCCTTGCAGTTGTAGGGAGCCCCTGGCTTGGGAAAGTGACCCTGCTAAGTGGGCTTTGTGACCAGGCTCCCTGATCCACCGACCCAGGTTTGCCTCCTCCACAGGCTGCAGACAGCAGGGGCTGCCCTGGGTTTCCTGAACCCGGGTCCTCTCCAGAGACAGTGTGGGCAGGACCTGGAGGGTGTGGAAGTGAGTCGTGCTGGGAAAGTGGATGGAGGAATGGAGGGTAGGGTAGATGCTGGGTGGGCTGAGGGGGCAGGAGATGCCCTGCAGAGTTCTAGAACCAGGGCTGAGGAATGTGGGAGCTGTTGGGGCCAGCTGGCACTTTCGTGAGTTTTAGGAGCTCCCTGAATTCCATCCACATTGACCCTCTCCAGCCCCACCTTTGGCAGATGCTGGAAGAGAAGTTCAAGGTCTTCCGGGAGAAAGGGCAGAGTGTGGGGCTGCCAGGGTGCAGGCCCTGAGGGAGCTGGCAGGTGCCCTGGAACTCGCCTACCCAGCTCCATGGCCCAGAGTCAAGTCCACAGGAGCGGCGTTGAGGCCACATGGGTGAGGCTGGACAAGGCAATGAAAGCCCGCACAGAGGTGGGTGCCCAGAGGGACAGGCCAGTGACAGCCAAGGGGTTCTGGACACAGGGGCCTACCCCAGATGTGTGTGCATGTGTGTGCGTGTCTGTGTGTGCTCATGTGTAGGGGTGGGCATGTGGGTGTGTGCATGCATACTTCTGTGTGTATTCTCGTGTGCACATGTTTGTATGAAGGGACATGGCTGACTCCAGCTCCCAGCATCAATCAGCCTTCCCCGTCCAACCACGCTCCTTCCTGCCCCCAGTTTGGAGTCGTTCAGCGCAGGTCACTCCTTGTGGCAGGACCACGAAGTGGGCTCTCCCAATGCTCCCTGAGCACGGGCCGCAGTTTCGTTGGGGGCACAGGCCCTGCTGGTCTTCTTGCTGACCGCCACTCTTAGAGCTCCCTGCCGCCCCTCCCCACACCCTCCTTTCACGGTATCTGGTGTCTCAGTGCACTGAGCACCTGACAGGTCCTGCAACCAAAATCCTGGGGCTGGGTGGCCCCGGGGCCAGCCCTCTCCTCACTGACTTTTGGAGGTGCTACAGGCAGACCCCCTGACAGGCAGCCCACTCGCTCCCTGAGCCGCCGTCCTCATGTGCTCAGGGCTCCCCATCTTTTTGCCTTCCACCCAACATGCGTGTCAAGACCCTTGCCTCCCTCGGGCCCTGCCTGTGGCCCCCGGGCCTCTTCAGGAACCTGCTGTGATCAGAGGAAACCATCCATCTTCTAACTACCTAAAGGCCAGAAGGCGCGAATGTACAGCGATGATAATAGGTAAAGGTCACGGTAAAGTCACAGAGGACAGGAAAGACAGGGGCGAGAGAATACAATACAGAGTCAGACATGTTTTATTAGGCATGCTCACTTCAGCTCCTTTGATGGACCACGTGGAACTGGGAGAAGTGGAACCTTTGCGATCTTGGGACGTGTATAGGGAGCCTGGAGACACACCTCTTCAGTAGTGACATGGTCACAAGGTGGGCGGTATCTATCGTAAGGCCCCTGTACTTGAGCTCACCAAGGTGAGGAAAGCTAATACCTGCATTGGGGGAAGCTACAAGGGGGGCTGGGTGTCACGGGGGGAAGAGAGGGCAAAAGGATCATATCTGCTTCTACACAGAGATACAATCAGCCATGTGCTCACATTATGGCAGCCTAGCTGTTAACGGAGAATCCGTGGGAATGATTTTTAAAGCAGGATAATGTACTTGGACTTTACTTCTAACTTACCAAAGTAGAGGCTTTCCTACCGTGGGAATACCAGCTTTCCAGATTCTCCCTGTTATAAGTTAGGGAATAGAGTCTTCGTCCTATTTCCCTCCGTGTTAAAGCCCCACAAATCCCCAAGCCACAGTCTTTGCTCAAAAGGAGGTGGCCCTGTTCTCAGGGAGAAAGTTGCTGGCCCTCCTTCCCGCTGTGCCCTCGACTTCCACAAGGCGGCGCTCGAGCTATGGGGCCACATGCAGAAGGTGGTCCTGGTGGAGGGTGCTGTCCTTGGCCACGACCTGGTGTCTTTGGAGGTCCTGCAGCGCCAGCACTGCCTCCTGCAGGGGAGGGCCCCAGTCCCTCCCCCCCGCAAGAACCCCTCTTCTGTAGGCAATGGATGGATGAGGAACCCTCACCCCCAGCTGACCCCAGGCAGGACTGCAGCCCGCCCCTTCCCCCTCTGGGATGGGGGGTGACGGGCCTGGGCTTGACCTAGGCTAGGGTACAGCCAGGATGGCCTGCAGAGTCCTGGGTGGAGGAGCATTCAGCCTGCTCTCTGCCAGCTGCAGAGGGAGCTGGTGGCTGTGGACGAGGTGGTGGTTCAGATGGGGATGGAGGCCATCCAGGTACACCCTGCGGTCAAGGAGGGCCTGGCCGGGCAGCTGGCTGAGGTGCTGGAGGCCTGGGCCACCTGAACATGAAGGCCTGGGAGAAGGGCCAGCAGCTGGAGTGGGTAGCCCATGGCCACACCTTCCTCAGGCACTGCCAGGAACTGCTGTATGTGCCACCCCACCTGGATGGGGGCTCGCTCTGTTCCATGCGGGTGGGGGCACCCAGCTCTTCCCTGCCTCCCCCCTGTTCTGCCCTCTGGCCCTGAGACCTGTTCCCATGCCCTGTCCCCCACCCAGTACTCGGGCTCAAGAGAAGCAGGCGCTAGTCTATATCCTCAGAAGGGCCAGCTGGGGCCAAGGAGACACTAGGGCAGGAGCTCTGCCTGAGAGCACAGGCAGTGCGGCCGGCGGGGTAGCAGCTGCTGGACATCAGCCACGTCATGGCCCCAGAGATGTGCGCGCTGAGGGCTAGGGCCAGGGTGGTGCGTGGCCAGAGCTCCCTTTCCTGCTGCTCCCTGCTCCACGGTAACCCAGCCCTGCCCCACCCAGGCGACACCCTGGGCCCCTCCCAACAGCCCTCTGCCCCCCAGGTCACAGTGTCTCCGGGAGCTGGACAGGCAGCTGCAGGAGCTCCGGACGGCCTGGGCCCTTCACCAGGAGCACTGCCAGGTGAGTCAGGACTAGGAGGAGCTGCGTGGAATGCTGGGTCAGGCCGAGGTCTGGCTGGCCTCCTGAGAGGACCTCCTGCTAGACCCTGACTGTGGAGTGAGCAGGGATCCGCCCCTTAGAGGGCCACATGCCTGGCACCAGGACTTGGAAAGGCAGCTGGCGGCCCATGAGGAGAAGCTCACCCAGCTCCAAATGTAGGTGAGGGTGTGGAGGGCGGGACTGAGGAGGGGTCGAGGGGCCTCCACCTGTGGTGGGGTCTCCAGAGCATTGATCTACCCTGAGGGGCACCCCTTCGGGAAAACAGCCACAGGGTCCTGTCCTCCATGGGCAGTCTGGCTCTGTGGGGTCCATCACAGCTTCTTCTGCCCAACTGCTCCCTCCCCTCCTCTTCCTGGTTTCGCCCTCTGAGAGCTTCCCCCAGAGCAAGCCCTGTGGGACACACAGGGTCACTATGGGTGGAAACCAATCAATAATCTCATGGGTGCAGAGCACACTCTGAGGAACACAGGGGAGGTGACACTAGCTACAGAGAATCTGAGTGGAGCAAGGGTTTGTAATCCTTGTGTAGGCTGGGGGTGGGGCTGATAGGGGGGGGATTGATACCACAGGATCCTGTGGGACTGAAAGTGAGGACCTGAGGGTGGACGGGCAGAGGGAGTGCCCCATCCTCTGAGGCAGGAAGGTGGTCAGCTAGGGTGAGTACGGAGAAAGATGAGCAGGGGCTGCTGCAGTCACGCAAATGTCACGTAAGAATCTCACTTTAGTATAAAATGTTTGTCTCCATTGCAAAGCCACCTCTAGCAACTAGGATCCCCTCTCTCCCCATCTGGAGTTGACGAGTGAAGAAAATCAAAAACTGAAGTAAAGCAGTCCACAGGACTAACGGACCACCAACACCACAGCCCTCCATCCTTGTCCTGGAGACCAGGAGAGTTAGATGGTACCCAGCCACCGCCTCAAACTGCTCTGGTTGAGCTCAAACTGGCAACTTGTGCACAGCTTGAAAGCCAATGGAAGGTGACTTCATGAAGAGAGGGCATTACAAGTTTGACAGGGACTGCTGGAACCCTGAGACCAGGGCCCTTCAAATTCAACACAGAGCCCAGCTCCGGGAATCACCCCTGCCCAAGCAACAGTCGAGCTGATAAAGTGAACGCATGGCACCTGTGAGGCAAGTGCTTCCCAGAGCAAAGAGGAGCATTTGCCCTCAAAGTTCAGGAGGGAGGGAGGGGCCAGGGAGAAGGCAAGAAGAGTGCTGTGTTATATTATGAGGGCTGCAAACAAAATGTGTATAAATTGTTAAACTGCTCTGCATGTTTCCATTTAAAACAAAACCCTCTATATTAAAATTCATATATATATATGTGCATTATATGTGTGTATATATATATATATATATTAGTCAAACCCAAGGTCAGAAAAAGGCATGCCTTGGGCTGCTGCTCATGGCAAGGTCAGTGGTCTGAAACCCATCACAAAGACGTGGCTCGGCTGTCTGCTCCCGTAGTGACAGCCTCAGCAACACAGGGGCCGTCGTGTGCTGTCCTACAGGGCCTTGATGATAGAAATCGACTCGATGGCAATGATTTGAGTGCTTTGAAGGTCAGAAACTGTAGACAGTGATCTATAAACGTCCTTCTCTCCTGTAAGGTGTCTGTAACACAATCAAAGGAAAACAATCGGTCTGCTCTCCAGATCTTCAATGGGACCATTTCCAGGGAGCCTGGTCATACCCTGCCAGACTGTGCCTTCTCAGATCCGCTGGCACTGATAGGAAGGTTGTGGGTCCTGCAGGGATGGGGGACTCTCCAGTCTGCTCCCCAGCAATATAGGCACTAGGCCAAGACTGGAAGAGCCCCGGCAGGGGAGAGTGGGGAGGTTGAGGCAGTCACTGTGCCCTGCTTCTGACACTCTTCATATGGCTGCTATGGTCACCCTTGACCTCAGGGAAGGCCAAGGGTCACCAGGGCACAAAACACTTCCTTTTTATGGTGAGGGCCATATCGGGTCTCAACTTCACTGCTAATTAGCTGTGGTCTCTAGCAAGTAACCCAGGCCCTCGGTGCACCCAGTTTCCCCAGTGCTATCTGGAGTCCCCAGAAGGGCCAGGTACAGCCAGGCTGCTTGCAGCTGGGGCAGAACCAGCAGCTGCCCTCACCGTGCCCTGAAGCCAGAAGCCCAGAACTCAAAGGCTGAGCTTTGCTGAAGGTCGTCTGACATGGCCTCTCAGCTTAAGTAAGGGGTCCCAACTCCAGACTGCACAAGTTGCTCCCTGGAACACGTGGCCCGGGCCCCCAATGTGGGCACACAGAAAGCAAGTTCACCTCTCAGGGGTTTGGCAGAGCCGCAGCACAGCAAGGGTCTCCCTGGAAGCCCTTCCAGCCCATGCCCAACACCTCCCCCAAACTCACCCCGGCTCCAGGCTGCTGGTACTCACTGTAGGTCCTGTCACCACTGCTGGGCCCTGGGGGCAGTGCTGGGCCGCCACTCCAGCAGGCTCTCCGCTAGTGGGGCAGGCTGCCCCCTGGTGGCCACCCATCTTCACTTGGTGCTGAAACATTGCAAACTTGGTTAAGAGGAGCTGAGAAGAGAGGAGAAGGGTTCCAGGGGGCCCTGGCTGGTGTGGTTGTGAGACACCTCAGTGAGTGACTGGGCAAGGCAAGACTGGACAGCCACAGAACTTGCCCCTCTACGCAGAGAGGGGAATAGGAAGCCACAGCTGTCCTCAGTCCAGACTGATGTTCCCCATAGCCCCTTGTGCATGCAGCCCCCCCTCCACCACCCGTCTTCCTTCGGCTCCTGGGCACCTTCCTTGCCCCTAGCCCCTTCCTCACTAGGGTGTGCTCATAGTCCTCTCTCCTCAGGTCACCAGCTGCTGGCTGCTCAGCCAGCTCTGCAAGTCCTCGGCTTCCCTCAGGAAGCCCTGCAGTGCCAGCATCCTCTTCAGATCCTGGCCCCTGTGGTGACAGCTGAGTCCCCCAACAGTTAGTGTGCATGTGTCCACACTCTGCAGGACAAGGGACCCAATCAAAGGGGCTCCCTGAAGGACAAGGTTCTTCATGGTCTTTGCCCAGGCTGCTCCTCTGGATTCAAGAAGCAAACCCAGGGCAGGGGGAGTTGGGGCTGGCGAGGGTGTGGCTGTGGGGAAGGGCAGGTGACTGGATCCAGGGAGCCGAGCCCCTGCCCTGCAGGCTCTCCTCAAAGGTTTGTGGGAAGAGGAAACAGTGAAGGACTCATCTTTTCCTGACACATGTCTACAGGCCTCTGTTACGGTTCTCTTCAAGGCAGGGGTAGCATCTAGGGGAATAAGCAACCCCAGCCAGTTTTCTGGTACCCCCGGATGCAGTGACCCTCACTGTTGGGCTGCCAACTCCCACAGTGTCTTCAGCTGCTTCCAGAGCCTCCCCTGCATCACACCCAGCTGCTCTGAGACCTCAGTTACAAGGATCTACATATAACTTCCTCCCTGGAGGATGGACAACAGAAAAGTGGGTGAAGGGAGACAAAAAATGTAAGATCTGACAAATTATCAAGGGTTCATGAGTGAGGGGGGAACAGGGAGGGCGGAGAAAAATGAGGACATGATGCCAAGGCCTTAAGTGGAGAGCAAATGTTTTGAGAATGATGAGGGCAATGAATGTACGGATGTGCTTTACACAACTGATGTATGTATGGATTGTGATAAGAGTTGTATGTGCCCCTAATAAAATGATTTAAAAAAATTAAATCATTTAAATTTCTTAGGACAATGCCATTTGTATTTCAAAGCAACATTCACGAAAACTATTTTTCACCTTCACTATCTTCTATTTAGTTTTAAACAGTGCAAAAACAATTCTTATGCCTTTTTATGAGATGTAATGCAAGTAGACATAAATTTATGCATAATTAAAAATGTGAATGAACAAAATATTTTGTTAAAAAATTTGAACTTTTGTGAAAATCATAGAAAGCATATAGCATTTTATTGAAGGGTTGGGAATGTTTTCCTCTATTTTATTCTAGTATTTGGTCTGAGGTTCTTACGGCATATTCTGATTGTTGTCGTGTAAGAGAATGTACATTCCATATAAGAAAAAACTTTCCTTATAATATTTTCCTATCCATTGCTTCCTGCTGAATCTCTCATTTGTTCTTTTATCATTTTTCCTATAAAACGCCCAGGCTGCTTAATTTTATTCTTATTAATCATTTATATAAGTTAGGAAAATATTTATTATATATACATTTTTATTAAAAATCTTTTATTGGAGACTCTTACAACTTTTGTTGCAATCCATATTGATTGCATCAGGCATTTTGTACATATGTTGCCTTCATTCATTTATAGACATTTCTTTCTTTTTCTTTTTTAAAATCATTTTATTGGGGCTCATACAACTCATCACAATCCATACATACACCAATTGTGTAAAGCACACTTATACATTCGTTGCTTTCATCACTCTCAAAATTTGCTTTCCGCTTAGGTTCCTGGAATCAGCTCATTTCCCCTTTCCCCTATCCCCTTCTCACCCTGCTCCTCTTCCCTCATGAACCCTTAATAATTTATACATTATTATTTTCTCTTATCTTACACTGCGCGGCATCTCCCATCACCCAATTTTCTGTTGCCCATCTCCCAGGGGGGAAGTTATATGTAGATCCTTGTGATCGGTTTCCCATTTCTATACCCACTTCCCTCCCAGTATCGCCACTCTCACCGCTGGTCCTGGGGGGTTCATCTGTCCTGGATTCCCTGTGTTTCCAGTTCCCGTCTGTACCGCTGTGTATCTTCTGGTCTAACCAGGTTTGCAAGGTAGAATTGGGATCATGAGAGGTGGGGGGAGGAAGCATTTAATAACTAGAGGAAGGTTGTGAGTTTCATTATTGCTATACTGAACCCTGAGTGACTCATCTCCTTCCCACGACCCCTCCGCAAGGGATGTCCAGTTGTCTACAGGTGGGCATTGGTCCCCCGTCATGTACTCCCCTCATTCACGATGATATAATCCCACCTCCCGCCTTTGTTGCTTGAAAACTGGTCCCCTCAGCCCTTCATGATCACACATGTTGGTGTGATGCTTCCATGTGGGCTTTGTTGCTTCTGGGCCAGCTTGTTTACTTTCAAGCCTCTAAGACCCGGGACGCTATATCGCTTGATAGCCGGCCACCATCAGCCTTCTTCACCACACATACTTATGCACACATTCATCTTCAGCGTTTATGTGGGGGAGGTGATCACACAATGATGGTTTTTGTTCTTTGGTGTCTGCTACCTGATCCCTTCAACACCTCGTGCTCACTTAGGCTTGTGTGTTTCTTCTCTGTGGGCTTTGTTGCTTCTGAGCTAGATTTCAGCCTGTTTGCCTTCAAGCCTTTAAGACCCCCAGAGTTTCATTATATTGTGCAGAGAGTGGCTATGAGCCAAACCCACTAGACTGCACCCAACAACAGTAACAACAGGACTTGTGCTTCTAACAATATGCTGAAGAAGACCTTAAGAGAATCTCCCCTTCGTTTAGAGCAGCGGCTCTCGACCTGTGGGTCATGTCTACTTAGGGGGTCAAACAGCGTAGAGTTGCTGAGAATCGAAACCCACTGGGCAACACCTAACAACAATCACTGTAGGACTCATGCTTTTCACAATATGGTGCTGTAGATCCTAAGAGAAACTCCTCTTAGTTTAGAGCAGTGGTTCTCAACTTGTGGGTCACGAGCCCTTTGGGGGGGGGGTCAAATGACCCTTTCACAGTGGAGGCCTGATTCATAACTGTAGCAAAATTAAAGTTACAAAGTAGCAATGAAAATAATTTTATGATTGGGGGGTTCATCACTACATGAGGAAATGAATGAAAGGGCAGTAGAGGGGCAGCAAAAGAGAGGCAGCCCCCCAAAAGTTGGATTAGCCCATGGTTGCAACAATGACAACAAGCAAAATAACCACTGTGAGGGTGGCACGACACGGGGTCACGTTTCATTATATTGTGTATAGAGTTGCTATGAGCCAGCACACACTCAAAGGCACCAAACAATAACAACAGGACTGTCCGTCTATGAATATGCGGAAGTAGACCTTAAGAGAAACTCCCCTTAGTTTAGACCAGTGGTTCTCAAACTGTGTCACAGTGCCTTTAGAAGACTAATGAACCTTTCACATGGGTGGCCTGATCCATAACAGAAGCGAAATTACAGTTATGATGTAGCAATGAAAATATTTTATGGTTGGGGAGTCACCACTACATGAGGACTGGTATGAAATAGTAGTGGCATTCAGAAAGTTGAGAACCACTATTCTTGAGGAAGACACAAATCTTGGTACGGAAGGGCAGGAATAGAGAGTTAGTCCCTAACAAGATGGATTACCACAGTGGCTGCAACAATGAGCGCAAACAGAAGAACCACCGTGAGGATGCACAGGGCAGGAAAACGTTTCATTACATTGTGCATAGGGTTGTTATGAGCCAAAACCCACTCGAAGGCAGCCAAAAACAAGAACAGGATTTGTGCTTCTAACAATATGCTGAAACATACCTTAAAAAGAAACTCCACTTAGTGTAGAACAGCAGTTCTCAAACTGTGGGTCGTGATGCCTTTTGGGGGGTGGGGGAGAGAATGACTATATCACATGGTGGCCTGATTCATAACAGTAGCATAATTTTAGTAATAAAGTAACAAAGAAAGTAATTTTATGATTGGGGAGGGGGCGTCCCCAATACATGAGGAATGGTGTGAAAGAGTCGTGCATTAGGAAGTTTGAGAACCACTGCCCTAGAGGAAGACACAAATCTGGGTACAGTTGAAGGTCAGCAAATGAGAGGCAGTCCCCCAAAAGATGGATTAGCACAGAGACTGCAACAATGAGTGAAAACAAAAGAAAAGTGTGAGGGTGTTAGAGGATGGAACAGTGTTTCATGATACTGTGCATAGAGTTGTTATGAGCCAACTATGAGCCAAACCCACTCGACAGCCCCCGAACAAAATAAGAACAGGACTCTTGCGTGTAATAATATACAGAGCTATACCACAGGAGAAACTCCTCTTAATTTAGAACGGCAGTTCTCAACCTGTGATTTGTGACCACTTTGGTTGGTTGAACAACCCTTTCACAGGGTGACTAGATTCATAAGACTTGCAAAATTACAGTTATGGAATAACAGTTGAAAAAAAAACTTTATGCTTTGGGGACCACCACTACACATTGGGAAGTGTATGGAAAGGTCGTAGAAATAGGAAGGGTGAGAAACACTGTCCTAGAGGAAGACGCAAGTACAGTAGAAGGGCAGCAGAAGAGAGGAAGTCCCTACAAGACAGATTTGCACGGTGGCTGCAACAATGAGCGCAAGCAAAGAACCACCGTAAGGATGATGCAAGACTGGGCAGGACTTTATTATATTGTGCACAGGGTTGCTATCAGCCCAAACCCTCTCCACGGCCCGAACAACAATAACAGGAGGAATCATACATCTAACAGTATGCTCAACTAAACCTTGAGAGAAACTGCTCTTAGTTTAGAGCAGCCGTTCTCAACTTGTGAGTTGAGTGGTATATCCTTTGGGGGTGTTCAAATGACCCTCCCATAGGCGTGGCCAGATACGTAACAGTAGCAAAATTACAGTTATGAAGTAGCAACAGTACAATTTTTTTGGTTGGGGGGTCATTACTACACGAGGCACTGTATGAAAGGGTCGTGGCATTAGGATTGCTGAAAACCACAGTCCTACAGGAAGACACAAGTCTTGATACAGTTGAAGGGCCGCAATATAGAGTCAGCCCCCAAATAGATGGAATAGCATAGTGGCTGCAGCAATGAGCTCAAGCTAAGGGAACACTGTGAGGATGGCACAAGATGGGGCAGCGTTACATTATATGGAGCATAGAGTTGCTATGAGTCAAAACCCACTCGACTGCACCTGACAACAAAACAACAGGACTTGTGTTTCTTATAATGTGCTGAAGTAGACCTTAAGAGAAACTCCTATTAGTTTAGTGCAGCGGTTCTCAACTTTTGGGTCACGAGCCCTGTTGGGGGATGAATGAACCTTTCATAGTGGTCGCCTAGTCATAACAGTAGAAAAGTTAGAGTTACAAAGTTGCAATGAAAATAATTTTATGATTTGGCAGTCAGCACTATATGAGGAACGGTATGAAAATGTTGTGGCATTAGGAAGGTTGAGAACCACTGCCCTAAAGGAAGACACAAGTCTTGGTAGAGTAGAAGGGCAACAAAAAATAGCCAGCCCCCCCAAATATGGCTCCAACAATGAGCACTAGCAAACAACCACTGACAGGATGGCACAGGTCTGGGAAGCATTTCATGATATTGTGCATAGAGATGCGATGAGCCAAAACCCCCTCCGCAGAACTTAACAACAATAACAACAGGGCTTCTGTGTTTAACAATATGCTGAAGTAAATCTTAAGAGCAACTCTTCTTAGTTTACAGCAGGGTTCTCAACATTGGGTCGTGAACACTTTCAGGTGGGGGGTGTTTCGAAACACCCCTTCACAGTGATGGCCTGATTCATAACAGTGGCAAAAGTACAGTTATGAAATATCAATGAATATAATTTTATGATTGGGGTCCACCACTACATTGGGAACTGTACGAAAGGGCCGCAGAATTAGGATGTATGAGAAACATTGTCCTAGAGGAAGACACAAATGTTGGTACAGTAGAAGGGCTGCAAAAGTCAGACAGCCCCTACAAGATGGAATAGATGCAGCTTGAGTGCAAGCAAAGGACCACAGTGAAGATGGCACGAGATGGGGCCGAGTTTCATTATATTGTGCATACAGTTGGTATGAGCCAACACACACTCAAAGGCACCAAACAATAATAAAAAGAACTTGGGCTTCTAAGAATATTCTGAAGTAGACCTTAAGAGAAACTCCTATTCATTTAGACCATTGGTTCTCAAACTGTGTGTCGAGACACCTTTGAGGAGAGTAACGAACCTTTCACATGGGTGGCCTGATCCATAACAGAAGCAAAATTACAACTATGATGTAGCAATGCAAATATTTTATGGTTGGATGTCACCACTAGACGAGGAATGGTGTGAAGTGGTTGTGGCATTTGGAAAGTTGAGAACCACTGCTCTAGAGGAAGACAGATATCTTGGTACAGAAGGGCAGGAAAAGAGAGGCAGTACCCAACAAGATGGATTAGCACAGTGGCTGCAAAAATGAGTGTGAGCAAAAGAACCACTGTATGGAAGGCACAGGACGGGAAAGCATTTTATTACACGGTGCATAGAGTTGGTATGAGCCTAAACCCATTCGAAGGCACCAAACAACAGGATTTGTGCCTCTAACAATATGCTGAGGGAGACTTTAAAAGAAACTCTTAGTGTAGAGTAACAGTTCCCTAACTGTGGGTCACAACGTCTTAGGAGGGAACAATGAGCATTTCACATGGGTGACCTGATTCATAACAATAGCAAATTTATAGTTATGGAGTAACAAGGAAAATTATTTTTTGATTGGGGGGGTTACTAGTACGTGAGGAATGGTGTGAAAGAGTCATGACATTAGGAAGGTTGAGAACCACTACCCTAGAGGGAGACATAGATCTGGGTACAGTAGAAGGGCAGCAAAAAGAGGCAGCCCACAGCACAGTGGAATACAACAGTGGCTGCAACAATCCGCGCAAGCAAAAGAACCACTGGGAGGATGGCGCAGGACAGGACACCTTTCCATCATATTGTGCTTAGAGTTGCTAGGCGTCAAAGCTACACAACAGAATCTAACAATAACTATAGGATTTGTGCTCCTGACAATAGGGTGAAGTAGATATTAAGAGAAACTCCTCTTAGTTTAGACCAGCGGTTTTTAACCTGTGGTTCGCGACCACTTTTGGTGATCGAATGACCCTTTCACATGTGTGAAATGATTCATAACTGTAGGAAAATTACAGTTACGAAGTAACAATAATATTATGATGGGGGTCACCACTACATGAGAAACTGTATGAAAGGGCCATGGCATTAGGAAATTTGACAACCATTGCCCTAGAGGAAGACACAAGTCTTGGTACAGTAGAAAGGCCACAAAAAAGAGGCAGCTACCCAAAAGTTGGATTAGCACAGTGGCTGCAACAATGCGCACAAGCAAAAGAACCACTGTGAGGATGGCATAGGATGGGAAAGCGTTTCATTATATTGTGCATAGTGTTACTATGAGCCAAAACCCACTCGATGGTACCTAACACCAATAACAACAGAACTTGTGCATCTACCAGTATGCTGAATTCTATCTTAAGAGAATCTCCTCTTAGTTTAGAGCAGGGGATCTTCAGCTGTGTGTCACGACCCCTTTGTGGATATGGAATGAAAATTTCACAGGGGTGTCGTGACTCATAACAGTAACAAAATTACAGTTATGAAGCTGCAATGAAATCATTTTATGGTTGGGGGTGGGGGGGTCACCACTAAATGAGAATCGGTATGAAAATATCATGGCATTAGGAAAGTTAAGAACCACTGCTCTAGAGGAAGTCCCAAATCTTGGTATGAAAGGGCAGGAAAAGAGAGGCGGTCCCCAACAAGATGCATTAGCACAGTGGCTGCAACAATGAGCGCAAGCAGAGAACCACTGGGCGGCGTTTCATTATATTGTGCGTAGAGTTGCTATGAGACATACCCATTCGACGGCACCTAACAACAACAACAAATGGACTTGAGCTTCTAACAGTATGGTGAAATAGACCTTAAGAGAAACTCCTCTCAATTTAGAGCAGGGGTTCTCACCATGTGGGTTGTGACCCCTTTGGGGCTTAGACGAACCCTTTACAGGGTTGCACTATTCATAACTTGTAACAAAACGAGAGTTACGAAGTAGCAAAGAATATAATTTTATGATTGGGGTCTACCACTACAAAGGAAACTGTATGAAAGTGTCGTGAATTTAGGAAGGTTGAGAAGCACTGTCCTAGAGGAAGATACAGATATTGGTAGAGTAGAAGGGCAGCAAAGGAGAGGCAGCCCCTACAATTTGGAATAGCTCAGTGGCTGCAACAATGAGCGCAAGCAAAGAACCACTGTGAGGAATGCACTAATGGGGCAGCGTTTCGGTACATTGTACATAGAGTTGCTGTGAGCCAAAATCCACTCGACGGCACTTAACAACAACAACAACAGGACTTGGGCGTCTAACAATATACTGAACTACATCTTAAAGAAACACCTCTTAGTTTAGAGCAGCGGTTCTCAACCTGTGGATCGGGACCTCTTTGGGGGTTGAGCTACCCATTCACAGGGGTCGGTCTCTTCTTCATAGTAGCAAAATTACAGTTATGAAGTAGCAACGAAAATAATTTTACGAATGGATGTTCACCACAACATCAGGAACTTCATTATAGTGCCAAGGAATTAGGAAGGTTGAGAACCACTGGTTTAGAGCATAGGAAATCTGATGCAATACTGCATATTTTAACACACATGAAGGTGGAAAATAAAGGAAATTGGGAGAGGACAGTAGTATCAAATTCCTATGAGTCAGAATTGTTCTATATCATAGAGTAGCTAAGACAATGAGAAGAAATGACAAAGTCAAAGAGCTGAAGAGAAAATTCCATAGGACACGTGGCAACAGCTTTATGCTCTTGTTAGACCCTCGGGACCTCCTTATCTTTTGCTGGTGCACCTCCAAGATCCCAGAATCCCTAATTGCCAGTGGAATTTGCATAGCGAACTGGCTCATTGAGCCAAGCCGGAGGCCTCTGTCTGCGGAAGAGACCAAGCCCTGTGCTGCAGCTCCTGCTCCCATATGCAAGCAGTGGGGTCCAGATGCGGGTCCTGTGTCTGCTTCCTGTTGTAAAAGAAAGTGTTGGGACAAGTAGCCTTCTACTGAGTCTCTCCTCCGTCTACCTGGGGGAGCAGGCTCCTGGCTTGCTGTGGCCAGCTAATAGCAATTAGTAGGCATAGCGCTAATGAAGAGAGGGGACAGCTGGGCAGAGGGCCTAAACCTGCTGAGCGCCATGGCCCCTGAGACACTGGCGAGCTGTTGGCTCCCAGCTCCTTGTCCCTGACTCTTACCTGCCTCCCTCTCTCGAGTTCACTCTTGAATTTCAGTCTCCATGCAATCTCACCCAGCCTTGCTGCCTGACTGGAGAGGGAGCCTGGAGGCTGTTAGAATAGTGCTGCTCAGGCTCTTTGGGCTAAAGAGTCTGATGTGGGCCAGGAGCTCCATGAAGTTCCCTCCCTCAGGCAGTTTTCTGCCTCTCCATCCCCCTTAGTCTCCCTGCAGGCCTGGCCCTGGGCCCTGACCTTCCACTTGCTTCCTCATCCAACATGTGGAGGGCTGGCTCTTGCCAAGTACACACATGGGTGCAGACATGAGAGATCCCACTCTCTCCTGGAAACCAGGAGGTCTGTAAACAAGGGCACAGCTGAGGCCTGTTCTTACGCAAATCATGTGCATCCTTCTCTCTGCCCTCTGCCCTGGGGTAGGGACAAGGGCTCTGGGAAGACCGGCCACCCCATCACTATGGGGCATGGCCCGATGGTGCTGGTGCACAGAGCACTGGGCAGGCAGGGCTCCCTACAGGCCCTTGCACCGTGTGGGGCTACAGAAGGGGAGAAAGGCAGAAGAGTGCTGCCAGGAGCCAGCTGCACTCTGGCAACGTGGGGTCCTCTGGGCTGGGCCACTGAGGTGGGGTGCTAAGGCTGTGCTCCCCTCTCCCTCTCCCCAGGTGTGTGGTTGTGCTCTTCAATCCCCGGAAACACAAGCAGCACCACATCCTCAACAGCTCCAGGTAAATGGGCTCTGGGGCTTTGGGGAGTGCCACCATTTCCCAGGGACGGCCAGAGGAGTGCCACCTGCTTCTCTGTGGCATTGGGCCCTGTTGGGCCCCAGGCCTGCAAGGGAAGCAGCAAAAGGAGGGCGGGTTTGCTGCCCTTGTTTTGAGAGGGGACTGTGAGAGGCCAGACCTGGGCCAGGCTGTCAGTGCCTCTCTTGAGCCTGCCCCCATTCCTTTCAGGAAAACCATCACTGCCCTTGCCTTCTCTCCTGATGTCAAGTACCTGGTCACCGGCGAGGTGAGTGAGGAAGGAAGCTCAGGCACTGCAGAGGGGGTGGCCTGGCCTTAGCAGAGAGTGACAGCCTGCAGCCCGCATAGGACTGGTGCCAAGTTTGACTTTCTGTACTGGTGTCAACTTTGGGTGTTTGGTCTGCCCTAGAGCAGTGTTCTTAGGCTGTAGCCTGCATCAGAAGTGCTATGGTGGCCCCGTAGTACAGACTGCTGGCTCTCGGGCTCAGCAGGTCTGGGGTGGCTCTCTTCAGTTTGCAATGCTAACAAGTAGTTCCAGATGAGGCTGAAGCTGCCAATTTGGGAACCACATTTTGGAAAACACCTCCTTAAAACATTCCTTATCCTGGAGTCCTCCTGTTGGTCACAGTGTGGAACAGGGCTGCCCTCCCATAGACTTGCCCTGTGAGGCTGTGGGAGCCAACCGCAGTAGTGGTGGTTCTTGCCCATCCAAATCACGCCAGGAGCCCATCTCTGAGAGTCCCTGTTCCCCAACACTGATCACATTCCCTCCGGGGGTGTCCTTGATTCATGTGCAGGCACATTAGGTTAGGTGTCCTTCATTTATGTGCAGGCTCTTGTCCAGTGGCTGGGAGAGCCAGGCCTCCTTGGATGGGGAGGGAGCTGGCTGCCTCTGGCCTTTACTTTGGGGTCTTCGTCCCCGCAGAGTGGACACATGCCTGCTGTGCGGGTGTGGGACGTGTCGGAGCGCATCCAGGTGGCAGAGCTTCAGGAGCATAATTATGGCATGGCGTGTGTGGCCTTCTCACCCAGCGCCAAGTACATTGTCTCAGTGGGCTACTAGCATGATATGATCGTCAATGTCTGGGCCTGGAAGGTGAGTGGGCTGCTGGCCTCAGAACAGGCAGGGCCGGGAGGGGAGCCAAGAAACTGCTGACAGGTGGCCTTCACTTCCGCCTGCTGTCGTCAGTCCCTTTCTAGAGAACTCTGAGCAGAAAGGAGCAACTGTGTATCTAGGATGCTGAAGAAGGGGCAGAAGGAGAGGTCAAGTTCACAGCTTGTCTAACCTCCTTCAGTGTGTAAGTTTCTTTTCCCTCAGCTCCTAGAAGCAGAGCCTTGATTTCCCTTGACTTTCTCTCCAGAAAAACATTGTAGTGGCTTCCAACCAGGTGACCAGTCGGGTGAAAGCAGTATCCTTCTCTGAGGACTGCAGCTACTTTGTCATTGCAGGCAACCGGCACATCAAATTCTGGTTCCTTGATGACAGCAAGACCTCAACGGTGAGGCAGCAAGTAGCCACCAGGGTGGGGTCTGCCCAGATCTGTTCCACCTGCGCCCCCTTCTGCATGCTCAAAAGCCCTTTGGAAGTCTCAGCTGGGCCAGGTGCTATGTCAATCTGCAAGGGAAGCCTTTTCCCTCTCTCCCCAGGGCCTGCTTTCCAGGGGGTAGCCTGCAGGGTGGGTGTGTGGGTGGCACCTGTGGTGTGCCTCCACAGGTGAATGCCACTGTGCCCCTGCTGGGCCGCTCCGGGCTGCTGGGGGACAAGAAGAACTACCTGTTCTCTGATGTAGCCTGTGGCCGCGGGAAGAAGGCTGACAGCACCTTCTGTATCACATCCTCGGGGCAGCTGTGCGAGTTCAGTGACCAGAGACTGTTGGACAAGTGGGTGGAGCTGAGGGTAAGTGAATGCTTTGTCGGCACCCTCCCGTCTGTCACCTCCAGGCTCCGGGGGTCCTGGGGTTAGCAGCGGGGTCTGCATGCACGCTGGGGGAGGCCCCAGGCAGAGGAAGGTGTTTGGGAACCTCTCTGCTCGCTCGCGCTCTCTGTCTCTGCCGCTTCCTCTGCTTTCCTCTTCTGCTCAGCACAAAGACAGCATCACAGTAAGTGTGCTGGCCCTGTCCGCTGCCTCTGCTGCCTTTCTCTTGGCCGGCCTTTTCTGAGTGTGTGTTTGCCTAAAACTCAGGTGGCTTATAAGGCTTGCTGACTCCTTCTTCCTAATTGCATGGGGCTGTGGGCCCTCTGGCTAGCTGCTGTTAGAGGGAGGGGCATTGAGGGGCTCTGGCCAGGGCAGCTGTCCTACCTTGCACTTGTCCTTGCCTCTTGGCTCATGGCTGTTGAGGTGGGGTGAAGGAGTGCGCAGACGCCCTTGCTGAATGGGGCTTCTGTGCTCACAGACCACAGTGGCCCACTGCATCTCGGTGAGCCAGGACTACATCTTCTGTGGCTGTGCTGACAGCACCATGTGTCTTTTCAACCCCTCCAACCTGCACTTCCTCAGCACGCTGCCCCGGCCCCATGCCCTGGGAACAGACATTGCCAGCATCACAGAGGCCAGGTGAGCGGTGTGGGTGGGCCCCTGAGTCCTGTCAGAGCCCCACTCTGTGCCAGGCCATCCTTGGCATGCTGCAAGGAGAGAAGGGCACACATAGGCCTCTGGGAAGACCCTTGCAGTCAAGCACAGGTGGGTCTTTTAGCATTTCTTGCTCACTGTGGGCAACCGTGGTAATCTGAGTCTGCCGGGTGGTAATGCATTGTCCTGTAAAGACCACAGCTGGGACAGACGGGCAGTTCCTTAGGGTTTCTGAGAGAGACTGGAAACCTGATGGAGCAGGCCTTTCTCCCTCAGGGTGGTCCTGGGTTGCAGCTGCGGTAGGAGGGGCTTATTGTAGCCTCGGGCCTTGGGTTGGGTGATTGCAGGAAGTGAAGTTTTGCTCTGGTTTCAGTGCTGTCAGGAAGCGGGGCAGTTCTGCAGTTGGGTATATTAATTTCTCTTTCAGGGCAGGACGGGACTAAATCTGCAATTGGTAGGAAATGATATATGACCATGGTTGTGGCTTGCACAGTGTCCTTCCTTGTCCTCTGACGTGAGTCTAGAAGGGCCTGACATCTGCTTGGCTGCATCACGGCCACACACTGTCCCTGCCTGACGTTGGGGGCTATGAAATAACTTGTGTTCTTTTGGAGAGCCCCATGGCAAGGAATGCCAGGCCAGCTGCTGCGTTCTTTCTCCAGTGACTGCTGGCCAACCTGCTGCTCCTCCCTTGAGTGCCCCATTTCATTAGCGCTCACTCACCAGTTTGCCCTGTCTGCCCTGGACACCCCGCCCCCCTCTTTCCTCAGTCACCTTTGCGCTGCAGTGGCCAATGCGAAGTATCCGGACACCATCGCCTTGACCTTTGATCCTGCAAATCAGTGGCTGTCTTGTGTGTACAATGACCATAGTATTTATGTCTGGGATGTGAAGGACCCAAGAAAGTGGGCAAGGTGTATTCAGCTCTCTATCATTCCTCCTGCTTCTGGAGTGTAGAGGTACGTGGGCCAGGTCTGCTGAGACTGACCGTGTTTCCTGGGCTACTATTAGGAGCTGGAGTTCCTCAAGTGTGGAATTTGTTTCCTCCAGCACCCTTGCTCCCCAAGCTGTGCCCCTGGGTCCTTTTGTATCTGTTAATTGGCTCTGAGGATGGGAGGGGATTTTAGTGCTGACTCATCTCAGACGTTTTTCAGTATGCCCTGTGCAGTCTGAGCTTTGCCTCTTTGGACATGTTCCTGAACTTGACCAAACCTTAGTTCCTGCAATTGTGAAATGACATACCTGATGCATTTGATTTTTACGAGAAGGAGACAATGAAAGTTGGAGATTTAGAATGCCTAGTACTTACTAGGTGCTTGGTTAATGTATATTCCTTTACTTGTTAAAGACAAGAGCTAATCATTATGACTTGCTTGCTCTGGGAAAAGCCTGGGGTTAAGTCTTGACCAACCTTTTCTCTACTCTCATCCCGTCCCATCTCTGTGGGCAGCCAAGGTCTTACCCAGGTCCCTCTGGTCCTTGTGCTCCTCCAGGTCTACCCTGAGGTGAAGGACAGTCAACAGGCCTGCTTGCCCCCGAGCTCCTTTATCACCTGCTCTTCTGACAGCACCATCCGCCTGTGGAATACAGAGAGCTCTGGGGTGCATGGCTCCACCCTGCACCGAAACATCCTCAGCCACGTGAGCCTGGTGCCCCCACACCACATTCTCAGGATCTGAGTCTCCAGACCAGACTCTTCCAGATGTTTCTGCAAGTGTATGAGTGTGAGTGTGTGTGTGTAAAAAGGACCCGAAGTCAGAAGCACTCTAGACATTCTGCAAGGTTGTGTGAGTGTGTGTGTGCGTGCGTGTGTGTGTGTGTGTATGTAAAAACGACCCGAAGTCAGAAGCCATTTACATTTTCTGCAAGTGTGTGTGTTTGAGTGTTTGTGTTTGTAAAAAGGACATTAAGTCAGACACCCAACAGAGATTCAGAAAGCGTTTGTGTGTGTGTGTGTGTGTGTGTGTAAAAAGGGCACGAGTCAGAAGCCCTCTAGAGATTCTGCCATGGTGTGTGTGTGTTTGTGTAAAAAGAACAAGAAGTCAGAAGTCCTCTAGATGTTCTGCAAGGGTCTGAGTGTGAGTGTGTGTGTGTTTGTAAAAAGACACGAAGTCAGAAGCCCTCCAGAGATTCTCCAAGGGTGCGTGTATATGTCTTGTGTGTAAAAATGAAACAAAATCAGAAGCCCTCTAGTGATTCTGGAAGGGTGTGTGTGTGTGTGTGTCCTAAAAAGGACACGAACTCAGAAGCCCTCCAGAGATTCTGTAGGGGCATGAGTGTGTGTGTGTGTGTGTGTGTGTGTGTGTGTGTGTGTGTGTGTGTGTGTAAGTAAAACCTACACAGTCAGAAGCCCTCCAGAGATTTTGCAAGTGTTTTTGTGTGTATGTGTGTGTAAAAAGGACATGAAATCAGACGCCCTACAGAGATTCTGCAAGGGTGCGTGTATGTTTGTGTGTGTAAAAAGGACACGAAACCAGAAGCCTTATAGAGATTCTGGAAGTGTGTGTGTGTGTGGTTTTGTGTTGGTAAAAAGGATATTAAGTCAGAAACCCTCCAGAGATTCTGAAAGTGTGTGTGTGTGTAAAAAGGACACGAAGTCAGAAGCCCTCTAGAGATTCTACCATGGTGTGTGTGTGTGTGTGTTTGTATAAAGAGTACAAGAATTTCGAAGCCCACTAGGGACTCTGCAAGGGTCTGAGTGTGAGTGTGTTTGTGTGAGTGTGTGTGTGTGTAAAAGTCCATGAAGTCAGAAGCCCTCCAGAGATTCTGCAAGGGTATGAGTGTGAGTATGTGTGTGAGTGTGTGTTTGTGTGTATGAAAAGGACACGAAGTCAGAAGCCCTCCAGAGATTATGCAAGGGTGTGAGTGTTTTTCTGTGTGTGACTAAAAAGGACACGAAGTCAGAAGCCCTCGAGAGTTTCTGCAGGGGTATGAGAGTGAGTGTGTGTTTTGTGTGTGTAAAAAGTACACGAAGTCAGTTGCCCTCCAGAGAAACTGCAAGGGTGCGTGTGTGTGTGTGTGTAAAAAGGACACGACATCAGAAGGCCTTCAGAGATTGTGCAAGGGTATTAGTGTGAGTTTGCGTGTGTGAGTGTGTAAAACGGACAAAGTCAGAAGCCCTCCAGAGATTCTGCAATGGTTTTCTCTCTGTGTGTGTGTGTGTTTGTGTGTGTGTAAAAAGACATGAAATCAGACGCCCTACAGAGATTCTGCAAAGGTGCGTGTGTGTGTGTGTGTGTGTGTGTGTGTGTGGAAAAAGGACAGGAAACCAGAAGCTTTTTAGAGATTCTGCAAGAGTGTGTGTGTGTGTGTGTGTGTGTGTGTGTTTGTGCTTGCAAAAAGGAAATTAATTCAGAAACCCTCCAGAGATTCTGCAACCGTGTGTGTGTGTGTGTGTGTGTGTGTGTGTAAAAAGGACACGAAGTCAGAAGACCTCTAGGGAATCTGCCATGGTGTGTGTGTGTGTGTTTGTAAAAAGGACACGGAATCAGAAGCTCTCTTGAGATTCTGCAAGGGTCTGAGTGTGAGTGTGTGTGTAAAAAGGACATGTAGTCAGAAGCCCTGCCGAGTTTCTGCAAGTGTATGAGTGTGAGTTTGTGTGTGTGTGTAAAAAGGACACGAAGTCAGAAGACCTCCAGAGATTGTGCAAGGGTGTGTGTGTGTGTGTGTGTGTGTGAGTGTGTAAAAAGGAAAGGAAGTCAGAAGCCCTACAGATATTCTTCAAAGTTTGTGTGTGTGTGAGTGTCTAAAAAGGACACAAAATCAGAAGCCCTCCAGAGATTCTGCAAGTGTCTGTGTGTGTAAAAAGGACACAAAGTGAGAATACCTCAAGAGATTCTGCAAGGGTGCGTGCATGTGTGCATGTGTGTGTGTAAAATGGAAACGAAGTCAGAAGCCCTCCAGAGATTCTGCCAGTGTGCATTTGGGTGTGTAAAAAGGACAGGAACTCAGAAGCCCTCCAGAGATTCTTCAAGTGTGAGTGCTTGTGTGTGTGTGTGTGTGTATAAAAAGGACACGCAGTCAGAAGACCTGCAGATATTCTGCAAGAGTGTGTGTGTGTGTGTGTGTGTAAATTGGACACGAAATCAGAAGCCCTCCAGAGATTCTGCAAGTGTATGAGTGCGTGTGTGTGTGTGTGTTTTAAAAGGACATGAAATCAGACGCCCTTAAGAGATTCTGCAAGGGTGCATGTATGTGTGTGTGTGTGTGTGTGTGTGTGTGTAAAATAACACGAAGTCAAAAGCCCTCTAGAGATTCTGCAAGGGTCTGAGTGTGAGTGTGTGTGTGTGTGTGTGTGTGTGTGTTTGTAAAAAGGACACGAAGTCAGAAGCAATCCAGAAATTCTGCAAGATTGTGTGTGTGTTTGTGTAAAAAGTAACCAAATCAGTAGCCTTCTAGAGATTTGCAAGGATGTGTGTGGGTGTGAGTGTAAAGGAGACGATATCAGAAGCTCTCAAGGGATTCTGCAAGTGAATGAGTGTGTGTCAAAAGGGCACGAAGTCAGAAGCCCTCCAGAGATTCTTCAAAGTTGTGAGTGCTTGTGTGTGTGTGTGTGTGTGTCAAAAAAGGACATGAATTCAGAAACCCTCCAGAGATACAGGAAGGGTGCGTGATAGTGTGTGTGTGTGTGTGTGTGTGTGTAAAAAGGACAGTAATTCAGAAGCCTTCTAGAGATTCTGCAATGGTCTGTATGTGTATGTGTAAAATGGAGAAGTCAGAAGCCCTCCAGAGATTCTGCAAGAGTGCGTGCATGTGTGCATCTGTGTGTTATTGTTCAAAAAGGACACGAAGTCAGAAGACCTGCAGATATTCTGCAAGGGTGTGTGTGTGTGTGTGTGTGTGTGTGTGTGTGTGTAAAAATGACACGAAGTCAGAAGCCCTCCAGAGATTTTGCAAATGTTCACTTTGATAGTCCAAATGCCGCTAGTTAATCTACATAGTCCAAGGGCCCGTTAGTTAACCTACATAGTCCAAATACCCGCTAGTTAACCTAGATCGTCCAAGGGCCCGCTAGTTAACCTACATCGTCCAAGGGCCCGCTAATTAACCTAGATAGTCCAAGTGCCCGCTAGTTAACCTACATAATCCAAGTGCCCGCTAGGTAACCTAGACAGTTCAAGTGACCACTAGGTTACCTACATAGTCCAAGTGCCCGCTAATTATCCTAGATAGTCCAAGTGCTCACTAGTTAACCTAGATAGTCCAAGTGCCCGCTAGTTAACTTAGATAGACCAAGTGCCCGCTAGGGAACCTACCTAGTCCAAGTGCCCCATAGGGAACCTACATAGTCCAAGTGCCCGCTAGTTAACATAGATAGTCAAAGTACCCGCTAGGAAACATACATAGTCCAAGTGCCCGCTAGTTAACGTACATAGTCCAAGTGCCCGCTAGGTAAGGTAGATAGTCCAAGTGCCCGCTAGGGAACGTACATAGTCCAAGTGCCCGCTACGTAACCTAGATAGTCCAAGTGCCCGCTAGTTAACCTACATAGTCCAAGTGCCTGCTAGGTAACCTAGATAGTCCAAGTGCCCACTAGTTAACCTACATAGTCAAAGTTCCACCTAGGTAACCTAGATCGTCCAAGTGCCCGCTAGTTAACCTAAATAGTCAATGGGCCCGCTAGTTAACTTACATAGTGCAAGAGCCCGCTAGCTAACCTAGATAATCCAAGTGCCCGCTAGTTAACCTATATCGTCCAAGTGCCCGCTAGTTAACCTAGATTGTCCAAGTGCCCACTAGTTAACCTACATAGTCAATGGGCCCGCTAGTTAACCTCCATAGTGCAAGAGCCCGCTAGTTAACCTAGATCGTGCAAGTGTCCGCTAGTTAACCTACATAGTCCACGTGCCAGTTAGCTAACCTAGATAGTCCAAGGGCCCGCTAGTTGACCTACATAGTCCAAGTGCCCACTAGGGGACGTACTTAGTCCATGTGCCCGTTAGCTAACCTAGATAGTCCAAGTGCCCGCTAGTTAACCTAGATAGTCCTAGTGCCCGTTAGTTAACCTAGATAGTCCAAGTGCCCACTAGGGGACGTACTTAGTCCATGTGCCCGTTAGCTAACCTAGATAGTCCAAGTGCCAGCTAGTTAACAATGATCATCCAAGTGCCCGCTAGTTAACCTAGATCGTCCAAGTGCCCGCTAGTTAACCTACATAGTACAAGGGCCCACTAGTTGACCTAGGTAGTCCAAGTGCCCGCTAGTTAACCTAGATAGTCCAAGTGCCCGCTAGGTAACCTAAGTAGTCCAAATGTCCGATAGGGATCCTACATAGTCCAAGTGCCCGCTAGGTAACCTACATCGTCCAAGTGCCTGTTAGTTAACCTAGATAGTACAAGTGCCCGCTAGGTAACCTAGACTGTCCAAGTTCCCGCTAGGTTACCTACATAGTGAAAGTGCCCGTTCGTTAACCTAGATAGTCCAAGTTCCTGCTAGGAAAACTACATAGTCCAAGGGCCCGCTAGGTAAACTAGATAGTTCAAGTGCCCGCTAGGTAACCTAGAGTCCAAGTGCTCGTTAGTTAACCTACATAGTCCAAGTGCACCCTATGTAACCTAGATAGTCAAAGTGCCCGTTAGGTAACCTAGATAGTCCAAGTGCCCGTTACCTAACCTAGATAGTCCAAGTGCCCGTTACCTAACCTAGATAGTCCAAGTGCCCGTTAGGTAACCTGGATAGTCCAAGTGCCCGCTAGGTAACCTACATAGTGCAAGTGTCTGCTAGATAACCTAAGTAGTCCAAGGGCCCGCTAGTTAACATACATAGTCCAAGTGCCCGGTATTTAACTTACATAGTTCAAGTGTCCGTAGGGAACTTTCATAGTCCAAGTGCCCGCTAGGGAACCTACATAGTCCAAGAGCCCTCTAGGGAACCTACGTAGTCCAGGTGCCCGCTAGGGAATCTACATAGTCCAAGGGCCCGCTGGTTAATGTAGATAGTCCAAGTGCTGCTAGTTAATCTACATAGTCCAAGGGCCTGCTAGTTAACCTACATAGTCCAAGTACCCGCTAGTTAACCTAGATGGTCCAAGTGTCCGCTAGTTAACCTACATAGTCCAAGTGCCCGCTCTGGAACATACATAGTCCAAGTGCCCGCTAGGGAATCTACATAGTCCAAGGGCCGCTAGTTAATCTACATAGTCCAAGGGCCCGTTAGTTAACCTACATAGTCCAAATACCCGCTAGTTAACCTAGATCGTCCAAGGGCCCGCTAGTTAACCTACATCGTCCAAGGGCCCGCTAGTTAACCTAGATAGTCCAAGTGCCCGCTGGGGAACCCACATATTCCAAGTTCCCGCTAGGGAACCTACATAGTCCAAGTGCCCGCTAGGTAACCTACATAGTCCAAGTGCCCGCTAGGTAACCTACATAGTCCAATTGCCCGCTAGTTAACCTACATAGTCCAAGTGCCCGATAGGGAACCTACATAATCCAAGTGCCCGCTAGGGAACCTACATAGTCCAAGTGCCCGTTAGGTAACCTAGATAGTCCAAATGCCCGCTAGGGAACCCACAGAGTCCAAGTTCCCGCTAGGGAACCTACATAGTCCAAGTGCCCGCTAGGTAACGTACATAGTCCAAGTGCCAGCTAGGTAACGTAGATAGTCCAAGTGCCCGCTAGGGAACGTACATAGTCCAAGTGCCCGCTAGGTAACCTAGATAGTCCAAGTGCCCGCTAGTTAACCTACATAGTCCAAGAGCCTGCTCGGTAACCTAGATAGTCCAAGTGCCCACTAGTTAACCTACATAGTCCAGGTTCCCCCTAAGTAACCTAGATAGTCCAAGGGTCCGCTAGGTAACCTACATTGTCCTAGTGCCCCCTAGTTAACCTACATTCTCCAAGTGCCCGATAGGCAACCTACATAGTCCAAGTGCCCGCTAGGTAACCTACATAGTCCAAATGCCCGCTAGTTAACCTACATAGTCCAAGTGCCCGATAGGGAACCTATATAATCCAAGAGCCCGCTAGGGAACCTACATAGTCCAAGTGCCCGTTAGGTAACCTGGATAGTCCAAGTGCCCGCTAGGTAACCTACATAGTGCAAGTGTCTGCTAGATAACCTAAGTAGTCCAAGGGCCCGCTAGTTAACATACATAGTCCAAGTGCCCGGTAGTTAACTTACATAGTTCAAGTGTCCGTAGGGAACATTCATAGTCCAAGTGCCCGCTAGGGAACCTACATAGTCCAAGTGCCCTCTAGGGAACCTACGTAGTCCAGGTGCCCACTAGGGAATCCACATAGTCCAAGGGCCCGCTGATTAATGTAGATAGTCCAAGTGCTACTAGTTAATCTACATAGTCCAAGGGCCTGCTAGTTAACCTACATAGTCCAAGTACCCGCTAGTTTACCTAGATAGTCCAAGTGTCCGCTAGTTAACCTGCATAGTCCAAGTGCCCGCTCTTTAACATACATAGTCCAAGTGCCCGCCAGGGAATCTACATAGTCCAAGGGCCGCTAGTTAATCTACATAGTCCAAGGGCCCGTTAGTTAACCTACATAGTCCTAATACCCGCTAGTTAACCTAGACCGTCCAAGGGCCCGCTAGTTAACCTACATCGTCCAAGGGCCCGCTAGTTAACCTAGATAGTCCAAGTGCCCGCTAGGTAACCTAGACAGTTCAAGTGACCGCTAGGTTACCTACATAGTCCAAGTGCCCGCTAGTTATCCTAGATAGTCCAAGTGCTCACTAGTTAACCTAGATAGTCCAAGTGCCCGCTAGTTAACCTAGATAGACCAAGTGCCCGCTAGGGAACCTACCAAGTCCAAGTGCCCCATAGGGAACCTACATAGTCCAAGTGCCCGCTAGTTAACATAGATAGCCAAAGTACCCGCTAGGAAACATACATAGTCCAAGTGCCCGCTAGTTAACGTACATAGTCCAAGTGCCCGCTAGGTAAGGTAGATAGTCCAAGTGCCCGCTAGGGAACGTACATAGTCCAAGTGCCCGCTACGTAACCTAGATAGTCCAAGTGCCCGCTAGTTAACCTACATAGTCCAAGTGCCTGCTAGGTAACCTAGATAGTCCAAGTGCCCACTAGTTAACCTACATATTCAAAGTTCCACCTAGGTAACCTAGATCGTCCAAGTGCCCGCTAGTTAACCTAAATAGTCAATGGGCCCGCTAGTTAACCTACATAGTGCAAGAGCCCGCTAGCTAACCTAGATAATCCAAGTGCCCGCTAGTTAACCTATATCGTCCAAGTGCCCGCTAGTTAACCTAGATCGTCCAAGTGCCCGCTAGTTAACCTACATAGTCAATGGGCCCGCTAGTTAACCTCCATAGTGCAAGAGCCCGCTAGTTAACCTAGATCGTGCAAGTGTCCGCTAGTTAACCTACATAGTCCACGTGCCAGTTAGCTAACCTAGATAGTCCAAGGGCCCGCTAGTTGACCTACATAGTCCAAGTGCCCACTAGGGGACGTACTTAGTCCATGTGCCCGTTAGCTAACCTAGATAGTCCAAGTGCCCGCTAGTTAACCTAGATAGTCCAAGTGCCCACTAGGGGACGTACTTAGTCCATGTGCCCGTTAGCTAACCTAGATAGTCCAAGTGCCAGCTAGTTAACAATGATCATCCAAGTGCCCGCTAGTTAACCTAGATCGTCAAAGTGCCCGCTAGTTAACCTACATAGTACAAGGGCCCACGAGTTGACCTAGATAGTCCAAGTGCCCGCTAGTTAACCTAGATAGTCCAAGTGCCCGCTAGGTAACCTAAGTAGTCCAAATGTCCGATAGGGATCCTACATAGTCCAAGTACCCGCTAGGTAACCTACATCGTCCAAGTGCCTGTTAGTTAACCTAGATATTACAAGTGCCCGCTAGGTAACCTAGACTGTCCAAGTTCCCGCTAGGTTACCTACATAGTGAAAGTGCCCGTTCGTTAACCTAGATAGTCCAAGTTCCTGCTAGGAAAACTACATAGTCCAAGGGCCCGCTAGGTAAACTAGATAGTTCAAGTGCCCGCTAGGTAACCTAGAGTCCAAGTGCTCGCTAGTTAACCTACATAGTCCAAGTGCACCCTACGTAACCTAGATAGTCAAAGTGCCCGTTAGGTAACCTAGATAGTCCAAGTGCCCGTTACCTAACCTAGATAGTCCAAGTGCCCGTTACCTAACCTAGATAGTCCAAGTGCCCGTTAGGTAACCTGGATAGTCCAAGTGCCCGCTAGGTAACCTACATAGTGCAAGTGTCTGCTAGATAACCTAAGTAGTCCAAGGGCCCGCTAGTTAACATACATAGTCCAAGTGCCCGGTAGTTAACTTACATAGTTCAAGTGTCCGTAGGGAACATTCATAGTCCAAGTGCCTGCTAGGGAACCTACATAGTCCAAGTGCCCTCTAGGGAACCTACGTAGTCCAGGTGCCCGCTAGGGAATCTACATAGTCCAAGGGCCCGCTGGTTAATGTAGATAGTCCAAGTGCTGCTAGTTAATCTACATAGTCCAAGGGCCTGCTAGTTAACCTACATAGTCCAAGTACCCGCTAGTTAACCTAGATGGTCCAAGTGTCCGCTAGTTAACCTACATAGTCCAAGTGCCCGCTCTGGAACATACATAGTCCAAGTGCCCGCTAGGGAATCTACATAGTCCAAGGGCCGCTAGTTAATCTACATAGTCCAAGGGCCCGTTAGTTAACCTACATAGTCCAAATACCCGCTAGTTAACCTAGATCGTCCAAGGGCCCGCTAGTTAACCTACATCGTCCAAGGGCCCGCTAGTTAACCTAGATAGTCCAAGTGCCCGCTAGGGAACCCACATAGTCCAAGTTCCCGCTAGGGAACCTACATAGTCCAAGTGCCCGCTAGGTAACCTACATAGTCCAAGTGCCCGCTAGGTAACCTACATAGTCCAATTGCCCGCTAGTTAACCTACATAGTCCAAGTGCCCGATAGGGAACCTACATAATCCAAGTGCCCGTTAGGGAACCTACATAGTCCAAGTGCCCGTTAGGTAACCTAGATAGTCCAAATGCCCGCTAGGGAACCCACATAGTCCAAGTTCCCGCTAGGGAACCTACATAGTCCAAGTGCCCGCTAGGTAACGTACATAGTCCAAGTGCCAGCTAGGTAACGTAGATAGTCCAAGTGCCCGCTAGGGAACGTACATAGTCCAAGTGCCCGCTAGGTAACCTAGATAGTCCAAGTGCCCGCTAGTTAACCTACATAGTCCAAGAGCCTGCTAGGTAACCTAGATAGTCCAAGTGCCCACTAGTTAACCTACATAGTCCAGGTTCCCCCTAAGTAACCTAGATAGTCCAAGGGTCCGCTAGGTAACCTACATTGTCCTAGTGCCCCCTAGTTAACCTACATTCTCCAAGTGCCCGATAGGCAACCTACATAGTCCAAGTGCCCGCTAGGTAACCTACATAGTCCAAATGCCCGCTAGTTAACCTACATAGTCCAAGTGCCCGATAGGGAACCTATATAATCCAAGAGCCCGCTAGGGAACCTACATAGTCCAAGTGCCCGTTAGGTAACCTGGATAGTCCAAGTGCCCGCTAGGTAACCTACATAGTGCAAGTGTCTGCTAGATAACCTAAGTAGTCCAAGGGCCCGCTAGTTAACATACATAGTCCAAGTGCCCGGTAGTTAACTTACATAGTTCAAGTGTCCGTAGGGAACATTCATAGTCCAAGTGCCCGCTAGGGAACCTACATAGTCCAAGTGCCCTCTAGGGAACCTACGTAGTCCAGGTGCCCACTAGGGAATCCACATAGTCCAAGGGCCCGCTGATTAATGTAGATAGTCCAAGTGCTACTAGTTAATCTACATAGTCCAAGGGCCTGCTAGTTAACCTACATAGTCCAAGTACCCGCTAGTTTACCTAGATAGTCCAAGTGTCCGCTAGTTAACCTGCATAGTCCAAGTGCCCGCTCTGGAACATACATAGTCCAAGTGCCCGCTAGGGAATCTACATAGTCCAAGGGCCGCTAGTTAATCTATATAGTCCAAGGGCCCGTTAGTTAACCTACATAGTCCTAATACCCGCTAATTAACCTAGATCGTCCAAGGGCCCGCTAGTTAACCTACATCGTCCAAGGGCCCGCTAGTTAACCTAGATAGTCCAAGTGCCCCCTAGGTAACCTAGACAGTTCAAGTGACCACTAGGTTACCTACATAGTCCAAGTGCCCGCTAGTTATCCTAGATAGTCCAAGTGCTCACTAGTTAACCTAGATAGTCCAAGTGCCCGCTAGTTAACCTAGATAGACCAAGTGCCCGCTAGGGAACCTACCAAGTCCAAGTGCCCCATAGGGAACCTACATAGTCCAAGTACCCGCTAGTTAACATAGATAGTCCAAGTACCCACTAGGAAACATACATAGTCCAAGTGCCTGCTAGTTAACGTACATAGTCCAAGTGCCCGCTAGGTAAGGTAGATAGTCCAATTGCCCACTAAGGAACGTACATAGTCCAAGTGCCCGCTACGTAACCTAGATAGTCCAAGTGCCCGCTAGTTAACCTACATAGTCCAAGTGCCTGCTAGGTAACCTAGATAGTCCAAGTGCCCACTAGTTAACCTACATAGGCAAAGTTCCCCCTAGGTAACCTAGATCGTCCAAGTGCCCGCTAGTTAACCTAAATAGTCAATGGGCCCGCTAGTTAACCTACATAGTGCAAGAGCCCGCTAGCTAACCTAGATAATCCAAGTGCCCGCTAGTTAACCTAGATCGTCCAAGTGCCCGCTAGTTAACCTACATAGTCAATGGGCCCGCTAGTTAACCTACATAGTGCAAGAGCCCGCTAGTTAACCTAGATCGTGCAAGTGTCCGCTAGTTAACCTACATAGTCCACGTGCCAGTTAGCTAACCTAGATATTCCAAGGGCCCGCTAGTTGACCTACATAGTCCACGTGCCCGCTAAGGAACCTAGATTGTCCAAGTGCCTGCTAGTTAACCAAGATAGTCCTAGTGCCCGTTAGTTAACCTAGATAGTCCAAGTGCCCACTAGGGGACGTACTAAGTCCATGTGCCCGTTAGCTAACCTAGATAGTCCAAGTGCCCGCTAGTTAAGAATGATCATCCAAGTGCCCGCTAGTTAACCTAGATAGTCCAAGTGCCCTCTAGTTAACCTAGATCGTCCAAGTGCCCGCTAGTAAACCTACTTAGTCCAAGGGCCCGCTAGTTAACCTACATAGTCCAAGGTCCGCTAGTTAACCTAGATAGTCCAAGTGCTCGCTAGTTAACCTACATAGTACAAAGGCCCACTAGTTGACCTAGATAGTCCAAGTGCCCGCTAGTTAACCTAGATAGTCCAAGTGCCCGCTAGGTAACCTAAGTAGTCCAAATGTCCGATAGGGGTCCTACATAGTCCAAGTGCCCGCTAGGTAACCTACATCGTCCAAGTGCCTGTTAGTTAACCTAGATAGTACAAGTGCCCGCTAGGTAACCTAGACTGTCCAAGTGCCCGCTAGGTTACCTACATAGTCCAAGTGCCCGTTCGTTAACCTAGATAGTCCAAGTGCCTGCTAGGAAACCTACATAGTCCAAAGGCCCGCTAGGTAACCTAGATAGTTCAAGTGCCCGCTAGGTAACCTAGAGTCCAAGTGCTCGCTAGTTAACCCACATAGTCCAAGTGCACGCTATGTAACCTAGATAGTCAAAGTGCCCGTTAGGTAACTTAGGTAGTCCAAGTGCCCGTTACCTAACCTAGATAGTCCAAGTGCCCGTTAGGTAACCTGGATAGTCCAAGTGCCCGCTAGGTAACCTACATAGTGCAAGTGTCTGCTAGATAACCTAAGTAGTCCAAGGGCCCGCTAGTTAACATACATAGTCCAAGTGCCCGGTAGTTAACTTACATAGTTCAAGTGTCCGTAGGGAACATTCATAGTCCAAGTGCCCGCTAGGGAACCTACATAGTCCAAGTGCCCTCTAGGGAACCTACGTAGTCCAGGTGCCCGCTAGGGAATCTACATAGTCCAAGGGCCCGTTGGTTAATGTAGATAGTCCAAGTGCTGCTAGTTAATCTACATAGTCCAAGGGCCTGCTAGTTAACCTACATAGTCCAAGTACCCGCTAGTTAACCTAGATGGTCCAAGTGTCCACTAGTTAACCTGCATAGTCCAAGTGCCCGCGCTGGAACATACATAGTCCAAGTGCCCGCTAGGGAATCTACATAGTCCAAGGGCCGCTAGTTAATCTACATAGTCCAAGGGCCCGTTAGTTAACCTACATAGTCCAAATACCCGCTAGTTAACCTAGATCGTCCAAGGGCCCGCTAGTTAACCTACATCGTCCAAGGGCCCGCTAGTTAACGTAGATAGACCAAGTGCCCGCTAGGGAACCCACATAGTCCAAGTTCCCGCTAGGGAACCTACATAATCCAAGTGCCCTCTAGGTAACGTACATAGTCCAAGTGCCCGATAGGTAACCTACATAGTCCAAATCCCCTCTAGTTAACCTACATAGTCCAAGTGCCCGATAGGGAACCTACATAATCCAAGTGCCCGCTAGGGAACCTACATAGTCCAAGTGCCTGTTAGGTAACCTAGATAGTCCAAATGCCCGCTAGGGAACCCACATAGTCCAAGTTCCCGGTAGGGAACCTACATAGTCCAAGTGCCCGCTAGGTAACGTACATAGTTCAAGTGCCAGCTTGGTAACGTAGATAGTCCAAGTGCCCGCTAGGGAATGTACATAGTCCAAGTGCCCTCTAGGTAACCTAGATAGTCCAAGTGCCCGCTAGTTAACCTACATAGTCCAAGAGCCTGCTAGGTAACCTTGATAGTCCAAGTGCCCGTTAGGTAACCTGGATAGTCCAAGTGCCCGCTAGGTAATCTACATAGTGCAAGTGTCTGCTAGATAACCTAAGTAGTCCAAGGGCCCGCTAGTTAACATACATAGTCCAAGTGCCCGGTAGTTAACTTACATAGTTCAAGTGTCCGTAGGGAACATTCATAGTCCAAGTGCCCGCTAGGGAACCTACATAGTCCAAGGGCCCGCTAATTAACCTAGATAGTCCAAGTGCCCGCTAGGGAACCCACATAGTCCAAGTTCCCGCTAGGGAACCTACATAGTCCAAGTGCCCGCTAGGTAACCTACATAGTCCAAGTGCCAGCTCGGTAACCTACATAGTCCAAATGCCCGCTAGTTAACCTACATAGTCCAAGTGCGCGATAGGGAACCTACATAATCCAAGTGCCCGCTAGGGAGCCTACATAGTCCAAGTGCCCGTTAGGTAACCTAGATAGTCCAAATGCCTGCTAGGGAACCCACATAGTTCAAGTTCCCGCTAGGGAACCTACATAGTCCAAGTGCCCGCTAGGTAACGTACATAGTCCAAGTGCCAGCTAGGTAACCTAGATAGTCCAAGTGCCCGCTATGGAACGTACATAGTCCAAGTGCCCGCTAGGTAACCTAGATAGTCCAAGTGCCCGCTAGTTAACCTACATAGTCCAAGTGCCTGCTAGATAACCTAGATAGTCCAAGTGCCCACTAGTTAACCTACATAGTCCAGGTTCCCCCTAAGTAACCTAGATAGTCCAAGGGTCAGCTAGGTAAACTACACTGTCCTAGTGCCCCCTAGTTAACCTACATTCTCCAAGTGCCCGATAGGCAACCTACATAGTCCAAGTGCCCCCTAGGTATCCTACATAGTCCAAATGCCCACTAGTTAACCTACATAGTCCAGGTTCCCCCTAAGTAAGCTAGATAGTCCAAGGGTCAGCTAGGTAACCTACACTGTCCTAGTGCCCCCTAGTTAACCTACATTCTCCAAGTGCCCGATAGGCAACCTACATAGTCCAAGTGCCCCCTAGGTAACCTACATAGTCCAAAAGCCCACTAGTTAACCTACATAGTCCAAGTGCCCGATAGGGAACCTATATAATCCAAGTGCCCGCTAGGGAACCTACATAGTCCAAGTGCCCGTTAGGTAACCTGGATAGTCCAAGTGCCTGCTAGGTAACCTACATAGTGCAAGTGTCTGCTAGATAACCTAAGTAGTCCAAGGGCCCGCTAGTTAACATACATAGTCCAAGTGCCCGGTAGTTAACTTACATAGTTCAAGTGTCCGTAGGGAACATTCGTAGTCCAAGTGCCCGCTAGGGAACCTATATAGTCCAAGTGCCCTCTAGGGAACCTACGTAGTCCAGGTGCCCGCTAGGGAATCTACATAGTCCAAGGGCCAGCTGGTTAATGTAGATAGTCCAAGTGCTGCTAGTTAATCTACATAGTCCAAGGGCCTGCTAGTTAACCTACATAGTCCAAGTACCCGCTAGTTAACCTAGATCGTCCAAGGGCCCGCTAGTTAACCTACATCGTCCAAGGGCCCGCTAGTTAACCTAGATAGTCCAAGTGCCCGCTAGGTAACCTAGACAGTTCAAGTGACCACTAGGTTACCTACATAGTCCAAGTGCCCTCTAGTTATCCTAGATAGTCCAAGTGCTCACTAGTTAACCTAGATAGTCCAAGTGCCCGCTAGTTAACCTAGATAGACCAAGTGCCCGCTAGGGAACCTACCAAGTCCAAGTGCCCCATAGGGAACCCACATAGTCCAAGTGCCCGCTAGTTAACATAGATAGTCCAAGTACCCGCTAGTTAACGTACATAGTCCAAGTGCCCGCTAGGTAAGGTAGATAGTCCAAGTGCCCACTAGGGAACGTACATAGTCCAAGTGCCCGCTACGTAACCTAGATAGTCCAAGTGCCCGCTAGTTAACCTACATAGTCCAAGTGCCTGCTAGGTAACCTAGACAGTCCAAGTGCCGACTAGTTAACCTACATAGTCAAAGTTCCCCCTAGGTAACCTAGATCGTCCAAGTGCCCGCTAGTTAACCTAAATAGTCAATGGGCCTGCTAGTTAACCTACATAGTGCAAGAGCCCGCTAGTTAACCTAGATAGACCAAGTGCCCGCTAGGGAACCTATCTAGTCCAAGTACCCGCTAGGAAACGTACATACTCCATGTGCCTGCTAGGTAACGTACATAGTCCAACTGCCCGCTAGGTAACGTAGATAGTCCAAGTGCCCGCTAGGAAACGTACATAGTCCATGTGCCCGCTAGTTAACCTACATAGTCCAAGTGCCTGCTAGGTAACCTGGATAGTCCAAGTGCCCACTAGTGAACGTACATAGTCCAGGTTCCCCCTGGTTAACCTAGATAGTCCAAGGGCCCGCTAGGTAACCTACATAGTCCAAATGCCCGATAGGGAACCTATATAGTCCAAGTGCCCGCTAGGTAACCTACATAGTCCAAGTGCCCGCTACGTAACCTACATAGTCCAAATGCCCGCTAGTTAACCTACATAGTCCAAGTGCCCGATAGGGAACCTACATAATCCAAGTGCCCGCTAGGGAACCTACATAGTGCAAGTGTCTGCTACATAACCTAAGTAGTCCAAGGGCCCGCTAGTTAACATACATAGTCCTAGTGCCCGGTAGTTAACTTACATAGTTCAAGTGTCCGTAGGGAACATTCATAGTCCAAGTGCCCGCTAGGGAACCTACATAGTCCAAGTGCACTCTTGGGAACCTACGTAGTCCAGGTGCCCGCTAGGGAATCTACATAGTCCAAGGGCCTGCTAGTTAACCTACATAGTCCAAGTACCCGCTAGTTAACCTAGATCGTCCAAGTGTCCGCTAGTTAACCTAGATAGACCAAGTGCCCGCGAGGGAACCTACATAGTCCAAGTGCCTGCTAGGAAACCTACATTGTTCAAGTGCCCGCTCTGGAACATACATAGTCCAAGTGCCCGCTAGGGAATCTACATAGTCCAAGGTCCGCTAGTTAACGTAGATAGTCCAAGTGCCGCTAGTTAATCTACATAGTCCAAGGGCCCGTTAGTTAACCTACATAGTCCAAATACCCGCTAGTTAACCTAGATCGTCCAAGGGCCCACTAGTTAACCTACATAGTCCAAGGTCACGCTAGTTAACCTAGATAGTCCAAGTGCCCGCTAGGTAACCTAGACAGTTCAAGTGACCACTAGGCTACCTACATAGTCCAAGTGCCCGCTAGTTATCCTAGATAGTCCAAGTGCTCACTAGTTAACCTAGATAGTCCAAGTGCCCGCTAGTTAACCTAGATAGACCAAGTGCCCGCGAGGGAACCTACCTAGTCCAAGTGCCCCATAGGGAACCTACATAGTCCAATTGCCCGCTAGTTAACATAGATAGTCCAAGTACCCGCTAGGAAACGTACATAGTCCAAGTGCCCGCTACTTAACGTACATAGTCCAAGTGCCCGCTAGGTAAGGCAGATAGTCCCAGTGCCCACTAGGGAACGTACATAGTCCAAGTGCCCGCTACGTAACCTAGATAGTCCAAGTGCCCGCTAGTTAACCTACATAGTCCATGTGCCTGCTAGGTAACCTAGATAATCCAAGTGCCGACTAGTTAACCTACATAGTCAAAGTTCCCCCTAGGTAACCTAGATCGTACAAGTGCCCGCTAGTTAACCTAAATAGTCAATGGGCCTGCTAGTTAACCTACATAGTGCAAGAGCCCTCTAGCTAACCTAGATAATCCAAGTGCCCGCTAGTTAACCTATATCGTCCAAGTGCCCGCAAGTTAACCTAGATCGTGCAAGTGCCCGCTAGTTAACCTACATAGTCAATGGGCCCGCTAGTTAACCTACATAGTGCAAGTGTCCGCTAGTTAACCTACATAGTCCACATGCCAGTTAGCTAACCTAGATAGTCCAAGGGCCCGCTAGTTGACCCACATAGTCCAAGTGCCCGCTTGGGAACCTTCATAGTCCAAGTGCCCGCTAGTTAACCTAGATAGTCCTAGTGCCCGTTAGTTAACCTAGATAGTTCAAGTGCCCACTAGGGGACGTACTTAGTCCATGTGCCCGTTAGCTAACCTAGATAGTCCAAGTGCCCGCTAGTTAACAATGATCATCCAAGTGCCCTCTAGTTAACCTAGATTGTCCTAGTGCCCGGTAGTAAACCTACATAGTCCAAATGCCCGCTAGTTAACCTACATAGTCCAAGTGCCCGATAGGGAACCTAGACAGTCCAAGTGCCCGCTAGGTTACCTGCATATTCCAAGTGCCCGTTCCTTAACCTACATAGTCCAAGTGCCCGCTAGGAAACCAATATAGTCCAAATCCCTGCTAGGGGCCCTAATAGTCCAAATGCCCGCTAATTAACCTAGATAGTCCAAGTGCTCGCTAGTTAACCTAGATAGTCCAAGTGCCCGCTAGTTAACCTAGATAGACCAAGTGCCCGCTAGGGAACCTGTCTAGTCCAAGTACCCGCAAGGAAACGTACATAGTCCAAGTGCCCGCTAGGTAACGTACATAGTCCAAATGCCCGCTAGATAATGTAGATAGTCTAAGTGCCCGCTAGGGAACGTACATAGTCCAAAGGCCGCTAGGTAACCTAGATGGTCCAAGGGCCCGCTAGTTAACCTACATAGTCCTAGTGCCTGCTAGGTAACCTAGATAGTCCAAGTGCCAGTAACCTAGATAATTCAAGGGTCAGCTAGGTAACCTATATTGTCCTAGTGCCCCGTAGTTAACCTACATTCTCCAAGTGCCCGATAGGCAACCTACATAGTCCAAGTGCCCGCTAGGTAACCTACATAGTCCAAATGCCCGCTAGTTAACCTACATAGTCCAAGTGCCCGATAGGGAACCTACATAATCCAAGTGCCCGCTAGGTAACCTAGATGGTCCAAGTGCCCGCTAGTTAACCTACATAGTCCTAGTGCCTGCTAGGGAACCTAGATAGTCCAAGTGCCAGTAACCTAGATAATCCAAGGGTCAGCTAGGTAACCTACATTGTCCTAGTGCCCCCTAGTTAACCTACATTCTCCAAGTGCCCGATAGGCAACCTACATAGTCCAAGAACCCGCTAGGTAACCTACATAGTCCAAATGCCCGCTAGTTAACCTACATAGTCCAAGTGCCCGATAGGGAACCTATATAATCCAAGTGCCCGCTAGGGAACCTACATTGTCCAAGTGCCCATTAGGTAACCTGGATAGTCCAAGTGCCCGCTAGGTAACCTACATAGTGCAAGTGTCTGCTAGATAACCTAAGTAGTCCAAGGGCCCGCTAGTTAACATACATAGTCCAAGTGCCCGGTAGTTAACTTACATAGTTCAAGTGTCCGTAGGGAACATTCATAGTCCAAGTGCCCGCTAGGGAACCTACATAGTCCAAGTGCCCGCTAGGGAACCTACGTAGTCCAAGTGCCCGCTAGGGAATCTACATAGTCCAAGGGCCCGCTGCTTAATGTAGAAAGTCCAAGTTCTGCAAGTTAATCTACATAGTCCAAGTGCCTGCTAGGGAATCTACATAGTACAAGGGCCCGCTAGTTAACGTAGATAGTCCAAGTGCCGCTAGTTAATCTACATAGTCCAAGGGCCCGTTAGTTAACCTACGTAGTCCAAATACCCGCTAGTTAACCTACATCGTCCAAGGGCCCGCTAGTTAACCTACATAATCCAAGTGCCCGCTAGGTAACCTAGACAGTTCAAGTGACCACTAGGTTACCTACATAGTCCAAGTGCCCGCTAGTTATCCTAGATAGTCCAAGTGCTCACTAGTTAACCTAGATAGTCCAAGTGCCCGCTAGTTAACCTAGATAGACCAAGTGCCCGCTAGGGAACCTACCTAGTCCAAGTGCCCCATAGGGAACCTACATAGCCCAAGTGCCCACTAGTTAACATAGATAGTCCACTTACCCGCTAGGAAACGTACATAGTCCAAGTGCCCGCTAGTTAACGTACATAGTCCAAGTGTCCGCTAGGTAAGGTAGATAGTCCAAGTGCCCGCTAGGGAATGTACATAGTCCAAGTGCCCGCTACGTGACCTAGATAGACCAAGTGCCCGCTAGTTAACCTACATAGTCCAAGTGCCTGCTAGGTAACTTAGATAGTCCAAGTGCCCACTAGTTAACCTACATAGTCCAGGTCCCCCTAAGTAACCTAGATAGTCCAAGGGTCCGCTAGGTAACCTACATTGTCCTAGTGCCCCCTAGTTAACCTACATTCTTCAAGTGCCCGATAGGCAACCTATATAGTACAAGTGCCCGCTAGGTAACCTACATAGTCCAAATGCCCGCTAGTTAACCTACATAGTCCCAGTGCCCGCTAGTTAACCTATATAGTCCAAGTGCCCGCTAGGGAACCTACATAGTCTAAGTGCCCGCTAGGGAACCTACATAGTCCAAGTGCCCTCTAGTTAACCTAGATAGTCCAAATGCCCGCTAGTTAACCTAGATAGTCCAAGTGCCCGCTAGTTAACCAGGATCATCAAAGTGCCCTCTAGTTAACTTACATAGTCCAAAGGCCTACTAGTTAACCTACATAGAGCAAGGGCCCGCTCGTTAACCTTGATAGTCCAAATGCCCGCTAGTTAACCTACATAGTCCATGTTCCCGCTAGGTAACCTAGACAGTCAAAGTGACCATTAGGTTACCTATATAGTCCAATTGCCCGTTCGTTAACCTACATAGTCTAAGTGCCCGCTAGGTAACGTAGATAGCCCAAGTGCCCGCTAGGGAACGTGCATAGTCCAAGTGCCTGCTAGTTAAACTAGATAGTCCAAGGGCCCGCTGGTTAATGTAGAAAGTCCAAGTGCTGCAAGTTAATCTTCATAGTCCAAGTGCCCGCTAGGGAATCTACATAGTACAAGGGCCCGCTAGTTAACGTAGATAGTCCAAGAGCCGCTAGTTAATCTACATAGTCCAAGGGCCCGTTAGTTAACCTACATAGTCCAAATACCCGCTAGTTAACCTAGATCGTCCAAGGGCCCGCTAGTTAACCTACATCGTCCAAGGGCCCGCTAGTTAACCTAGATAGTCCAAGTGCCCGCTAGGGAACCCACATAGTCCAAGTTCCCGCTAGGGAACCTACATAGTCCAAAAGCCCGCTAGTTAACCTAGATAATCCAAGTGCCCGCTAGTTAACCTATATCGTCCAAGTGCCCGCTAGTTAACCTAGATAGTCCAAGTGCCCGCTAGTTAACCTACATTGTCAATGGGCCCGCTAGTTAACCTACATAGTGCAAGAGCCAGCTAGTTAACCTACATAGTCCACGTGCCAGTTAGCTAACCTAGATAGTCCAAGGGCCCGCTAGTTGACATACATAGTCCAAGTGCCCGCTAGGGAACCTAGATAGTCCAAGTGCCCGCTAGTTAACCAAGATAGTCCTAGTGCCTGTTAGTTAACCTAGATAGTCCAAGTGCCCACTAGGGGACGTACTTAGTCCATGTGCCCGTTAGCTAACCTAGATAGTCCAAGTGCCCCCTAGTTAAGAATGATCATCCAAGTGCCCGCTAGTTAACCTAGATAGTCCAAGTGCCCTCTAGTTAACCTAGATCATCCAAGTGCCCGCTAGTAAACCTACTTAGTCCAAGGGCCCGCTAGTTAACCTACATAGTCCAAGGTCCGCTAGTTAACCTATATAGTCCAAGTGCTCGCTAGTTAACCTACATAGTACAAAGGCCCACTAGTTGACCTAGATAGTCCAAGTGCCCGCTAGTTAACCTAGATAGTCCAAGTGCCCGCTAGGTAACCTAAGTAGTCCAAATGTCCGATAGGGATCCTACATAGTCCAAGTGCCCGCTAGGTAACCTACATCGTCCAAGTGCCTGTTAGTTAACCTAGATAGTACAAGTGCCCGCTAGGTAACCTAGACTGTCCAAGTGCCCGCTAGGTTACCTACATAGTCCAAGTGCCCGTTCGTTAACCTAGATAGTCCAAGTGCCTGCTAGGAAATCTACATAGTCCAAGGGCCCGCTAGGTAACCTAGATAGTTCAAGTGCCCGCTAGGTAACCTAGAGTCCAAGTGCTCGCTAGTTAACCCACATAGTCCAAGTGCACGCTATGTAACCTAGATAGTCAAAGTGCCCGTTAGGTAACTTAGATAGTCCAAGTGCCCGTTACCTAACCTAGATAGTCCAAGTGCCCGTTAGGTAACCTGGATAGTCCAAGTGCCCGCTAGGTAACCTACATAGTGCAAGTGTCTGCTAGATAACCTAAGTAGTCCAAGGGCCCGCTAGTTAACATACATAGTCCAAGTGCCCGGTAGTTAACTTACATAGTTCAAGTGTCCGTAGGGAACATTCATAGTCCAAGTGCCCGCTAGGGAACCTACATAGTCCAAGTGCCCTCTAGGGAACCTACGTAGTCCAGGTGCCCGCTAGGGAATCTACATAGTCCAAGGGCCCGTTGGTTAATGTAGATAGTCCAAGTGCTGCTAGTTAATCTACATAGTCCAAGGGCCTGCTAGTTAACCTACATAGTCCAAGTACCCGCTAGTTAACCTAGATGGTCCAAGTGTCCACTAGTTAACCTGCATAGTCCAAGTGCCCGCTCTGGAACATACATAGTCCAAGTGCCCGCTAGGGAATCTACATAGTCCAAGGGCCGCTAGTTAATCTACATAGTCCAAGGGCCCGTTAGTTAACCTACATAGTCCAAATACCCGCTAGTTAACCTAGATCGTCCAAGGGCCCGCTAGTTAACCTACATCGTCCAAGGGCCCGCTAATTAACCTAGATAGACCAAGTGCCCGCTAGGGAACCCACATAGTCCAAGTTCCCGCTAGGGAACCTACATAGTCCAAGTGCCCGCTAGGTAACATACATAGTTCAAGTGCCAGCTTGGTAACGTAGATAGTCCAAGTGCCCGCTAGGGAATGTACATAGTCCAAGTGCCCTCTAGGTAACCTAGATAGTCCAAGTGCCCGCTAGTTAACCTACATAGTCCAAGAGCCTGCTAGGTAACCTAGATAGTCCAAGTGCCCGTTAGGTAACCTGGATAGTCCAAGTGCCCGCTAGGTAATCTACATAGTGCAAGTGTCTGCTAGATAACCTAAGTAGTCCAAGGGCCCGCTAGTTAACATACATAGTCCAAGTGCCCGGTAGTTAACTTACATAGTTCAAGTGTCCGTAGGGAACATTCATAGTCCAAGTGCCCGCTAGGGAACCTACATAGTCCAAGGGCCCGCTAATTAACCTAGATAGTCCAAGTGCCCGCTAGGGAACCCACATAGTCCAAGTTCCCGCTAGGGAACCTACATAGTCCAAGTGCCCGCTAGGTAACCTACATAGTCCAAGTGCCAGCAAGGTAACCTACATAGTCCAAATGCCCGCTAGTTAACCTACATAGTCCAAGTGCGCGATAGGGAATCTACATAATCCAAGTGCCCGCTAGGGAACCTACATAGTCCAAGTGCCCGTTAGGTAACCTAGATAGTCCAAATGCCCGCTAGGGAACCCACATAGTCCAAGTTCCCGCTAGGGAACCTACATAGTCCAAGTGCCCGCTAGGTAACGTACATAGTCCAAGTGCCAGCTAGGTAACCTAGATAGTCCAAGTGCCCGCTATGGAACGTACATAGTCCAATGCCCGCTAGGTAACCTAGATAGTCCAAGTGCCCGCTAGTTAACCTACATAGTCCAAGTGCCTGCTAGATATCCTAGATAGTCCAAGTGCCCACTAGTTAACCTACATAGTCCAGGTTCCCCCTAAGTAAGCTAGATAGTCCAAGGGTCAGCTAGGTAACCTACACTGTCCTAGTGCCCCCTAGTTAACCTACATTCTCCAAGTGCCCGATAGGCAACCTACATAGTCCAAGTGCCCCCTAGGTAACCTACATAGTCCAAATGCCCACTAGTTAACCTACATAGTCCAAGTGCCCGATAGGGAACCTATATAATCCAAGTGCCCGCTAGGGAACCTACATAGTCCAAGTGCCCGTTAGGTAACCTGGATAGTCCAAGTGCCTGCTAGGTAACCTACATAGTGCAAGTGTCTGCTAGATAACCTAAGTAGTCCAAGGGCCCGCTAGTTAACATACATAGTCCAAGTGCCCGGTAGTTAACTTACATAGTTCAAGTGTCCGTAGGGAACATTCGTAGTCCAAGTGCCCGCTAGGGAACCTATATAGTCCAAGTGCCCTCTAGGGAACCTACGTAGTCCAGGTGCCCGCTAGGGAATCTACATAGTCCAAGGGCCCGCTGGTTAATGTAGATAGTCCAAGTGCTGCTAGTTAATCTACATAGTCCAAGGGCCTGCTAGTTAACCTACATAGTCCAAGTACCCGCTAGTTAACCTAGATCGTCCAAGGGCCCGCTAGTTAACCTACATCGTCCAAGGGCCCGCTAGTTAACCTAGATAGTCCAAGTGCCCGCTAGGTAACCTAGACAGTTCAAGTGACCACTAGGTTACCTACATAGTCCAAGTGCCCTCTAGTTATCCTAGATAGTCCAAGTGCTCACTAGTTAACCTAGATAGTCCAAGTGCCCGCTAGTTAACCTAGATAGACCAAGTGCCCGCGAGGGAACCTACCAAGTCCAAGTGCCCCACAGGGAACCCACATAGTCCAAGTGCCCGCTAGTTAACATAGAGAGTCCAAGTACCCGCTAGTTAACGTACATAGTCCAAGTGCCCGCTAGGTAAGGTAGATAGTCCAAGTGCCCACTAGGGAACGTACATAGTCCAAGTGCCCGCTACGTAACCTAGATAGTCCAAGTGCCCGCTAGTTAACCTACATAGTCCAAGTGCCTGCTAGGTAACCTAGACAGTCCAAGTGCCGACTAGTTAACCTACATAGTCAAAGTTCCCCCTAGGTAACCTAGATCGTCCAAGTGCCCGCTAGTTAACCTAAATAGTCAATGGGCCTGCTAGTTAACCTACATAGTGCAAGAGCCCGCTAGTTAACCTAGATAGACCAAGTGCCCGCTAGGGAATGTACATAGTCCAAGTGCCCTCTAGGTAACCTAGATAGTCCAAGTGCCCGCTAGTTAACCTACATAGTCCAAGAGCCTGCTAGGTAACCTAGATAGTCCAAGTGCCCGTTAGGTAACCTGGATAGTCCAAGTGCCCGCTAGGTAATCTACATAGTGCAAGTGTCTGCTAGATAACCTAAGTAGTCCAAGGGCCCGCTAGTTAACATACATAGTCCAAGTGCCCGGTAGTTAACTTACATAGTTCAAGTGTCCGTAGGGAACATTCATAGTCCAAGTGCCCGCTAGGGAACCTACATAGTCCAAGGGCCCGCTAATTAACCTAGATAGTCCAAGTGCCCGCTAGGGAACCCACATAGTCCAAGTTCCCGCTAGGGAACCTACATACTCCAAGTGCCCGCTAGGTAACCTACATAGTCCAAGTGCCAGCTAGGTAACCTACATAGTCCAAATGCCCGCTAGTTAACCTACATAGTCCAAGTGCGCGATAGGGAATCTACATAATCCAAGTGCCCGCTAGGGAACCTACATAGTCCAAGTGCCCGTTAGGTAACCTAGATAGTCCAAATGCCCGCTAGGGAACCCACATAGTCCAAGTTCCCGCTAGGGAACCTACATAGTCCAAGTGCCCGCTAGGTAACGTACATAGTCCAAGTGCCAGCTAGGTAACCTAGATAGTCCAAGTGCCCGCTATGGAACGTACATAGTCCAATGCCCGCTAGGTAACCTAGATAGTCCAAGTGCCCGCTAGTTAACCTACATAGTCCAAGTGCCTGCTAGATAACCTAGATAGTCCAAGTGCCCACTAGTTAACCTACATAGTCCAGGTTCCCCCTAAGTAAGCTAGATAGTCCAAGGGTCAGCTAGGTAACCTACACTGTCCTAGTGCCCCCTAGTTAACCTACATTCTCCAAGTGCCCGATAGGCAACCTACATAGTCCAAGTGCCCCCTAGGTAACCTACATAGTCCAAATGCCCACTAGTTAACCTACATAGTCCAAGTGCCCGATAGGGAACCTATATAATCCAAGTGCCCGCTAGGGAACCTACATAGTCCAAGTGCCCGTTAGGTAACCTGGATAGTCCAAGTGCCTGCTAGGTAACCTACATAGTGCAAGTGTCTGCTAGATAACCTAAGTAGTCCAAGGGCCCGCTAGTTAACATACATAGTCCAAGTGCCCGGTAGTTAACTTACATAGTTCAAGTGTCCGTAGGGAACATTCGTAGTCCAAGTGCCCGCTAGGGAACCTATATAGTCCAAGTGCCCTCTAGGGAACCTACGTAGTCCAGGTGCCCGCTAGGGAATCTACATAGTCCAAGGGCCCGCTGGTTAATGTAGATAGTCCAAGTGCTGCTAGTTAATCTACATAGTCCAAGGGCCTGCTAGTTAACCTACATAGTCCAAGTACCCGCTAGTTAACCTAGATCGTCCAAGGGCCCGCTAGTTAACCTACATCGTCCAAGGGCCCGCTAGTTAACCTAGATAGTCCAAGTGCCCGCTAGGTAACCTAGACAGTTCAAGTGACCACTAGGTTACCTACATAGTCCAAGTGCCCTCTAGTTATCCTAGATAGTCCAAGTGCTCACTAGTTAACCTAGATAGTCCAAGTGCCCGCTAGTTAACCTAGATAGACCAAGTGCCCGCGAGGGAACCTACCAAGTCCAAGTGCCCCATAGGGAACCCACATAGTCCAAGTGCCCGCTAGTTAACATAGATAGTCCAAGTACCCGCTAGTTAACGTACATAGTCCAAGTGCCCGCTAGGTAAGGTAGATAGTCCAAGTGCCCACTAGGGAACGTACATAGTCCAAGTGCCCGCTACGTAACCTAGATAGTCCAAGTGCCCGCTAGTTAACCTACATAGTCCAAGTGCCTGCTAGGTAACCTAGACAGTCCAAGTGCCGACTAGTTAACCTACATAGTCAAAGTTCCCCCTAGGTAACCTAGATCGTCCAAGTGCCCGCTAGTTAACCTAAATAGTCAATGGGCCTGCTAGTTAACCTACATAGTGCAAGAGCCCGCTAGTTAACCTAGATAGACCAAGTGCCCGCTAGGGAACCTATCTAGTCCAAGTACCCGCTAGGAAACGTACATACTCCAAGTGCCTGCTAGGTAACGTACATAGTCCAACTGCCCGCTAGGTAACGTAGATAGTCCAAGTGCCCGCTAGGAAACGTACATAGTCCATGTGCCCGCTAGTTAACCTACATAGTCCAAGTGCCTGCTAGGTAACCTGGATAGTCCAAGTGCCCACTAGTGAACGTACATAGTCCAGGTTCCCCCTGGGTAACCTAGATAGTCCAAGGGCCCGCTAGGTAACCTACATAGTCCAAATGCCCGATAGGGAACCTATATAGTCCAAGTGCCCGCTAGGTAACCTACATAGTCCAAATGCCCGCTAGTTAACCTACATAGTCCAAGTGCCCGATAGGGAACCTACATAATCCAAGTGCCCGCCAGGGAACCTACATAGTGCAAGTGTCTGCTACATAACCTAAGTAGTCCAAGGGCCCGCTAGTTAACATACATAGTCCTAGTGCCCGGTAGTTAACTTACATAGTTCAAGTGTCCGTAGGGAACATTCATAGTCCAAGTGCCCGCTAGGGAACCTACATAGTCCAAGTGCACTCTTGGGAACCTACGTAGTCCAGGTGCCCGCTAGGGAATCTACATAGTCCAAGGGCCCGCTGGTTAATGTAGATAGTCCAAGTGCTGCTAGTTAATCTACATAGTCCAAGGGCCTGCTAGTTAACCTACATAGTCCAAGTACCCGCTAGTTAACCTAGATCGTCCAAGTGTCCGCTAGTTAACCTACATAGTCCAAGTGACCGCTAGGGAACCTACATAGTCCAAGTGCCTGCTAGGAAACCTACATTGTTCAAGTGCCCGCTCTGGAACATACATAGTCCAAGTGCCCGCTAGGGAATCTACATAGTCCAAGGTCCGCTAGTTAACGTAGATAGTCCAAGTGCCGCTAGTTAATCTACATAGTCCAAGGGCACGTTAGTTAACCTACATAGTCCAAATACCCGCTAGTTAACCTAGATCGTCCAAGGGCCCACTAGTTAACCTACATAGTCCAAGGTCACGCTAGTTAACCTAGATAGTCCAAGTGCCCGCTAGGTAACCTAGACAGTTCAAGTGACCACTAGGCTACCTACATAGTCCAAGTGCCCGCTAGTTATCCTAGATAGTCCAAGTGCTCACTAGTTAACCTAGATAGTCCAAGTGCCCGCTAGTTAACCTAGATAGACCAAGTGCCCGCGAGGGAACCTACCTAGTCCAAGTGCCCCATAGGGAACCTACATAGTCCAATTGCCCGCTAGTTAACATAGATAGTCCAAGTACCCGCTAGGAAACGTACATAGTCCAAGTGCCCGCTACTTAACGTACATAGTCCAAGTGCCCGCTAGGTAAGGCAGATAGTCCCAGTGCCCACTAGGGAACGTACATAGTCCAAGTGCCCGCTACGTAACCTAGATAGTCCAAGTGCCCGCTAGTTAACCTACATAGTCCATGTGCCTGCTAGGTAACCTAGATAATCCAAGTGCCGACTAGTTAACCTACATAGTCAAAGTTCCCCCTAGGTAACCTAGATCGTACAAGTGCCCGCTAGTTAACCTAAATAGTCAATGGGCCTGCTAGTTAACCTACATAGTGCAAGAGCCCGCTAGCTAACCTAGATAATCCAAGTGCCCGTTAGTTAACCTATATCGTCCAAGTGCCCGCAAGTTAACCTAGATCGTCCAAGTGCCCGCTAGTTAACCTACATAGTCAATGGGCCCGCTAGTTAACCTACATAGTGCAAGTGTCCGCTAGTTAACCTACATAGTCCACATGCCAGTTAGCTAACCTAGATAGTCCAAGGGCCCGCTAGTTGACCTACATAGTCCAAGTGCCCGCTTGGGAACCTTCATAGTCCAAGTGCCCGCTAGTTAACCTAGATAGTTCTAGTGCCCGTTAGTTAACCTAGATAGTTCAAGTGCCCACTAGGGGACGTACTTAGTCCATGTGCCCGTTAGCTAACCTAGATAGTCCAAGTGCCCGCTAGTTAACAATGATCATCCAAGTGCCCGCTAGTTAACCGAGATAGTCCAAGTGCCCTCTAGTTAACCTAGATTGTCCTAGTGCCCGGTAGTAAACCTACATAGTCCAAATGCCCGCTAGTTAACCTACATAGTCCAAGTGCCCGATAGGGAACCTAGACAGTCCAAGTGCCCGCTAGGTTACCTGCATATTCCAAGTGCCCGTTCCTTAACCTACATAGTCCAAGTGCCCGCTAGGAAACCAATATAGTCCAAATCCCTGCTAGGGGCCCTAATAGTCCAAATGCCCGCTAATTAACCTAGATAGTCCAAGTGCTCGCTAGTTAACCTAGATAGTCCAAGTGCCCGCTAGTTAACCTAGATAGACCAAGTGCCCGCTAGGGAACCTGTATAGTCCAAGTACCCGCAAGGAAACGTACATAGTCCAAGTGCCCGCTAGGTAACGTACATAGTCCAAATGCCCGCTAGATAACGTAGATAGTCTAAGTGCCCGCTAGGGAACGTACATAGTCCAAAGGCCGCTAGGTAACCTAGATGGTCCAAGGGCCCGCTAGTTAACCTACATAGTCCTAGTGCCTGCTAGGTAACCTAGATAGTCCAAGTGCCAGTAACCTAGATAATCCAAGGGTCAGCTAGGTAACCTACATTGTCCTAGTGCCCCCTAGTTAACCTACATTCTCCAAGTGCCCGATAGGCAACCTACATAGTCCAAGTGCCCGCTAGGTAACCTACATAGTCCAAATGCCCGCTAGTTAACCTACATAGTCCAAGTGCCCGATAGGGAACCTACATAATCCAAGTGCCCGCTAGGTAACCTAGATGGTCCAAGTGCCCGCTAGTTAACCTACATAGTCCTAGTGCCTGCTAGGGAACCTAGATAGTCCAAGTGCCAGTAACCTAGATAATCCAAGGGTCAGCTAGGTAACCTACATTGTCCTAGTGCCCCCTAGTTAACCTACATTCTCCAAGTGCCCGATAGGCAACCTACATAGTCCAAGAACCCGCTAGGTAACCTACATAGTCCAAATGCCCGCTAGTTAACCTACATAGTCCAAGTGCCCGATAGGGAACCTATATAATCCAAGTGCCCGCTAGGGAACCTACATAGTCCAAGTGCCCATTAGGTAACCTGGATAGTCCAAGTGCCCGCTAGGTAACCTACATAGTGCAAGTGTCTGCTAGATAACCTAAATAGTCCAAGGGCCCGCTAGTTAACATACATAGTCCAAGTGCCCGGTAGTTAACTTACATAGTTCAAGTGTCCGTAGGGAACATTCATAGTCCAAGTGCCCGCTAGGGAACCTACATAGTCCAAGTGCCCGCTAGGGAACCTACGTAGTCCAAGTGCCCGCTAGGGAATCTACATAGTCCAAGGGCCCGCTGCTTAATGTAGAAAGTCCAAGTTCTGCAAGTTAATCTACATAGTCCAAGTGCCTGCTAGGGAATCTACATAGTACAAGGGCCCGCTAGTTAACGTAGATAGTCCAAGTGCCGCTAGTTAATCTACATAGTCCAAGGGCCCGTTAGTTAACCTACATAGTCCAAATACCCGCTAGTTAACCTACATCGTCCAAGGGCCCGCTAGTTAACCTACATAATCCAAGTGCCCGCTAGGTAACCTAGACAGTTCAAGTGACCACTAGGTTACCTACATAGTCCAAGTGCCCGCTAGTTATCCTAGATAGTCCAAGTGCTCACTAGTTAACCTAGATAGTCCAAGTGCCCGCTAGTTAACCTAGATAGACCAAGTGCCCGCTAGGGAACCTACCTAGTCCAAGTGCCCCATAGGGAACCTACATAGCCCAAGTGCCCGCTAGTTAACATAGATAGTCCACTTACCCGCTAGGAAACGTACATAGTCCAAGTGCCCGCTAGTTAACGTACATAGTCCAAGTGTCCGCTAGGTAAGGTAGATAGTCCAAGTGCCCGCTAGGGAATGTACATAGTCCAAGTGCCCGCTACGTGACCTAGATAGACCAAGTGCCCGCTAGTTAACCTACATAGTCCAAGTGCCTGCTAGGTAACTTAGATAGTCCAAGTGCCCACTAGTTAACCTACATAGTCCAGGTCCCCCTAAGTAACCTAGATAGTCCAAGGGTCCGCTAGGTAACCTACATTGTCCTAGTGCCCCCTAGTTAACCTACATTCTTCAAGTGCCCGATAGGCAACCTATATAGTACAAGTGCCCGCTAGGTAACCTACATAGTCCAAATGCCCGCTAGTTAACCTACATAGTCCCAGTGCCCGCTAGTTAACCTATATAGTCCAAGTGCCCGCTAGGGAACCTACATAGTCTAAGTGCCCGCTAGGGAACCTACATAGTCCAAGTGCCCTCTAGTTAACCTAGATAGTCCAAATGCCCGCTAGTTAACCTAGATAGTCCAAGTGCCCGCTAGTTAACCAGGATCATCAAAGTGCCCTCTAGTTAACTTACATAGTCCAAAGGCCTACTAGTTAACCTACATAGAGCAAGGGCCCGCTCGTTAACCTTGATAGTCCAAATGCCCGCTAGTTAACCTACATAGTCCATGTTCCCGCTAGGTAACCTAGACAGTCCAAGTGACCATTAGGTTACCTATATAGTCCAATTGCCCGTTCGTTAACCTACATAGTCTAAGTGCCCGCTAGGTAACGTAGATAGCCCAAGTGCCCGCTAGGGAACGTGCATAGTCCAAGTGCCTGCTAGTTAAACTAGATAGTCCAAGGGCCCGCTGGTTAATGTAGAAAGTCCAAGTGCTGCAAGTTAATCTTCATAGTCCAAGTGCCCGCTAGGGAATCTACATAGTACAAGGGCCCGCTAGTTAACGTAGATAGTCCAAGAGCCGCTAGTTAATCGACATAGTCCAAGGGCCCGTTAGTTAACCTACATAGTCCAAATACCCGCTAGTTAACCTAGATCGTCCAAGGGCCCGCTAGTTAACCTACATCGTCCAAGGGCCCGCTAGTTAACCTAGATAGTCCAAGTGCCCGCTAGGGAACCCACATAGTCCAAGTTCCCGCTAGGGAACCTACATAGTCCAAAAGCCCGCTAGTTAACCTAGATAATCCAAGTGCCCGCTAGTTAACCTATATCGTCCAAGTGCCCGCTAGTTAACCTAGATCGTCCAAGTGCCCGCTAGTTAACCTACATAGTCAATGGGCCCGCTAGTTAACCTACATAGTGCAAGAGCCCGCTAGTTAACCTACATAGTCCACGTGCCAGTTAGCTAACCTAGATAGTCCAAGGGCCCGCTAGTTGACATACATAGTCCAAGTGCCCGCTAGGGAACCTAGATAGTCCAAGTGCCCGCTAGTTAACCAAGATAGTCCTAGTGCCTGTTAGTTAACCTAGATAGTCCAAGTGCCCACTAGGGGACGTACTTAGTCCATGTGCCCGTTAGCTAACCTAGATAGTCCAAGTGCCCGCTAGTTAAGAATGATCATCCAAGTGCCCGCTAGTTAACCTAGATAGTCCAAGTGCCCTCTAGTTAACCTAGATCATCCAAGTGCCCGCTAGTAAACCTACTTAGTCCAAGGGCCCGCTAGTTAACCTACATAGTCCAAGGTCCGCTAGTTAACCTATATAGTCCAAGTGCTCGCTAGTTAACCTACATAGTACAAAGGCCCACTAGTTGACCTAGATAGTCCAAGTGCCCGCTAGTTAACCTAGATAGTCCAAGTGCCCGCTAGGTAACCTAAGTAGTCCAAATGTCCGATAGGGATCCTACATAGTCCAAGTGCCCGCTAGGTAACCTACATCGTCCAAGTGCCTGTTAGTTAACCTAGATAGTACAAGTGCCCGCTAGGTAACCTAGACTGTCCAAGTGCCCGCTAGGTTACCTACATAGTCCAAATGCCCGTTCGTTAACCTAGATAGTCCAAGTGCCTGCTAGGAAACCTACATAGTCCAAGGGCCCGCTAGGTAACCTAGATAGTTCAAGTGCCCGCTAGGTAACCTAGAGTCCAAGTGCTCGCTAGTTAACCCACATAGTCCAAGTGCACGCTATGTAACCTAGATAGTCAAAGTGCCCGTTAGGTAACTTAGATAGTCCAAGTGCCCGTTACCTAACCTAGATAGTCCAAGTGCCCGTTAGGTAACCTGGATAGTCCAAGTGCCCGCTAGGTAACCTACATAGTGCAAGTGTCTGCTAGATAACCTAAGTAGTCCAAGGGCCCGCTAGTTAACATACATAGTCCAAGTGCCCGGTAGTTAACTTACATAGTTCAAGTGTCCGTAGGGAACATTCATAGTCCAAGTGCCCGCTAGGGAACCTACATAGTCCAAGTGCCCTCTAGGGAACCTACGTAGTCCAGGTGCCCGCTAGGGAATCTACATAGTCCAAGGGCCCGTTGGTTAATGTAGATAGTCCAAGTGCTGCTAGTTAATCTACATAGTCCAAGTACCCGCTAGTTAACCTAGATGGTCCAAGTGTCCACTAGTTAACCTGCATAGTCCAAGTGCCCGCTCTGGAACATACATAGTCCAAGTGCCCGCTAGGGAATCTACATAGTCCAAGGGCCGCTAGTTAATCTACATAGTCCAAGGGCCCGTTAGTTAACCTACATAGTCCAAATACCCGCTAGTTAACCTAGATCGTCCAAGGGCCCGCTAGTTAACCTACATCTTCCAAGGGCCCGCTAATTAACCTAGATAGACCAAGTGCCCGCTAGGGAACCCACATAGTCCAAGTTCCCGCTAGGGAACCTACATAGTCCAAGTGCCCGCTAGGTAACATACATAGTTCAAGTGCCAGCTTGGTAACGTAGATAGTCCAAGTGCCCGCTAGGGAATGTACATAGTCCAAGTGCCCTCTAGGTAACCTAGATAGTCCAAGTGCCCGCTAGTTAACCTACATAGTCCAAGAGCCTGCTAGGTAACCTAGATAGTCCAAGTGCCCGTTAGGTAACCTGGATAGTCCAAGTGCCCGCTAGGTAATCTACATAGTGCAAGTGTCTGCTAGATAACCTAAGTAGTCCAAGGGCCCGCTAGTTAACATACATAGTCCAAGTGCCCGGTAGTTAACTTACATAGTTCAAGTGTCCGTAGGGAACATTCATAGTCCAAGTGCCCGCTAGGGAACCTACATAGTCCAAGGGCCCGCTAATTAACCTAGATAGTCCAAGTGCCCGCTAGGGAACCCACATAGTCCAAGTTCCCGCTAGGGAACCTACATAGTCCAAGTGCCCGCTAGGTAACCTACATAGTCCAAGTGCCAGCTAGGTAACCTACATAGTCCAAATGCCCGCTAGTTAACCTACATAGTCCAAGTGCGCGATAGGGAATCTACATAATCCAAGTGCCCGCTAGGGAACCTACATAGTCCAAGTGCCCGTTAGGTAACCTAGATAGTCCAAATGCCCGCTAGGGAACCCACATAGTCCAAGTTCCCGCTAGGGAACCTACATAGTCCAAGTGCCCGCTAGGTAACGTACATAGTCCAAGTGCCAGCTAGGTAACCTAGATAGTCCAAGTGCCCGCTATGGAACGTACATAGTCCAATGCCCGCTAGGTAACCTAGATAGTCCAAGTGCCCGCTAGTTAACCTACATAGTCCAAGTGCCTGCTAGATAACCTAGATAGTCCAAGTGCCCACTAGTTAACCTACATAGTCCAGGTTCCCCCTAAGTAAGCTAGATAGTCCAAGGGTCAGCTAGGTAACCTACACTGTCCTAGTGCCCCCTAGTTAACCTACATTCTCCAAGTGCCCGATAGGCAACCTACATAGTCCAAGTGCCCCCTAGGTAACCTACATAGTCCAAATGCCCACTAGTTAACCTACATAGTCCAAGTGCCCAATAGGGAACGTATATAATCCAAGTGCCCGCTAGGGAACCTACATAGTCCAAGTGCCCGTTAGGTAACCTGGATAGTCCAAGTGCCTGCTAGGTAACCTACATAGTGCAAGTGTCTGCTAGATAACCTAAGTAGTCCAAGGGCCCGCTAGTTAACATACATAGTCCAAGTGCCCGGTAGTTAACTTACATAGTTCAAGTGTCCGTAGGGAACATTCGTAGTCCAAGTGCCCGCTAGGGAACCTATATAGTCCAAGTGCCCTCTAGGGAACCTACGTAGTCCAGGTGCCCGCTAGGGAATCTACATAGTCCAAGGGCCCGCTGGTTAATGTAGATAGTCCAAGTGCTGCTAGTTAATCTACATAGTCCAAGGGCCTGCTAGTTAACCTACATAGTCCAAGTACCCGCTAGTTAACCTAGATCGTCCAAGTGTCCGCTAGTTAACCTACATAGTCCAAGTGACCGCTAGGGAACCTACATAGTCCAAGTGCCTGCTAGGAAACCTACATTGTTCAAGTGCCCGCTCTGGAACATACATAGTCCAAGTGCCTGCTAGGGAATCTACATAGTCCAAGGTCCGCTAGTTAACGTAGATAGTCCAAGTGCCGCTAGTTAATCTACATAGTCCAAGGGCCCGTTAGTTAACCTACATAGTCCAAATACCCGCTCTTTAACCTAGATCGTCCAAGGGCCCACTAGTTAACCTACATAGTCCAAGGTCACGCTAGTTAACCTAGATAGTCCAAGTGCCCGCTAGGTAACCTAGACAGTTCAAGTGACCACTAGGCTACCTACATAGTCCAAGTGCCCGCTAGTTATCCTAGATAGTCCAAGTGCTCACTAGTTAACCTAGATAGTCCAAGTGCCCGCTAGTTAACCTAGATAGACCAAGTGCCCGCGAGGGAACCTACCTAGTCCAAGTGCCCCATAGGGAACCTACATAGTCCAATTGCCCGCTAGTTAACATAGATAGTCCAAGTACCCGCTAGGAAACGTACATAGTCCAAGTGCCCGCTACTTAACGTACATAGTCCAAGTGCCCGCTAGGTAAGGTAGATAGTCCAAGGGCCTGCTAGGGAACGTACATAGTCCAAGTGCCCGCAACGTAACCTAGATAGTCCAAGTGCCCGCTAGTTAACCTACATAGTCCATGTGCCTGCTAGGTAATCTAGATAATCCAAGTGCCGACTAGTTAACCTACATAGTCAAAGTTCCCCCTAGGTAACCTAGATCCTACAAGTGCCCGCTAGTTAACCTAAATAGTCAATGGGCCTGCTAGTTAACCTACATAGTGCAAGAGCCCGCTAGCTAACCTAGATAATCCAAGTGCCCGCTAGTTAACCTATATCGTCCAAGTGCCCGCAAGTTAACCTAGATCGTCCAAGTGCCCGCTAGTTAACCTACATAGTCAATGGGCCCGCTAGTTAACCTACATAGTGCAAGTGTCCGCTAGTTAACCTACATAGTCCACATGCCAGTTAGCTAACCTAGATAGTCCAAGGGCCCGCTAGTTGACCTACATAGTCCAAGTGCCCGCTTGGGAACCTTCATAGTCCAAGTGCCAGCTAGGTAACCTAGATAGTCCAAGTGCCCGCTAGTTAACCTAGATAGTCCTAGTGCCCGTTAGTTAACCTAGATAGTCCAAGTGCCCACTAGGAGACGTACTTAGTCCATGTGCCCGTTAGCTAACCTAGATAGTCCAAGTGCCCGCTAGTTAACAATGATCATCCAAGTGCCCGCTAGTTAACCGAGATAGTCCAAGTGCCCTCTAGTTAACCTAGATTGTCCTAGTGCCCGGTAGTAAACCTACATAGTCCAAATGCCCGCTAGTTAACCTACATAGTCCAAGTGCCCGATAGGGAACCTAGACAGTCCAAGTGCCCGCTAGGTTACCTGCATATTCCAAGTGCCCGTTCCTTAACCTACATAGTCCAAGTGCCCGCTAGGAAACCAATATAGCCCAAATCCCCGCTAGGGGCCCTAATAGTCCAAATGCCCGCTAATTAACCTAGATAGTCCAAGTGCTCGCTAGTTAACCTAGATAGTCCAAGTGCCCGCTAGTTAACCTAGATAGACCAAGTGCCCGCTAGGGAACCTGTATAGTCCAAGTACCCGCAAGGAAACGTACATAGTCCAAGTGCCCGCTAGGTAACGTACATAGTCCAAATGCCCGCTAGATAACGTAGATAGTCTAAGTGCCCGCTAGGGAACGTACATAGTCCAAAGGCCGCTAGGTAACCTAGATGGTCCAAGTGCCCGCTAGTTAACCTACATAGTCCTAGTGCCTGCTAGGTAACCTAGATAGTCCAAGTGCCAGTAACCTAGATAATCCAAGGGTCAGCTAGGTAACCTACATTGTCCTAGTGCCCCCTAGTTAACCTACATTCTCCAAGTGCCCGATAGGCAACCTACATAGTCCAAGTGCCCGCTAGGTAACCTACATAGTCCAAATGCCCGCTAGTTAACCTACATAGTCCAAGTGCCCGATAGGGAACCTACATAATCCAAGTGCCCGCTAGGGAACCTACATAGTCCAAGTGCCCGTTAGGTAACCTAGATATTCCATATGCCCGCTAGGGAATCTACATAGTCCAAGGGCCGCTAGTTAATCTACATAGTCCAAGGGCCCGTTAGTTAACCTACATAGTCCAAATACCCGCTAGTTAACCTAGATCGTCCAAGGGCCCGCTAGTTAACCTACATCGTCCAAGGGCCCGCTATTTAACCTAGATAGACCAAGTGCCCGCTAAGGAACCCACATAGTCCAAGTTCCCGCTGGGGAACCTACATAATCCAAGTGCACGCTAGGTAACGTACATAGTCCAAGTGCCCGATAGGTAACCTACATAGTCCAAATCCCCTCTAGTTAACCTACATAGTCCAAGTGCCCGATAGGGAACCTACATAATCCAAGTGCCCGCTAGGGAACCTACATAGTCCAAGTGCCTGTTAGGTAACCTAGATAGTCCAAATGCCCGCTAGGGAACCCACATAGTCCAAGTTCCCGGTAGGGAACATACATAGTCCAAGTGCCCGCTAGGTAACGTACATAGTTCAAGTGCCAGCTTGGTAACGTAGATAGTCCAAGTGCCCGCTAGGGAATGTACATAGTCCAAGTGCCCGCTAGGTAACCTAGATAGTCCAAGTGCCCGCTAGTTAACCTACATAGTCCAAGAGCCTGCTAGGTAACCTAGGTAGTCCAAGTGCCCGTTAGGTAACCTGGATAGTCCAAGTGCCCGCTAGGTAATCTACATAGTGCAAGTGTCTGCTAGACAACCTAAGTAGTCCAAGGGCCCGCTAGTTAACATACATAGTCCAAGTGCCCGGTAGTTAACTTACATAGTTCAAGTGTCCGTAGGGAACATTCATAGTCCAAGTGCCCGCTAGGGAACCTACATAGTCCAAGGGCCCGCTAATTAACCTAGATAGTCCAAGTGCCCGCTAGGGAACCCACATAGTCCAAGTGCCCGCTAGGTAACCTACATAGTCCAAGTGCCAGCTAGGTAACCTACATAGTCCAAATGCCCGCTAGTTAACCTACATAGTCCAAGTGCGCGATAGGGAACCTACATAATCCAAGTGCCCGCTAGGGAACCTACATAGTCCAAGTGCCCGTTAGGTAACCTAGATAGTCCAAATGCCCGCTAGGGAACCCACATAGTCCAAGTTCCCGCTAGGGAACCTACATAGTCCAAGTGCCCGCTAGGTAACGTACATAGTCCAAGTGCCAGCTAGGTAACCTAGATAGTCCAAGTGCCCGCTATGGAACGTACATAGTCCAAGTGCCCGCTAGGTAACCTAGATAGTCCAAGTGCCCGCTAGTTAACCTACATAGTCCAAGTGCCTGCTAGATAACCTAGATAGTCCAAGTGCGCACTAGTTAACCTACATAGTCCAGGTTCCCCCTAAGTAACCTAGATAGTCCAAGGGTCAGCTAGGTAACCTACACTGTCCTAGTGCCCCCTAGTTAACCTGCATTCTCCAAGTGCCCGATAGGCAACCTACATAGTCCAAGTGCCCCCTAGGTAACCTACATAGTCCAAATGCCCACTAGTTAACCTACATAGTCCAAGTGCCCGATAGGGAACCTATATAATCCAAGTGCCCGCTAGGGAACCTACATAGTCCAAGTGCCCGTTAGGTAACCTGGATAGTCCAAGTGCCTGCTAGGTAACCTACATAGTGCAAGTGTCTGCTAGATAACCTAAGTAGTCCAAGGGCCCGCTAGTTAACATACATAGTCCAAGTGCCCGGTAGTTAACTTACATAGTTCAAGTGTCCGTAGGGAACATTCGTAGTCCAAGTGCCCGCTAGGGAACCTATATAGTCCAAGTGCCCTCTAGGGAACCTACGTAGTCCAGGTGCCCGCTAGGGAATCTACATAGTCCAAGGGCCCGCTGGTTAATGTAGATAGTCCAAGTGCTGCTAGTTAATCTACATAGTCCAAGGGCCTGCTAGTTAACCTACATAGTCCAAGTACCCGCTAGTTAACCTAGATCGTCCAAGGGCCCGCTAGTTAACCTACATCGTCCAAGGGCCCGCTAGTTAACCTAGATAGTCCAAGTGCCCGCTAGGTAACCTAGACAGTTCAAGTGACCACTAGGTTACCTACATAGTCCAAGTGCCCTCTAGTTATCCTAGATAGTCCAAGTGCTCACTAGTTAACCTAGATAGTCCAAGTGCCCGCTAGTTAACCTAGATAGACCAAGTGCCCGCTAGGGAACCTACCAAGTCCAAGTGCCCCATAGGGAACCCACATAGTCCAAGTGCCCGCTAGTTAACATAGATAGTCCAAGTACCCGCTAGTTAACGTACATAGTCCAAGTGCCCGCTACGTAACCTAGATAGTCCAAGTGCCCGCTAGTTAACCTACATAGTCCAAGTGCCTGCTAGGTAACCTAGACAGTCCAAGTGCCGACTAGTTAACCTACATAGTCAAAGTTCCCCCTAGGTAACCTAGATCATCCAAGTGCCCGCTAGTTAACCTAAATAGTCAATGGGCCTGCTAGTTAACCTACATAGTGCAAGAGCCCGCTAGTTAACCTAGATAGACCAAGTGCCCGCTAGGGAACCTATCTAGTCCAAGTACCCGCTAGGAAACGTACATACTCCAAGTGCCTGCTAGGTAACGTACATAGTCCAACTGCCCGCTAGGTAACGTAGATAGTCCAAGTGCCCGCTAGGAAACGTACATAGTCCATGTGCCCGCTAGTTAACCTACATAGTCCAAGTGCCTGCTAGGTAACCTGGATAGTCCAAGTGCCCACTAGTGAACGTACATAGTCCAGGTTCCCCCTGGGTAACCAAGATAGTCCAAGGGCCCGCTAGGTAACCTAAATAGTCCTAATGCCCGATAGGGAACCTATATAGTCCAAGTGCCCGCTAGGTAACCTACATAGTCCAAGTGCCCGCTACGTAACCTACATAGTCCAAATGCCCGCTAGTTAACCTACATAGTCCAAGTGCCCGATAGGGAACCTACATAATCCAAGTGCCCGCTAGGGAACCTACATAGTCCAAGTGCCAGTTAGGTAACCAAGATAGTCCAAGTGCCCGCTAGGTAACCTAAATAGTGCAAGTGTCTGCTACATAACCTAAGTAGTCCAAGGGCCCGCTAGTTAACATACAGAGTCCTAGTTCCCGGTAGTTAACTTACATAGTTCAAGTGTCCGTAGGGAACATTCATAGTCCAAGTGCCCGCTAGGGAACCTACATAGTCCAAGTGCACTCTTGGGAACCTACGTAGTCCAGGTGCCCGCTAGGGAATCTACATAGTCCAAGGGCCCGCTGGTTAATGTAGATAGTCCAAGTGCTGCTAGTTAATCTACATAGTCCAAGGGCCTGCTAGTTAACCTACATAGTCCAAGTACCCGCTAGTTAACCTAGATCGTCCAAGTGTCCGCTAGTTAACCTACATAGTCCAAGTGACCGCTAGGGAACCTACATAGTCCAAGTGCCTGCTAGGAAACCTACATTGTTCAAGTGCCCGCTCTGGAACATACATAGTCCAAGTGCCCGCTAGGGAATCTACATAGTCCAAGGTCCGCTAGTTAACGTAGATAGTCCAAGTGCCGCTAGTTAATCTACATAGTCCAAGGGCCCGTTAGTTAACCTACATAGTCCAAATACCCGCTAGTTAACCTAGATCGTCCAAGGGCCCACTAGTTAACCTACATAGTCCAAGGTCACGCTAGTTAACCTAGATAGTCCAAGTGCCCGCTAGGTAACCTAGACAGTTCAAGTGACCACTAGGCTACCTACATAGTCCAAGTGCCCGCTAGTTATCCTAGATAGTCCAAGTGCCCGCTAGTTAACCTACATAGTCCATGTGCCTGCTAGGTAATCTAGATAATCCAAGTGCCGACTAGTTAACCTACATAGTCAAAGTTCCCCCTAGGTAACCTAGATCCTACAAGTGCCCGCTAGTTAACCTAAATAGTCAATGGGCCTGCTAGTTAACCTACATAGTGCAAGAGCCCGCTAGCTAACCTAGATAATCCAAGTGCCCGCTAGTTAACCTATATCGTCCAAGTGCCCGCAAGTTAACCTAGATCGTCCAAGTGCCCGCTAGTTAACCTACATAGTCAATGGGCCCGCTAGTTAACCTACATAGTGCAAGTGTCCGCTAGTTAACCTACATAGTCCACATGCCAGTTAGCTAACCTAGATAGTCCAAGGGCCCGCTAGTTGACCTACATAGTCCAAGTGCCCGCTTGGGAACCTTCATAGTCCAAGTGCCAGCTAGGTAACCTAGATAGTCCAAGTGCCCGCTAGTTAACCTAGATAGTCCTAGTGCCCGTTAGTTAACCTAGATAGTCCAAGTGCCCACTAGGGGACGTACTTTGTCCATGTGCCCGTTAGCTAACCTAGATAGTCCAAGTGCCCGCTAGTTAACAATGATCATCCAAGTGCCCGCTAGTTAACCGAGATAGTCCAAGTGCCCTCTAGTTAACCTAGATTGTCCTAGTGCCCGGTAGTAAACCTACATAGTCCAAATGCCCGCTAGTTAACCTACATAGTCCAAGTGCCCGATAGGGAACCTAGACAGTCCAAGTGCCCGCTAGGTTACCTGCATATTCCAAGTGCCCGTTCCTTAACCTACATAGTCCAAGTGCCCGCTAGGAAACCAATATAGTCCAAATCCCCGCTAGGGGCCCTAATAGTCCAAATGCCCGCTAATTAACCTAGATAGTCCAAGTGCTCGCTAGTTAACCTAGATAGTCCAAGTGCCCGCTAGTTAACCTAGATAGACCAAGTGCCCGCTAGGGAACCTGTATAGTCCAAGTACCCGCAAGGAAACGTACATAGTCCATGTGCCCGCTAGGTAACGTACATAGTCCAAATGCCCGCTAGATAACGTAGATAGTCTAAGTGCCCGCTAGGGAACGTACATAGTCCAAAGGCCGCTAGGTAACCTAGATGGTCCAAGTGCCCGCTAGTTAACCTACATAGTCCTAGTGCCTGCTAGGTAACCTAGATAGTCCAAGTGCCAGTAACCTAGATAATCCAAGGGTCAGCTAGGTAACCTACATTGTCCTAGTGCCCCCTAGTTAACCTACATTCTCCAAGTGCCCGATAGGCAACCTACATAGTCCAAGTGCCCGCTAGGTAACCTACATAGTCCAAATGCCCGCTAGTTAACCTACATAGTCCAAGTGCCCGATAGGGAACCTATATAATCCAAGTGCCCGCTAGGGAACCTACATAGTCCAAGTGCCCATTAGGTAACCTGGATAGTCCAAGTGCCCGCTACTTAACCTACATAGTGCAAGTGTCTGCTAGATAACCTAAGTAGTCCAAGGACCCGCTAGTTAACATACATAGTCCAAGTGCCCGGTTGTTAACTTACATAGTTCAAGTGTCCGTAGGGAACATTCATAGTCCAAGTGCCCGCTAGGGAACCTACATAGTCCAAGTGCCCGCTAGGGAACCTACGTAGTCCAAGTGCCCGCTAGGGAATCTACATAGTCCAAGGGCCCGCTGGTTAATGTAGAAAGTCCAAGTGCTGGAAGTTAATCTACATAGTCCAAGTGCCCGCTAGGGAATCTACATAGTACAAGGGCCCGCTAGTTAACGTAGATAGTCCAAGTGCCGCTAGTTAATCTACATAGTCCAAGGGCCCGTTAGTTAACCTACATAGTCCAAATACCCGCTAGTTAACCTACATCGTCCAAGGGCCCGCTAGTTAACCTACATAATCCATGTGCCCGCTAGGTAACCTAGACAGTTCAAGTGACCACTAGGTTACCTACATAGTCCAAGTGCCCGCTAGTTATCCTAGATAGTCCAAGTGCTCACTAGTTAACCTAGATAGTCCAAGTGCCCGCTAGTTAACCTAGATAGACCAAGTGCCCGCTAGGGAACCTACCTAGTCCAAGTGCCCCATAGGGAACCTACATAGCCCAAGTGCCCGCTAGTTAACATAGATAGTCCAAGTACCCGCTAGGAAACGTACATAGTCCAAGTGCCCGCTAGTTAACGTACATAGTCCAAGTGTCCGCTAGGTAAGGTAGATAGTCCAAGTGCCCGCTAGGGAATGTACATAGTCCAAGTGCCCGCTACGTGACCTAGATAGACCAAGTGCCCGCTAGTTAACCTACATAGTCCAAGTGCCTGCTAGGTAACTTAGATAGTCCAAGTGCCCACTAGTTAACCTACATAGTCCAGGTCCCCCTAAGTAACCTAGATAGTCCAAGGGTCCGCTAGGTAACCTACATTGTCCTAGTGCCCCCTAGTTAACCTACATTCTTCAAGTGCCCGATAGGCAACCTATATAGTACAAGTGCCCGCTAGGTAACCTACATAGTCCAAATGCCCGCTAGTTAACCTACATAGTCCCAGTGCCCGCTAGTTAACCTATATAGTCCAAGTGCCCGCTAGGGAACCTACATAGTCTAAGTGCCCGCTAGGGAACCTACATAGTCCAAGTGCCCTCTAGTTAACCTAGATAGTCCAAATGCCCGCTAGTTAACCTAGATAGTCCAAGTGCCCGCTAGTTAACCAGGATCATCAAAGTGCCCTCTAGTTAACTTACATAGTCCAAAGGCCTACTAGTTAACCTACATAGAGCAAGGGCCCGCTCGTTAACCTTGATAGTCCAAATGCCCGCTAGTTAACCTACATAGTCCATGTTCCCGCTAGGTAACCTAGACAGTCCAAGTGACCATTAGGTTACCTATATAGTCCAATTGCCCGTTCGTTAACCTACATAGTCTAAGTGCCCGCTAGGTAACGTAGATAGCCCAAGTGCCCGCTAGGGAACGTACATAGTCCAAGTGCCTGCTAGTTAACCTAGATAGTCCAAGGGCCCGCTAGTTAAGATACATAGTCCAAGTGCCCGGTAGTTAACTTACATAGTTCAAGTGTCCGTAAGGAACATTCATAGTCCAAGTGCCCTCTAGGGAACCTACATAGTCCAAGAGCCCTCTAGGGAACCTACGTAGTCAAGGTGCCCGCTAGGGAATCTACATAGTCCAAGGGCCTGCTGGTTAATGTAGATAGTCCAAGTGCTGCTAGTTAATCTACATAGTCCAAGGGCCTGCTAGTTAACCTACATAGTCCAAGTACCCGCTAGTGTACCTAGATGGTCCAAGTGTCCGCTAGTTAACCTGCATAGTCCAAGTGCCCGCTCTGGAACATACATAGTCCAAGTTCCTGCTAGGGAATCTACATAGTCCAAGGGCCGCTAGTTAATCTACATGGTCCATGGGCCCGTTAGTTAACCTACATAGTACAAATACCCGCTAGTTGACCTAGATCGTCCAAGGGCCCGCTAGTTAACCTACATCGTCCAAGGGCCCGCTAGTTAACCTAGATAGTCCAAGTGCCCGCTAGGGAACCCACATAGTCCAAGTTCCCGCTAGGGAACCTACATAGTCCAAATGCCCGCTAGTTAACCTACATAGTCCAAGTGCCCGATAGGGAACCTACATAGTCCAAGTGCCCGCTAGGTAACGTACATAGTTCAAGTGCCAGCTTGGTAACGTAGATAGTCCAAGTGTCCGCTAGGGAACGTACATAGTCCAAGTGCCCGCTAGGTAAACTAGATAGTCCAAGTGCCCGCTAGTTAACCTACATAGTCCAAGAGCCTGCTAGGTAACCTAGATAGTCCAAGTGCCCGTTAGGTAACCTGGATAGTCCAAGTGCCCGATAGGGAACCTACATAGTCCAAGGGCCCGCTAGTTAACATACATAGTCCAAGTGCCCGGTTGTTAACTTACATAGTTCAAGTGTCCGTAGGGAACATTCATAGTCCAAGTGCCCGCTAGGGAACCTACATAGTCCAAGGGCCCGCTAATTAACCTAGATAGTCCAAGTGCCCGCTAGGTAACCTACATAGTCCAAATGCCCGCTAGTTAACCTACATAGTCCAAGTGCGCGATAGGGAACCTACATAATCCAAGTGCCCGCTAGAGAACCTACATAGTCCAAGTGCCCGTTAGGTAACCTAGATAGTCCATATACCCGCTAGGGAACCCATATAGTCCAAGTTCCCGCTAGGGAACCTACATAGTCCAAGTGCCCGCTAGGGAACGTACATAGTCCAAGTGCCCGCTAGGTAACCTAGATAGTCCAAGTGCCCGCTAGTTAACCTACATAGTCCAAGTGCCTGCTAGGTAACATACATAGTCCAAATGCCCGCTAGTTAACCTACATAGTCCAAGTGCGCGATAGGGAACCTACATAATCCGAGTGCCCGCTAGGGAACCTACATAGTCCAAGTGCCCGTTAGGTAACCTGGATAGTCCAAGTGCCCGCTAGGTAACCTACATAGTGCAAGTGTCTGCTAGATAACCTAAGTAGTCCAAGGGCCCGCTAGTTAACATACATAGTCCAAGTGCCCGGTAGTTAACTTACATAGTTCAAGTGTCCGTAGGGAACATTCGTAGTCCAAGTGCCCGCTAGGGAACCTATATAGTCCAAGTGCCCTCTAGGGAACGTACGTAGTCCAGGTGCCCGCTAGGGAATCTACATAGTCCAAGGGCCCGCTGGTTAATGTAGATAGTCCAAGTGCTGCTAGTTAATCTACATAGTCCAAGGGCCTGCTAGTGAACCTACAGAGTCCAAGTACCCGCTAGTTAACCTAGATCGTCCAAGGGCCCGCTAGTTAACCTACATCGTCCAAGGGCCCGCTAGTTAACCTAGATAGTCCAAGTGCCCGCTAGGTAACCTAGACAGTTCAAGTGACCACTAGGTTACCTACATAGTCCAAGTGCCCGCTAGTTATCCTAGATAGTCCAAGTGCTCACTAGTTAACCTAGATAGTCCAAGTGCCCGCTAGGGAACCTACCAAGTCCAAGTGCCCCATAGGGAACCTACATAGTCCAAGTGCCCGCTAGTTAACATAGATAGTCCAAGTACCCGCTAGTTAACGTACATAGTCCAAGTGCCCGCTAGGTAAGGTAGATAGTCCAAGTGCCCACTAGGGAACGTACATAGTCCAAGTGCCCGCTACGTAACCTAGATAGTCCAAGTGCCCGCTAGTTAACCTACATAGTCCAAGTGCCTGCTAGGTAACCTAGACAGTCCAAGTGCCGACTAGTTAACCTACATAGTCAAAGTTCCCCCTAGGTAACCTAGATCGTCCAAGTGCCCGCTAGTTAACCTAAATAGTCAATGGGCCTGCTAGTTAACCTACATAGTGCAAGAGCCCGCTAGTTAACCTAGATAGACCATGTGCCCGCTAGGGAACCTATCTAGTCCAAGTACCCGCTAGGAAACGTACATACTCCAAGTGCCCGCTAGGTAACGTACATAGTCCAACTGCCCGCTAGGTAACGTAGATAGTCCAAGTGCCCGCTAGGAAACGTACATAGTCCAAGTGCCCGCTAGTTAACCTACATAGTCCAAGTGCCTGCTAGGTAACCTGGATTGTCCAAGTGCCCACTAGTTAACGTACATAGTCCAGGTTCCCCCTGGGTAACCTAGATAGTCCAAGGGCCCGCTAGGTAACCTACATAGTCCAAATGCCCGATAGGGAACCTATATAGTCCAAGTGCCCGCAAGGGAACCTACATAGTCCAAGTGCCCGCTACGTAACCAACATAGTCCAAATGCCCGCTAGTTAACCTACATAGTTCAAGTGCCCGATAGGGAACCTACATAATCCAAGTGCCCGCTAGGGAACCTACATAGTCCAAGTGCCCGTTAGGTAACCTAGATAGTCCAAGTGCCCGCTAGGTAACCTAAATAGTGCAAGTGTCTGCTACATAACCTAAGTAGTCCAAGGGCCCGCTAGTTAACATACATAGTCCTAGTGCCCGGTAGTTAACTTACATAGTTCAAGTGTCCGTAGGGAACATTCATAGTCCAAGTGCCCGCTAGGGAACCTACATAGTCCAAGTGCACTCTAGGGAACCTACGTAGTCCAGGTGCCCCCTAGGGAATCTACATAGTCCAAGGGCCCGCTGGTTAATGTAGATAGTCCAAGTGCTGCTAGTTAATCTACATAGTCCAAGGGCCTGCTAGTTAACCTACATAGTCCAAGTACCCGCTAGTTAACCTAGATCGTCCAAGTGTCCGCTAGTTAACCTACATAGTCCAAGTGACCGCTAGGGAACCTACATAGTCCAAGTGCCTGCTAGGAAACCTACATTGTCCAAGTGCCCGCTCTGGAACATACATAGTCCAAGTGCCCGCTAGGGAATCTACATAGTCCAAGGGCCGCTAGTTAACGTAGATAGTCCAAGTGCCGCTAGTTAATCTACATAGTCCAAGGGCCCGTTAGTTAACCTACATAGTCCAAATACCCGCTAGTTAACCTAGATCGTCCAAGGGCCCGCTAGTTAACCTACATCGTCCAAGGGCCCGCTAGTTAACCTAGATAGTCCAAGTGCCCGCTAGGTAACCTAGACAGTTCAAGTGACCACTAGGCTACCTACATAGTCCAAGTGCCCGCTAGTTATCCTAGATAGTCCAAGTGCTCACTAGTTAACCTAGATAGTCCATGTGCCCGCTAGTTAACCTAGATAGACCAAGTGCCCGCGAGGGAACCTACCTAGTCCAAGTGCCCCATAGGGAACCTACATAGTCCAATTGCCCGCTAGTTAACATAGATAGTCCAAGTACCCGCTAGGAAACGTACATAGTCCAAGTGCCCGCTACTTAACGTACATAGTCCAAGTGCCCGCTAAGTAAGGTAGATAGTCCCAGTGCCCACTAGGGAACGTACAATGTCCAAGTGCCCGCTACGTAACTTAGATACTCCAAGTGCCCGCTAGTTAACCTACATAGTCCAAGTGCCTGCTAGGTAACCTAGATAATCCAAGTGCCGACTAGTTAACCTACATAGTCAAAGTTCCCCCTAGGTAACCTAGATCGTCCAAGTGCCCGCTAGTTAACCTAAATAGTCAATGGGCCTGCTAGTTAACCTACATAGTGCAAGAGCCCGCTAGCTAACCTAGATAATCCAAGTGCCCGCTAGTTAACCTATATCGTCCAAGTGCCCGCAAGTTAACCTAGATCGTTCAAGTGCCCTCTAGTTAACCTAGATCGTCAAAGTGCCCGCTAGTTAACCTACATAGTCAATGGGCCCGCTAGTTAACCTACATAGTGCAAGTGTCCGCTAGTTAACCTACATAGTCCACATGCCAGTTAGCTAACCTAGATAGTCCAAGGGCCCACTAGTTGACCTACATAGTCCAAGTGCCCGCTTGGGAACCTTCATAGTCCAAGTGCCAGCTAGGTAACCTAGATAGTCCAAGTGCCCGCTAGTTAACCTAGATAGTCCTAGTGCCCGTTAGTTAACCTAGATAGTCCAAGTGCCCACTAGGGGACGTAATTAGTCCATGTGCCCGTTAGCTAACCTAGATAGTCCAAGTGCCCGCTAGTTAACAATGATCATCCAAGTGCCCGCTAGTTAACCGAGATAGTCCAAGTGCCCTCTAGTTAACCTAGATTGTCCTAGTGCCCGGTAGTAAACCTACATAGTCCAAATGCCCGCTAGTTAACCTACATAGTCCAAGTGCCCGATAGGGAACCTAGACAGTCCAAGTGCCCGCTAGGTTACCTGCATATTCCAAGTGCCCGTTCCTTAACCTACATAGTCCAAGTGCCCGCTAGGAAACCAATATAGTCCAAATCCCCGCTAGAGGCCCTAATAGTCCAAATGCCCGCTAATTAACCTAGATAGTCCATGTGCTCGCTAGTTAACCTAGATAGTCCAAGTGCCCGCTAGTTAACCTATATAGTCCAAGTGCCCGCTAGGGAACCTACATAGTCTAAGTGCCTGCTAGGGAACCTACATAGTCCAAGTGCCCTCTAGTTAACCTAGATAGTCCAAATGCCCGCTAGTTAACCTAGATAGTCCAAGTGCCCGCTAGTTAACCAGGATCATCAAAGCGCCCTCTAGTTAACTTACATAGTCCAAAGGCCTACTAGTTAACCTACATAGAGCAAGGGCCCGCTCGTTAATCTTGATAGTACAAATGCCCGCTAGTTAACCTACATATTCCATGTTCCCGCTAGGTAACCTAGACAGTCCAAGTGACCATTAGGTTACCTACATAGTCCAATTGCCCGTTCGTTAACCTACATAGTCTAAGTGCCCGCTAGGTAACGTAGATAGCCCAAGTGTTCGCTAGGGAACGTACATAGTCCGAGTGCCCGCTAGTTAACCTAGATAGTCCAAGGGCCCGCTAGTTAACATACATAGTCCAAGTGCCCGGTAGTTAACTTACATAGTTCAAGTGTCTGTAAGGATCATTCATAGTCCAAGTGCCTGCTAGGGAACCTACGTAGTCCAAGTGCCCGCTAGGGATTCTACATAGTCCAAGGGCCCGCTGGTTAATTTAGATAGTCCAAGTGCTGCTAGTTAATCTACATAGTCCAAGTGCCCTCTAGGGAATCTACATAGTCCAAGGGCCCGCTAGTTAACGTAGATAGTCCAAGTGCGGCTAGTTAATCTACATAGTCCAAGGGCCCTCTAGTTAACCTACATAGTTCACGTACCCGCTACTTAACCTAGATCGTCCAGGGGCCGCTAGTTAACCTACATCGTCCAAGGGCCCGCTAGTTAACCTAGATAGTCCAAGTGCCCGCTAGTTAACCTACATAATCCAAGTGCCCTAAAGGGAACCTACATAATCCAAGTGCCCGCTAGGGAACCTACATAGTCCAAGTGCTCGCTAGGTAACCTACATAGTCCAAGTGACGGCTTGGTAACCTAAATATTCCAAATGCTCGCTAGGGAAACTACATAGTCCAAGTGCCCGCTAGGTAACGTAGATAGTCCAAGTGCCCGCTAGGGAACGTACATAGTCAAAGTGCCCGCTAGGTAACCTACATAGTCCAAGTGCCTGCTAGGTAACCTAGATAGTCCTAGTGCCACCTAGTTAACCTACATTCTCCAAGTGCCCGATAGGCAACCTACATAGTCCAAGTGCCGATAGGGAACCTATATAATCCAAGTGCTCGCTAGGGAACCTACATAGTCCAAGTGCCCGTTAGGTAACCTGGATAGTCCAAGTGCCCATAGGTAACCTACATAGTGCAAGTGTCTGCTAGATAACCTAAGTAGTCCAAGGGCCCGCTAGTTAACATACATAGTCCAAGTGCCCGGTAGTTAACTTACATAGTTCAAGTGTCCGTAGGGAACATTCATAATCCAAGTGCCCGCTATGAAACCTACATAGTCCAAGTGCCCTCTAGGGAACCTACGTAGTCCAGGTGCCCGCTAGGGAATCTACATAGTCCAAGGGCCCGCTGGTTAATGTAGATAGTCCAAGTGCTGCTAGTTAATCTACATAGTCCAAGTACCCGCTAGTTAACCTAGATCGTCCAAGTGTCCGCTAGTTAACCTACATAGTCCAAGTGCCAGCTAGGGAACCTACATAGTCCAAGTGCCTGCTAGGGAACCTACATTGTCCAAGTGTCGCTCAGGAACATACATAGTCCAAGTGCCCGCTAGGGAATCTACATAGTACAAGGGCCCGCTAGTTAACGTACATAGTCCAAGTGCTGCTAGTTAATGAACATAGTCCAAGGGCCCGTTAGTTAACCTACATAGTCCAAATACCCGCTAGTTAACCTAGATCGTCCAAGGGCCCGCTAGTTAACCTACATAGTCCAAGGGTCCGCTAGTTAACCAAGATAGTCCAAGTGCCCGCTAGGTAACCTAGACAGTTCAAGTGACCACTAGGTTACCTACATAGTCCAAGTGCCCACTAGTTAACCTAGATAGTCCAAGTGCCCGCTAGTTAACCTACATAATCCAAGTGCCCTAAAGGGAACCTACATAATCCAAATGCCCGCTAGGTAACCTACATAGTCCAAGTGCTCGCTAGGTAACCTATATAGTCCAAGTGCCCGCTTGGTAACCTAAATATTCCAAATGCTCGCTAGGGAAACTACATAGTCCAAGTGCCCGCTAGTTAACCTACATAGTCCAAATGCCCTATAGGGAACCTACATAATCCAAGTGCCCGCTAGGGAACCTACATAGTCCAAGTGCCCGTTAGGTAACCTAGATAGTCCAAATGCCCGCTAGGGAACCCAAATAGTCCAAGTGCCCGCTAGTTAACCTACATAGTCCAAGTGCCTGCTAGGTAACCTAGACAGTCCAAGTGCCGACTAATTAAGCTACATAGTCAAAGTTCCCCCTAGGTAACCTAGATCGTCCAAGTGCCCGCTAGTTAACCTAAATAGTCAATGGGCCTGCCAGTTAACCTACATAGTGCAAGAGCCCGCTTGTTAACCTAGATAGACCAAGTGCCCGCTAGGGAACCTATCTAGTCCAAGTACCCGCTAGGAAACGTACATACTCCAAGTGCCCGCTAGGTAACGTACATAGTCCAACTGCCCGCTAGGTAACGTAGATAGTCCAAGTGCCCGCTAGGAAACGTACATAGTCCAAGTGCCCGCTAGTTAACCTACATAGTCCAAGTGCCTGCTAGGTAACCTGGATAGTCCAAGTGCCCACTAGTTAATGTACATAGTCCAGGTTCCCCCTGGGTAACCTAGATAGTCCAAGGGCCCGCTAGGTAACCTACATAGTCCAAATGCCCGCTAGGTAACGTACATAGTTCAAGTGCCAGCTTGGTAACGTAGATAGTCCAAGTGCCCGCTAGGGAACGTACATAGTCCAAGTGCCCGCTAGGTAACCTAGATAGTCCAAGTGCCCGCTAGTTAACCTACATAGTCAAAGAGCCGGCTAGGTAACCTAGATAGTCCAAGTGCCCGTTAGGTAACCTGGATAGTCCAAGTGCCCGCTAGGTAACCTACATAGTGCAAGTGTCTGCTAGATAACCTAAGTAGTCCAAGGGCCCGCTAGTTAACATACATAGTCCAAGTGCCCGGTAGTTAACTTACATAGTTCAAGTGTCCGTAGGGAACATTCGTAGTCCAAGTGCCCGCTAGGGAACCTATATAGTCCAAGTGCCCTCTAGGGAACGTACGTAGTCCAGGTGCCCGCTAGGGAATCTACTTAGTCCAAGGGCCCGCTGGTTAATGTAGATAGTCCAAGTGCTGCTAGTTAATCTACATAGTCCAAGGGCCTGCTAGTTAACCTACAGAGTCCAAGTACCCGCTAGTTAAGCTAGATCGTCCAAGGGCCCGCTAGTTAACCTACATCGTCCAAGGGCCCGCTAGTTAACCTAGATAGTCCAAGTGCCCGCTAGGTAACCTAGACAGTTCAAGTGACCACTAGGTTACCTACATAGTCCAAGTGCCCGCTAGTTATCCTAGATAGTCCAAGTGCTCACTAGTTAACCTAGATAGTCTAAGTGCCCGCTAGTTAACCTAGATAGACCAAGTGCTCGCTAGGGAACCTACCAAGTCCAAGTGCCCCATAGGTAACCTACATAGTCCAAGTGCCCGCTAGTTAACATAGATAGTCCAAGTACCCGCTAGTTAACGTACATAGTCCAAGTGCCCGCTAGGTAAGGTAGATAGTCCAAGTGCCCACTAGGGAACGTACATAGTCCAAGTGCCCGCTAGTTAACCTACATAGTCCAAGTGCCTGCTAGGTAACCTAGATAATCCAAGTGCCGACTAGTTAACCTACATAGTCAAAGTTCCCCCTAGGTAACCTAGATCGTCCAAGTGCCCGCTAGTTAACCTAAATAGTCAATGGGCCTGCTAGTTAACCTACATAGTGCAAGAGCCCGCTAGCTAACCTAGATAATCCAAGTGCCCGCTAGTTAACCTATATCGTCCAAGTGCCCGCAAGTTAACCTAGATCGTCCAAGTGCCCGCTAGTTAACCTAGATCGTCCAAGTGCCCGCTAGTTAACCTACATAGTCAATGGGCCCGCTAGTTAACCTACATAGTGCAAGTGTCCGCTAGTTAACCTACATAGTCCACATGCCAGTTAGCTAACCTAGATAGTCCAAGGGCCCACTAGTTGACCTACATAGTCCAAGTGCCCGCTTGGGAACCTTCATAGTCCAAGTGCCAGCTAGGTAACCTAGATAGTCCAAGTGCCCGCTAGTTAACCTAGATAGTCCTAGTGGCCGTTAGTTAACCTAGATAGACCAAGTGCTCGCTAGGGAACCTACCAATTCCAAGTGCCCCATAGGGAACCTACATAGTCCAAGTGCCCGCTAGTTAACATAGATAGTCCAAGTACCCGCTAGTTAACGTACATAGTCCAAGTGCCCGCTAGGTAAGGTAGATAGTCCAAGTGCCCACTAGGGAACGTACATAGTCCAAGTGCCCGCTACGTAACCTAGATAGTCCAAGTGCCCGCTAGTTAACCTACATAGTCCAAGTGCCTGCTAGGTAACCTAGACAGTCCAAGTGCCGACTAATTAACCTACATAGTCAAAGTTCCCCCTAGGTAACCTAGATAGTCCAAGTGCCCGCTAGTTAACCTAAATAGTCAATGGGCCTGCTAGTTAACCTACATAGTGCAAGAGCCCACTAGTTAACCTAGATAGACCAAGTGCCCGCTAGGGAACCTATCTAGTCCAAGTACCCGCTAGGAAACGTACATACTCCAAGTGCCCGCTAGGTAACGTACATAGTCCAACTGCCCGCTAGGTAACGTAGATAGTCCAAGTGCCCGCTAGGAAACGTACATAGTCCAAGTGCCCGCTAGTTAACCTACATAGTCCAAGTGCCTGCTAGGTAACCTGGATTGTCCAAGTGCCCACTAGTTAGCGTACATAGTCCAGGTTCCCCCTGGGTAACCTAGATAGTCCAAGGGCCCGCTAGGTAACCTACATAGTCCAAATGCCCGATAGGGAACCTATATAGTCCAAGTGCCCGCTAGGTAACCTACATAGTCCAAGTGCCCGCTACGTAACCAACATAGTCCAAATGCCCGCTAGTTAACCTACATAGTTCAAGTGCCCGATAGGGAACCTACATAATCCAAGTGCCCGCTAGGGAACCTACATAGTCCAAGTGCCCGTTAGGTAACCTAGATAGTCCAAGTGCCCGCTAGGTAACCTAAATAGTGAAAGTGTCTGCTACATAACCTAAGTAGTCCAAGGGCCCGCTAGTTAACATACATAGTCCTAGTGCCCGGTAGTTAACTTACATAGTTCAAGTGTCCGTAGGGAACATTCATAGTCCAAGTGCCCGCTAGGGAACCTACATAGTCCAAGTGCACTCTAGGGAACCTACGTAGTCCAGGTGCCCGCTAGGGAATCTACATAGTCCAAGGGCCCGCTGGTTAATGTAGATAGTCCAAGTGCTGCTAGTTAATCTACATAGTCCAAGGGCCTGCTAGTTAACCTACATAGTCCAAGTACCCGCTAGTTAACCTAGATCGTCCAAGTGTCCGCTAGTTAACCTACATAGTCCAAGTGACCGCTAGGGAACCTACATAGTCCAAGTGCCTGCTAGGAAACCTACATTGTCCAAGTGCCCGCTCTGGAACATACATAGTCCAAGTGCCCGCTAGGGAATCTACATAGTCCAAGGGCCGCTAGTTAACGTAGATAGTCCAAGTGCCGCTAGTTAATCTACATAGTCCAAGGGCCCGTTAGTTAACCTACATAGTCCAAATACCCGCTCTTTAACCTAGATCGTCCAAGGGCCCGCTAGTTAACCTACATCGTCCAAGGGCCCGCTAGTTAACCTAGATAGTCCAAGTGCCCGCTAGGTAACCTAGACAGTTCAAGTGACCACTAGGCTACCTACATAGTCCAAGTGCCCGCTAGTTATCCTAGATAGTCCAAGTGCTCACTAGTTAACCTAGATAGTCCAAGTGCCTGCTAGTTAACCTAGATAGACCAAGTGCCCGCGAGGGAACCTACCTAGTCCAAGTGCCCCATAGGGAACCTACATAGTCCAATTGCCCGGTAGTTAACATAGATAGTCCAAGTACCCGCTAGGAAACGTACATAGTCCAAGTGCCCGCTACTTAACGTACATAGTCCAAGTGCCCGCTAGGTAAGGTAGATAGTCCCAGTGCCCACTTGGGAACGTACAAAGTCCAAGTGCCCGCTACGTAACCTAGATACTCCAAGTGCCCGTTAGTTAACCTACATAGTCCAAGTGCCTGCTAGGTAACCTAGATAATCCAAGTGCCGACTAGTTAACCTACATAGTCAAAGTTCCCCCTAGGTAACCTAGATCGTCCAAGTGCCCGCTAGTTAACCTAAATAGTCAATGGGCCTGCTAGTTAACCTACATAGTGCAAGAGCCCGCTAGCTAACCTAGATAATCCAAGTGCCCGCTAGTTAACCTATATCGTTTTTGTGACCGAAAGTTATCCTAGATCGTCCAAGTGCCCGCTAGTTAACCTAGATCGTCCAAGTGCCCGCTAGTTAACCTACATAGTCAATGGGCCCACTAGTTAACCTACATAGTGCAAGTGTCCGCTAGTTAACCTACATAGTCCACATGCCAGTTAGCTAACCTAGATAGTCCAAGGGCCCACTAGTTGACCTACATAGTCCAAGTGCCCGCTTGGGAACCTTCATAGTCCAAGTGCCAGCTAGGTAACCTAGATAGTCCAAGTGCCCGCTAGTTAACCTAGATAGTCCTAGTGGCCGTTAGTTAACCTAGATAGTCCAAGTGCCCACTAGGGGACGTAATTAGTCCATGTGCCCGTTAGCTAACCTAGATAGTCCAAGTGCCCGCTAGTTAACAATGATCATCCAAGTGCCCGCTAGTTAACCGAGATAGTCCAAGAGCCCTCTAGTTAACCTAGATTGTCCTAGTGCCCGGTAGTAAACCTACATAGTCCAAATGCCCGCTAGTTAACCTACATAGTCCAAGTGCCCGATAGGGAACCTAGACAGTCCAATGCCCGCTAGGTTACCTGCATATTCCAAGTGCCCGTTCCTTAACCTACATAGTCCAAGTGCCTGCTAGGAAACCAATATAGTCCAAATCCCCGCTAGAGGCCCTAATAGTCCAAATGCCCGCTAATTAACCTAGATAGTCCAAGTGCTCGCTAGTTAACCTAGATAGACCAAGTGCCCGCTAGTTAACCTACATAGTCAAAGAGCCTGCTAGGTAACCTAGATAGTCCAAGTGCCCGTTAGGTAACCTGGATAGTCCAAGTGCCCGCTAGGTAACCTACATAGTGCAAGTGTCTGCTAGATAACCTAAGTAGTCCAAGGGCCCGCTAGTTAACATACATAGTCCAAGTGCCCGGTAGTTAACTTACATAGTTCAAGTGTCCGTAGGGAACATTCGTAGTCCAAGTGCCCGCTAGGGAACCTATATAGTCCACGTGCCCTCTAGGGAACGTACGTAGTCCAGGTGCCGGCTAGGGAATCTACATAGTCCAAGGGCCCGCTGGTTAATGTAGATAGTCCAAGTGCTGCTAGTTAATCTACATAGTCCAAGGGCCTGCTAGTTAACCTACAGAGTCCAAGTACCCGCTAGTTAAGCTAGATCGTCCAAGGGCCCGCTAGTTAACCTACATCGTCCAAGGGCCCGCTAGTTAACCTAGATAGTCCAAGTGCCCGCTAGGTAACCTAGACAGTTCAAGTGACCACTAGGTTACCTACATAGTCCAAGTGCCCGCTAGTTATCCTAGATAGTCCAAGTGCTCACTAGTTAATCTAGATAGTCCAAGTGCCCGCTAGTTAACCTAGATAGACCAAGTGCTCGCTAGGGAACCTACCAAGTCCAAGTGCCCCATAGGGAACCTACATAGTCCAAGTGCCCGCTAGTTAACATAGATAGTCCAAGTACCCGCTAGTTAACGTACATAGTCCAAGTGCCCGCTAGGTAAGGTAGATAGTCCAAGTGCCCACTAGGGAACGTACATAGTCCAAGTGCCCGCTACGTAACCTAGATAGTCCAAGTGCCCGCTAGTTAACCTACATAGTTCAAGTGCCTGCTAGGTAACCTAGACAGTCCAAGTGCCGACTAATTAACCTACATAGTCAAAGTTCCCCCTAGGTAACCTAGATAGTCCAAGTGCCCGCTAGTTAACCTAAATAGTCAATGGGCCTGCTAGTTAACCTACATAGTGCAAGAGCCCGCTAGTTAACCTAGATAGACCAAGTGCCCGCTAGGGAACCTATCTAGTCCAAGTACCCGCTAGGAAACGTACATACTCCAAGTGCCCGCTAGGTAACGTACATAGTCCAACTGCCCGCTAGGTAACGTAGATAGTCCAAGTGCCCGCTAGGAAACGTACATAGTCCAAGTGCCCGCTAGTTAACCTACATAGTCCAAGTGCCTGCTAGGTAACCTGGATTGTCCAAGTGCCCACTAGTTAGCGTACATAGTCCAGGTTCCCCCTGGGTAACCTAGATAGTCCAAGGGCCCGCTAGGTAACCTACATAGTCCAAATGCCCGATAGGGAACCTATATAGTCCAAGTGCCCGCTAGGTAACCTACATAGTCCAAGTGCCCGCTACGTAACCAACATAGTCCAAATGCCCGCTAGTTAACCTACATAGTTCAAGTGCCCGATAGGGAACCTACATAATCCAAGTGCCCGCTAGGGAACCTACATAGTCCAAGTGCCCGTTAGGTAACCTAGATAGTCCAAGTGCCCGCTAGGTAACCTAAATAGTGAAAGTGTCTGCTACATAACCTAAGTAGTCCAAGGGCCCGCTAGTTAACATACATAGTCCTAGTGCCCGGTAGTTAACTTACATAGTTCAAGTGTCCGTAGGGAACATTCATAGTCCAAGTGCCCGCTAGGGAACCTACATAGTCCAAGTGCACTCTAGGGAACCTACGTAGTCCAGGTGCCCGCTAGGGAATCTACATAGTCCAAGGGCCCGCTGGTTAATGTAGATAGTCCAAGTGCTGCTAGTTAATCTACATAGTCCAAGGGCCTGCTAGTTAACCTACATAGTCCAAGTACCCGCTAGTTAACCTAGATCGTCCAAGTGTCCGCTAGTTAACCTACATAGTCCAAGTGACCGCTAGGGAACCTACATAGTCCAAGTGCCTGCTAGGAAACCTACATTGTCCAAGTGCCCGCTCTGGAACATACATAGTCCAAGTGCCCGCTAGGGAATCTACATAGTCCAAGGGCCGCTAGTTAACGTAGATAGTCCAAGTGCCGCTAGTTAATCTACATAGTCCAAGGGCCCGTTAGTTAACCTACATAGTCCAAATACCCGCTCTTTAACCTAGATCGTCCAAGGGCCCGCTAGTTAACCTACATCGTCCAAGGGCCCGCTAGTTAACCTAGATAGTCCAAGTGCCCGCTAGGTAACCTAGACAGTTCAAGTGACCACTAGGCTACCTACATAGTCCAAGTGCCCGCTAGTAATCCTAGATAGTCCAAGTGCTCACTAGTTAACCTAGATAGTCCAAGTGCCCGCTAGTTAACCTAGATAGACCAAGTGCCCGCGAGGGAACCTACCTAGTCCAAGTGCCCCATAGGGAACCTACATAGTCCAATTGCCCGCTAGTTAACATAGATAGTCCAAGTACCCGCTAGGAAACGTACATAGTCCAAGTGCCCGCTACTTAACGTACATAGTCCAAGTGCCCGCTAGGTAAGGTAGATAGTCCCAGTGCCCACTAGGGAACGTACAAAATCCAAGTGCCCGCTACGTAACCTAGATACTCCAAGTGCCCGTTAGTTAACCTACATAGTCCAAGTGCCTGCTAGGTAACCTAGATAATCCAAGTGCCGACTAGTTAACCTACATAGTCAAAGTTCCCCCTAGGTAACCTAGATCGTCCAAGTGCCCGCTAGTTAACCTAAATAGTCAATGGGCCTGCTAGTTAACCTACATAGTGCAAGAGCCCGCTAGCTAACCTAGATAATCCAAGTGCCCGCTAGTTAACCTATATCGTTTTTGTGACCGAAAGTTATCCTAGATCGTCCAAGTGCCCGCTAGTTAACCTAGATCGTCCAAGTGCCCGCTAGTTAACCTACATAGTCAATGGGCCCGCTAGTTAACCTACATAGTGCAAGTGTCCGCTAGTTAACCTACATAGTCCACATGCCAGTTAGCTAACCTAGATAGTCCAAGGGCCCACTAGTTGACCTACATAGTCCAAGTGCCCGCTTGGGAACCTTCATAGTCCAAGTGCCAGCTAGGTAACCTAGATAGTCCAAGTGCCCGCTAGTTAACCTAGATAGTCCTAGTGGCCGTTAGTTAACCTAGATAGTCCAAGTGCCCACTAGGGGACGTAATTAGTCCATGTGCCCGTTAGCTAACCTAGATAGTCCAAGTGCACGCTAGTTAACAATGATCATCCAAGTGCCCGCTAGTTAACCGAGATAGTCCAAGTGCCCTCTAGTTAACCTAGATTGTCCTAGTGCCCGGTAGTAAACCTACATAGTCCAAATGCCCGCTAGTTAACCTACATAGTCCAAGTGCCCGATAGGGAACCTAGACAGTCCAAGTGCCCGCTAGGTTACCTGCATATTCCAAGTGCCCGTTCCTTAACCTACATAGTCCAAGTGCCCGCTAGGAAACCAATATAGTCCAAATCCCCGCTAGAGGCCCTAATAGTCCAAATGCCCGCTAATTAACCTAGATAGTCCAAGTGCTCGCTAGTTAACCTAGATAGTCCAAGTGCCCGCTAGTTAACCTAGATAGACCAAGTGCCCGCTAGGGAACCTGTCTAGTCCAAGTACCCGCAAGGAAACGTACATAGTCCAAGTGCCCGCTAGGTAACGTACATAGTCCAAATGCCCGCTAGATAACGTAGATAGTCCAAATGCCCGCTAGGGAACGTACATAGTCCAAAGGCCGCTAGGTAAGCTAGATGGTCCAAGTGCCCGCTAGTTAACCTACATAGTCCTAGTGCCTGCTAGGTAACCTAGATAGTCCAAGTGCCAGTAACCTAGATAATCCAAGGGTCCGCTAGGTAACCTACATTGTCCTAGTGCCCCCTAGTTAACCTACATTCTCCAAGTGCCCGATAGGCAACCTACATAGTCCAAGTGCCCGCTAGGTAACCTAGAAAGTCCAAGTGCCCGCTAGTTAACCTACATAGTCCAAGTGCCCGATAGGGAATCTATATAATCCAAGTGCCCGCTAGGGAACCTACATAGTCCAAGTGCCCATTAGGTAACCTGGATAGTCCTAGTGCCCGCTAGGTAACCTACGTAGTGCAAGTGTCTGCTAGATAACCTAAGTAGTCCAAGGGCCCGCTAGTTAACATACATAGTCCAAGTGCCCGGTAGTTAACTTACATAGTTCAAGTGTCCGTAGGGAACATTCATAGTCCAAGTGCCCGCTAGGGAACCTACATAGTCCAAGTGCCCGCTAGGGAACCTATGTAGTCCAAGTACCCGCTAGGGAATCTACATAGTCCAAGGGCCCGCTAGTTAACGTAGATAGTCCAAGTGCCGCTAGTTAATCTACATAGTCCAAGGGCCCGTTAGTTAACCTACATAATCCAAATACCCGCTAGTTAACCTACATCGTCCAAGGGCCCGCTAGTTAACCTAGATAGTCCAAGTGCCCGCTAGGTAACCTACATAATCCAAGTGCCCGCTAGGTAACCTACACAGTTCAAGTGACCACTAGGTTACCTACATAGTCCAAGTGCCCGCTAGCTATCCTAGATAGTCCAAGTGCTCACTAGTTAACCTAGATAGTCCAAGTGCCCGCTAGTTAACCTAGATAGACCAAGTGCCCGCTAGGGAACCTACCTAGTCCAAGTGCCCCATAGGGAACCTACATAGTCCAATTGCCCGCTAGTTAACATAGATAGTCCAAGTACCCGCTAGGAAACGTACATAGTCCAAGTGCCCGCTAGTTAACGTACATAGTCCAAGTGTCCGCTAGGTAAGGTCGATAGTCCATGTGCCCGCTAGGGAATGTACATAGTCCAAGTGCCTGCTACGTGACCTAGATAGACCAAGTGCCCGCTAGTTAACCTACATAGTCCAAGTGCCTGCTAGGTAACCTGGATCGTCCAAGTGCCCAATAGTTAACCTACATAGTCAAATTTCCCCCTAGCTAACCTAGATAATCCAAGTGCCCGCTAGTTAACCTATATCGTCCAAGTGCCCGCTAGTTAACCTTGATCCTCCAAGTCCCCGCTAGTTAACCTACATAGTCAATGGGCCCGCTAGTTAATCTACATAGTGCAAGAGCCCGCTACTTAACCTAGATCGTGCAAGTGTCCGCTAGTTAACCTACATAGTCCACGTGCCAGTTAGCTAACCTAGATAGTCCAAGGGCCCGCTAGTTGACCTATATAGTCCAAGTGCCCGCTAGGGAACCTTCATAGTCCAAGTGCCAGCTAGGTAACCTAGATAGTCCAAGTGCCCGCTAGTTAACCTAGATAGTCCTAGTGCCCGTTAGTTAACCTAGATAGTCCAAGTGCCCACTAAGGGACGTACTTAGTCCATGTGCCCGTTAGCTAACCTAGATAGTCCAAGTGCCCGCTAGTTAACAATGATCATCCAAGTGCCCGCTAGTTAACCTAGATGGTCCAAGTGTCCTCTAGTTAACCTAGATTGTCCAAGTGCCCGCTAGTAAACCTACAAAGTCCAAGGGCCCGCTAGTTAACCTACATAGTCCAAGTACCCGCTAGTTAATCTACATAGTCCAAGGGCCCGCTAGGTAACCTACATACTCCAAGGGCCCGCTAGTTAACCTAGATAGTCCAAGTGTTCGTTAGTTAACCTAGATAGTCCAAGTGCCCGCTAGTTAACCTAGATAGTCCAAGTGCTCGCTAGTTAACCTAGATAGTCCAAGTGCCCGCTTGTTAACCTAGATAGATCAAGTACCCGCTAGGGAACCTATCTAGTCAAAGTACCCGCTAGGAAACGTACATAGTCCAAGTGCCCGCTAGGTAACGTACATAGTCCAAGTGCCCGCTAGGTAACGTAGATAGTCCAAGTGCCCGCTAGTTAACCTACATAGTCCAAGTGCCTGCTAGGTAACCTAGATAGTCCAAGTGCCCACTAGTTAACCTACATAGTCCGGGTTCCCCCTAAGTAACCTAGACAGTCCAAGGGTCCGCTAGGTAACCTACATTGTCCTAGTGCCCCCTAGTTAACCTACATTCTTCAAGTGCCCGATAGGCAACCTATATAGTACAAGTGCCCGCTAGGTAACCTACATAGTCCAAATGCCCGCTAGTTAACCTACATAGTCCCAGTGCCCGCTAGTTAACCTATATAGTCCAAGTGCCCGCTAGGGAACTTACATAGTCTAAGTGCCTGCTAGGGAACCTACATAGTCCAAGTGCCCTCTAGTTAACCTAGATAGTCCAAATGCCCGCTAGTTAACCTAGATACTCCAAGTGCCCGCTAGTTAACCAGGATCATCAAAGTGCCCTCTAGTTAACTTACATAGTCCAAAGGCCTACTAGTTAACCTACATAGAGCAAGGACCCGCTCGTTAACCTTGATAGTCCAAATGCCCGCTAGTTAACCTACATAGTCCATGTTCCCGCTAGGTAACCTAGACAGTCCAAGTGACCATTAGGTTACCTACATAGTCCAATTGCCCGTTCGTTAACCTACATAGTCTAAGTGCCCGCTAGGTAACGTAGATAGCCCAAGTGTTCGCTAGGGAACGTACATAGTCCAAGTGCCCGCTAGTTAACCTAGATAGTCCAAGGGCCCGCTAGTTAACATACATAGTCCAAGTGCCCGGTAGTTAACTTATATAGTTCAAGTGTCTGTAAGGAACATTCATAGTCCAAGTGCCTGCTAGGGAACCTACGTAGTCCAAGTGCCCGCTAGGGAATCTACATAGTCCAAGGGCCCGCTGGTTAATGTAGATAGTCCAAGTGCTGCTAGTTAATCTACATAGTCCAAGTGCCCTCTAGGGAATCTACATAGTCCAAGGGCCCGCTAGTTAACGTAGATAGTCCAAGTGCGGCTAGTTAATCTACATAGTCCAAGGGCCCTCTAGTTAACCTACATAGTTCACGTACCCGCTAGTTAACCTAGATCGTCCAAGGGCCCGCTAGTTAACCTACATCGTCCAAGGGCTTCTAGTTAACCTAGATAGTCCAAGTGCCCGCTAGTTAACCTACATAATCCAAGTGCCCCAAAGGGAACCTACATAATCCAAGTGCCCGCTAGGGAACCTACATAGTCCAAGTGCTCGCTAGGTAACCTACATAGTCCAAGTGACGGCTTGGTAACCTAAATATTCCAAATGCTCGCTAGGGAAACTACATAGTCCAAGTGCCCGCTAGGTCACGTAGATAGTCCAAGTGCCCGCTAGGGAACGTACATAGTCAAAGTGCCCGCTAGGTAACCTAGATAGTCCAAGCGCCCGCTAGTTAACCTACATAGTCCAAGTGCCTGCTAGTTAAACTAGATAGTCCTAGTGCCCCCTAGTTAACCTACATTCTCCAAGTGCCCGATAGGCAACCTACATAGTCCAAGTGCCCGCTAGGTAACCTACATAGTCCAAATGCCCGCTAGTTAACCTACATAGTCCAAGTGCCCGATAGGGAACCTATATAATCCAAGTGCCCGCTAGGGAACCTACATATTCCAAGTGCCCGTTAGGTAACCTGGATAGTCCAAGTGCCCATAGGTAACCTACATAGTGCAAGTGTCTGCTAGATAACCTAAGTAGTCCAAGGGCCCGCTAGTTAACATACATAGTCCAAGTGCCCGGTAGTTAACTTACATAGTTCAAGTGTCCGTAGGGAACATTCATAATCCAAGTGCCCGCTATGAAACCTACATAGTCCAAGTGCCCTCTAGGGAACCTACGTAGTCCAGGTGCCCGCTAGGGAATCTACATAGTCCAAGGGCCCGCTGGTTAATGTAGATAGTCCAAGTGCTGCTAGTTAATCTACATAGTCCAAGTACCCGCTAGTTAACCTAGATCGTCCAAGTGTCCGCTAGTTAACCTACATAGTCCAAGTGCCAGCTAGGGAACCTACATAGTCCAAGTGCCTGCTAGGGAACCTACATTGTCCAAGTGCCCGCTCAGGAACATACATAGTCCAAGTGCCCGCTAGGGAATCTACATAGTACAAGGGCCCGCTAGTTAACGTACATAGTCCAAGTGCTGCTAGTTAATCTACATAGTCCAAGGTCCCGTTAGTTAACCTACATAGTCCAAATACCCGCTAGTTAACCTAGATCGTCCAAGGGCCCGCTAGTTAACCTACATAGTCCAAGGGTCCGCTAGTTAACCTAGATAGTCCAAGTACCCGCTAGGTAACCTAGACAGTTCAAGTGACCACTAGGTTACCTACATAGTCCAAGTGCCCACTAGTTAACCTAGATAGTCCAAGTGCCTGCTAGTTAACCTACATAATCCAAGTGCCCTAAAGGGAACCTACATAATCCAAATGCCCGCTAGGGAACCTACATAGTCCAAGTGCTCGCTAGGTAACCTATATAGTCCAAGTGCCCGCTTGGTAACCTAAATATTCCAAATGCTCTCTAGGGAAACTACATAGTCCAAGTGCCCGCTAGTTAACCTACATAGTCCAAATGCCCTATAGGGAACCTACATAATCCACGTGCCCGCTAGGGAACCTACATAGTCCAAGTGCCCGTTTGGTAACCTAGGGAGTCCAAATGCCCGCTAGGGAACCCACATAGTCGAAGTGCCCGCTAGGGAACCTACATAGTCCAAGTGCCCGCTAGGTAACGTACATAGTCCAAGTGCCTGCTAGGTAACGTACATAGTCCAAGTGCCCGCTACGTAACCTAGATAGTCCAAGTGCCCTCTAGTTAACCTACACAGTCCAAGTGCCTTCTAGGTAACCTAGATAGTCCAAGTGCCCACTAGTTAACCTACATAATCAAAGTTCCCCCTAGGTAACCTAGATCGTCCAAGTGCCCGCTAGTTAACCTAAAGAGTCAATGGGCCTGCTAGTTAACCTACATAGTGCAAGAGCCCGCTAGCTAACCTAGATAATCCAAGTGCCCGCTAGTTAACCTATATCGTCCAAGTGCCCGCAAGTTAACCTAGATCGTCCAAGTGCCCGCTAGTTAACCTAGATCGTACAAGTGCCCGCTAGTTAACCTACATAGTCAATGGGCCCGCTAGTTAACCTACATAGTGCAAGTGTCCGCTAGTTAACCTACATAGTCCACATGCCAGTTAGCTAACCTAGATAGTCCAAGGGCCCACTAGTTGACCTACATAGTCCAAGTGCCCGCTTGGGAACCTTCATAGTCCAAGTGCCAGCTAGGTAACCTAGATAGTCCAAGTGCCCGCTAGTTAACCTAGATAGTCCTAGTGCCCGTTAGTTAACCTAGATAGTTCAAGTGCCCACTAAGGGACGTAATTAGTCCATGTGCCCGTTAGCTAACCTAGATAGTCCAAGTGCCCGCTAGTTAACAATGATCATCCAAGTGCCCGCTTGTTAACCGAGATAGTCCAAGTGCCCTCTAGTTAACCTAGATTGTCCTAGTGCCCGGTAGTAAACCTACATAGTCCAAATGCCCGCTAGTTAACCTACATAGTCCAAGTGCCCGATAGGGAACCTAGACAGTCCAAGTGCCCGCTAGGTTACCTGCATATTCCAAGTGCCCGTTCCTTAAACTACATAGTCCAAGTGCCCGCTAGGAAACCAATATAGTCCAAATCCCCGCTAGAGGCCCTAATATTCCAAATGCCCGCTAATTAACCTAGATAGTCCAAGTGCTCGCTAGTTAACCTAGGTAGTCCAAGTGCCCGCTAGTTAACCTAGATAGACCAAGTGCCCGCTAGGGAACCTGTATAGTCCAAGTACCCGCAAGGAAACGTACATAGTCCAAGTGCCCGCTAGGTAACGTACATAGTCCAAATGCCCGCTAGATAACGTAGATAGTCCAAGTGCCCGCTAGGGAACGTACATAGTCCAAAGGCCGCTAGGTAACCTAGATGGTCCAAGTGCCCGCTAGTTAACCTACATAGTCCAAGTGCCTGCTAGGTAACCTAGATAGTCCAAGTGCCAGTAACCTAGATAATCCAAGGGTCAGCTAGGTAACCTACATTGTCCTAGTGCCCCCTAGTTAACCTACATTCTCCAAGTGCCCGATAGGCAACCTACATAGTCCAAGTGCCCGCTAGGTAACCTACAGAGTCCAAAAGCCCGCTAGTTAACCTAAATAGTCCAAGTGCCCGATAGGGAACCTATATAATCCATGTGCCCGCTAGGGAACCTACATAATCCAAGTGCCCATTAGGTAACCTGGATAGTCCTAGTGCCCGCTAGGTAACCTACATAGTGCAAGTGTCTGCTAGATAACCTAAGTAGTCCAAGGGCCCGCTAGTTAACATACATAGTCCTAGTGCCCGGTAGTTAACTTACATAGTTCAAGTGTCCGTAGGGAACATTCATAGTCCAAGTGCCCGCTAGGGAACCTACATAGTCCAAGTGCCCGATAGGGAACCTACGTAGTCCAAGTGCCCGCTAGGGAATCTACATAGTCCAAGGGCCCGCTGGTTAATGTAGAAAGTCCAAGTGCTGCAAGTTAATCTACATAGTCAAAGTGCCCGCTAGGGAATCTACATAGTACAAGGGCCCGCTAGTTAACGTAGATAGTCCAAGTGCCGCTAGTTAATCTACATAGTCCAAGGGCCCGTTAGTTAACCTACATAGTCCAAATACCCGCTAGTTAACCTACATCGTCCAAGGGCCCGCTAGTTAACCTAGATAGTCCAAGTGCCCGCTAGTTAACCTACATAATCCAAGTGCCCGCTAGGTAACCTAGACAGTTCAAGTGACCACTAGGTTACCTACATAGTCCAAGTGCCCGCTAGCTATCCTAGATAGTCCAAGTGCTCACTAGTTAACCTAGATAGTCCAAGTGCCCGCTAGTTAACCTAGATAGACCAAGTGCCCGCTAGGGAACCTACCTAGTCCAAGTGCCCCATAGGGAACCTACATAGTCCAAGTGCCCGCTAGTTAACATAGATAGTCCAAGTACCCGCTAGGAAACGTACATAGTCCAAGTGGCCGCTAGTTAACGTACATAGTCCAAGTGTCCGCTAGGTAAGGTCGATAGTCCAAGTGCCCGCTAGGGAATGTACATAGTCCAAGTGCCCGCTACGTGACCTAAATAGACCAAGTGCCCGCTAGTTAACCTACATAGTCCAAGTGCCTGCTAGGTAACCTGGATAGTCCAAGTGCCCACTAGTTAACCTACATAGTCAAATTTCCCCCTAGCTAACCTAGATAATCCAAGTGCCCGCTAGTTAACCTATATCGTCCAAGTGCCCGCTAGTTAACCTTGATCCTCCACGTGCCCGCTAGTTAACCTACATAGTCAATGGGCCCGCTAGTTAATCTACATAGTGCAAGAGCCCGCTACTTAACCTAGATCGTGCAAGTGTCCGCTAGTTAACCTACATAATCCACGTGCCAGTTAGCTAACCTAGATAGTCCAAGGGCCCGCTAGTTGACCTACATAGTCCAAGTGCCCGCTAGGGAACCTTCATAGTCCAAGTGCCAGCTAGGTAACCTAGATAGTCCAAGTGCCCGCTAGTTAACCTAGATAGTTCAAGTGCCCACTAAGGGACGTACTTAGTCCATGTGCCCGTTAGCTAACCTAGATAGTCCAAGTGCCCGCTAGTTAACAATGATCATCCAAGTGCCCGCTAGTTAACCTAGATGGTCCAAGTGTCCTCTAGTTAATTTAGATTGTCCAAGTGCCCGCTAGTAAACCTACAAAGTCCAAGGGCCCGCTAGTTAACCTACATAGTCCAAGTACCCGCTAGTTAATCTACATAGTCCAAGGGCCCGCTAGGTAACGTACATAGTCCAAGTGCCTGCTAGGTAACATAGAGAGTCCAAGTGCCCGCTACGTAACCTAGATAGTCCAAGTGCCCTATAGTTAACCTACATAGTCCAAGTGCCTTCTAGGTAACCTAGATAGTCCAAGTGCCCACTAGTTAACCTACATAATCAAAGTTCCCCCTAGGTAACCTAGATCGTCCAAGTGCCCGCTAGTTAACCTAAATAGTCAATGGGCCTGCTAGTTAACCTACATAGTGCAAGAGCCCGCTAGCTAACCTAGATAATCCAAGTGCCCGCTAGTTAACCTATATCGTCCAAGTGCCCGCTAGTTAACCTTGATCCTCCACGTGCCCGCTAGTTAACCTACATAGTCAATGGGCCCGCTAGTTAATCTACATAGTGCAAGAGCCCGCTACTTAACCTAGATCGTGCCAGTGTCCGCTAGTTAACCTACATAATCCACGTGCCAGTTAGCTAACCTAGATAGTCCAAGGGCCCACTAGTTGACCTACATAGTACAAGTGCCCGCTAGGGAACCTTCATAGTCCAAGTGCCAGCTAGGTAACCTAGATAGTCCAAGTGCCCGCTAGTTAACCTAGATAGTCCTAGTGCCCGTTAGTTAACCTAGATAGTTCAAGTGCCCACTAAGGGACGTACTTAGTCCATGTGCCCGTTAGCTAACCTAGATAGTCCAAGTGCCCGCTAGTTAACAATGATCATCCAAGTGCCCGCTAGTTAACCTAGATGGTCCAAGTGTCCTCTAGTTAATTTAGATTGTCCAAGTGCCCGCTAGTAAACCTACAAAGTCCAAGGGCCCGCTAGTTAACCTACATAGTCCAAGTACCCGCTAGTTAATCTACATAGTCCAAGGGCCCGCTAGGTAACGTACATAGTCCAAGTGCCTGCTAGGTAACATAGAGAGTCCAAGTGCCCGCTACGTAACCTAGATAGTCCAAGTGCCCTATAGTTAACCTACATAGTCCAAGTGCCTTCTAGGTAACCTAGATAGTCCAAGTGCCCACTAGTTAACCTACATAATCAAAGTTCCCCCTAGGTAACCTAGATCGTCCAAGTGCCCGCTAGTTAACCTAAATAGTCAATGGGCCTGCTAGTTAACCTACATAGTGCAAGAGCCCGCTAGCTAACCTAGATAATCCAAGTGCCCGCTAGTTAACCTATATCGTCCAAGTGCCCGCAAGTTAACCTAGATCGTCCAAGTGCCCGCTAGTTAACCTAGATCGTACAAGTGCCCGCTAGTTAACCTACATAGTCAATGGGCCCGCTAGTTAACCTACATAGTGCAAGTGTCCGCTAGTTAACCTACATAGTCCACATGCCAGTTAGCTAACCTAGATAGTCCAAGGGCCCACTAGTTGACCTACATAGTCCAAGTGCCCGCTAGGGAACCTTCATAGTCCAAGTGCCAGCTAGGTAACCTAGATAGTCCAAGTGCCCGCTAGTTAACCTAGATAGTCCTAGTGCCCGTTAGTTAACCTAGATAGTTCAAATGCCCACTAAGGGACGTAATTAGTCCATGTGCCCGTTAGCTAACCTAGATAGTCCAAGTGCCCGCTAGTTAACAATGATCATCCAAGTGCCCGCTAGTTAACCGAGATAGTCCAAGTGCCCTCTAGTTAACCTAGATTGTCCTAGTGCCCGGTAGTAAACCTACATAGTCCAAATGCCCGCTAGTTAACCTACATAGTCCAAGTGCCCGCTAGGTTACCTGCATATTCCAAGTGCCCGTTCCTTAACCTACATAGTCCAAGTGCCCGCTAGGAAACCAATATAGTCCAAATCCCCGCTAGAGGTCCTAATATTCCAAATGCCCGCTAATTAACCTAGATAGTCCAAGTGCTCGCTAGTTAACCTAGGTAGTCCAAGTGCCCGCTAGTTAACCTTGATAGACCAAGTGCCCGCTAGGGAACCTGTCTAGTCCAAGTACCCGCAAGGAAACGTACATAGTCCAAGTGCCCGCTAGGTAACGTACATAGTCCAAATGCCCGCTAGATAACGTAGATAGTCCAAGTGCCCGCTAGGGAACGTACATAGTCCAAAGGCCGCTAGGTAACCTAGATGGTCCAAGTGCCCGCTAGTTAACCTACATAGTCCAAGTGCCTGCTAGGTAACCTAGATAGTCCAAGTGCCAGTAACCTAGATAATCCAAGGGTCAGCTAGGTAACCTACATTGTCCTAGTGCCCCCTAGTTAACCTACATTCTCCAAGTGCCCGATAGGCAACCTACATAGTCCAAGTGCCCGCTAGGTAACCTACAGAGTCCAAATGCCCGCTAGTTAACCTAAATAGTCCAAGTGCCCGATAGGGAACCTATATAATCCATGTGCCCGCTAGGGAACCTACATAGTCCAAGTGCCCATTAGGTAACCTGGATAGTCCTAGTGCCCGCTAGGTAACCTACATAGTGCAAGTGTCTGCTAGATAACCTAAGTAGTCCAAGGGCCCGCTAGTTAACATACATAGTCCAAGTGCCCGGTAGTTAACTTACATAGTTCAAGTGTCCGTAGGGAACATTCATAGTCCAAGTGCCCGCTAGGGAACCTACATAGTCCAAGTGCCCGATAGGGAACCTACGTAGTCCAAGTGCCCGCTAGGGAATCTACATAGTCCAAGGGCCCGCTGGTTAATGTAGAAAGTCCAAGTGCTGCAAGTTAATCTACATAGTCCAAGTGCCCGCTAGGGAATCTACATAGTACAAGGGCCCGCTAGTTAACGTAGATAGTCCAAGTGCCGCTAGTTAATCTACATAGTCCAAGGGCCCGTTAGTTAACCTACATAGTCCAAATACCCGCTAGTTATCCTACATCGTCCAAGGGCCCGCTAGTTAACCTAGATAGTCCAAGTGCCCGCTAGTTAACCTACATAATCCAAGTGCCCGCTAGGTAACCTAGACAGTTCAAGTGACCACTAGGTTACCTACATAGTCCAAGTGCCCGCTAGCTATCCTAGATAGTCCAAGTGCTCACTAGTTAACCTAGATAGTCCAAGTGCCCGCTAGTTAACCTAGATAGACCAAGTGCCCGCTAGGGAACCTACCTAGTCCAAGTGCCCCATAGGGAACCTACATAGTCCAAGTGCCCGCTAGTTAACATAGATAGTCCAAGTACCCGCTAGGAAACGTACATAGTCCAAGTGGCCGCTAGTTAACGTACATAGTCCAAGTGTCCGCTAGGTAAGGTCGATAGTCCAAGTGCCCGCTAGGGAATGTACATAGTCCAAGTGCCCGCTACGTGACCTAGATAGACCAAGTGCCCGCTAGTTAACCTACATAGTCCAAGTGCCTGCTAGGTAACCTGGATAGTCCAAGTGCCCACTAGTTAACCTACATAGTCAAATTTCCCCCTAGCTAACCTAGATAATCCAAGTGCCCGCTAGTTAACCTTGATCCTCCACGTGCCCGCTAGTTAACCTACATAGTCAATGGGCCCGCTAGTTAATCTACATAGTGCAAGAGCCCGCTACTTAACCTAGATCGTGCAAGTGTCCGCTAGTTAACCTACATAATCCACGTGCCAGTTAGCTAACCTAGATAGTCCAAGGGCCCGCTAGTTGACCTACATAGTCCAAGTGCCCGCTAGGGAACCTTCATAGTCCAAGTGCCAGCTAGGTAACCTAGATAGTCCAAGTGCCCGCTAGTTAACCTAGATAGTCCTAGTGCCCATTAGTTAACCTAGATATTTCAAGTGCCCACTAAGTGACGTACTTAGTCCATGTGCCCGTTAGCTAACCTAGATAGTCCAAGTGCCCGCTAGTTAACAATGATCATCCAAGTGCCCGCTAGTTAACCTAGATGGTCCAAGTGTCCTCTAGTTAACTTAGATTGTCCAAGTGCCCGCTAATAAACCTACAAAGTCCAAGGGCCCGCTAGTTAACCTACATAGTCCAAGTACCCGCTAGTTAATCTACATAGTCCAAGGGACCGCTAGGTAACCTACATACTCCAAGGGCCCGCTAGTTAACCTAGATAGTCCAAGTGTTCGTTAGTTAACCTAGATAGTCCAAGTGCCCGCTAGGTAACGTACATAGTCCAAGTGCCCGCTAGGTAACGTAGATAGTCCAAGTGCCCGCTAGTTAACCTACATAGTCCAAGTGCCTGCTAGGTAACCTAGATAGTCCAAGTGCCCACTAGTTAACCTACATAGTCCAGGTTCTCCCTAAGTAACCTAGATAGTCCAAGTGTTCGTTAGTTAACCTAGATAGTCCCAGTGCCCGCTAGTTAACCTATATAGTCCATTGCCCGCTAGGGAACCTACATAGTCTAAGTGCCTGCTAGGGAACCTACATAGTCCAAGTGCCCTCTAGTTAACCTAGATAGTCCAAATGCCCGCTAGTTAACCTAGATACTCCAAGTGCCCGCTAGTTAACCAGGATCATCAAAGTGCCCTCTAGTTAACTTACATAGTCCAAAGGCCTACTAGTTACCTACATAGAGCAAGGGCCCGCTCGTTAACCTTGATAGTCCAAATGCCCGCTAGTTAACCTACATAGTCCATGTTCCCGCTAGGTAACCTAGACAGTCCAATGACCATTAGGTTACCTACATAGTCCAATTGCCCGTTCGTTAACTTACATAGTCTAAGTGCCCGCTAGGTAACGTAGATAGCCCAAGTGTTCACTAGGGAACGTACATAGTCCAAGTGCCAGCTAGTTAACCTAGATAGTCCAAGGGAACGCTAGTTAACATACATAGTCCAAGTGCCCGGTAGTTAACTTACATAGTTCAAGTGTCTGTAAGGAACATTCATAGTCCAAGTGCCTGCTAGGGAACCTACGTAGTCCAAATGCCCGCTAGGGAATCTACATAGTCCAAGGGCCCGCTGGTTAATGTAGATAGTCCAAGTACTGCTAGTTAATCTACATAGTCCAAGTGCCCTCTAGGGAATCTACATAGTCCAAGGGCCCGCTAGTTAACGTAGATAGTCCAAGTGCGGCTAGTTAATCTACATAGTCCAAGGGCCCTCTAGTTAACCTACATAGTTCACGTACCCGCTAGTTAACCTAGATCGTCCAAGGGCCCGCTAGTTAACCTACATCGTCCAAGGGCCCGCTAGTTAACCTAGATAGTCCAAGTGCCCGCTAGTTAACCTACATAATCCAAGTGCCCTAAAGGGAACCTACATAATCCAAGTGCCCGCTAGGGAACCTACATAGTCCAAGTGCTCGCTAGGTAACCTACATAGTCCAAGTGCCCGCTTGGTAACCTAAATATTCCAAATGCTCGCTAGGGAAACTACATAGTCCAAGTGCCCGCTAGTTAACCTACATAGTCCAAGTGCCCGATAGGGACCTACATAATCCAAGTGCCCGCTAGGGAACCTACATAGTCCAAGTGCCCGTTAGGTAACCTAGATAGTCCAAATGCCCGCTAGGGAACCCACATAGTCCAAGTGCCCGCTAGGGAACCTACATAGTCCAAGTGCCCGCTAGGTAACGTACATAGTCCAAGTGCCCGCTAGGTAACGTAGATAGTCCAAGTGCCCGCTAGGGAACGTACATAGTCAAAGTGCCCGCTAGGTAACCTAGATAGTCCAAGCGCCCGCTAGTTAACCTACATAGTCCAAGTGCCTGCTAGGTAACCTAGATAGTCCTAGTGCCCCCTAGTTAACCTACATTCTCCAACTGCCCGATAGGCAACCTACATAGTCCAAGTGCCCGCTAGGTAACCTACATAGTCCAAATGCCCGCTAGTTAACCTACATAGTCCAAGTGCCCGATAGGGAACCTATATAATCCAAGTGCCCGCTAGGGAACCTACATAGTCCAAGTGCCCGTTAGGTAACCTGGATAGTCCAAGTGCCCATAGGTAACCTACATAGTGCAAGTGCCTGCTAGATAACCTAAGTAGTCCAAGGGCCCGCTAGTTAACATACATAGTCCAAGTGCCCGGTAGTTAACTTACATAGTTCAAGTGTCCGTCGGGAACATTCATAATCCAAGTGCCCGCTATGAAACCTACATAGTCCAAGTGCCCTCTAGGGAACCTACGTAGTCCAGGTGCCCGCTAGGGAATCTACATAGTCCAAGGGCCCGCTGGTTAATGTAGATAGTCCAAGTGCTGCTAGTTAATCTACATAGTCCAAGTACCCGCTAGTTAACCTAGATCGTCCAAGTGTCCGCTAGTTAACCTACATAGTCCAAGTGCCAGCTAGGGAACCTACATAGTCCAAGTGCCTGCTAGGGAACCTACATTGTCCAAGTGCCCGCTCAGTAACATACATAGTCCAAGTGCCCGCTAGGGAATCTACATAGTACAAGGGCCCGCTAGTTAACGTACATAGTCCAAGTGCCGCTAGTTAATCTACATAGTCCAAGGGCCCGTTAGTTAACCTACATAGTCCAAATACCCGCTAGTTAACCTAGATAGTCCAAGTGCCCTCTAGTTAACCTACATAGTCCTAGTGCCTGCTAGGTAACCTAGATAGTCCAAGTGCCAGTAACCTAGATAATCCAAGGGTCCGCTAGGTAACCTACATTGTCCTAGTGCCCCCTAGTTAACCTACATTCTCCAAGTGCCCGATAGGCAACCTACATAGTCCAAGTGCCCGCTAGGTAACCTAGAAAGTCCAAGTGCCCGCTAGTTAACCTACATAGTCCAAGTGCCCGATAGGGAATCTATATAATCCAAGTGCCCGCTAGGGAACCTACATAGTCCAAGTGCCCATTAGGTAACCTGGATAGTCCTAGTGCCCGCTAGGTAACCTACGTAGTGCAAGTGTCTGCTAGATAACCTAAGTAGTCCAAGGGCCCGCTAGTTAACATACATAGTCCAAGTGCCCGGTAGTTAACTTACATAGTTCAAGTGTCCGTAGGGAACATTCATAGTCCAAGTGCCCGCTAGGGAACCTACATAGTCCAAGTGCCCGCTAGGGAACCTATGTAGTCCAAGTACCCGCTAGGGAATCTACATAGTCCAAGGGCCCGCTAGTTAACGTAGATAGTCCAAGTGCCGCTAGTTAATCTACATAGTCCAAGGGCCCGTTAGTTAACCTACATAATCCAAATACCCGCTAGTTAACCTACATCGTCCAAGGGCCCGCTAGTTAACCTAGATAGTCCAAGTGCCCGCTAGGTAACCTACATAATCCAAGTGCCCGCTAGGTAACCTACACAGTTCAAGTGACCACTAGGTTACCTACATAGTCCAAGTGCCCGCTAGCTATCCTAGATAGTCCAAGTGCTCACTAGTTAACCTAGATAGTCCAAGTGCCCGCTAGTTAACCTAGATAGACCAAGTGCCCGCTAGGGAACCTACCTAGTCCAAGTGCCCCATAGGGAACCTACATAGTCCAATTGCCCGCTAGTTAACATAGATAGTCCAAGTACCCGCTAGGAAACGTACATAGTCCAAGTGCCCGCTAGTTAACGTACATAGTCCAAGTGTCCGCTAGGTAAGGTCGATAGTCCATGTGCCCGCTAGGGAATGTACATAGTCCAAGTGCCTGCTACGTGACCTAGATAGACCAAGTGCCCGCTAGTTAACCTACATAGTCCAAGTGCCTGCTAGGTAACCTGGATCGTCCAAGTGCCCAATAGTTAACCTACATAGTCAAATTTCCCCCTAGCTAACCTAGATAATCCAAGTGCCCGCTAGTTAACCTATATCGTCCAAGTGCCCGCTAGTTAACCTTGATCCTCCAAGTCCCCGCTAGTTAACCTACATAGTCAATGGGCCCGCTAGTTAATCTACATAGTGCAAGAGCCCGCTACTTAACCTAGATCGTGCAAGTGTCCGCTAGTTAACCTACATAGTCCACGTGCCAGTTAGCTAACCTAGATAGTCCAAGGGCCCGCTAGTTGACCTATATAGTCCAAGTGCCCGCTAGGGAACCTTCATAGTCCAAGTGCCAGCTAGGTAACCTAGATAGTCCAAGTGCCCGCTAGTTAACCTAGATAGTCCTAGTGCCCGTTAGTTAACCTAGATAGTCCAAGTGCCCACTAAGGGACGTACTTAGTCCATGTGCCCGTTAGCTAACCTAGATAGTCCAAGTGCCCGCTAGTTAACAATGATCATCCAAGTGCCCGCTAGTTAACCTAGATGGTCCAAGTGTCCTCTAGTTAACCTAGATTGTCCAAGTGCCCGCTAGTAAACCTACAAAGTCCAAGGGCCCGCTAGTTAACCTACATAGTCCAAGTACCCGCTAGTTAATCTACATAGTCCAAGGGCCCGCTAGGTAACCTACATACTCCAAGGGCCCGCTAGTTAACCTAGATAGTCCAAGTGTTCGTTAGTTAACCTAGATAGTCCAAGTGCCCGCTAGTTAACCTAGATAGTCCAAGTGCTCGCTAGTTAACCTAGATAGTCCAAGTGCCCGCTTGTTAACCTAGATAGATCAAGTACCCGCTAGGGAACCTATCTAGTCAAAGTACCCGCTAGGAAACGTACATAGTCCAAGTGCCCGCTAGGTAACGTACATAGTCCAAGTGCCCGCTAGGTAACGTAGATAGTCCAAGTGCCCGCTAGTTAACCTACATAGTCCAAGTGCCTGCTAGGTAACCTAGATAGTCCAAGTGCCCACTAGTTAACCTACATAGTCCGGGTTCCCCCTAAGTAACCTAGACAGTCCAAGGGTCCGCTAGGTAACCTACATTGTCCTAGTGCCCCCTAGTTAACCTACATTCTTCAAGTGCCCGATAGGCAACCTATATAGTACAAGTGCCCGCTAGGTAACCTACATAGTCCAAATGCCCGCTAGTTAACCTACATAGTCCCAGTGCCCGCTAGTTAACCTATATAGTCCAAGTGCCCGCTAGGGAACTTACATAGTCTAAGTGCCTGCTAGGGAACCTACATAGTCCAAGTGCCCTCTAGTTAACCTAGATAGTCCAAATGCCCGCTAGTTAACCTAGATACTCCAAGTGCCCGCTAGTTAACCAGGATCATCAAAGTGCCCTCTAGTTAACTTACATAGTCCAAAGGCCTACTAGTTAACCTACATAGAGCAAGGACCCGCTCGTTAACCTTGATAGTCCAAATGCCCGCTAGTTAACCTACATAGTCCATGTTCCCGCTAGGTAACCTAGACAGTCCAAGTGACCATTAGGTTACCTACATAGTCCAATTGCCCGTTCGTTAACCTACATAGTCTAAGTGCCCGCTAGGTAACGTAGATAGCCCAAGTGTTCGCTAGGGAACGTACATAGTCCAAGTGCCCGCTAGTTAACCTAGATAGTCCAAGGGCCCGCTAGTTAACATACATAGTCCAAGTGCCCGGTAGTTAACTTATATAGTTCAAGTGTCTGTAAGGAACATTCATAGTCCAAGTGCCTGCTAGGGAACCTACGTAGTCCAAGTGCCCGCTAGGGAATCTACATAGTCCAAGGGCCCGCTGGTTAATGTAGATAGTCCAAGTGCTGCTAGTTAATCTACATAGTCCAAGTGCCCTCTAGGGAATCTACATAGTCCAAGGGCCCGCTAGTTAACGTAGATAGTCCAAGTGCGGCTAGTTAATCTACATAGTCCAAGGGCCCTCTAGTTAACCTACATAGTTCACGTACCCGCTAGTTAACCTAGATCGTCCAAGGGCCCGCTAGTTAACCTACATCGTCCAAGGGCTTCTAGTTAACCTAGATAGTCCAAGTGCCCGCTAGTTAACCTACATAATCCAAGTGCCCCAAAGGGAACCTACATAATCCAAGTGCCCGCTAGGGAACCTACATAGTCCAAGTGCTCGCTAGGTAACCTACATAGTCCAAGTGACGGCTTGGTAACCTAAATATTCCAAATGCTCGCTAGGGAAACTACATAGTCCAAGTGCCCGCTAGGTCACGTAGATAGTCCAAGTGCCCGCTAGGGAACGTACATAGTCAAAGTGCCCGCTAGGTAACCTAGATAGTCCAAGCGCCCGCTAGTTAACCTACATAGTCCAAGTGCCTGCTAGTTAAACTAGATAGTCCTAGTGCCCCCTAGTTAACCTACATTCTCCAAGTGCCCGATAGGCAACCTACATAGTCCAAGTGCCCGCTAGGTAACCTACATAGTCCAAATGCCCGCTAGTTAACCTACATAGTCCAAGTGCCCGATAGGGAACCTATATAATCCAAGTGCCCGCTAGGGAACCTACATATTCCAAGTGCCCGTTAGGTAACCTGGATAGTCCAAGTGCCCATAGGTAACCTACATAGTGCAAGTGTCTGCTAGATAACCTAAGTAGTCCAAGGGCCCGCTAGTTAACATACATAGTCCAAGTGCCCGGTAGTTAACTTACATAGTTCAAGTGTCCGTAGGGAACATTCATAATCCAAGTGCCCGCTATGAAACCTACATAGTCCAAGTGCCCTCTAGGGAACCTACGTAGTCCAGGTGCCCGCTAGGGAATCTACATAGTCCAAGGGCCCGCTGGTTAATGTAGATAGTCCAAGTGCTGCTAGTTAATCTACATAGTCCAAGTACCCGCTAGTTAACCTAGATCGTCCAAGTGTCCGCTAGTTAACCTACATAGTCCAAGTGCCAGCTAGGGAACCTACATAGTCCAAGTGCCTGCTAGGGAACCTACATTGTCCAAGTGCCCGCTCAGGAACATACATAGTCCAAGTGCCCGCTAGGGAATCTACATAGTACAAGGGCCCGCTAGTTAACGTACATAGTCCAAGTGCTGCTAGTTAATCTACATAGTCCAAGGTCCCGTTAGTTAACCTACATAGTCCAAATACCCGCTAGTTAACCTAGATCGTCCAAGGGCCCGCTAGTTAACCTACATAGTCCAAGGGTCCGCTAGTTAACCTAGATAGTCCAAGTACCCGCTAGGTAACCTAGACAGTTCAAGTGACCACTAGGTTACCTACATAGTCCAAGTGCCCACTAGTTAACCTAGATAGTCCAAGTGCCTGCTAGTTAACCTACATAATCCAAGTGCCCTAAAGGGAACCTACATAATCCAAATGCCCGCTAGGGAACCTACATAGTCCAAGTGCTCGCTAGGTAACCTATATAGTCCATGTGCCCGCTTGGTAACCTAAATATTCCAAATGCTCTCTAGGGAAACTACATAGTCCAAGTGCCCGCTAGTTAACCTACATAGTCCAAATGCCCTATAGGGAACCTACATAATCCACGTGCCCGCTAGGGAACCTACATAGTCCAAGTGCCCGTTTGGTAACCTAGGGAGTCCAAATGCCCGCTAGGGAACCCACATAGTCGAAGTGCCCGCTAGGGAACCTACATAGTCCAAGTGCCCGCTAGGTAACGTACATAGTCCAAGTGCCTGCTAGGTAACGTACATAGTCCAAGTGCCGCTACGTAACCTAGATAGTCCAAGTGCCCTCTAGTTAACCTACACAGTCCAAGTGCCTTCTAGGTAACCTAGATAGTCCAAGTGCCCACTAGTTAACCTACATAATCAAAGTTCCCCCTAGGTAACCTAGATCGTCCAAGTGCCCGCTAGTTAACCTAAAGAGTCAATGGGCCTGCTAGTTAACCTACATAGTGCAAGAGCCCGCTAGCTAACCTAGATAATCCAAGTGCCCGCTAGTTAACCTATATCGTCCAAGTGCCCGCAAGTTAACCTAGATCGTCCAAGTGCCCGCTAGTTAACCTAGATCGTACAAGTGCCCGCTAGTTAACCTACATAGTCAATGGGCCCGCTAGTTAACCTACATAGTGCAAGTGTCCGCTAGTTAACCTACATAGTCCACATGCCAGTTAGCTAACCTAGATAGTCCAAGGGCCCACTAGTTGACCTACATAGTCCAAGTGCCCGCTTGGGAACCTTCATAGTCCAAGTGCCAGCTAGGTAACCTAGATAGTCCAAGTGCCCGCTAGTTAACCTAGATAGTCCTAGTGCCCGTTAGTTAACCTAGATAGTTCAAGTGCCCACTAAGGGACGTAATTAGTCCATGTGCCCGTTAGCTAACCTAGATAGTCCAAGTGCCCGCTAGTTAACAATGATCATCCAAGTGCCCGCTTGTTAACCGAGATAGTCCAAGTGCCCTCTAGTTAACCTAGATTGTCCTAGTGCCCGGTAGTAAACCTACATAGTCCAAATGCCCGCTAGTTAACCTACATAGTCCAAGTGCCCGCTAGGTTACCTGCATATTCCAAGTGCCCGTTCCTTAACCTACATAGTCCAAGTGCCCGCTAGGAAACCAATATAGTCCAAATCCCCGCTAGAGGTCCTAATATTCCAAATGCCCGCTAATTAACCTAGATAGTCCAAGTGCTCGCTAGTTAACCTAGGTAGTCCAAGTGCCCGCTAGTTAACCTTGATAGACCAAGTGCCCGCTAGGGAACCTGTCTAGTCCAAGTACCCGCAAGGAAACGTACATAGTCCAAGTGCCCGCTAGGTAACGTACATAGTCCAAATGCCCGCTAGATAACGTAGATAGTCCAAGTGCCCGCTAGGGAACGTACATAGTCCAAAGGCCGCTAGGTAACCTAGATGGTCCAAGTGCCCGCTAGTTAACCTACATAGTCCAAGTGCCTGCTAGGTAACCTAGATAGTCCAAGTGCCAGTAACCTAGATAATCCAAGGGTCAGCTAGGTAACCTACATTGTCCTAGTGCCCCCTAGTTAACCTACATTCTCCAAGTGCCCGATAGGCAACCTACATAGTCCAAGTGCCCGCTAGGTAACCTACAGAGTCCAAATGCCCGCTAGTTAACCTAAATAGTCCAAGTGCCCGATAGGGAACCTATATAATCCATGTGCCCGCTAGGGAACCTACATAGTCCAAGTGCCCATTAGGTAACCTGGATAGTCCTAGTGCCCGCTAGGTAACCTACATAGTGCAAGTGTCTGCTAGATAACCTAAGTAGTCCAAGGGCCCGCTAGTTAACATACATAGTCCAAGTGCCCGGTAGTTAACTTACATAGTTCAAGTGTCCGTAGGGAACATTCATAGTCCAAGTGCCCGCTAGGGAACCTACATAGTCCAAGTGCCCGATAGGGAACCTACGTAGTCCAAGTGCCCGCTAGGGAATCTACATAGTCCAAGGGCCCGCTGGTTAATGTAGAAAGTCCAAGTGCTGCAAGTTAATCTACATAGTCCAAGTGCCCGCTAGGGAATCTACATAGTACAAGGGCCCGCTAGTTAACGTAGATAGTCCAAGTGCCGCTAGTTAATCTACATAGTCCAAGGGCCCGTTAGTTAACCTACATAGTCCAAATACCCGCTAGTTATCCTACATCGTCCAAGGGCCCGCTAGTTAACCTAGATAGTCCAAGTGCCCGCTAGTTAACCTACATAATCCAAGTGCCCGCTAGGTAACCTAGACAGTTCAAGTGACCACTAGGTTACCTACATAGTCCAAGTGCCCGCTAGCTATCCTAGATAGTCCAAGTGCTCACTAGTTAACCTAGATAGTCCAAGTGCCCGCTAGTTAACCTAGATAGACCAAGTGCCCGCTAGGGAACCTACCTAGTCCAAGTGCCCCATAGGGAACCTACATAGTCCAAGTGCCCGCTAGTTAACATAGATAGTCCAAGTACCCGCTAGGAAACGTACATAGTCCAAGTGGCCGCTAGTTAACGTACATAGTCCAAGTGTCCGCTAGGTAAGGTCGATAGTCCAAGTGCCCGCTAGGGAATGTACATAGTCCAAGTGCCCGCTACGTGACCTAGATAGACCAAGTGCCCGCTAGTTAACCTACATAGTCCAAGTGCCTGCTAGGTAACCTGGATAGTCCAAGTGCCCACTAGTTAACCTACATAGTCAAATTTCCCCCTAGCTAACCTAGATAATCCAAGTGCCCGCTAGTTAACCTATATCGTCCAAGTGCCCGCTAGTTAACCTTGATCCTCCACGTGCCCGCTAGTTAACCTACATAGTCAATGGGCCCGCTAGTTAATCTACATAGTGCAAGAGCCCGCTACTTAACCTAGATCGTGCAAGTGTCCGCTAGTTAACCTACATAATCCACGTGCCAGTTAGCTAACCTAGATAGTCCAAGGGCCCGCTAGTTGACCTACATAGTCCAAGTGCCCGCTAGGGAACCTTCATAGTCCAAGTGCCAGCTAGGTAACCTAGATAGTCCAAGTGCCCGCTAGTTAACCTAGATAGTCCTAGTGCCCATTAGTTAACCTAGATATTTCAAGTGCCCACTAAGTGACGTACTTAGTCCATGTGCCCGTTAGCTAACCTAGATAGTCCAAGTGCCCGCTAGTTAACAATGATCATCCAAGTGCCCGCTAGTTAACCTAGATGGTCCAAGTGTCCTCTAGTTAACTTAGATTGTCCAAGTGCCCGCTAATAAACCTACAAAGTCCAAGGGCCCGCTAGTTAACCTACATAGTCCAAGTACCCGCTAGTTAATCTACATAGTCCAAGGGACCGCTAGGTAACCTACATACTCCAAGGGCCCGCTAGTTAACCTAGATAGTCCAAGTGTTCGTTAGTTAACCTAGATAGTCCAAGTGCCCGCTAGGTAACGTACATAGTCCAAGTGCCCGCTAGGTAACGTAGATAGTCCAAGTGCCCGCTAGTTAACCTACATAGTCCAAGTGCCTGCTAGGTAACCTAGATAGTCCAAGTGCCCACTAGTTAACCTACATAGTCCAGGTTCTCCCTAAGTAACCTAGATAGTCCAAGTGTTCGTTAGTTAACCTAGATAGTCCCAGTGCCCGCTAGTTAACCTATATAGTCCATTGCCCGCTAGGGAACCTACATAGTCTAAGTGCCTGCTAGGGAACCTACATAGTCCAAGTGCCCTCTAGTTAACCTAGATAGTCCAAATGCCCGCTAGTTAACCTAGATACTCCAAGTGCCCGCTAGTTAACCAGGATCATCAAAGTGCCCTCTAGTTAACTTACATAGTCCAAAGGCCTACTAGTTACCTACATAGAGCAAGGGCCCGCTCGTTAACCTTGATAGTCCAAATGCCCGCTAGTTAACCTACATAGTCCATGTTCCCGCTAGGTAACCTAGACAGTCCAATGACCATTAGGTTACCTACATAGTCCAATTGCCCGTTCGTTAACTTACATAGTCTAAGTGCCCGCTAGGTAACGTAGATAGCCCAAGTGTTCACTAGGGAACGTACATAGTCCAAGTGCCAGCTAGTTAACCTAGATAGTCCAAGGGAACGCTAGTTAACATACATAGTCCAAGTGCCCGGTAGTTAACTTACATAGTTCAAGTGTCTGTAAGGAACATTCATAGTCCAAGTGCCTGCTAGGGAACCTACGTAGTCCAAATGCCCGCTAGGGAATCTACATAGTCCAAGGGCCCGCTGGTTAATGTAGATAGTCCAAGTACTGCTAGTTAATCTACATAGTCCAAGTGCCCTCTAGGGAATCTACATAGTCCAAGGGCCCGCTAGTTAACGTAGATAGTCCAAGTGCGGCTAGTTAATCTACATAGTCCAAGGGCCCTCTAGTTAACCTACATAGTTCACGTACCCGCTAGTTAACCTAGATCGTCCAAGGGCCCGCTAGTTAACCTACATCGTCCAAGGGCCCGCTAGTTAACCTAGATAGTCCAAGTGCCCGCTAGTTAACCTACATAATCCAAGTGCCCTAAAGGGAACCTACATAATCCAAGTGCCCGCTAGGGAACCTACATAGTCCAAGTGCTCGCTAGGTAACCTACATAGTCCAAGTGCCCGCTTGGTAACCTAAATATTCCAAATGCTCGCTAGGGAAACTACATAGTCCAAGTGCCCGCTAGTTAACCTACATAGTCCAAGTGCCCGATAGGGACCTACATAATCCAAGTGCCCGCTAGGGAACCTACATAGTCCAAGTGCCCGTTAGGTAACCTAGATAGTCCAAATGCCCGCTAGGGAACCCACATAGTCCAAGTGCCCGCTAGGGAACCTACATAGTCCAAGTGCCCGCTAGGTAACGTACATAGTCCAAGTGCCCGCTAGGTAACGTAGATAGTCCAAGTGCCCGCTAGGGAACGTACATAGTCAAAGTGCCCGCTAGGTAACCTAGATAGTCCAAGCGCCCGCTAGTTAACCTACATAGTCCAAGTGCCTGCTAGGTAACCTAGATAGTCCTAGTGCCCCCTAGTTAACCTACATTCTCCAACTGCCCGATAGGCAACCTACATAGTCCAAGTGCCCGCTAGGTAACCTACATAGTCCAAATGCCCGCTAGTTAACCTACATAGTCCAAGTGCCCGATAGGGAACCTATATAATCCAAGTGCCCGCTAGGGAACCTACATAGTCCAAGTGCCCGTTAGGTAACCTGGATAGTCCAAGTGCCCATAGGTAACCTACATAGTGCAAGTGCCTGCTAGATAACCTAAGTAGTCCAAGGGCCCGCTAGTTAACATACATAGTCCAAGTGCCCGGTAGTTAACTTACATAGTTCAAGTGTCCGTCGGGAACATTCATAATCCAAGTGCCCGCTATGAAACCTACATAGTCCAAGTGCCCTCTAGGGAACCTACGTAGTCCAGGTGCCCGCTAGGGAATCTACATAGTCCAAGGGCCCGCTGGTTAATGTAGATAGTCCAAGTGCTGCTAGTTAATCTACATAGTCCAAGTACCCGCTAGTTAACCTAGATCGTCCAAGTGTCCGCTAGTTAACCTACATAGTCCAAGTGCCAGCTAGGGAACCTACATAGTCCAAGTGCCTGCTAGGGAACCTACATTGTCCAAGTGCCCGCTCAGTAACATACATAGTCCAAGTGCCCGCTAGGGAATCTACATAGTACAAGGGCCCGCTAGTTAACGTACATAGTCCAAGTGCCGCTAGTTAATCTACATAGTCCAAGGGCCCGTTAGTTAACCTACATAGTCCAAATACCCGCTAGTTAACCTAGATAGTCCAAGTGCCCTCTAGTTAACCTACATAGTCCTAGTGCCTGCTAGGTAACCTAGATAGTCCAAGTGCCAGTAACCTAGATAATCCAAGGGTCCGCTAGGTAACCTACATTGTCCTAGTGCCCCCTAGTTAACCTACATTCTCCAAGTGCCCGATAGGCAACCTACATAGTCCAAGTGCCCGCTAGGTAACCTAGAAAGTCCAAGTGCCCGCTAGTTAACCTACATAGTCCAAGTGCCCGATAGGGAATCTATATAATCCAAGTGCCCGCTAGGGAACCTACATAGTCCAAGTGCCCATTAGGTAACCTGGATAGTCCTAGTGCCCGCTAGGTAACCTACGTAGTGCAAGTGTCTGCTAGATAACCTAAGTAGTCCAAGGGCCCGCTAGTTAACATACATAGTCCAAGTGCCCGGTAGTTAACTTACATAGTTCAAGTGTCCGTAGGGAACATTCATAGTCCAAGTGCCCGCTAGGGAACCTACATAGTCCAAGTGCCCGCTAGGGAACCTATGTAGTCCAAGTACCCGCTAGGGAATCTACATAGTCCAAGGGCCCGCTAGTTAACGTAGATAGTCCAAGTGCCGCTAGTTAATCTACATAGTCCAAGGGCCCGTTAGTTAACCTACATAATCCAAATACCCGCTAGTTAACCTACATCGTCCAAGGGCCCGCTAGTTAACCTAGATAGTCCAAGTGCCCGCTAGGTAACCTACATAATCCAAGTGCCCGCTAGGTAACCTACACAGTTCAAGTGACCACTAGGTTACCTACATAGTCCAAGTGCCCGCTAGCTATCCTAGATAGTCCAAGTGCTCACTAGTTAACCTAGATAGTCCAAGTGCCCGCTAGTTAACCTAGATAGACCAAGTGCCCGCTAGGGAACCTACCTAGTCCAAGTGCCCCATAGGGAACCTACATAGTCCAATTGCCCGCTAGTTAACATAGATAGTCCAAGTACCCGCTAGGAAACGTACATAGTCCAAGTGCCCGCTAGTTAACGTACATAGTCCAAGTGTCCGCTAGGTAAGGTCGATAGTCCATGTGCCCGCTAGGGAATGTACATAGTCCAAGTGCCTGCTACGTGACCTAGATAGACCAAGTGCCCGCTAGTTAACCTACATAGTCCAAGTGCCTGCTAGGTAACCTGGATCGTCCAAGTGCCCAATAGTTAACCTACATAGTCAAATTTCCCCCTAGCTAACCTAGATAATCCAAGTGCCCGCTAGTTAACCTATATCGTCCAAGTGCCCGCTAGTTAACCTTGATCCTCCAAGTCCCCGCTAGTTAACCTACATAGTCAATGGGCCCGCTAGTTAATCTACATAGTGCAAGAGCCCGCTACTTAACCTAGATCGTGCAAGTGTCCGCTAGTTAACCTACATAGTCCACGTGCCAGTTAGCTAACCTAGATAGTCCAAGGGCCCGCTAGTTGACCTATATAGTCCAAGTGCCCGCTAGGGAACCTTCATAGTCCAAGTGCCAGCTAGGTAACCTAGATAGTCCAAGTGCCCGCTAGTTAACCTAGATAGTCCTAGTGCCCGTTAGTTAACCTAGATAGTCCAAGTGCCCACTAAGGGACGTACTTAGTCCATGTGCCCGTTAGCTAACCTAGATAGTCCAAGTGCCCGCTAGTTAACAATGATCATCCAAGTGCCCGCTAGTTAACCTAGATGGTCCAAGTGTCCTCTAGTTAACCTAGATTGTCCAAGTGCCCGCTAGTAAACCTACAAAGTCCAAGGGCCCGCTAGTTAACCTACATAGTCCAAGTACCCGCTAGTTAATCTACATAGTCCAAGGGCCCGCTAGGTAACCTACATACTCCAAGGGCCCGCTAGTTAACCTAGATAGTCCAAGTGTTCGTTAGTTAACCTAGATAGTCCAAGTGCCCGCTAGTTAACCTAGATAGTCCAAGTGCTCGCTAGTTAACCTAGATAGTCCAAGTGCCCGCTTGTTAACCTAGATAGATCAAGTACCCGCTAGGGAACCTATCTAGTCAAAGTACCCGCTAGGAAACGTACATAGTCCAAGTGCCCGCTAGGTAACGTACATAGTCCAAGTGCCCGCTAGGTAACGTAGATAGTCCAAGTGCCCGCTAGTTAACCTACATAGTCCAAGTGCCTGCTAGGTAACCTAGATAGTCCAAGTGCCCACTAGTTAACCTACATAGTCCGGGTTCCCCCTAAGTAACCTAGACAGTCCAAGGGTCCGCTAGGTAACCTACATTGTCCTAGTGCCCCCTAGTTAACCTACATTCTTCAAGTGCCCGATAGGCAACCTATATAGTACAAGTGCCCGCTAGGTAACCTACATAGTCCAAATGCCCGCTAGTTAACCTACATAGTCCCAGTGCCCGCTAGTTAACCTATATAGTCCAAGTGCCCGCTAGGGAACTTACATAGTCTAAGTGCCTGCTAGGGAACCTACATAGTCCAAGTGCCCTCTAGTTAACCTAGATAGTCCAAATGCCCGCTAGTTAACCTAGATACTCCAAGTGCCCGCTAGTTAACCAGGATCATCCAAGTGCCCTCTAGTTAACTTACATAGTCCAAAGGCCTACTAGTTAACCTACATAGAGCAAGGACCCGCTCGTTAACCTTGATAGTCCAAATGCCCGCTAGTTAACCTACATAGTCCATGTTCCCGCTAGGTAACCTAGACAGTCCAAGTGACCATTAGGTTACCTACATAGTCCAATTGCCCGTTCGTTAACCTACATAGTCTAAGTGCCCGCTAGGTAACGTAGATAGCCCAAGTGTTCGCTAGGGAACGTACATAGTCCAAGTGCCCGCTAGTTAACCTAGATAGTCCAAGGGCCCGCTAGTTAACATACATAGTCCAAGTGCCCGGTAGTTAACTTATATAGTTCAAGTGTCTGTAAGGAACATTCATAGTCCAAGTGCCTGCTAGGGAACCTACGTAGTCCAAGTGCCCGCTAGGGAATCTACATAGTCCAAGGGCCCGCTGGTTAATGTAGATAGTCCAAGTGCTGCTAGTTAATCTACATAGTCCAAGTGCCCTCTAGGGAATCTACATAGTCCAAGGGCCCGCTAGTTAACGTAGATAGTCCAAGTGCGGCTAGTTAATCTACATAGTCCAAGGGCCCTCTAGTTAACCTACATAGTTCACGTACCCGCTAGTTAACCTAGATCGTCCAAGGGCCCGCTAGTTAACCTACATCGTCCAAGGGCTTCTAGTTAACCTAGATAGTCCAAGTGCCCGCTAGTTAACCTACATAATCCAAGTGCCCCAAAGGGAACCTACATAATCCAAGTGCCCGCTAGGGAACCTACATAGTCCAAGTGCTCGCTAGGTAACCTACATAGTCCAAGTGACGGCTTGGTAACCTAAATATTCCAAATGCTCGCTAGGGAAACTACATAGTCCAAGTGCCCGCTAGGTCACGTAGATAGTCCAAGTGCCCGCTAGGGAACGTACATAGTCAAAGTGCCCGCTAGGTAACCTAGATAGTCCAAGCGCCCGCTAGTTAACCTACATAGTCCAAGTGCCTGCTAGTTAAACTAGATAGTCCTAGTGCCCCCTAGTTAACCTACATTCTCCAAGTGCCCGATAGGCAACCTACATAGTCCAAGTGCCCGCTAGGTAACCTACATAGTCCAAATGCCCGCTAGTTAACCTACATAGTCCAAGTGCCCGATAGGGAACCTATATAATCCAAGTGCCCGCTAGGGAACCTACATATTCCAAGTGCCCGTTAGGTAACCTGGATAGTCCAAGTGCCCATAGGTAACCTACATAGTGCAAGTGTCTGCTAGATAACCTAAGTAGTCCAAGGGCCCGCTAGTTAACATACATAGTCCAAGTGCCCGGTAGTTAACTTACATAGTTCAAGTGTCCGTAGGGAACATTCATAATCCAAGTGCCCGCTATGAAACCTACATAGTCCAAGTGCCCTCTAGGGAACCTACGTAGTCCAGGTGCCCGCTAGGGAATCTACATAGTCCAAGGGCCCGCTGGTTAATGTAGATAGTCCAAGTGCTGCTAGTTAATCTACATAGTCCAAGTACCCGCTAGTTAACCTAGATCGTCCAAGTGTCCGCTAGTTAACCTACATAGTCCAAGTGCCAGCTAGGGAACCTACATAGTCCAAGTGCCTGCTAGGGAACCTACATTGTCCAAGTGCCCGCTCAGGAACATACATAGTCCAAGTGCCCGCTAGGGAATCTACATAGTACAAGGGCCCGCTAGTTAACGTACATAGTCCAAGTGCTGCTAGTTAATCTACATAGTCCAAGGTCCCGTTAGTTAACCTACATAGTCCAAATACCCGCTAGTTAACCTAGATCGTCCAAGGGCCCGCTAGTTAACCTACATAGTCCAAGGGTCCGCTAGTTAACCTAGATAGTCCAAGTACCCGCTAGGTAACCTAGACAGTTCAAGTGACCACTAGGTTACCTACATAGTCCAAGTGCCCACTAGTTAACCTAGATAGTCCAAGTGCCTGCTAGTTAACCTACATAATCCAAGTGCCCTAAAGGGAACCTACATAATCCAAATGCCCGCTAGGGAACCTACATAGTCCAAGTGCTCGCTAGGTAACCTATATAGTCCAAGTGCCCGCTTGGTAACCTAAATATTCCAAATGCTCTCTAGGGAAACTACATAGTCCAAGTGCCCGCTAGTTAACCTACATAGTCCAAATGCCCTATAGGGAACCTACATAATCCACGTGCCCGCTAGGGAACCTACATAGTCCAAGTGCCCGTTTGGTAACCTAGGGAGTCCAAATGCCCGCTAGGGAACCCACATAGTCGAAGTGCCCGCTAGGGAACCTACATAGTCCAAGTGCCCGCTAGGTAACGTACATAGTCCAAGTGCCTGCTAGGTAACGTACATAGTCCAAGTGCCGCTACGTAACCTAGATAGTCCAAGTGCCCTCTAGTTAACCTACACAGTCCAAGTGCCTTCTAGGTAACCTAGATAGTCCAAGTGCCCACTAGTTAACCTACATAATCAAAGTTCCCCCTAGGTAACCTAGATCGTCCAAGTGCCCGCTAGTTAACCTAAAGAGTCAATGGGCCTGCTAGTTAACCTACATAGTGCAAGAGCCCGCTAGCTAACCTAGATAATCCAAGTGCCCGCTAGTTAACCTATATCGTCCAAGTGCCCGCAAGTTAACCTAGATCGTCCAAGTGCCCGCTAGTTAACCTAGATCGTACAAGTGCCCGCTAGTTAACCTACATAGTCAATGGGCCCGCTAGTTAACCTACATAGTGCAAGTGTCCGCTAGTTAACCTACATAGTCCACATGCCAGTTAGCTAACCTAGATAGTCCAAGGGCCCACTAGTTGACCTACATAGTCCAAGTGCCCGCTTGGGAACCTTCATAGTCCAAGTGCCAGCTAGGTAACCTAGATAGTCCAAGTGCCCGCTAGTTAACCTAGATAGTCCTAGTGCCCGTTAGTTAACCTAGATAGTTCAAGTGCCCACTAAGGGACGTAATTAGTCCATGTGCCCGTTAGCTAACCTAGATAGTCCAAGTGCCCGCTAGTTAACAATGATCATCCAAGTGCCCGCTTGTTAACCGAGATAGTCCAAGTGCCCTCTAGTTAACCTAGATTGTCCTAGTGCCCGGTAGTAAACCTACATAGTCCAAATGCCCGCTAGTTAACCTACATAGTCCAAGTGCCCGATAGGGAACCTAGACAGTCCAAGTGCCCGCTAGGTTACCTGCATATTCCAAGTGCCCGTTCCTTAAACTACATAGTCCAAGTGCCCGCTAGGAAACCAATATAGTCCAAATCCCCGCTAGAGGCCCTAATATTCCAAATGCCCGCTAATTAACCTAGATAGTCCAAGTGCTCGCTAGTTAACCTAGGTAGTCCAAGTGCCCGCTAGTTAACCTAGATAGACCAAGTGCCCGCTAGGGAACCTGTATAGTCCAAGTACCCGCAAGGAAACGTACATAGTCCAAGTGCCCGCTAGGTAACGTACATAGTCCAAATGCCCGCTAGATAACGTAGATAGTCCAAGTGCCCGCTAGGGAACGTACATAGTCCAAAGGCCGCTAGGTAACCTAGATGGTCCAAGTGCCCGCTAGTTAACCTACATAGTCCAAGTGCCTGCTAGGTAACCTAGATAGTCCAAGTGCCAGTAACCTAGATAATCCAAGGGTCAGCTAGGTAACCTACATTGTCCTAGTGCCCCCTAGTTAACCTACATTCTCCAAGTGCCCGATAGGCAACCTACATAGTCCAAGTGCCCGCTAGGTAACCTACAGAGTCCAAAAGCCCGCTAGTTAACCTAAATAGTCCAAGTGCCCGATAGGGAACCTATATAATCCATGTGCCCGCTAGGGAACCTACATAATCCAAGTGCCCATTAGGTAACCTGGATAGTCCTAGTGCCCGCTAGGTAACCTACATAGTGCAAGTGTCTGCTAGATAACCTAAGTAGTCCAAGGGCCCGCTAGTTAACATACATAGTCCTAGTGCCCGGTAGTTAACTTACATAGTTCAAGTGTCCGTAGGGAACATTCATAGTCCAAGTGCCCGCTAGGGAACCTACATAGTCCAAGTGCCCGATAGGGAACCTACGTAGTCCAAGTGCCCGCTAGGGAATCTACATAGTCCAAGGGCCCGCTGGTTAATGTAGAAAGTCCAAGTGCTGCAAGTTAATCTACATAGTCAAAGTGCCCGCTAGGGAATCTACATAGTACAAGGGCCCGCTAGTTAACGTAGATAGTCCAAGTGCCGCTAGTTAATCTACATAGTCCAAGGGCCCGTTAGTTAACCTACATAGTCCAAATACCCGCTAGTTAACCTACATCGTCCAAGGGCCCGCTAGTTAACCTAGATAGTCCAAGTGCCCGCTAGTTAACCTACATAATCCAAGTGCCCGCTAGGTAACCTAGACAGTTCAAGTGACCACTAGGTTACCTACATAGTCCAAGTGCCCGCTAGCTATCCTAGATAGTCCAAGTGCTCACTAGTTAACCTAGATAGTCCAAGTGCCCGCTAGTTAACCTAGATAGACCAAGTGCCCGCTAGGGAACCTACCTAGTCCAAGTGCCCCATAGGGAACCTACATAGTCCAAGTGCCCGCTAGTTAACATAGATAGTCCAAGTACCCGCTAGGAAACGTACATAGTCCAAGTGGCCGCTAGTTAACGTACATAGTCCAAGTGTCCGCTAGGTAAGGTCGATAGTCCAAGTGCCCGCTAGGGAATGTACATAGTCCAAGTGCCCGCTACGTGACCTAAATAGACCAAGTGCCCGCTAGTTAACCTACATAGTCCAAGTGCCTGCTAGGTAACCTGGATAGTCCAAGTGCCCACTAGTTAACCTACATAGTCAAATTTCCCCCTAGCTAACCTAGATAATCCAAGTGCCCGCTACTTAACCTATATCGTCCAAGTGCCCGCTAGTTAACCTTGATCCTCCACGTGCCCGCTAGTTAACCTACATAGTCAATGGGCCCGCTAGTTAATCTACATAGTGCAAGAGCCCGCTACTTAACCTAGATCGTGCAAGTGTCCGCTAGTTAACCTACATAATCCACGTGCCAGTTAGCTAACCTAGATAGTCCAAGGGCCCGCTAGTTGACCTATATAGTCCAAGTGCCCGCTAGGGAACCTTCATAGTCCAAGTGCCAGCTAGGTAACCTAGATAGTCCAAGTGCCCGCTAGTTAACCTAGATAGTCCTAGTGCCCATTAGTTAACCTAGATATTTCAAGTGCCCACTAAGTGACGTACTTAGTCCATGTGCCCGTTAGCTAACCTAGATAGTCCAAGTGCCCGCTAGTTAACAATGATCATCCAAGTGCCCGCTAGTTAACCTAGATGGTCCAAGTGTCCTCTAGTTAACTTAGATTGTCCAAGTGCCCGCTAATAAACCTACAAAGTCCAAGGGCCCGCTAGTTAACCTACATAGTCCAAGTACCCGCTAGTTAATCTACATAGTCCAAGGGACCGCTAGGTAACCTACATACTCCAAGGGCCCGCTAGTTAACCTAGATAGTCCAAGTGTTCGTTAGTTAACCTAGATAGTCCAAGTGCCCGCTAGGTAACGTACATAGTCCAAGTGCCCGCTAGGTAACGTAGATAGTCCAAGTGCCCGCTAGTTAACCTACATAGTCCAAGTGCCTGCTAGGTAACCTAGATAGTCCAAGTGCCCACTAGTTAACCTACATAGTCCAGGTTCTCCCTAAGTAACCTAGATAGTCCAAGTGTTCGTTAGTTAACCTAGATAGTCCCAGTGCCCGCTAGTTAACCTATATAGTCCATTGCCCGCTAGGGAACCTACATAGTCTAAGTGCCTGCTAGGGAACCTACATAGTCCAAGTGCCCTCTAGTTAACCTAGATAGTCCAAATGCCCGCTAGTTAACCTAGATACTCCAAGTGCCCGCTAGTTAACCAGGATCATCAAAGTGCCCTCTAGTTAACTTACATAGTCCAAAGGCCTACTAGTTACCTACATAGAGCAAGGGCCCGCTCGTTAACCTTGATAGTCCAAATGCCCGCTAGTTAACCTACATAGTCCATGTTCCCGCTAGGTAACCTAGACAGTCCAATGACCATTAGGTTACCTACATAGTCCAATTGCCCGTTCGTTAACTTACATAGTCTAAGTGCCCGCTAGGTAACGTAGATAGCCCAAGTGTTCACTAGGGAACGTACATAGTCCAAGTGCCAGCTAGTTAACCTAGATAGTCCAAGGGAACGCTAGTTAACATACATAGTCCAAGTGCCCGGTAGTTAACTTACATAGTTCAAGTGTCTGTAAGGAACATTCATAGTCCAAGTGCCTGCTAGGGAACCTACGTAGTCCAAATGCCCGCTAGGGAATCTACATAGTCCAAGGGCCCGCTGGTTAATGTAGATAGTCCAAGTACTGCTAGTTAATCTACATAGTCCAAGTGCCCTCTAGGGAATCTACATAGTCCAAGGGCCCGCTAGTTAACGTAGATAGTCCAAGTGCGGCTAGTTAATCTACATAGTCCAAGGGCCCTCTAGTTAACCTACATAGTTCACGTACCCGCTAGTTAACCTAGATCGTCCAAGGGCCCGCTAGTTAACCTACATCGTCCAAGGGCCCGCTAGTTAACCTAGATAGTCCAAGTGCCCGCTAGTTAACCTACATAATCCAAGTGCCCTAAAGGGAACCTACATAATCCAAGTGCCCGCTAGGGAACCTACATAGTCCAAGTGCTCGCTAGGTAACCTACATAGTCCAAGTGCCCGCTTGGTAACCTAAATATTCCAAATGCTCGCTAGGGAAACTACATAGTCCAAGTGCCCGCTAGTTAACCTACATAGTCCAAGTGCCCGATAGGGACCTACATAATCCAAGTGCCCGCTAGGGAACCTACATAGTCCAAGTGCCCGTTAGGTAACCTAGATAGTCCAAATGCCCGCTAGGGAACCCACATAGTCCAAGTGCCCGCTAGGGAACCTACATAGTCCAAGTGCCCGCTAGGTAACGTACATAGTCCAAGTGCCCGCTAGGTAACGTAGATAGTCCAAGTGCCCGCTAGGGAACGTACATAGTCAAAGTGCCCGCTAGGTAACCTAGATAGTCCAAGCGCCCGCTAGTTAACCTACATAGTCCAAGTGCCTGCTAGGTAACCTAGATAGTCCTAGTGCCCCCTAGTTAACCTACATTCTCCAACTGCCCGATAGGCAACCTACATAGTCCAAGTGCCCGCTAGGTAACCTACATAGTCCAAATGCCCGCTAGTTAACCTACATAGTCCAAGTGCCCGATAGGGAACCTATATAATCCAAGTGCCCGCTAGGGAACCTACATAGTCCAAGTGCCCGTTAGGTAACCTGGATAGTCCAAGTGCCCATAGGTAACCTACATAGTGCAAGTGCCTGCTAGATAACCTAAGTAGTCCAAGGGCCCGCTAGTTAACATACATAGTCCAAGTGCCCGGTAGTTAACTTACATAGTTCAAGTGTCCGTCGGGAACATTCATAATCCAAGTGCCCGCTATGAAACCTACATAGTCCAAGTGCCCTCTAGGGAACCTACGTAGTCCAGGTGCCCGCTAGGGAATCTACATAGTCCAAGGGCCCGCTGGTTAATGTAGATAGTCCAAGTGCTGCTAGTTAATCTACATAGTCCAAGTACCCGCTAGTTAACCTAGATCGTCCAAGTGTCCGCTAGTTAACCTACATAGTCCAAGTGCCAGCTAGGGAACCTACATAGTCCAAGTGCCTGCTAGGGAACCTACATTGTCCAAGTGCCCGCTCAGTAACATACATAGTCCAAGTGCCCGCTAGGGAATCTACATAGTACAAGGGCCCGCTAGTTAACGTACATAGTCCAAGTGCCGCTAGTTAATCTACATAGTCCAAGGGCCCGTTAGTTAACCTACATAGTCCAAATACCCGCTAGTTAACCTAGATAGTCCAAGTGCCCTCTAGTTAACCTACATAGTCCTAGTGCCTGCTAGGTAACCTAGATAGTCCAAGTGCCAGTAACCTAGATAATCCAAGGGTCCGCTAGGTAACCTACATTGTCCTAGTGCCCCCTAGTTAACCTACATTCTCCAAGTGCCCGATAGGCAACCTACATAGTCCAAGTGCCCGCTAGGTAACCTAGAAAGTCCAAGTGCCCGCTAGTTAACCTACATAGTCCAAGTGCCCGATAGGGAATCTATATAATCCAAGTGCCCGCTAGGGAACCTACATAGTCCAAGTGCCCATTAGGTAACCTGGATAGTCCTAGTGCCCGCTAGGTAACCTACGTAGTGCAAGTGTCTGCTAGATAACCTAAGTAGTCCAAGGGCCCGCTAGTTAACATACATAGTCCAAGTGCCCGGTAGTTAACTTACATAGTTCAAGTGTCCGTAGGGAACATTCATAGTCCAAGTGCCCGCTAGGGAACCTACATAGTCCAAGTGCCCGCTAGGGAACCTATGTAGTCCAAGTACCCGCTAGGGAATCTACATAGTCCAAGGGCCCGCTAGTTAACGTAGATAGTCCAAGTGCCGCTAGTTAATCTACATAGTCCAAGGGCCCGTTAGTTAACCTACATAATCCAAATACCCGCTAGTTAACCTACATCGTCCAAGGGCCCGCTAGTTAACCTAGATAGTCCAAGTGCCCGCTAGGTAACCTACATAATCCAAGTGCCCGCTAGGTAACCTACACAGTTCAAGTGACCACTAGGTTACCTACATAGTCCAAGTGCCCGCTAGCTATCCTAGATAGTCCAAGTGCTCACTAGTTAACCTAGATAGTCCAAGTGCCCGCTAGTTAACCTAGATAGACCAAGTGCCCGCTAGGGAACCTACCTAGTCCAAGTGCCCCATAGGGAACCTACATAGTCCAATTGCCCGCTAGTTAACATAGATAGTCCAAGTACCCGCTAGGAAACGTACATAGTCCAAGTGCCCGCTAGTTAACGTACATAGTCCAAGTGTCCGCTAGGTAAGGTCGATAGTCCATGTGCCCGCTAGGGAATGTACATAGTCCAAGTGCCTGCTACGTGACCTAGATAGACCAAGTGCCCGCTAGTTAACCTACATAGTCCAAGTGCCTGCTAGGTAACCTGGATCGTCCAAGTGCCCAATAGTTAACCTACATAGTCAAATTTCCCCCTAGCTAACCTAGATAATCCAAGTGCCCGCTAGTTAACCTATATCGTCCAAGTGCCCGCTAGTTAACCTTGATCCTCCAAGTCCCCGCTAGTTAACCTACATAGTCAATGGGCCCGCTAGTTAATCTACATAGTGCAAGAGCCCGCTACTTAACCTAGATCGTGCAAGTGTCCGCTAGTTAACCTACATAGTCCACGTGCCAGTTAGCTAACCTAGATAGTCCAAGGGCCCGCTAGTTGACCTATATAGTCCAAGTGCCCGCTAGGGAACCTTCATAGTCCAAGTGCCAGCTAGGTAACCTAGATAGTCCAAGTGCCCGCTAGTTAACCTAGATAGTCCTAGTGCCCGTTAGTTAACCTAGATAGTCCAAGTGCCCACTAAGGGACGTACTTAGTCCATGTGCCCGTTAGCTAACCTAGATAGTCCAAGTGCCCGCTAGTTAACAATGATCATCCAAGTGCCCGCTAGTTAACCTAGATGGTCCAAGTGTCCTCTAGTTAACCTAGATTGTCCAAGTGCCCGCTAGTAAACCTACAAAGTCCAAGGGCCCGCTAGTTAACCTACATAGTCCAAGTACCCGCTAGTTAATCTACATAGTCCAAGGGCCCGCTAGGTAACCTACATACTCCAAGGGCCCGCTAGTTAACCTAGATAGTCCAAGTGTTCGTTAGTTAACCTAGATAGTCCAAGTGCCCGCTAGTTAACCTAGATAGTCCAAGTGCTCGCTAGTTAACCTAGATAGTCCAAGTGCCCGCTTGTTAACCTAGATAGATCAAGTACCCGCTAGGGAACCTATCTAGTCAAAGTACCCGCTAGGAAACGTACATAGTCCAAGTGCCCGCTAGGTAACGTACATAGTCCAAGTGCCCGCTAGGTAACGTAGATAGTCCAAGTGCCCGCTAGTTAACCTACATAGTCCAAGTGCCTGCTAGGTAACCTAGATAGTCCAAGTGCCCACTAGTTAACCTACATAGTCCGGGTTCCCCCTAAGTAACCTAGACAGTCCAAGGGTCCGCTAGGTAACCTACATTGTCCTAGTGCCCCCTAGTTAACCTACATTCTTCAAGTGCCCGATAGGCAACCTATATAGTACAAGTGCCCGCTAGGTAACCTACATAGTCCAAATGCCCGCTAGTTAACCTACATAGTCCCAGTGCCCGCTAGTTAACCTATATAGTCCAAGTGCCCGCTAGGGAACTTACATAGTCTAAGTGCCTGCTAGGGAACCTACATAGTCCAAGTGCCCTCTAGTTAACCTAGATAGTCCAAATGCCCGCTAGTTAACCTAGATACTCCAAGTGCCCGCTAGTTAACCAGGATCATCCAAGTGCCCTCTAGTTAACTTACATAGTCCAAAGGCCTACTAGTTAACCTACATAGAGCAAGGACCCGCTCGTTAACCTTGATAGTCCAAATGCCCGCTAGTTAACCTACATAGTCCATGTTCCCGCTAGGTAACCTAGACAGTCCAAGTGACCATTAGGTTACCTACATAGTCCAATTGCCCGTTCGTTAACCTACATAGTCTAAGTGCCCGCTAGGTAACGTAGATAGCCCAAGTGTTCGCTAGGGAACGTACATAGTCCAAGTGCCCGCTAGTTAACCTAGATAGTCCAAGGGCCCGCTAGTTAACATACATAGTCCAAGTGCCCGGTAGTTAACTTATATAGTTCAAGTGTCTGTAAGGAACATTCATAGTCCAAGTGCCTGCTAGGGAACCTACGTAGTCCAAGTGCCCGCTAGGGAATCTACATAGTCCAAGGGCCCGCTGGTTAATGTAGATAGTCCAAGTGCTGCTAGTTAATCTACATAGTCCAAGTGCCCTCTAGGGAATCTACATAGTCCAAGGGCCCGCTAGTTAACGTAGATAGTCCAAGTGCGGCTAGTTAATCTACATAGTCCAAGGGCCCTCTAGTTAACCTACATAGTTCACGTACCCGCTAGTTAACCTAGATCGTCCAAGGGCCCGCTAGTTAACCTACATCGTCCAAGGGCTTCTAGTTAACCTAGATAGTCCAAGTGCCCGCTAGTTAACCTACATAATCCAAGTGCCCCAAAGGGAACCTACATAATCCAAGTGCCCGCTAGGGAACCTACATAGTCCAAGTGCTCGCTAGGTAACCTACATAGTCCAAGTGACGGCTTGGTAACCTAAATATTCCAAATGCTCGCTAGGGAAACTACATAGTCCAAGTGCCCGCTAGGTCACGTAGATAGTCCAAGTGCCCGCTAGGGAACGTACATAGTCAAAGTGCCCGCTAGGTAACCTAGATAGTCCAAGCGCCCGCTAGTTAACCTACATAGTCCAAGTGCCTGCTAGTTAAACTAGATAGTCCTAGTGCCCCCTAGTTAACCTACATTCTCCAAGTGCCCGATAGGCAACCTACATAGTCCAAGTGCCCGCTAGGTAACCTACATAGTCCAAATGCCCGCTAGTTAACCTACATAGTCCAAGTGCCCGATAGGGAACCTATATAATCCAAGTGCCCGCTAGGGAACCTACATATTCCAAGTGCCCGTTAGGTAACCTGGATAGTCCAAGTGCCCATAGGTAACCTACATAGTGCAAGTGTCTGCTAGATAACCTAAGTAGTCCAAGGGCCCGCTAGTTAACATACATAGTCCAAGTGCCCGGTAGTTAACTTACATAGTTCAAGTGTCCGTAGGGAACATTCATAATCCAAGTGCCCGCTATGAAACCTACATAGTCCAAGTGCCCTCTAGGGAACCTACGTAGTCCAGGTGCCCGCTAGGGAATCTACATAGTCCAAGGGCCCGCTGGTTAATGTAGATAGTCCAAGTGCTGCTAGTTAATCTACATAGTCCAAGTACCCGCTAGTTAACCTAGATCGTCCAAGTGTCCGCTAGTTAACCTACATAGTCCAAGTGCCAGCTAGGGAACCTACATAGTCCAAGTGCCTGCTAGGGAACCTACATTGTCCAAGTGCCCGCTCAGGAACATACATAGTCCAAGTGCCCGCTAGGGAATCTACATAGTACAAGGGCCCGCTAGTTAACGTACATAGTCCAAGTGCTGCTAGTTAATCTACATAGTCCAAGGTCCCGTTAGTTAACCTACATAGTCCAAATACCCGCTAGTTAACCTAGATCGTCCAAGGGCCCGCTAGTTAACCTACATAGTCCAAGGGTCCGCTAGTTAACCTAGATAGTCCAAGTACCCGCTAGGTAACCTAGACAGTTCAAGTGACCACTAGGTTACCTACATAGTCCAAGTGCCCACTAGTTAACCTAGATAGTCCAAGTGCCTGCTAGTTAACCTACATAATCCAAGTGCCCTAAAGGGAACCTACATAATCCAAATGCCCGCTAGGGAACCTACATAGTCCAAGTGCTCGCTAGGTAACCTATATAGTCCAAGTGCCCGCTTGGTAACCTAAATATTCCAAATGCTCTCTAGGGAAACTACATAGTCCAAGTGCCCGCTAGTTAACCTACATAGTCCAAATGCCCTATAGGGAACCTACATAATCCACGTGCCCGCTAGGGAACCTACATAGTCCAAGTGCCCGTTTGGTAACCTAGGGAGTCCAAATGCCCGCTAGGGAACCCACATAGTCGAAGTGCCCGCTAGGGAACCTACATAGTCCAAGTGCCCGCTAGGTAACGTACATAGTCCAAGTGCCTGCTAGGTAACGTACATAGTCCAAGTGCCGCTACGTAACCTAGATAGTCCAAGTGCCCTCTAGTTAACCTACACAGTCCAAGTGCCTTCTAGGTAACCTAGATAGTCCAAGTGCCCACTAGTTAACCTACATAATCAAAGTTCCCCCTAGGTAACCTAGATCGTCCAAGTGCCCGCTAGTTAACCTAAAGAGTCAATGGGCCTGCTAGTTAACCTACATAGTGCAAGAGCCCGCTAGCTAACCTAGATAATCCAAGTGCCCGCTAGTTAACCTATATCGTCCAAGTGCCCGCAAGTTAACCTAGATCGTCCAAGTGCCCGCTAGTTAACCTAGATCGTACAAGTGCCCGCTAGTTAACCTACATAGTCAATGGGCCCGCTAGTTAACCTACATAGTGCAAGTGTCCGCTAGTTAACCTACATAGTCCACATGCCAGTTAGCTAACCTAGATAGTCCAAGGGCCCACTAGTTGACCTACATAGTCCAAGTGCCCGCTTGGGAACCTTCATAGTCCAAGTGCCAGCTAGGTAACCTAGATAGTCCAAGTGCCCGCTAGTTAACCTAGATAGTCCTAGTGCCCGTTAGTTAACCTAGATAGTTCAAGTGCCCACTAAGGGACGTAATTAGTCCATGTGCCCGTTAGCTAACCTAGATAGTCCAAGTGCCCGCTAGTTAACAATGATCATCCAAGTGCCCGCTTGTTAACCGAGATAGTCCAAGTGCCCTCTAGTTAACCTAGATTGTCCTAGTGCCCGGTAGTAAACCTACATAGTCCAAATGCCCGCTAGTTAACCTACATAGTCCAAGTGCCCGATAGGGAACCTAGACAGTCCAAGTGCCCGCTAGGTTACCTGCATATTCCAAGTGCCCGTTCCTTAAACTACATAGTCCAAGTGCCCGCTAGGAAACCAATATAGTCCAAATCCCCGCTAGAGGCCCTAATATTCCAAATGCCCGCTAATTAACCTAGATAGTCCAAGTGCTCGCTAGTTAACCTAGGTAGTCCAAGTGCCCGCTAGTTAACCTAGATAGACCAAGTGCCCGCTAGGGAACCTGTATAGTCCAAGTACCCGCAAGGAAACGTACATAGTCCAAGTGCCCGCTAGGTAACGTACATAGTCCAAATGCCCGCTAGATAACGTAGATAGTCCAAGTGCCCGCTAGGGAACGTACATAGTCCAAAGGCCGCTAGGTAACCTAGATGGTCCAAGTGCCCGCTAGTTAACCTACATAGTCCAAGTGCCTGCTAGGTAACCTAGATAGTCCAAGTGCCAGTAACCTAGATAATCCAAGGGTCAGCTAGGTAACCTACATTGTCCTAGTGCCCCCTAGTTAACCTACATTCTCCAAGTGCCCGATAGGCAACCTACATAGTCCAAGTGCCCGCTAGGTAACCTACAGAGTCCAAAAGCCCGCTAGTTAACCTAAATAGTCCAAGTGCCCGATAGGGAACCTATATAATCCATGTGCCCGCTAGGGAACCTACATAATCCAAGTGCCCATTAGGTAACCTGGATAGTCCTAGTGCCCGCTAGGTAACCTACATAGTGCAAGTGTCTGCTAGATAACCTAAGTAGTCCAAGGGCCCGCTAGTTAACATACATAGTCCTAGTGCCCGGTAGTTAACTTACATAGTTCAAGTGTCCGTAGGGAACATTCATAGTCCAAGTGCCCGCTAGGGAACCTACATAGTCCAAGTGCCCGATAGGGAACCTACGTAGTCCAAGTGCCCGCTAGGGAATCTACATAGTCCAAGGGCCCGCTGGTTAATGTAGAAAGTCCAAGTGCTGCAAGTTAATCTACATAGTCAAAGTGCCCGCTAGGGAATCTACATAGTACAAGGGCCCGCTAGTTAACGTAGATAGTCCAAGTGCCGCTAGTTAATCTACATAGTCCAAGGGCCCGTTAGTTAACCTACATAGTCCAAATACCCGCTAGTTAACCTACATCGTCCAAGGGCCCGCTAGTTAACCTAGATAGTCCAAGTGCCCGCTAGTTAACCTACATAATCCAAGTGCCCGCTAGGTAACCTAGACAGTTCAAGTGACCACTAGGTTACCTACATAGTCCAAGTGCCCGCTAGCTATCCTAGATAGTCCAAGTGCTCACTAGTTAACCTAGATAGTCCAAGTGCCCGCTAGTTAACCTAGATAGACCAAGTGCCCGCTAGGGAACCTACCTAGTCCAAGTGCCCCATAGGGAACCTACATAGTCCAAGTGCCCGCTAGTTAACATAGATAGTCCAAGTACCCGCTAGGAAACGTACATAGTCCAAGTGGCCGCTAGTTAACGTACATAGTCCAAGTGTCCGCTAGGTAAGGTCGATAGTCCAAGTGCCCGCTAGGGAATGTACATAGTCCAAGTGCCCGCTACGTGACCTAAATAGACCAAGTGCCCGCTAGTTAACCTACATAGTCCAAGTGCCTGCTAGGTAACCTGGATAGTCCAAGTGCCCACTAGTTAACCTACATAGTCAAATTTCCCCCTAGCTAACCTAGATAATCCAAGTGCCCGCTACTTAACCTATATCGTCCAAGTGCCCGCTAGTTAACCTTGATCCTCCACGTGCCCGCTAGTTAACCTACATAGTCAATGGGCCCGCTAGTTAATCTACATAGTGCAAGAGCCCGCTACTTAACCTAGATCGTGCAAGTGTCCGCTAGTTAACCTACATAATCCACGTGCCAGTTAGCTAACCTAGATAGTCCAAGGGCCCGCTAGTTGACCTACATAGTCCAAGTGCCCGCTAGGGAACCTTCATAGTCCAAGTGCCAGCTAGGTAACCTAGATAGTCCAAGTGCCCGCTAGTTAACCTAGATAGTTCAAGTGCCCACTAAGGGACGTACTTAGTCCATGTGCCCGTTAGCTAACCTAGATAGTCCAAGTGCCCGCTAGTTAACAATGATCATCCAAGTGCCCGCTAGTTAACCTAGATGGTCCAAGTGTCCTCTAGTTAATTTAGATTGTCCAAGTGCCCGCTAGTAAACCTACAAAGTCCAAGGGCCCGCTAGTTAACCTACATAGTCCAAGTACCCGCTAGTTAATCTACATAGTCCAAGGGCCCGCTAGGTAACGTACATAGTCCAAGTGCCTGCTAGGTAACATAGAGAGTCCAAGTGCCCGCTACGTAACCTAGATAGTCCAAGTGCCCTATAGTTAACCTACATAGTCCAAGTGCCTTCTAGGTAACCTAGATAGTCCAAGTGCCCACTAGTTAACCTACATAATCAAAGTTCCCCCTAGGTAACCTAGATCGTCCAAGTGCCCGCTAGTTAACCTAAATAGTCAATGGGCCTGCTAGTTAACCTACATAGTGCAAGAGCCCGCTAGCTAACCTAGATAATCCAAGTGCCCGCTAGTTAACCTATATCGTCCAAGTGCCCGCTAGTTAACCTTGATCCTCCACGTGCCCGCTAGTTAACCTACATAGTCAATGGGCCCGCTAGTTAATCTACATAGTGCAAGAGCCCGCTACTTAACCTAGATCGTGCCAGTGTCCGCTAGTTAACCTACATAATCCACGTGCCAGTTAGCTAACCTAGATAGTCCAAGGGCCCACTAGTTGACCTACATAGTACAAGTGCCCGCTAGGGAACCTTCATAGTCCAAGTGCCAGCTAGGTAACCTAGATAGTCCAAGTGCCCGCTAGTTAACCTAGATAGTCCTAGTGCCCGTTAGTTAACCTAGATAGTTCAAGTGCCCACTAAGGGACGTACTTAGTCCATGTGCCCGTTAGCTAACCTAGATAGTCCAAGTGCCCGCTAGTTAACAATGATCATCCAAGTGCCCGCTAGTTAACCTAGATGGTCCAAGTGTCCTCTAGTTAATTTAGATTGTCCAAGTGCCCGCTAGTAAACCTACAAAGTCCAAGGGCCCGCTAGTTAACCTACATAGTCCAAGTACCCGCTAGTTAATCTACATAGTCCAAGGGCCCGCTAGGTAACGTACATAGTCCAAGTGCCTGCTAGGTAACATAGAGAGTCCAAGTGCCCGCTACGTAACCTAGATAGTCCAAGTGCCCTATAGTTAACCTACATAGTCCAAGTGCCTTCTAGGTAACCTAGATAGTCAAAGTGCCCACTAGTTAACCTACATAATCAAAGTTCCCCCTAGGTAACCTAGATCGTCCAAGTGCCCGCTAGTTAACCTAAATAGTCAATGGGCCTGCTAGTTAACCTACATAGTGCAAGAGCCCGCTAGCTAACCTAGATAATCCAAGTGCCCGCTAGTTAACCTATATCGTCCAAGTGCCCGCAAGTTAACCTAGATCGTCCAAGTGCCCGCTAGTTAACCTAGATCGTACAAGTGCCCGCTAGTTAACCTACATAGTCAATGGGCCCGCTAGTTAACCTACATAGTGCAAGTGTCCGCTAGTTAACCTACATAGTCCACATGCCAGTTAGCTAACCTAGATAGTCCAAGGGCCCACTAGTTGACCTACATAGTCCAAGTGCCCGCTTGGGAACCTTCATAGTCCAAGTGCCAGCTAGGTAACCTAGATAGTCCAAGTGCCCGCTAGTTAACCTAGATAGTCCTAGTGCCCGTTAGTTAACCTAGATAGTTCAAATGCCCACTAAGGGACGTAATTAGTCCATGTGCCCGTTAGCTAACCTAGATAGTCCAAGTGCCCGCTAGTTAACAATGATCATCCAAGTGCCCGCTAGTTAACCGAGATAGTCCAAGTGCCCTCTAGTTAACCTAGATTGTCCTAGTGCCCGGTAGTAAACCTACATAGTCCAAATGCCCGCTAGTTAACCTACATAGTCCAAGTGCCCGCTAGGTTACCTGCATATTCCAAGTGCCCGTTCCTTAACCTACATAGTCCAAGTGCCCGCTAGGAAACCAATATAGTCCAAATCCCCGCTAGAGGTCCTAATATTCCAAATGCCCGCTAATTAACCTAGATAGTCCAAGTGCTCGCTAGTTAACCTAGGTAGTCCAAGTGCCCGCTAGTTAACCTTGATAGACCAAGTGCCCGCTAGGGAACCTGTCTAGTCCAAGTACCCGCAAGGAAACGTACATAGTCCAAGTGCCCGCTAGGTAACGTACATAGTCCAAATGCCCGCTAGATAACGTAGATAGTCCAAGTGCCCGCTAGGGAACGTACATAGTCCAAAGGCCGCTAGGTAACCTAGATGGTCCAAGTGCCCGCTAGTTAACCTACATAGTCCAAGTGCCTGCTAGGTAACCTAGATAGTCCAAGTGCCAGTAACCTAGATAATCCAAGGGTCAGCTAGGTAACCTACATTGTCCTAGTGCCCCCTAGTTAACCTACATTCTCCAAGTGCCCGATAGGCAACCTACATAGTCCAAGTGCCCGCTAGGTAACCTACAGAGTCCAAATGCCCGCTAGTTAACCTAAATAGTCCAAGTGCCCGATAGGGAACCTATATAATCCATGTGCCCGCTAGGGAACCTACATAGTCCAAGTGCCCATTAGGTAACCTTGATAGTCCTAGTGCCCGCTAGGTAACCTACATAGTGCAAGTGTCTGCTAGATAACCTAAGTAGTCCAAGGGCCCGCTAGTTAACATACATAGTCCAAGTGCCCGGTAGTTAACTTACATAGTTCAAGTGTCCGTAGGGAACATTCATAGTCCAAGTGCCCGCTAGGGAACCTACATAGTCCAAGTGCCCGATAGGGAACCTACGTAGTCCAAGTGCCCGCTAGGGAATCTACATAGTCCAAGGGCCCGCTGGTTAATGTAGAAAGTCCAAGTGCTGCAAGTTAATCTACATAGTCCAAGTGCCCGCTAGGGAATCTACATAGTACAAGGGCCCGCTAGTTAACGTAGATAGTCCAAGTGCCGCTAGTTAATCTACATAGTCCAAGGGCCCGTTAGTTAACCTACATAGTCCAAATACCCGCTAGTTATCCTACATCGTCCAAGGGCCCGCTAGTTAACCTAGATAGTCCAAGTGCCCGCTAGTTAACCTACATAATCCAAGTGCCCGCTAGGTAACCTAGACAGTTCAAGTGACCACTAGGTTACCTACATAGTCCAAGTGCCCGCTAGCTATCCTAGATAGTCCAAGTGCTCACTAGTTAACCTAGATAGTCCAAGTGCCCGCTAGTTAACCTAGATAGACCAAGTGCCCGCTAGGGAACCTACCTAGTCCAAGTGCCCCATAGGGAACCTACATAGTCCAAGTGCCCGCTAGTTAACATAGATAGTCCAAGTACCCGCTAGGAAACGTACATAGTCCAAGTGGCCGCTAGTTAACGTACATAGTCCAAGTGTCCGCTAGGTAAGGTCGATAGTCCAAGTGCCCGCTAGGGAATGTACATAGTCCAAGTGCCCGCTACGTGACCTAGATAGACCAAGTGCCCGCTAGTTAACCTACATAGTCCAAGTGCCTGCTAGGTAACCTGGATAGTCCAAGTGCCCACTAGTTAACCTACATAGTCAAATTTCCCCCTAGCTAACCTAGATAATCCAAGTGCCCGCTAGTTAACCTATATCGTCCAAGTGCCCGCTAGTTAACCTTGATCCTCCACGTGCCCGCTAGTTAACCTACATAGTCAATGGGCCCGCTAGTTAATCTACATAGTGCAAGAGCCCGCTACTTAACCTAGATCGTGCAAGTGTCCGCTAGTTAACCTACATAATCCACGTGCCAGTTAGCTAACCTAGATAGTCCAAGGGCCCGCTAGTTGACCTATATAGTCCAAGTGCCCGCTAGGGAACCTTCATAGTCCAAGTGCCAGCTAGGTAACCTAGATAGTCCAAGTGCCCGCTAGTTAACCTAGATAGTCCTAGTGCCCATTAGTTAACCTAGATATTTCAAGTGCCCACTAAGTGACGTACTTAGTCCATGTGCCCGTTAGCTAACCTAGATAGTCCAAGTGCCCGCTAGTTAACAATGATCATCCAAGTGCCCGCTAGTTAACCTAGATGGTCCAAGTGTCCTCTAGTTAACTTAGATTGTCCAAGTGCCCGCTAATAAACCTACAAAGTCCAAGGGCCCGCTAGTTAACCTACATAGTCCAAGTACCCGCTAGTTAATCTACATAGTCCAAGGGACCGCTAGGTAACCTACATACTCCAAGGGCCCGCTAGTTAACCTAGATAGTCCAAGTGTTCGTTAGTTAACCTAGATAGTCCAAGTGCCCGCTAGGTAACGTACATAGTCCAAGTGCCCGCTAGGTAACGTAGATAGTCCAAGTGCCCGCTAGTTAACCTACATAGTCCAAGTGCCTGCTAGGTAACCTAGATAGTCCAAGTGCCCACTAGTTAACCTACATAGTCCAGGTTCTCCCTAAGTAACCTAGATAGTCCAAGTGTTCGTTAGTTAACCTAGATAGTCCCAGTGCCCGCTAGTTAACCTATATAGTCCATTGCCCGCTAGGGAACCTACATAGTCTAAGTGCCTGCTAGGGAACCTACATAGTCCAAGTGCCCTCTAGTTAACCTAGATAGTCCAAATGCCCGCTAGTTAACCTAGATACTCCAAGTGCCCGCTAGTTAACCAGGATCATCAAAGTGCCCTCTAGTTAACTTACATAGTCCAAAGGCCTACTAGTTACCTACATAGAGCAAGGGCCCGCTCGTTAACCTTGATAGTCCAAATGCCCGCTAGTTAACCTACATAGTCCATGTTCCCGCTAGGTAACCTAGACAGTCCAATGACCATTAGGTTACCTACATAGTCCAATTGCCCGTTCGTTAACTTACATAGTCTAAGTGCCCGCTAGGTAACGTAGATAGCCCAAGTGTTCACTAGGGAACGTACATAGTCCAAGTGCCAGCTAGTTAACCTAGATAGTCCAAGGGAACGCTAGTTAACATACATAGTCCAAGTGCCCGGTAGTTAACTTACATAGTTCAAGTGTCTGTAAGGAACATTCATAGTCCAAGTGCCTGCTAGGGAACCTACGTAGTCCAAATGCCCGCTAGGGAATCTACATAGTCCAAGGGCCCGCTGGTTAATGTAGATAGTCCAAGTACTGCTAGTTAATCTACATAGTCCAAGTGCCCTCTAGGGAATCTACATAGTCCAAGGGCCCGCTAGTTAACGTAGATAGTCCAAGTGCGGCTAGTTAATCTACATAGTCCAAGGGCCCTCTAGTTAACCTACATAGTTCACGTACCCGCTAGTTAACCTAGATCGTCCAAGGGCCCGCTAGTTAACCTACATCGTCCAAGGGCCCGCTAGTTAACCTAGATAGTCCAAGTGCCCGCTAGTTAACCTACATAATCCAAGTGCCCTAAAGGGAACCTACATAATCCAAGTGCCCGCTAGGGAACCTACATAGTCCAAGTGCTCGCTAGGTAACCTACATAGTCCAAGTGCCCGCTTGGTAACCTAAATATTCCAAATGCTCGCTAGGGAAACTACATAGTCCAAGTGCCCGCTAGTTAACCTACATAGTCTAAATGCCCGATAGGGAACCTACATAATCCAAGTGCCCGCTAGGGAACCTACATAGTCCAAGTGCCCGTTAGGTAACCTAGATAGTCCAAATGCCCTCTAGGGAACCCACATAGTCGAAGTGCCCGCTAGGGAACCTACATAGTCCAAGTGCCCGCTAGGTAACGTACATAGTCCAAGTGCCTGCTAGGTAACGTAGATAGTCCAAGTGCCCGCTAGTTAACCTACATAGTCCAAGTGCCCGATAGGGACCTACATAATCCAAGTGCCCGCTAGGGAACCTACATAGTCCAAGTGCCCGTTAGGTAACCTAGATAGTCCAAATGCCCGCTAGGGAACCCACATAGTCCAAGTGCCCGCTAGGGAACCTACATAGTCCAAGTGCCCGCTAGGTAACGTACATAGTCCAAGTGCCCGCTAGGTAACGTAGATAGTCCAAGTGCCCGCTAGGGAACGTACATAGTCAAAGTGCCCGCTAGGTAACCTAGATAGTCCAAGCGCCCGCTAGTTAACCTACATAGTCCAAGTGCCTGCTAGGTAACCTAGATAGTCCTAGTGCCCCCTAGTTAACCTACATTCTCCAACTGCCCGATAGGCAACCTACATAGTCCAAGTGCCCGCTAGGTAATCTACATAGTCCAAATGCCCGCTAGTTAACCTACATAGTCCAAGTGCCCGATAGGGAACCTATATAATCCAAGTGCCCGCTAGGGAACCTACATAGTCCAAGTGCCCGTTAGGTAACCTGGATAGTCCAAGTGCCCATAGGTAACCTACATAGTGCAAGTGCCTGCTAGATAACCTAAGTAGTCCAAGGGCCCGCTAGTTAACATACATAGTCCAAGTGCCCGGTAGTTAACTTACATAGTTCAAGTGTCCGTCGGGAACATTCATAATCCAAGTGCCCGCTATGAAACCTACATAGTCCAAGTGCCCTCTAGGGAACCTACGTAGTCCAGGTGCCCGCTAGGGAATCTACATAGTCCAAGGGCCCGCTGGTTAATGTAGATAGTCCAAGTGCTGCTAGTTAATCTACATAGTCCAAGTACCCGCTAGTTAACCTAGATCGTCCAAGTGTCCGCTAGTTAACCTACATAGTCCAAGTGCCAGCTAGGGAACCTACATAGTCCAAGTGCCTGCTAGGGAACCTACATTGTCCAAGTGCCCGCTCAGTAACATACATAGTCCAAGTGCCCGCTAGGGAATCTACATAGTACAAGGGCCCGCTAGTTAACGTACATAGTCCAAGTGCCGCTAGTTAATCTACATAGTCCAAGGGCCCGTTAGTTAACCTACATAGTCCAAATACCCGCTAGTTAACCTAGATAGTCCAAGTGCCCTCTAGTTAACCTACATAATCCAAGTGCCCTAAAGGGAACCAACATAATCCAAGTGCCCGCTAGGGAACCTACATAGTCCAAGTGCTTTCTAGGTAACCTATATAGTCCAAGTGCCCGCTTGGTAACCTAAATATTCCAAATGCTCGCTAGGGAAACTACATAGTCCAAGTGCCCGCTAGTTAACCTACATAGTCTAAATGCCCGATAGGGAACCTACATAATCCAAGTGCCCGCTAGGGAACCTACATAGTCCAAGTGCCCGTTAGGTAACCTAGATAGTCCAAATGCCCTCTAGGGAACCCACATAGTCGAAGTGCCCGCTAGGGAACCTACATAGTCCAAGTGCCCGCTAGGTAACGTACATAGTCCAAGTGCCTGCTAGGTAACGTAGATAGTCCAAGTGCCCGCTACGTAACCTAGATAGTCCAAGTGCCCTCTAGTTAACCTACATAGTCCAAGTGCCTGCTAGGTAACCTAGATAGTCCAAGTGCCCACTAGTTAACCTACATTATTAAAGTTCCCCCTAGGTAACCTAGATCGTCCAAGTGCCCGCTAGTTAACCTAAATAGTCAATGGGTCCGCTAGTTAACCTACATAGTGCAAGAGCCCGCTAGCTAACCTAGATAATCCAAGTGCCCGCTAGTTAACCTATATCGTCCAAGTGCCCGCTAGTTAACCTAGATCGTCCAAGTGCCCGCGAGTTAACCTACATAGTCAATGGGCCCTCTAGTTAACCTACATAGTGCAAGAGCCCGCTAGTTAACCTAGATCGTGCAAGTGTCCGCTAGTTAACCTACATAGTCACGTGCCAGTTAGCAAACCTAGATAGTCCAAGGGCCCGCTAGTTGACCTACATAATCCAAGTGCCCGCTAGGGAACCTTCATAATCCAAGTGCCAGCTAGGTAACCTAGATAGTCCAAGTGCCCGCTAGTTAACCTAGATAGTCCTAGTGCCCATTAGTTAACCAAATAGTCCAAGTGCCCACTAAGGGACGTAATTAGTCCATGTGCCTGTTAGCTAACCTAGATAGTCCAAGTGCCCGCTAGTTAATAATGATCATCCAAGTGCCCGCTAGTAAACCTAGATGGTCCAAGTGTCCTCTAGTTAACCTAGATCGTCCAAGTGCCCGCTAGTAAACCTACAAAGTCCAAGGGCCCGCTAGGTAACCTACATAATCCAAGTACCCGCTATTTAATCTACATAGTCCAAGGGCCCGCTAGGTAACCTACATACTCCAATGGCCCTCTAGTTAACCTAGGTAGTCCAAGTGCTCGTTAGTTAACCTAGATAGTCCAAGTGCCCGCTAGTTAACCTAGATAGTCCAAGTGCCCGCTTGTTAACCTAGATAGACCAAGTACCCGCTAGGGAACCTATCTAGTCCAAGTACCCGCTAGGAAACGTACATAGTCCAAGTGCCCGCTAGGTAACGTACATAGTCCAAGTGCCCGCTAGGTAACGTAGATAGTCCAAGTGCCCGCTAGTTAATCTACATAGTCCAAGTGCCCACTAGTTAACCTACATAGTCCAGGTTCCCCCTAAGTAACCTAGATAGTCCAAGTGTCCGCTAGGTAACCTACATTGTCCTAGTGCCCCCTAGTTAACCTACATTCTCCAAGTGCCCTATAGGCAACCTACATAGTACAAGTGCCCGCTAGGTAACCTACATAGCCCAAATGCCCGCTAGTTAACCTACATAGTCCCAGTGCCTGATAGGGAACCTATATAATCCAAGTGCCCGTTGGGAACCTACATAGTCCAAGTGCCCGTTAGGTAACCTAGATAGTCCAAGTGCCCGCTAGTAAACCTACATAGTCCAAGGGCCCGCTAGTTAGCCTACATAGTCCAAGTACCAGCTAGTTAATCTACATAGTCCAAGGGCCCGCTAGGTAACCTACATACTCCAAGGGCCCGCTAGTTAACCTAGATAGTCCAAGTGCTCACTAGTTAACCTAGATAGTCCAAGTGCCCGCTAGTTAACCTAGATAGTCCATGTGCTCGCTAGTTTACCTAGATAGTCCAAGTGCCCGCTAGTTAACCTAGATAGACCAAGTACCCGCTAGGGCACCTATCTAGTCCAAGTACCCGCTAGGAAACGTACATAGTCCAAGTGCCCGCTAGGTAACGTACATAGTCCAAGTGCCCGCTAGGTAACATAGATAGTCCAAGTGCCCGCTAGTTAACCTACATAGTCCAAGTGCCTGCTAGGTAACCTAGATAGTCCAAGTGCCCACTAATTAACCTACATAGTCCAGGTTCCCCCTAAGTAACCTAGATAGTCCAAGGGTCCGCTAGGTAACCTACATTGTCCTAGTACCCCCTAGTTAACCTACATTCTCCAAGTGCCCGATAGGCAACCTACATAGTACAAGTGCCCGGTAGGTAACCTACATAGTCCAAATGCCCGCTAGTTAACCTACATAGTCCCAGTGCCCGCTAGTTAACCTATATAGTCCAAGTGCCCGCTAGGGAACTTACATAGTCCAAGTGCCCTCTAGTTAACCTAGATTGTCCAAATACCTTCTAGTTAACCTAGATAGTCCAAGTGCCCGCTAGTTAACCAGGATCATCAAAGTGCCCTCTAGTTAACTTACATAGTCCAAAGGCCTACTAGTTAACCTACATAGAGCAAGGGCTCGCTGGTTAACCTATATAGTCCAAGTGCCTGCTAGGTAACCTAGATAGTCCAAGTGCCCACTAGTTAACCTACATAGTCCAGGTTCCCCCTAAGTAACGTAGATAGTCCAAGGGTCCGCTAGGTAACCTACATTGTCCTAGTGCCCCCTAGTTAACCTACATTCTTCAAGTGCCCGATAGGCAACCTATATAGTACAAGTGCCCGCTAGGTAACCTACATAGTCCAAATGCCCGCTAGTTAACCTACATAGTCCCAGTGCCCGCTAGTTAACCTATATAGTCCAAGTGCCCGCTAGGGAACCTACATAGTCTAAGTGCCTGCTAGGGAACCTACATAGTCCAAGTGCCCTCTAGTTAACCAAGATGGTCCAAATGCCCGCTAGTTAACCTAGATAGTCCAAGTGCCCGCTAGTTAACCAGGATCATCAAAGTGCCCTCTAGTTAACTTACATAGTCCAAAGGCCTACTAGTTAACCTACATAGAGCAAGGGCCCGCTCGTTAACCTTGATAGTCCAAATGCCCGCTAGTTAACCTACATAGTCCATGTTCCCGCTAGGTAACCTAGACAGTCCAAGTGACCATTAGGTTACCTACATAGTCCAATTGCCCGTTCGTTAACCTACATAGTCTAAGTGCCCGCTAGGTAACGTAGATAGCCCAAGTGTTCGCGAGTGAACGTACATAGTCCAAGTGCCCGCTAGTTAACCTAGATAGTCCAAGGGCACGCTAGTTAACATACATAGTCCAAGTGCCCGGTAGCTAACTTACATAGTTCAAGTGTCTGTAAGGAACATTCATAGTCCAAGTGCCTGCTAGGGAACCTACGTAGTCCAAGTGCCCGCTAGGGAATCTACATAGTCCAAAGGCCCGCTGGTTAATGTAGATAGTCCAAGTGCTGCTAGTTAATCTACATAGTCCAAGTGCCCTCTAGGGAATCTACATAGTCCAAGGGCCCGCTAGTTAACGTAGATAGTCCAAGTGCGGCTAGTTAATCTACATAGTCCAAGGGCCCGCTAGTTAACCTACATAGTTCACGTACCCGCTAGTTTACCTAGATCGTCCAAGGGCCCGCTAGTTAACCTACATCGTCCAAGGGCCCGCTAGTTAACCTAGATAGTCCAAGTGCCCGCTAGTTAACCTACATATCCAAGTGCCCTAAAGGGAACCTACATAATCCAAGTGCCCGCTGGGGAACCTACATAGTCCAAGTGCTCGCTAGGTAACCTACATAGTCCAAGTGCCCGCTTGGTAACCTAAATATTCCAAATGCTCGCTAGGGAAACTACATAGTCCAAGTGCCCGCTAGTTAACCTACATAGTCCAAGTGCCCGATAGGGACCTACATAATCCAAGTGCCCGCTAGGGAACCTACATAGTCCAAGTGCCCGTTAGGTAACCTAGATAGTCCAAATGCCCGCTAGGGAACCCACATAGTCCAAGTGCCCGCTAGGGAACCTACATAGTCCAAGTGCCCGCTAGGTAACGTACATAGTCCAAGTGCCCGCTAGGTAACGTAGATAGTCCAAGTGCCCGCTAGGGAACGTACATAGTCAAAGTGCCCGCTAGGTAACCCAGATAGTCCAAGCGCCCGCTAGTTAACCTACATAGTCCAAGTGCCTGCTAGGTAACCTAGATAGTCCTATTGCCCCCTAGTTAACCTACATTCTCCAAGTGCCCGATAGGCAACCTACATAGTCCAAGTGCCCGCTAGGTAACCTACATAGTCCAAATGCCCGCTAGTTAACCTATATAGTCCAAGTGCCCGATAGGGAACCTATATAATCCAAGTGCCCGCTAGGGAACCTACATAGTCCAAGTGCCCGTTAGGTAACCTGGATAGTCCAAGTGCCCATAGGTAACCTACATAGTGCAAGTGCCTGCTAGATAACCTAAGTAGTCCAAGGGCCCGCTAGTTAACATACATAGTCCAAGTGCCCGGTAGTTAACTTACATAGTTCAAGTGTCCGTCGGGAACATTCATAATCCAAGTGCCCGCTATGAAACCTACATAGTCCAAGTGCCCTCTAGGGAACCTACGTAGTCCAGGTGCCCGCAAGGGAATCTACATAGTCCAAGGGCCCGCTGGTTAATGTAGATAGTCCAAGTGCTGCTAGTTAATCTACATAGTCCAAGTACCCGCTAGTTAACCTAGATCGTCCAAGTGTCCGCTAGTTAACCTACATAGTCCAAGTGCCAGCTAGGGAACCTACATAGTCCAAGTGCCTGCTAGGGAACCTACATTGTCCAAGTGCCCGCTCAGGAACATACATAGTCCAAGTGCCCGCTAGGGAATCTACATAGTACAAGGGCCCGCTAGTTAACGTACATAGTCCAAGTGCCGCTAGTTAATCTACATAGTCCAAGGGCCCGTTAGTTAACCTACATAGTCCAAATACCCGCTAGTTAACCTAGATCGTCCAAGGGCCCGCTAGTTAACCTACATAGTCCAAGGGTCCGCTAGTTAATCTAGATAGTCCAAGTGCCCGCTAGGTAACCTAGACAGTTCAAGTGACCACTAGCTTACCTACATAGTCCAAGTGCCCGCTAGTTAACCTAGATAGTCCAAGTGCCCGCTAGTTAACCTACATAATCCAAGTGCCCTAAAGGGAACCTACATAATCCAAGTGCCCGCTAGGGAACCTACATAGTCCAAGTGCTTGCTAGGTAACCTATATAGTCCAAGTGCCCGCTTGGTAACCTAAATATTCCAAATGCTCGCTAGGGAAGCTACATAGTCCAAGTGCCCGCTAGTTAACCTACATAGTCCAAATGCCCGATAGGGAACCTACATAATCCAAGTGCCCGCTAGGGAACCTACATAGTCCAAGTGCCCGTTAGGTAACCTAGATAGTCCAAATGCCCGCTAGGGAACCCACATAGTCGAAGTGCCCGCTAGGGAACCTACATAGTCCAAGTGCCCGCTAGGTAAGGTACATAGTCCAAGTGCCTGCTAGGTAACGTAGATAGTCCAAGTGCCCGCTAGGTAACCTAGATAGTCCAAGTGCCCTCTAGTTAACCTACATAGTCCAAGTGCCTGCTAGGTAACCTAGATAGTCCAAGTGCCCACTAGTTAACCTACATAATCAAAGTTCCCCCTAGGTAACCTAGATCGTCCAAGTGCCCGCTAGTTAACATAAATAGTCAATGGGCTCGCTAGTTAACCTACATAGTGCAAGAGCCCGCTAGCTAACCTAGATAATCCAAGTGCCCGTTAGTTAACCTATATCGTCCAAGTGCGCGCTAGTTAACCTAGATTGTCCAAGTGCCCGCTAGTTAACCTACATAGTCAATGGGCCCGCTAGTTAACCTACATAGTGCAAGAGCCCGCTAGTTAACCTAGATCGTGCAAGTGTCCGCTAGTTAACCTATATAGTCACGTGCCAGTTAGCAAACCTAGATAGTCCAAGGGCCCGCTAGTTGACCTACATAATCCAAGTGCCCGCTAGGGAACCTTCATAATCCAAGTGCCAGCTAGGTAACCTAGATAGTCCAAGTGCCCGCTAGTTAACCTAGATAGTCCTAGTGCCCATTAGTTAACCTAGATAGTCCAAGTGCCCACTAAGGGACGTAATTAGTCCATGTGCCTGTTAGCTAACCTAGATAGTCCAAGTGCCCGCTAGTTAATAATGATCATCCAAGTGCCCGCTAGTTAACCTAGATGGTCCAAGTGTCCTCTAGTTAACCTAGATCGTCCAAGTGCCCGCTAGTAAACCTACAAAGTCCAAGGGCCCACTAGGTAACCTAAATAGTCCAAGTACCCGCTATTTAATCTACATAGTCCAAGGGCCCGCTAGGTAACTTACATACTCCAATGGCCCGCTAGTTAACCTAGATAGTGCAAGTGCTCGTTGGTTAACCTAGATAGTCCAAGTGCCCGCTAGTTAACCTAGATAGTCCAAGTGCTCGCTAGTTAACCTAGATAGTCCAAGTGCCCGCTTGTTAACCTAGATAGACCAAGTACCCGCTAGGGAACCTATCCAGTCCAAGTACCCGCTAGGAAACGTACATAGTCCAAGTGCCCGCTAGGTAACGTACATATTCCAAGTGCCCGCTAGGTAACGTAGATAGTCCAAGTGCCCGCTAGTTAACCTACATAGTCCAAGTGCCTGCTATGTAACCTAGATAGTCCAAGTGCCCACTAGTTAACCTACATAGTCCAGGTTCCCCCTAAGTAACCTAGATAGTCCAAGTGTCCGCTAGGTAACCTACATTGTCCTAGTGCCCCCTAGTTAACCTTCATTCTCCAATTGCCCGATAGGCAACCTACATAGTACAAGTGCCCGCTAGGTAACCTACATAGTCCAAATGCCCGCTAGTTAACCTACATATTCCCAGTGCCTGATAGGGAACCTATATAATCCAAGTGCCCGTTGGGAACCTACATAGTCCAAGTGCCCGTTAGGTAACCTAGATAGTCCAAGTGCCCGCTAGTAAACCTACATAGTCCAAGGGCCCGCTTGTTAGCCTACATAGTCCAAGTACCAGCTAGCTAATCTACATAGTCCAAGGGCCCGCTAGGTAACCTACATACTCCAAGGGCCCGCTAGTTAACCTAGATAGTCCAAGTGCTCACTAGTTAACCTAGATATTCCAAGTGCCCGCTAGTTAACCTAGATAGTCCATGTGCTCGCTAGTTTACCTAGATAGTCCAAGTGCCCGCTAGTTAACCTAGATACACCAAGTACCCGCTAGGGAACCTATCTAGTCCAAGTACCCGCTAGGAAACGTACATAGTCCAAGTGCCCGCTAGGTAACGTACATAGTCCAAGTGCCCGCTAGGTAACATAGATAGTCCAAGTGCCCGCTAGTTAACCTACATAGTCCAAGTGCCTGCTAGGTAACCTAGATAGTCCAAGTGCCCACTAATTAACCTACATAGTCCAGGTTCCCCCTAAGTAACCTAGATAGTCCAAGGGTCCGCTAGGTAACCTACATTGTCCTAGTGCCCCCTAGTTAACCTACATTCTCCAAGTGCCCGATAGGCAACCTACATAGTACAAGTGCCCGGTAGGTAACCTACATAGTACAAATGCCCGCTAGTTAACCTACATAGTCCCAGTGCCCGCTAGTTAACCTATATAGTCCAAGTGCCCGCTAGGGAACCTACATAGTCCAAGTGCCCTCTAGTTAACCTAGATTGTCCAAATGCCCGCTAGTTAACCTAGATAGTCCAAGTGCCCGCTAGTTAACCAGGATCATCAAAGTGCCCTCTAGTTAACTTACATAGTCCAAAGGCCTACTAGTTAACCTACATAGAGCAAGGGCTCGCTGGTTAACCTTGATAGTCCAAGTGCCCGCTAGTTAACCTACATAGTCCAAGTTCCCGCTAGGTAACCTAGACAATCCAAGTGACCATTAGGTTACCTACATAGTCCAATTGCCCGTTCGTTAACCTTCATAGTCCAAGTGCCCGCTAGGTAACGTAGATAGCCCAAGTGCCCGCTAGGGAACGTACATAGTCCAAGTGCCCGCTAGTTAACCTAGATATTCCAAGGGCACGCTAGTTAACATACATAGTCCAAGTGCCCGGTAGTTAACTTACATAGTTCAAGTGTGCGTAAGGAACATTCATAGTCCAAGTGCCCGCTAGGGAACCTACGTAGTCCAAGTGCCCGCTAGGGAATCTACATAGTCCAAGGTCCCGCTGGTTAACGTAGATAGTCCAAGTGCGGCTAGTTAATCTACATAGTCCAAGGGCCCGCTAGTTAACCTACATAGTTCACATACCCGCTAGTTAACCTAGATCGTCCAAGGGCGCGCTAGTTAACCTAGATAGTCCAAGTGCCCGCTAGTTAACCTACGTAATCCAAGTGCCCTAAAGGGAACCTACATAATCCAAGTGCCCGCTAGGGAACCTACATAGTCCAAGTGCTCGCTAGGTAACCTACATAGTCCAAGTGCCCGCTTGGTAACCTAAATATTCCAAATGCTCGCTAGGGAAACTACATAGTCCAAGTGCCCGCTAGTTAACCTACATAGTCCAAGTGCCCGATAGGGAACCTACATAGTCCAAGTGCCCGCTAGGGAACCTACATAGTCCAACTGCCCGTTAGGTAACCTAGATATTCCAAATGCCCGCTAGGGAACCCACATAGTCCAAGTGCCCGCTAGGGAACCTACATAGTCCAAGTGCCCGCTAGGTAACGTACATAATCCAAGTGCCTGCTAGGTAACGTAGATAGTCCAAGTGCCCACTAGGGAATGTACATAGTCCAAGTGCCCGCTACGTAACCTAGATAGTCCAAGTGCCCGCTAGGTAACGTACATTGTCCAAGTGCCCGCTAGGTAACGTAGATAGTCCAAGTGCCCGCTAGGGAACGTACATAGTCCAAGTGCCCGCTAGGTAACATAGATAGTCCAAGTGCCCGCTAGTTAACCTACATAGTCCAAGTGCCTGCTAGGTAACCTAGATAGTCCTAGTGCCCCCTAGTTAACCTACATTCTCCAAGTGCCCGATAGGCAACCTACATAGTCCAAGTGCCCGCTAGGTAACCTACATAGTCCAAACGCCCGCTAGTTAACCTACGTAGTCCAAGTGCCCGATAGGGAACCTATATAATCCAAGTGCCCGCTAGGGAACCTACATAGTCCAAGTGCCCGTTAGGTAACCTGGATAGTCCAAGTGCCCGCTAGGTAACCTACATAGTGCAAGTGTCTGCTAGATAACCTAAGTAGTCCACGGGCCCGTTGGTTAACATACATAGTCCAAGTGCCAGGTAGTTAACTTACATAGTTCAAGTGTCCGTAGGGAACATTCATAGTCCAAGTGCCCGCTAGGGAACCTACATAGTCCAAGTGCCCGCTAGGGAACCTACATAGTTCAAGTGCCCGCTAGGGAATCTACATAGTCCAAGGGCCCGCTGGTTAATGTAGATAGTCCAAGTGCTGCTAGTTAATCTACATAGTCCAAGGACCCGCAAGTTAACCTACATAGTCCAAGTACCCGCTAGTTAACCTAGATCATCCAAGTGTCCGCTAGTTAACCTGCATAGTCCAAGTGCCCGCTCTGGAACATACATAGTCCAAGTGCCCGCTAGGGAATCTACATAGTCCAAGGGCCGCTAGTTAATCTACATAGTCCCAGGGCCCGTTAGTTAACCTACATAGTCCAAATACCCGCTAGTTAACCTAGATCGTCCTGGGCCCGCTAGTTAACCTACATCGTCCAAGGGCCCGCTAGTTAACCTAGATAGTCCAAGTGCCCGCTAGGTAACCTAGACAGTTCAAGTTACCACTAGGTTACCTACATAGTCCAAGTGCCCGCTAGTTATCCTTGATAGTCCAAGTGCTCACTAGTTAACCTAGATAGTCCAAGTGCCCGCTAGTAAACCTAGATAGACCAAGTTCCCACTAGGGTACCTACCAAGTCCAAGTGCCCCATAGGGAACCTACATAGTCCAAGTGCCCGCTAGTTAACATAGATAGTCCAAATACCCGCTAGGAAACGTACATAGTCCAAGTGCCCGCTAGTTAACGTACATAGTCCAAGTGCCCGCTAGGTAAGGTAGATAGTCCAAGTGCCCACTAGGGAACGTACATAGTCCAAGTACCCGCTACGAACCTAGATAGTCCAATTGCCCGCTAGTTAACCTACATAGTCCAAGTGCCTGCTAGGTAACCTAGACAGTCCAAGTGCCGACTAGTTAACCTACATAGTCAAAGTTCCCCCTAGTAACCTAGATCGTCCAAGTGCCCGCTAGTTAACCTAAATAGTCAATGGGCCTGCTAGTTAACCTACATAGTGCAAGAGCCCGCTAGTTAACCTAGATAGACCAAGTGCCCGCTAGGGAACGTATCTAGTCCAAGTACCCGCTAGGAAACGTACATACTCCAAGTGCCCGCTAGGTAACGTAGATAGTCCAAGTGCCCGCTAGGTAACGTAGATAGTCCAAGTACCCGCTAGGAAACGTACATAGTCCAAGTGCCCGCTAGTTAACCTACATAGTCCAAGTGCCTGCTAGGTAACCTGGATAGTCCAAGTGCCCACTAGTTAACGTACATAGTCCAGGTTCCCCCTAGGTAACCTAGATAGTCCAAGGGCCCGCTAGGTAACTTACATAGTCCAAATGCCCGATAGGGAACCTATATAGTCCAAGTGCCCGCTAGGTAACCTACATAGTCCAAGTGCCTGCTACGTAACCTACATAGTAGAAATGCCCGCTAGTTACCCTACATAGTCCAAGTGCCCGATAGGGAACCTACATAATCCAAGTGCCCGCTAGGGAACCTACATAGTCCAAGTGCCCATTAGGTAACCTTGATAGTCCAAGTGCCCGCTAGGTAACCTAAATAGTGCAAGTGTCTGCTACATAACCTAAGTAGTCCAAGGGCCCGCTAGTTAACATACATAGTCCAAGTGCCCGGTAGTTAACTTACATAGTTCAAGTGCCCGTTGGGAACATGCATAGTCCAAGTGCCCGCTAGGGAACCTACATAGTCCAAGTGTACTCTAGGGAACCTACGTAGTCCAGGTGCCCGCGAGGGAATCTACATAGTCCAAGGTCCCGCTGGTTAATGTAGATAGTCCAAGTGCTGCTAGTTAATCTACATAGTCCAAGGGCCTGCTAGTTAACCTACATAGTCCAAGTGCCCGCTAGTTAACCTACATAGTCCAAGTGCCTGCTAGGTAACCTAGATAGTCCTAGTGCCCCCTAGTTAACCTACATTCTCCAAGTGCCCGATAGGCAACCTACATAGTCCAAGTGCCCGCTAGGTAACCTACATAGTCCAAACGCCCGCTAGTTAACCTACGTAGTCCAAGTGCCCGATAGGGAACCTATATAATCCAAGTGCCCGCTAGGGAACCTACATAGTCCAAGTGCCCGTTAGGTAACCTGGATAGTCCAAGTGCCCGCTAGGTAACCTACATAGTGCAAGTGTCTGCTAGATAACCTAAGTAGTCCACGGGCCCGTTGGTTAACATACATAGTCCAAGTGCCAGGTAGTTAACTTACATAGTTCAAGTGTCCGTAGGGAACATTCATAGTCCAAGTGCCCGCTAGGGAACCTACATAGTCCAAGTGCCCGCTAGGGAACCTACATAGTTCAAGTGCCCGCTAGGGAATCTACATAGTCCAAGGGCCCGCTGGTTAATGTAGATAGTCCAAGTGCTGCTAGTTAATCTACATAGTCCAAGGACCCGCAAGTTAACCTACATAGTCCAAGTACCCGCTAGTTAACCTAGATCATCCAAGTGTCCGCTAGTTAACCTGCATAGTCCAAGTGCCCGCTCTGGAACATACATAGTCCAAGTGCCCGCTAGGGAATCTACATAGTCCAAGGGCCGCTAGTTAATCTACATAGTCCCAGGGCCCGTTAGTTAACCTACATAGTCCAAATACCCGCTAGTTAACCTAGATCGTCCTGGGCCCGCTAGTTAACCTACATCGTCCAAGGGCCCGCTAGTTAACCTAGATAGTCCAAGTGCCCGCTAGGTAACCTAGACAGTTCAAGTTACCACTAGGTTACCTACATAGTCCAAGTGCCCGCTAGTTATCCTTGATAGTCCAAGTGCTCACTAGTTAACCTAGATAGTCCAAGTGCCCGCTAGTAAACCTAGATAGACCAAGTTCCCACTAGGGTACCTACCAAGTCCAAGTGCCCCATAGGGAACCTACATAGTCCAAGTGCCCGCTAGTTAACATAGATAGTCCAAATACCCGCTAGGAAACGTACATAGTCCAAGTGCCCGCTAGTTAACGTACATAGTCCAAGTGCCCGCTAGGTAAGGTAGATAGTCCAAGTGCCCACTAGGGAACGTACATAGTCCAAGTACCCGCTACGAACCTAGATAGTCCAATTGCCCGCTAGTTAACCTACATAGTCCAAGTGCCTGCTAGGTAACCTAGACAGTCCAAGTGCCGACTAGTTAACCTACATAGTCAAAGTTCCCCCTAGTAACCTAGATCGTCCAAGTGCCCGCTAGTTAACCTAAATAGTCAATGGGCCTGCTAGTTAACCTACATAGTGCAAGAGCCCGCTAGTTAACCTAGATAGACCAAGTGCCCGCTAGGGAACGTATCTAGTCCAAGTACCCGCTAGGAAACGTACATACTCCAAGTGCCCGCTAGGTAACGTAGATAGTCCAAGTGCCCGCTAGGTAACGTAGATAGTCCAAGTACCCGCTAGGAAACGTACATAGTCCAAGTGCCCGCTAGTTAACCTACATAGTCCAAGTGCCTGCTAGGTAACCTGGATAGTCCAAGTGCCCACTAGTTAACGTACATAGTCCAGGTTCCCCCTAGGTAACCTAGATAGTCCAAGGGCCCGCTAGGTAACTTACATAGTCCAAATGCCCGATAGGGAACCTATATAGTCCAAGTGCCCGCTAGGTAACCTACATAGTCCAAGTGCCTGCTACGTAACCTACATAGTAGAAATGCCCGCTAGTTACCCTACATAGTCCAAGTGCCCGATAGGGAACCTACATAATCCAAGTGCCCGCTAGGGAACCTACATAGTCCAAGTGCCCATTAGGTAACCTTGATAGTCCAAGTGCCCGCTAGGTAACCTAAATAGTGCAAGTGTCTGCTACATAACCTAAGTAGTCCAAGGGCCCGCTAGTTAACATACATAGTCCAAGTGCCCGGTAGTTAACTTACATAGTTCAAGTGCCCGTTGGGAACATGCATAGTCCAAGTGCCCGCTAGGGAACCTACATAGTCCAAGTGTACTCTAGGGAACCTACGTAGTCCAGGTGCCCGCGAGGGAATCTACATAGTCCAAGGTCCCGCTGGTTAATGTAGATAGTCCAAGTGCTGCTAGTTAATCTACATAGTCCAAGGGCCTGCTAGTTAACCTACATAGTCCAAGTACCCGCTAGTTAACCTAGATCGTCCAAGTGTCCGCTAGTTAACCTACATAGTCCAAGTGACCGCTAGGGAACCTACATAGTCCAAGTGCCTGCTAGGGAACCTACATTGTCCAAGTGCCCGCTCTGGAACATACATAGTCCAAGTGCCCGCTAGGGAATCTACATAGTCCAAGGGCCGCTAGTTAACGTAGATAGTCCAAGTGCCGCTAGTTAATCTACATAGTCCAAGGGCCCATTAGTTAACCTACATAATCCAAATACCCGCTAGTTAACCTAGATCGTCCAAGGGCCCGCTAGTTAACCTAGATCGTCCAAGGGACCGCTAGTTAACCTACATAGTCCAAGTGCCTGCTAGGTAACCTAGATAGTCCAAGTGCCCACTAGTTAACCTAAATAGTCAAAGTTCCCCCTAGGTAACCTAGATCGTCCAAGTGCCCGCTAGTTAACCTAAATAGTCAATGGGCCTGCTAGTTAACCTACATAGTGCAAGAGCCCTCTAGCTAACCTAGATAATCCAAGCGCCCGCTAGTTAACCTATATCGTCCAAGTGCCCGCAAGTTAACCTAGATCGTCCAAGTGCCCGCTAGTTAACCTAGATCGTCCAAGTGCCCGCTAGTTAACCTACATAGTCAATGGGCCCGCTAGGTAACCTACATAGTGCATGTGTCCGCTAGTTAACCTACATAGTCCACATGCCAATTAGCTAACCTAGATAGTCCAAGGGCCCGCTAGTTGACCTACATAGTCCAAGTGCCCGCTTGGGAACCTTCATAGTCCAAGTGCCAGCTAGGTAACCTAGATAGTCCAAGTGCCCGCTATTTAACCTAGATAGTCCTAGTGCCCGTTAGTTAACCTAGATAGTCCAAGTGCCCACTAGGGGACGTACTTAGTCCATGTGCCCGTTAGCTAACCTAGATAGTCCAAGTGCCCGCTAGTTAACAATGATCATCCAAGTGCCCGCTAGTTAACCGAGATAGTCCAAGTGCCCGCTAGTTAACCTAGATTGTCCTAGTGCCCGGTAGTAAACCTACATAGTCCAAATGCCCGCTAGTTAACCTACATAGTCCAATTGCCCGATAGGGAACCTAGACAGTCCAAGTGCCCGCTAGGTTACCTGCATATTCCAAGTGCCCGTTCCTTAACCTACATAGTCCAAGTGCCCGCTAGGAAACCAATATAGTCCAAATCCCCGCTAGGGGCCCTAATAGTCCAAATGCCCGCTAGTTAACCTAGATAGTCCAAGTGCTCGCTAGTTAACCTAGGTAGTCCAAGTGCCCGCTAGTTAACCTAGAAAGACCAAGTGCCCGCTAGGGAACCTGTCTAGTCCAAGTACCCGCAAGGAAACGTACATAGTCCAAGTGCCCGCTAGGTAACGTACATAGTCCAAGTGCCCGCTAGGTAAAGTAGATAGTCCAAGTGCCCGCTAGGGAACGTACATAGTCCAAAGGCCGCTAGGTAATCTAGATAGTCGAAGTGCCCGCTAGTGAACCTACATAGTACAAGTGCCTGCTAGGTAACCTAGATAGTCCAAGTGCCAGTAACCTAGATAATCCAAGGGTCTGCTAGGTAACCTACATTGTCCTAGTGCCCCCTAGTTAACCTACATTCTCCAAGTGCCCGATAGGCAACCTACATAGTCCAAGTGCCCGCTAGGTAACCTACATAGTCCAAATGCCCGCTAGTTAACCTACATAGTCCAAGTGCCCGATAGGGAACCTATATAATCCAAGTGTCCGCTAGGGAACCTACATAGTCCAAGTGCCCGTTAGGTAACCTGGATAGTCCAAGTGCCCGCTAGGTAACCTACATAGTGCAAGTGTCTGCTAGATAACCTAAGTAGTCCAAGGGCCCGCTAGTTAACATACATAGTCCAAGTGCCCGGTAGTTAACTTACATAGTTCAAGTGTCCGTAGGGAACATTCATAGTCCAAGTGCCCGCTAGGGAACCTACATAGTCCAAGTGCCCCCTAGGGAACTTACGTAGTCCAAGTGCCCGCTAGGGAATCTACATAGTCCAAGGGCCCGTTGGTTAATGTAGATAGTCCAAGTGCTGCAAGTTAATCTACATAGTCCAAGTGCCCGCTAGGGAATCTACATAGTCCAAGTACCCGCTAGTTAACGTAGATAGTCCAAGTGCCACTAGTTAATCTACATAGTCCAAGGGCCCGTTAGTTAACCTACATAGTCCAAATACCCGCTAATTAACCTACATCGTCCAAGGGTCCGCTAGTTAACCTAGATAGTCCAAGTGCCCGCTAGTTAACCTACATAATCCAAGTGCCCGCTAGGTAACCTAGACAGTTCAAGTGACCACTAGGTTACCTACATAGTCCAAGTGCCCGCTAGTTATCCTAGATAGTCCAAGTGCTCACTAGTTAACCTAGATAGTCCAAGTGCCCGCTAGTTAAGCTAGATAAACCAAGTGCCCGCTAGGGAACCTACCTAGTCCAAGTGCCCCATAGGGAAACTACATAGTCCAAGTGCCCGCTAGTTAACATAGATAGTCCAAGTACCCGCTAGGAAACGTACATAGTCCAAGTGCCCGCTAGTTAACGTACATAGTCCAAGTGTCCGCTAGGTAAGGTAGATAGTCCAAGTGCCCGCTAGGGAATGTACATAGTCCAAGTGCCCGCTACGTAACCTGGATAGACCAAGTGCCCGCTAGTTAACCTACATAGTCCAAGTGCCTGCTAGGTAACCTAGATAGTCCAAGTACCCACTAGGTAACCTACATAGTCAAAGTTCCTCCTAGGTAACCTAGATCGCCCAAGTGCCCGCTAGTTAACCTAAATAGTCAATGGGCCCGCTAGTTAACCTACATAGTGCAAGAGCCCGCTAGCTACCTTAGATAATCCAAGTGCCCGCTAGTTAACCTATGTCGTCCAAGTGCCCGCTAGTTAACCTTGATCGTCCAAGTGCCCGCTAGTTAACCTACATAGTCAATGGGCCCGCTAGTTAACCTACATAGTGCAAGAGCCCGCTAGTTAACCTAGATCGTGCAAGTGTCCGCTAGTTAACCTACATAGTCCACGTGCCAGTTAGCTAACCTAGATAGTCCAAGGGCCCGCTAGTTGACCTACATAGTCCAAGTGCCCGCTATGGAACCTTCATAGTCCAAGTGCCAGCTAGGTAACCTAGATAGTCCAAGTGCCCGCTATTTAACCTAGATAGTCCCAGTGCCCGTTAGTTAACCTAGAAAGTCCAAGTGCCCACTAAGGGATGTACTTAGTCCATGTGCCCGTTAGCTAACCTACATAGTCCAAGTGCCCGCTAGTTAACAATGATCATCCAAGTGCCCGCTAGTTAACCTAGATGGTCCAAGTGTCCTCTAGTTAACCTAGATCGTCAATTTGCCCGCTAGTAAACCTACAAAGTCCAAGGGCCCGCTAGTTAACCAACAAAATCCAAATACCCACTAGTTAATCTACATAGTCCAAGGGCCCGCTAGGTAACCTACATACTCCAAGGGCCCGGTAGTTAACATAGATAGTCCAAGTGCTCGTTAGTTAACCTAGATAGTCCAAGTGCCCGCTAGTTAACCTAGATAGTCCAAGTGCTCGCTAGTTAACCTAGATAGTCCAACTGCCCGCTTGTTAACCTAGATAGACCAAGTACCCGCTAGGGAACCTATCTAGTCCAAGTACCCGCTAGGAAACGTACATAGTCCAAGTGCCCGCTAGGTAACGTACATATCCATGTGCCCGCTAGGTAACGTAGATAGTCCAAGTGCCCGCTAGTTAACCTACGTAGTCCAAGTGCCTGCTAGGTAACCTAGATAGTCCAAGTGCCCACTAGTTAACCTACATAGTCCAGGGTCCCCCTAAGTAACCTAGATAGTCCAAGGGTCCGCTAGGTAACCTACATTGTCCTAGTGCCCCCTAGTTAACCTACATTCTCCAAGTGCCCGATAGGCAACCTACATAGTACAAGTGCCCGCTAGGTAACCTAGACAGTCCAAGTGGCCATTAGGTTACCTACATAGTCCAATTGCCCGTTCGTTAACCTACATAGTCCAAGTGCCCGCTAGGTAACGTAGATAGCCCAAGTGCCCGCTAGGGAACGTACATAGTCCAAGTGCCCGCTAGTTAACCTAGATAGTCCAAGGGCCCGCTAGTTTACATACATAGTCCAAGTGCCCGGTAGTTAACTTACATAGTTCAAGTGTCCGTAAGGAACATTCATAGTCCAAGTGCCCGCTAGGGAACCTACGTAGTCCAAGTGCCCGCTAGGGAATCTACATAGTCCAAGGGCCCGCTGGTTAATGTAGATAGTCCAAGTGCTGCTAGTTAATCTACATAGTCCAAGTGCCCTCTAGGGAATCTACATAGTCCAAGGGCCCGTTAGTTAACGTAGATAGTCCAAGTGCGGCCAGTTAATCTACATAGTCCAAGGGCCCGCTAGTTAACCTACATAGTTCACATACCCGCTAGTTAACCTAGATCGTCCAAGGGCCCGCTAGTTAACCTACATCGTCCAAGGGCCCGCTAGTTAACCTAGATAGTCCAAGTGCCCGCTAGTTAACCTACATAATCCAAGTGCCCTAAAGGGAACCTACATAATCCAAGTGCCCGCTAGGGAACTTACATAGTCCAAGTGCTCGCTAGGTAACCTACTTAGTCCAAGTGCCCGCTTGGTAACCTAAATATTCCAAATGCTCGCTAGGGAAACTACATAGTCCAAGTGCCCGCTAGTTAACTTACATAGTCCAAGTGCCCGATAGGGAACCTACATAATCCAAGTGCCCGCTAGGGAACCTACATAGTCCAAGTGCCCGTTAGGTAACCTAGATAGTCCAAATGCCCGCTAGGGAACCCACATAGTCCAAATGCCCTCTAGGGAACCTACATAGTCCAAGTGCCCGCTAGGTAACGGACATAGTCCAAGTGCCTGCTAGGTAACGTAGATAGTCCAAGTGCCCACTAGGGAACGTACATAGTCCAAGTGCCCGCTACGTAACCTAGATAGTCCAAGTGCCCGCTAGTTAACCTACATAGTCCAAGTACCTGCTAGGTAACCTAGATAGTCCTAGTGCCCCCTAGTTAACCTACATTCTCCAAGTGCCCGATAGGCAACCTACATAGTCCAAGTGTCCGCTAGGTAACCTACATAGTCCAAATGCCCGCTAGTTAACCTACATAGTCCAAGTGCCCGATAGGGAACCTATATAATCCAAGTGCCCGCTAGGGAACCTACATAGTCCAAGTGCCCGTTAGGTAACCTGGATAGTCCAAGTGCCCGCTAGGTAACCTACATAGTGCAAGTGTCTGCTAGATAACCTAAGTAGTCCAAGGGCCCGCTAGTTAACATACATAGTCCAAGGGCCCGAAAGTTAACTTACATAGTTCAAGTGTCCGTAGGGAACATTCATAGTCCAAGTGCCCGCTAGGGAACCTACATAGTCCAAGTGCCCTCTAGGGAACCTACGTAGTCCAGGTGCCCGCTAGGGAATCTACATAGTCCAAGGGCCTGCTGGTTAATGTAGATAGTCCAAGTGCTGCTAGTTAATCTACATAGTCCAAGTACCCACTAGTTAACCTAGATCGTCCAAGTGTCCGCTAGTTAACCTACATAGTCCAAGTGCCAGCTAGGGAACCTACATAGTCCAAGTGCCTGCTAGGGAACCTACATTGTCCATGTGCCCGCTCTGGAACATACATAGACCATGTGCCCGCTAGGGAATCTACATAGTACAAGGGCCCGCTAGTTAACGTAGATAGTCCAAGTGCCGCTAGTTAATCTACATAGTCCAAGGGCCCGTTAGTTAAGCTACATAGTCCAAATACCCGCTAGTTAACCTAGATAGTCCAAGTGCCCCCTAGGTAACCTAGACAGTTCAAGTGACCACTAGGTTACCTACATAGTCCAAGTGCCCGCTAGTTAACCTAGATAGTCCAAGTGCCCGCTAGTTAATATACATAATCCAAGTGCCCTAAAAGGAACCTACATAATCCAAGTGCCCGCTAGGGTACCTACATAGTCCAAGTGCTCGCTAGGTAACCTACATAGTCCAAGTGCCCGCTTGGTAACCTAAATATTCCAAATGCTTGCTAGGAAAACTACATAGTCCAAGTGCCCGCTAGTTAACCTACATAGTCCAAGTGCCCGATAGGGAACCTACATAATCCAAGTGCCCGCTAGGGAACCTACATAGTCCAAGTGCATGTTAGGTAACCTAGATAGTCCAAATGCCCGCTAGGGAACCCACATAGTCCAAGTTCCCGCTAGGGAACCTACATAGTCCAAGTGCCCGCTAGGTAACCTACATAGTGAAAGTGTCTGCTAGATAACCTAAGTAGTCCAAGGGCCCGCTAGTTAACATACATAGTCCAAGTGCCCGGTAGTTAACTTACATAGTTCAAGTGTCCGTAGGGAACATTCATAGTCAAGTGCCCGCTAGGGAACCTACATAGTCCAAGTGCCCTCTAAGGAACCTACGTAGTCCAGGTGCCCGCTAGGGGGCCTACATAGTCCAAGGGCCCGCTGGTTAATGTAGATAGTCCAAGTGCTGCTAGTTAATCTACATAGTCCAAGTACCCGCTAGTTAACCTAGATCGTCCAAGTGTCCGCTAGTTAACCTACATAGTCCAAGTGCCAGCTAGGGAACCTACATAGTCCAAGTGCCTGCTAGGGAACCTACATTGTCCATGTACCCGCTCTGGAACATACATAGACCATGTGCCCGCTAGGGAATCTACATAGTACAAGGGCCCGCTAGTTAACGTAGATAGTCCAAGTGCCGCTAGTTAATCTACATAGTCTAAGGGCCCGTTAGTTAAGCTACATAGTCCAAATACCCGCTAGTTAACCTAGATCGTCCAAGGGCCCGCTAGTTAACCTACATAGTCCAAGTGCCTGCTAGGTAACGTAGATAGTCCAAGTGCCCACTAGGGAACGTACATAGTCCAAGTGCCCGCTACATAACCTAGATAGTCCAAGTGCCCGCTAGTTAACCTACATAGTCCAAGTGCCTGCTAGGTAACCTAGATAGTCCAAGTGCCCACAAGTTAACCTACATAGTCAAACTTCCCCCTAGGTAACCTAGATCGTCCAAGTGCCCGCTAGTTAACCTAAATAGTCAATGGGCCCGCTAGTTAACCTACATAGTGCAAGAGCCCGCTAGCTAACCTAGATAATCCAAGTGCCCGCTAGTTAACCTAGATCGTCCAAGTGCCCGCTAGTTAACCTACATAGTCAATGGGCCCGCTAGTTAACCTACATAGTGCAAGAGCCCACTAGTTAACCTAGATCGTGCAAGTGTCCGCTAGTTAACCTACATAGTCCACGTGCCAGTTAGCAAACCTAGATAGTCCAAGGGCCAGCTAGTTGAACTACATAGTCCAAGTGCCCGCTAGGGAACCTTCATAATCCAAGTGCCAGCTAGGTAACCTAGATAGTCCAAGTGCCCACTAGTTAACCAAGATAGTCCTAGTGCCCACTAAGGGACGTACTTATTCCATGTGCCTGTTAGCTAACCTAGATAGTCCAAGTGCCCGCTAGTTAACAATGATCATCCAAGTGCCCGCTAGTTAACCTAGATGGTCCAAGTGTCCTCCAGATAACCTAGATCGTCCAAGTGCCCGCTAGGGAACCTATATAATCCAAGGGCCCGTTGGGAACCTACATAGTCCAAGTGCCCGTTAGGTAACCTAGATAGTCCAAGTGCCCGCTAGTAAACCTACATAGTCCAAGGGCCCGCTAGTTAGCCTACATAGTCCAAGTACCAGCTAGTTAATCTACATAGTCCAAGGGCCCGCTAGGTAACCTACATACTCCAAGGGCCCGCTAGTTAACCTAGATAGTCCAAGTGCTCACTAGTTAACCTAGATATTCCAAGTGCCCGCTAGTTAACTAGATAGTCCAAGTGCTCGCTAGTTAACCTAGATAGTCAAAGTGCCCGCTAGTTAACCTAGATAGACCCAGTACCCGCTAGGGCACCTATCTAGTCCAAGTACCCGCTAGGAAACGTACATAGTCCAAGTGCCCGCTAGGTAACGTACATAGTCCAAGTGCCCGCTAGGTAACATAGATAGTCCAAGTGCCCGCTAGTTAACCTACATAGTCCAAGTGCCTGCTAGGTAACCTAGATAGTCCAAGTGCCCACTAATTAACCTACATAGTCCAGGTTCCCCCTAAGTAACCTAGATAGTCCAAGGGTCGGCTAGGTAACCTACATTGTCCTAGTGCCCCCTAGTTAACCTACATTCTCCAAGTGCCCGATAGGCAACCTACATAGTACAAGTGCCCGCTAGGTAACCTACATAGTCCAAATGCCCGCTAGTTAACCTACATAGTCCGAGTGCCCGCTATTTAACCTATATAGTCCAAGTGCCCGCTAGGGAACCTACATAGTCTAAGTGCCCGCTAAGGAACCTACATAGTCCAAGTGCCCTCTAGTTAACCTAGATAGTCCAAATGCCCGCTAGTTAACCTAGATAGTCCAAGTGCCCGCTAGTTAACCAGGATCATCAAAGTGCCCTTTAGTTAACTTACATAGTCCAAAGGCCTACTAGTTAACCTACATAGAGCAAGGACCCGCTAGTTAACCTTGATAGTCCAAGTGCCCGCTAGTTAACCTACATAGTCCAAGTTCCCGCTAGGTAACCTAGACAGTCCAAGTGACCATTAGGTTACCTACATAGTCCAAATGCCCGTTCGTTAACCTACATAGTCCAAGTGCCCGCTAGGTAACGTAGATAGCCCAAGTGCCCGTTAGGGAACGTACATAATCCAAGTGCCCGCTAGTTAACCTAGATAGTCCAAGGGCCCGCTAGTTAACATACATAGTCCAAGTGCCCGGTAGTTAACTTACATAGTTCAAGTGTCCGTAAGGAACATTCATAGTCCAAGTGCCCGCTAGGGAACCTACGTAGTCCAAGTGCCCGCTAGTTAACCTAGATAGTCCAAGTGCCCGCTAGTTAACCTACATAATCCAAGTGCCCTAAAGGGAACCTACATAATCCAAGTGCCCGCTAGGGAACCTACATAGTCCAAGTGCTCGCTAGGTAACTTACATAGTCCAAGTGCCCGCTTGGTAACCTAAATATTCCAAATGCTCGCTAGGGAAACTACATAGTCCAAGTGCCCGCTAGTTAACCTACATAGTCCAAGTGCCCGATAGGGAACCTACATAATCCAAGTGCCCGCTAGGGAACCTACATAGTTCAAGTGCCCGTTAGGTATCCAGATAGTCCAAATGCCCGCTAGGGAACCCACATCGTCCAAGTGCCCGCTAGGGAACCTATATAGTCCAAGTGCCCGCTAGGTAACGTACATAGTCCAAGTGCCTACTAGGTAACGTAGATAGTCCAATTGCCCACTAGGGAACGTACATAGTCCAAGTGCCCGCTACGTAACCTAGATAGTCCAAGTGCCCGCTAGTTAACCTACATAGTCCAAGTGCCTGCTAGGTAACTTAGATAGTCCAAGTGCCCACTAGTTAACCTACATAGTCAAAGTTCCCCCTAGGTAACCTAGATCGTCCAAGTGCCCGCTAGTTAACCTAAATAGTCAATGGGCCCGCTAGTTAACCTACATAGTGCAAGAGCCCGCTAGCTAACCTAGATAATCAAAGTGCCCGCTAGTTAACCTATATCGTCCAAGTGCCCGCTAGTTAACCTAGATCGTCCAAGTGCCCGCTAGTTAACCTACATAGTCCACGTGCCAGTTAGCAAACCTAGATAGTCCAAGGGCCCGCTAGTTGACCTACATAGTCCAAGTGCCCGCTAGGGAACCTTCATAATCCAAGTGCCAGCTAGGTAACCTAGATAGTCCAAGTGCCCGCTAGTTAACCTAGATAGTCCTAGTGCCCACTAAGGGATGTACTTAGTCCATGTGCCTGTTAGCTAACCTAGATAGTCCAAGTGCCCGCTAGTTAACAATGATCATCCAAGTTCCCGCTAGTTAACCTAGATGGTCCAAGTGTCCTCTAGTTAACCTAGATCGTCCAAGTGCCCGCTAGTAAACCTACAAAGTCCAAGGGCCCGCTAGTTAACTTACATAGTCCAAGTACCCGCTATTTAATATACATAGTCCAAGGGCCCTCTAGGTAACCTACATACTCCAATGGCCCGCTAGTTAACCTAGATAGTCCAAGTGCTCGTTAGTTAACCTAGATAGTCCAAATGCCCGCTAGTTAACCTAGATAGTCCAAGTGCTCGCTAGTTAACCTAGATAGTCCAAGTGCCCGCTTGTTAACCTAGATAGACCAAGTACCCGCTAGGGAACCTATCTAGTCCAAGAACCCGCTAGGAAACGTACATAGTCCAAGTGCCCGCTAGGTAACGTACATAGTCCAAGTGCCCGCTAGGTAACGTAGATAGTCCAAGTGCCCGGTAGTTACCCTACATAGTCCAAGTGCCTGCTATGTAACCTAGATAGTCCAAGTGCCCACTAGTTAACCTACATAGTCCAGGTTCCCCCTAAGTAACCTAGATAGTCCAAGGGTCCGCTAGGTAACCTACATTGTCCTAGTGCCCCCTAGTTAACCTACATTCTCCAAGTGCCCGATAGGCAACCTACATAGTACAAGTGCCCGCTAGGTAACCTACATAGTTCAAATGCCCGCTAGTTAACCTAAATAGTCCCAGTGCCCGATAGGGAACCTATATAATCCAAGGGCCCGTTGGGAACCTACATAGTCCAAGTGCCCGTTAGGTAACCTAGATAGTCCAAGTGCCCGCTAGTAAACCTACATAGTCCAAGGGCCCGCTAGTTAGCCTACATAGTCCAAGTACCAGCTAGTTAATCTACATAGTCCAAGGGCCCGCTAGGTAACCTACATACTCCAAGGGCCCGCTAGTTAACCTAGATAGTCCAAGTGCTCACTAGTTAACCTAGATATTCCAAGTGCCCGCTAGTTAACCTAGATAGTACAAGAGCTCGCTAGTTAACCTAGATAGTCCAAGTGCCCGCTAGTTAACCTAGATAGACCCAGTACCCGCTAGGGCACCTATCTAGTCCAAGTACCCGCTAGGTAACGTACATAGTCCAAGTGCCCGCTAGGTAACATAGATAGTCCAAGTGCCCGCTAGTTAACCTACATAGTCCAAGTGCCTGCTAGGTAACCTAGATAGTCCAAGTGCCCACTAATTAACCTACATAGTCCACGTTCCCCCTAAGTAACCTAGATATTCCAAGGGTCGGCTAGGTAACCTACATTGTCCTAGTGCCCCCTAGTTAACCTACATTCTCCAAGTGCCCGATAGGCAACCTACATAGTACAAGTGCCCGCTAGGTAACCTACATAGTCCAAATGCCCGCTAGTTAACCTACATAGTCCGAGTGCCCGCTATTTAACCTATATAGTCCAAGTGCCCGCTAGGGAACCTACATAGTCTAAGTGCCCGCTAAGGAACCTACATAGTCCAAGTGCCCTCTAGTTAACCTAGATAGTCCAAATGCCCGCTAGTTAACCTAGATAGTCCAAGTGCCCGGTAGTTAACCAGGATCATCAAAGTGCCCTCTAGTTAACTTACATAGTCCAAAGGCCTACTAGTTAACCTACATAGAGCAAGGGCCCGCTAGTTAACCTTGATAGTCCAAGTGCCCGCTAGTTAACCTACATAGTCCAAGTTCCCGCTAGGTAACCTAGACAGTCCAAGTGACCATTAGGTTACCTACATAGTCCAAGTGCCCGTTCGTTAACCTACATAGTCCAAGTGCCCGCTAGTTAACCTACATAATCCAAGTGCCCTAAAGGGAACCTACATAGTCCAAGTGCTCGCTAGGTAACCTACATAGTCCAAGTGCCCGCTTGGTAACCTAAATATTCCAAATGCTCGCTAGGGAAACTACATAGTCCAAGTGCCCGCTAGTTAACCTACATAGTCCAAGTGCCTGATAGGGAACCTACATAGTCCAAGTGCCCGCTAGGGAACCTACATAGTCCAAGTGCACGTTAGGTAACCTAGATAGTCCAAATGCCCGCTAGGGAACCCACATAGTCCAAGTGCCCGCTAGGGAACCTACATAGTCCAAGTGCCCGCTAGGTAACGTACATAGTCCAAGTGCCTGCTAGGTAACGTAGATAGTCCAAGTGCCCACTAGGGAACGTACATAGTCCAAGTGCCCGCTACGTAACCTAGATAGTCCAAGTGCCCGCTAGGTAACGTACATTGTCCAAGTGCCAGCTAGGTAACGTAGATAGTCCAAGTGCCCGCTAGGGAACGTACATAGTCCAAGTACCCGCTAGGTATCATAGATAGTCCAAGTGCCCGCTAGATAACCTACATAGTCCAAGTGCCTGCTAGGTAACCTAGATAGTCCTAGTGCCCCCTAGTTAACCTACATTCTCCAAGTGCCCGCTAGTTAACGTACATAGTCCAAGTGCCTGCTAGGTAACCTAGATAGTCCAAGTGCCCACTAGTTAACCTACATAGTCCAGGTTCCCTCTAAGTAACCTAGATAGTCCAAGGGTCCGCTAGGTAACCTACATTGTCCTAGTGCCCCCTAGTTAACCTACATTCTCCAAGTGCCCGATAGGCAACCTACATAGTCCAAGTGCCCGCTAGGTAACCTACATAGTCCAAATGCCCGCTAGTTAACCTACATAGTCCAAGTGCCCGATAGGGAACCTATACAATCCAAGGCCCACTAGGGAACCTACATAGTCCAAGTGCCCGTTAGGTAACCTAGATAGTCCAAGTGCCCGATAGGTAACCTACATAGTGCAAGTGTCCGCTAGTTAACCTAAGTAGTCCAAGTGCCCGGTAGTTAACTTACATAGTTCAAGTGTCCGTAGGGAACATTCATAGTCCAAGTGCCCGTTAGCGAACCTACGTAGTCCAAGTGCCCACTAGGGAATCTACATAGTCCAAGGGCTCTCTGGTTAATGTAGATAGTCCAAGTGCTGCTAGTTAATCTACATAGTCCAAGGGCCCGCAAGTTAACCTACATAGTCCAAGTACCCGCTAGTTAACCTAGATCGTCCAAGTGTCCACTAGTTAACCTACATAGTCCAAGTGCCCGCTAGGGAACCTACATAGTCCAAGTGCCCGTTAGGGAACCTACGTAGTCCAAGTGCCCGCTAGGGAATCTACATAGTCCAAGGGCCCGCTGGTTAATGTAGATAGTCCAAGTGCTGCTATTTAATCTACATAGTCCAAGGGCCTGCTAGTTAACCTACATAGTCCAAGTACCCGCTAGTTAACTTAGATCGTCCAAGTGTCCGCTAGTTAACCTACATAGTCCAAGTGCCCGCTAGGGAACCTACATAGTCCAAGTGCCTGCTAGGGAACCTACATAGTTCAAAAGCCCGCTAGTTAACCTACATAGTCCAAGTGCCCGATAGGGTACGTACATAGTCCAAGTGCCAGCTAGGTAACCTAGATAGTCCAAGTGCCTGCTAGTTAACCTAGATAGTCCTAGTGCCCGTTAGTTAACCTAGATAGTCCAAGTGCCCACTAGGGGACGTACTTAGTCCATGTGCCCGTTAGCTAGCCTAGATAGTCCAAGTGCCCGCTTGTTAACAATGATCATCCAAGTGCCCGCTAGTTAACCTAGATAGTCCAAGTGCCCTCTAGTTAACCTAGATCGTCCAAGTGCCCGCTAGTAAACCTACATAGTCCAAATGCCCGCTATTTAACCTACATAGTCCAAGTGCCCGATAGGGAACCTAGACAGTCCAAGTGCCCGCTAGGTTACCTACATATTCCAAGTGCCTGTTCGTTAACCTACATAGTCCAAGTGCACGCTAGGTCACCAATATAGTCCAAATGCCCGCTAGGGGCCCTAATAGTCCAAATGCCCGCTAGTTAACCTAGATAGTCCTAGTGCCCGCTAGTTAATCTAGATAGACCAAGTGCCCGCTAGGGAACCTATCTAGTCCAAGTACCCACTAGGAAACGTACATAGTCCAACTGCCCGCTAGGTAACGTACATAGTCCAAGTGCCCGCTAGGGAACGTACATAGTCCAAGTGCCCCCTAGGTAACCTAGATAGTGCAAGTGCCCACTAGTTAACCTACATAGTCCAAGTGCCTGCTAGGTAACCTAGATAGTCCAAGTGCCCATTAGTTAACCTACATAGTTCAGGTTTCCTCTAAGTAACCTAGATAGTCCAAGGGTCCGCTAGGTAACCTACATTGGCCTTGTGCCCCCTAGTTAACCTACATTCTCCAAGTGCCCGATAGGCCACCTACATAGTCCAAGTGCCCGTTAGGTAACCTAGATAGTCCAAGTGCCCGCTAGGTAACCTACATAGTCCAACTGCCCGCTAGGTAACGTACATAGTCCAAGTGCCCGCTAGGGAACGTACATAGTCCAAGTGCCCCCTAGGTAACCTAGATAGTGCAAGTGCCCACTAGTTAACCTGCATAGTCCAAGTGCCTGCTAGGTAACCTAGATAGTCCAAGTGCCCATTAGTTAACCTACATAGTTCAGGTTTCCTCTAAGTAACCTAGATAGTCCAAGGGTCCGCTAGGTAACCTACATTGGCCTTGTGCCCCCTAGTTAACCTACATTCTCCAAGTGCCCGATAGGCCACCTACATAGTCCAAGTGCCCGCTAGGGAACCTACATAGTCCAAGTGCCCGTTAGGTAACATAGATAGTCCAAGTGCCCGCTAGGTAACCTACATAGTGCAAGTGTCCGCTAGTTAACCTAAGTAGTCCAAGTGCCCGGTAGTTACCTTACATAGTTCAAGTGTCCGTAGGGAACATTCATAGTCCAAGTGCCCGCTAGGGAACCTACATAGTCCAATTGCCCGCTAGGGAACCTACGTAGTCCAAGTGCCCGCTAGGGAATCTACATAGTACAAGGGCCCGCTGGTTAATGTAGATAGTCCAAGTGCTGCTAGTTAATCTACATAGTCCAAGGGCCCGCTAGTTAACCTAGATAGTCCAAGGGCCTGCAAGGAAACCTACATAGTCCAAGGGCCCGCTAGGTAACCTAGATAGTTCAAGTGCCCGTAAGGTAACCTAGAGTCCAAGTGCTCGCTAGTTAACCTACATAGTCCAAGTGCACGCTATGTAACCTAGATAGTCAAAGTGCCCGTTAGGTAACCTAGATAGTCCAAGTGCCTGTTACCTAACCTAGATATTCCAAGTGCCCGCTAGGCAACCTACATAGTCCAAGAGCCCGTTCGTTAACCTAGAAGTCCAAGTGTCCGCTAGGTAACCTAGACAGTCCAAGTGCCCGATAGGTTACCTGCATATTCCAAGTGACCGTTCGTTAACCTAGATAATCCAAGTGCCCACTAGGTAACCTACATAGTACAAGTGCCCGCTAGGTAACCTATATAGCCCAAGTGCCCGCTAGGTAACCCAGATAGTCCAAGGGCCCGCTAGTTAACCAACATAGTCCAAGGGCTCACTTGTTCACTTTGATAGTTCAAGTGCCCGCTAGTTAACCTAGATTGTCCAAGTGCACGCTAGTTAACCTAGATTGTCCAAGTGCCCGCTAGTTAACCTACATAGTCCAACGGCCCACTCCAAATGCCCGCTAGGGGCCCTAATAGTCCAAATGCCCGCTAGTTAACCTAGATAGTCCAAGTGCTCCCTAGTTAACCTAGATAGACCAAGTGCCCACTAGGGAACCTATCTAGTCCAAGTACCCGCTAGGAAATGAACATAGTCCAAGTGCCCGCTAGGTAACGTACATAGTCCAAGTGCCCGCTAGGTAATGTAGATATTCCAAGTGCCCGCTAGGAAACGTACATAGTCCAAGTGCCCGCTAGTTAACCTACATAGTCCAAGTGCCTGCTAGGTAACCTAGATAGTCCAAGTGCCCACTAGGTAACCTACATAGTCCAAGTGCCCAATAGGGAACCTATATAATCCAAGTGCCCGCTAGGGAACCTACATAGTCCAAGTGCCCGTTAGGTAACCTAGATAGTCCAAGTGCCCGCTAGGTAACCTACATAGTGCAAGTGTCTGCTAGTTAACATAAGTAGTCCAAGGGCCCGCTAGTTAACATACATAGTCCAAATGCCCGGTAGTTAACTTAGATAGTTCAAGTATCCGTAGGGAACATTCATAGTCCAAGTTCCTGGCTCGGGAACCTACATAGTCCAAGGGCCCGCTAGGGAACCTACGTAGTCCAAGTGCCCGCTACTTAATCTAGATAGACCAAGTGCCCGCTAGGGAACCTATCTGGTCCAAGTACCCACTAGGAAACGTACATAGTCCAAGTGCCCGCTAGGTAACGTACATAGTCCAAGTGCCCGCTAGGGAACGTACATAGTCCAAGTGACCCCTAGGTAACCTAGACAGTGCAAGTGCCCGCTAGTTAACCTACATAGTCCAAGTGCCTGCTAGGTAACCTAGATAGTCCAAGTGCCCACTAGTTAACCTACATAGTCCAGGTTCCCTCTAAGTAACCTAGATAGTCCAAGGGTCCGCTAGGTAACCTACATTGTCCTAGTGCCCCCTAGTTAACCTACATTCTCCAAGTGCCCGATAGGCAACCTACATAGTCCAAGTGCCCGCTAGGTAACCTACACAGTCCAAATGCCCGCTAGATAACCTACATAGTCCAAGTGCCCGAGAGGGAACCTATATAATCCAAGTGCCCGCTAGGTAACCTAGATAGTCCAAGTGCCCGTTAGGTAACCTAGATAGTCCAAGTGCCCGCTAGGTAACCTACATAGTGCAAGTGTCCGCTAGTTAACCTAAGTAGTCCAAGTGCCCGGTAGTTAACTTACATAGTTCAAGTGTCCGTAGGGAACATTCATAGTCTAAGTGCCCGCTAGGGAACCTACATAGTCCAAGTGCCCGCTAGGGAACCTACGTAGTTCAAGTGCCCGCTAGGGAATCTACATAGTCCAAGGGCCCGCTGGTTAATGTAGATAGTCCAAGTGCTGCTAGTTAATCTACATAGTCCAAGGGCCCACAAGTTAACCTACATAGTCCAAGTACCCGCTAGTTAACCTAGACCGTCCAAGTGTCTGCTAGTTAACCTACATAGTCCAAGTGCCCGCTAGTGAACCTACATAGTCCAAGTGCCTGCTAGGGAACCTACATTGTCCAAGTGCCCGCTCTGGAACATACATAGTCCAAGTGTGCGCTAGGGAATCTACATAATCCAATGGCCCGCTAGGTAACCTAGATAGTTCAAGTGCCCGTAAGGTAACCTAGAGTCCAAGTGCTCGCTAGTTCACCTACATAGTCCAAGTGCACGCTATGTAACCTAGATAGTCAAAGTGCCCGTTAGGTAACCTAGATAGTCCAAGTGCCTGTTACCTAACCTAGATAGTCCAAGTGCCCGCTAGGCAACCTACATAGTCCAAGAGCCCGTTCGTTAACCTAGAAGTCCAAGTGCCCACTAGGTAACCTACATAGTCCAAGTGCCCGCTAGGTAACCTATATAGCCCAAGTGCCCGCTAGGTAACCCAGATAGTCCAAGGGCCCGCTAGTTAACCAACATAGTCCAAGGGCTCACTTGTTCACTTTGATAGTTCAAGTGCCCGCTAGTTAATCTAGATTTTCCAAGTGCCCGCTAGTTAACCTACATAGTCCAACGGCCCACTCCAAATGCCCGCTAGGGGCCCTAATAGTCCAAATGCCCGCTAGTTAACCTAGATAGTCCAAGTGCTCGCTAGTTAACCTAGATAGTCCAAGTGCCCGCTAGTTAACCTAGATAGACCAAGTGCCCGATAGGGAACCTATCTAGTCCAAGTACCCGCTAGGAAACGTACATAGTCCAAGTGCCCGCTAGGTAACGTACATAGTCCAAGTGCCCGCTAGGTAACGAAGATAGTCCAAGTGCCCGCTAGGAAACGTACATAGTCCAAGTGCCCACTAGTTAACCTACATAGTCCAAGTGCCTGCTAGGTAACCTAGATAGTCCAAGTGCCCACTAGTTAACCTACATAGTCCAAGTGCCCAATAGGGAACCTATATAATCCAAGTGCCCGCTAGGGAACCTACATAGTCCAAGTGCCCGTTAGGTAACCTACATAGTGCAAGTGTCTGCTAGTTAACATAAGTAGTCCAAAGGCCCGCTAGTTAACATACATAGTCCAAGTGCCCGGTAGTTAACTTACATAGTTCAAGTGTCCGTAGGGAACATTCATAGTCCAAGTGCCTCGCTAGGGAACCTACATAGTCCAAGGGCCCGCTAGGGAACCTACGTAGTCCAAGTGCCCGCTAGGGAATCTACATAGTCCAAGGGCCCGCTGGTTAATATAGATAGTCCAAGTGCTGCTAGTTAATCTACATAGTCCAAGGGCCCGCAAGTTAACCTACATAGTCCAAGTACCCGCTAGTTAACCTAGATCGTCCAAGTGTCCGCTAGTTAACCTACATAGTCCAAGTGCCCGCTAGGGAACCTACATAGTCCAAGTGCCTGCTAGGGAACCTACATTGTCCAAGTGCCCGCTCTGGAACATACATAGTCCAAGTGCCCGCCAGGGAATATACATAGTCCAAGGGCCCGCTAGTTAACCTAGATAGTCCAAGGGCCTGCTAGGAAACCTACATAGTCCAAGGGCCCGCTAGGTAACCTAGATAGTTCAAGTGCCCGTAAGGTAACCTAGAGTCCATGTGCTCGCTAGTTAACCTACATAGTCCAAGTGCACGCTATGTAACCTAGATAGTCAAAGTGCCCGTTAGGTAACCTAGATAGTCCAAGTGCCTGTTACCTAACCTAGATAGTCCAAGTGCCCGCTAGGCAACCTACATAGTCCAAGAGCCCGTTCGGTAACCTAGAAGTCCAAGTGTCCGCTAGGTAACCTAGACAGTCCAAGTGCCCGCTAGGTTACCTGCATATTCCAAGTGCCCGTTCGTTAACCTAGATAATCGAAGTGCCCCCTAGGTAACCTACATAGTCCAAATGCCCGCTAGTTAACCTAGATAGTCCAAGTGCTCGCTAGTTAACCTAGATAGTCCAAGTGCTCGCTAGTTAACCTAGATAAACCAAGTGCCCGCTAGGGAACCTATCTAGTCCAAGTACCCGCTAGGAAACGTACATAGTCCAAGTGCCCGCTAGGTAACGTAGATAGTCCAAGTGCCCGCTAGGTAACGTAGATAGTCCAAGTGCCCACTAGGAAACGTACATAGTCCAACTGCCCGCTAGTTAACCTACATAGTCCAAGTGCCTGCTAGGTAACCTAGATAGTCCAAGTGCCCACTAGTTAACCTACATAGTCCAAGTGCCCAATAGGGAACCTATATAATCCAAGTGCCCGCTAGGGAACCTGCATAGTCCAAGTGCCCGTTAGGTAACCTAGATAGTCCAAGTGCCCGTTAGGTAACCTACATAGTGCAAGTGTCTGCTACTTAACATAAGTAGTCCAAGGGCCCGCTAGTTAACATACATAGTCCAAGTGCCCGGTAGTTAACTTACATTGTTCAAGTGTCCGTAGGGAACATTCATAGTCCAAGTGCCCGCTAGGGAACCTACATAGTCCAAGTGCCCGCTAGGGAACCTACGTAGTCCAAGTGCCCGCTAGGGAATCTACATAGTCCAAGGGCCCGCTGGTTAATGTAGATAGTCCAAGTGCTGCTAGTTAATCTACATAATCCAAGGGCCTGCTAGTTAACCTACATAGTCCAAGTACCCGCTAGTTAACCTAGATCGTCCAAGTGTCCGCTAGTTAATCTACATAGTCCAAGTGCCCGCTAGGGAACCTACATAGTCCAAGTGCCTGCTAGGCAACCTAAATTGTCCAAGTGCCCGCTCTGGAACATACATAGTCCAAGTGCCCGCTAGGGAATCTACATAGTCCAAGGGCCCGCTAGGTAACCTACATAGTCCAAGTGCCCTCTAGTTAACCTAGATAGTCCAAATGTCCGCTAGTTAACCTAGATAGTCCAAGTGCCCGCTAGTTAACCAGGATCATCAAAGTGCCCTCTAGTTAACTTACATAGTCCAAAGGCCTACTAGTTAACCTACATAGAGCAAGGGCCCGCTAGTTAACCTTGATAGTCCAAGTGCCCGCTAGTTAACCTACATAGTCCAAGTTCCCGCTAGGTAACCTAGACAGTCCAAGTGACCATTAGGTTACCTACATAGTCCAAGTGCCCGTTCGTTAACCTACATAGTCCAAGTGCCCGCTAGGTAACGTAGACAGCCCAAGTGCCCGCTAGGGAACGTACATAGTCCAGGTACCCACTAGTTAACCTAGATAGTCCAAGTGCCCGCTAGGTAACCTACATAGTGCAAGTGTCCGATAGTTAACATAAGTAGTCCAAGGCCCCCTAGTTAACATACATAGTCCAAGTGCCCGGTAGTTAACTTACATAGTTCAAGTGTCCGTAGGGAACATTCATAGTCCAAGAGCCCGCTAGGGAACCTACGTAGTCCAAATGCCCGCTAGGGAATCTACATAGTCCAAGGGCCCGCTGGTTAATGTAGATAGTCCAAGTGCTGCTAGTTAATCTACATAGTCCAAGGGCCCGCAAGTTAACCTACATAGTCCAAGTACCCGCTAGTTAACCTAGATCGTCCAAGTGTCCGCTAGTTAACCTACATCGTCCAAGTGCCCGCTAGGGAACCTACATAGTCCAAGTGCCTGCTAGGGAACCTACATTGTCCAAGTGCCCGCTCTGGAACATACATAGTCCAAGTGCCCGCCAGGGAATCTACATAGTCCAAGGGCCCGCTAGTTAACCTAGATAGTCCAAGGGCCTGCTAGGAAACCTACATAGTCCAAGTGCCCGATAGGTAACCTAGATAGTTCAAGTGCCCGTAAGGTAACCTAGAGTCCATGTGCTCGCTAGTTAACCTACATAGTCCAAGTGCACGCTATGTAACCTAGATAGTCAAAGTGCCCGTTAGGTAACCTAGATAGTCCAAGTGCCTGTTACCTAACCTAGATAGTCCAAGTGCCCGCTAGGCAACCTACATAGTCCAAGAGCCCGTTCGGTAACCTAGAAGTCCAAGTGTCCGCTAGGTAACCTAGACAGTCCAAGTGCCCACTAGGTTACCTGCATATTCCAAGTGCCCGTTCGTTAACCTAGATAATCGAAGTGCCCACTAGGTAACCTACATAGTCCAAGTGCCAGCTAGGTAACCTATATAGCCCAAGTGCCCGCTAGGTAACCCAGATAGTCCAAGGGCCCGTTAGTTAACCAACATAGTCCAAGGGCTCACTTGTTCACTTTGATAGTTCAAGTGCCCGCTAGTTAACCTAGATCCTCCAAGTGCCCGCTAGTTAACCTACATAGTCCAAGGACCCACTCCAAATGCCCGCTAGGGGCCCTAAGAGTCCAAATGCCCGCTAGTTAACCTAGATAGTCCAAGTGCTCGCTAGTTAACCTAGATAGTCCAAGTGCCCGCTAGTTAACCTAGATAGACCAAGTGCCCGCTAGGGAACCTATCTAGTCCAAGTACCCGCTAGGAAACGTACATAGTCCAAGTGCCCGCTAGGTAACGTACATAGTCCAAGTGCCCGCTAGGTAACGTAGATAGTCCAAGTGCCCGCTAGGAAATGTACATAGTCCAAGTGCCCGCTAGTTAACCTACATAGTCCAAGTGCCTGCTAGGTAACCTAGATAGTCCAAGTGCCCGTTCGTTAACCTACATAGTCCAAGTGCCCGCTAGGTAACGTAGATAGCCCAAGTGCCCGCTAGGGAACGTACATAGTCCAGGTGCCCACTAGTTAACCTAGATAGTCCAAGTGCCCGCTAGGTAACCTACATAGTGCAAGTGTGCGCTAGTTAACATAAGTAGTCCAAGGGCCCGCTAGTTAACATACATAGTCCAAGTGCCCGGTAGTTAACTTACATAGTTCAAGTGTCCGTAGGGAACATTCATACTCCGAGTGCCCGCTAGGGAACCTACATAGTCCAAGTGCCCGCTAGGGAACCTACGTAGTCCAAGTGCCCGCTAGGGAATCTACATAGTCCAAGGGCCCGCTGGTTAATGTAGATAGTCCAAGTGCTGCTAGTTAATCTACATAATCCAAGGGCCTGCTAGTTAACCTACATAGTCCAAGTACCCGCTAGTTAACCTAGATCGTCCAAGTGTCCGCTAGTTAATCTACATAGTCCAAGTGCCCGCTAGGGAACCTACATAGTCCAAGTGCCTGCTAGGGAACCTACATTGTCCAAGTGCCCGCTCTGGAACATACATAGTCCAAGGGCCCGCTAGGGAATCTACATAGTCCAAGGGCCCGCTAGGTAACCTACATAGTCCAAGTGCCCTCTAGTTAACCTAGATATTCCAAATGCCCGCTAGTTAACCTAGATAGTCCAAGTGCCCGGTAGTTAACCAGGATCATCAAAGTGCCCTCTAGTTAACTTACATAGTCCAAAGGCCTACTAGTTAACCTACATAGAGCAAGGGCCCGCTAGTTAACCTTGATAGTCCAAGTGCCCGCTAGTTAACCTACATAGTCCAAGTTCCCGCTAGGTAACCTAGACAGTCCAAGTGACCATTAGGTTACCTACATAGTCCAAGTGCCCGTTCGTTAACCTACATAGTCCAAGTGCCCGCTAGGTAACGTAGATAGCCCATGTGCCCGCTAGGGAACGTACATAGTCCAGGTGCCCGCTAGTTAACCTAGATAGTCCAAGTGCCCGCTAGGTAACCTACATAGTGCAAGTGTCCGCTAGTTAACATAAGTAGTCCAAGGGCCTGCTAGTTAACATACATAGTCCAAGTGCCCGGTAGTTAACTTACATAGTTCAAGTGTCCGTAGGGAACATTCATAGTCCAAGTGCCCGCGAGGGAACCTACATAGTCCAAGTGCCCGTTAGGGAACCTACGTAGTCCAAGTGCCCGCTAGGGAATCTACATAGTCCAAGGGCCCGCTGGTTAATGTAGATAGTCCAAGTGCTGCTATTTAATCTCCATAGTCCAAGGGCCTGCTAGTTAACCTACATAGTCCAAGTACCCGCTAGTTAACTTAGATCGTAGAATTGTCCGCTAGTTAACCTACAAAATCCAAGTGCCCGCTAGGGAACCTACATAGTCCAAGTGCCTGCTAGGGAACCTACATTGTCTACGTGCCCGCTCTGGAACATACATAGTCCAAGTGTCCGCTAGGGAATCTACATAATCCAAGGGTCCGCTAGGTAACCTAGATAGTTCAAGTGCCCGTAAGGTAACCTAGAGTCCGAGTGCTCGCTAGTTAACCTACATAGTCCAAGTGCACGCTATGTAACCTAGATAGTCAAAGTGCCCGTTAGGTAACCTAGATAGTCCAAGTGCCTGTTACCTAACCTAGATAGTCCAAGTGCCCGCTAGGCAACCTACATAGTCCAAGAGCCCGTTCGTTAACCTAGAAGTCCAAGTGTCCGCTAGGTAACCTAGACAGTCAAAGTGCCCGCTAGGTTACCTGCATATTCCAAGTGCCCGTTCGTTAACCTAGATAATCCAAGTGCCCACTAGGTAACCTACATAGTCCAAGTGCCCGCTAGGTAACCTATATAGCCCAAGTGCCCGCTAGGTAACCCAGATAGTCCAAGGGCCCGCTAGTTAACCAACATAGTCCAAGGGCTCACTTGTTCACTTTGATAGTTCAAGTGCCCGCTAGTTAATCTAGATTTTCCAAGTGCCCTCTAATTAACCTACATAGTCCAAAGGCCCACTACAAATGCCCGCTAGGGGCCCTAATAGTCCAAATGCCCGCTAGTTAACCTAGATAGTCCAAGTGCTCGCTAGTTAACCTAGATAGTCCAAGTGCCCGCTAGTTAACCTAGATAGACCAAGTGCCCGCTAGGGAACCTATCTAGTCCAAGTACCCGCTAGGAAACGTACATAGTCCAACTGCCCGCTAGGTAACGTACATAGTCCAAGTGCCCGCTAGGTAACGTAGATAGTCCAAGTGCCCGCTAGGAAACGTACATAGTCCAAGTGCCCACTAGTTAACCTACATAGTCCAAGTGCCTGCTAGGTAACCTAGATAGTCCAAGTGCCCACTAGTTAACCTACATAGTCCAAGTGCCCAATAGGGAACCTATATAATCCAAGTGCCCGCTAGGGAACCTACATAGTCCGAGTGCCCGTTAGTTAACCTAGATAGTCCAAGTGCCCGCTAGGTAACCTACATAGTGCAAGTGTCTGCTAGTTAACATAAGTAGTCCAAAGGCCCGCTAGTTAACATACATAGTCCAAGTGCCCGGTAGTTAACTTACATAGTTCAAGTGTCCGTAGGGAACATTCATAGTCCAAGTGCCTCGCTAGGGAACCTACATAGTCCAAGGGCCCGCTAGGGAACCTACGTAGTCCAAGTGCCCGCTAGGGAATCTACATAGTCCAAGGGCCCGCAAGTTAACCTACATTGTCCAAGTACCTGCTAGTTAACCTAGATGATCCAAGTGTCCGCTAGTTAACCTACATAGTCCAAGTGCCCGCTAGGGAACCTACATAGTCCAAGTGCCTGCTAGGGAACCTACATTGTCCAAGTGCCCGCTCTGGAACATACATAGTCCAAGTGCCCGCCAGGGAATCTACATAGTCCAAGGGCCCGCTAGTTAACCTAGATAGTCCAAGGGCCTGCTAGGAAACCTACATAGTCCAAGGGCCCGCTAGGTAACCTGGATAGTTCAAGTGCCCGTAAGGTAACCTAGAGTCCATGTGCTCGCTAGTTAACCTACATAGTCCAAGTGCACGCTATGTAACCTTGATAGTCAAAGTGCCCGTTAGGTAACCTAGATAGTCCAAGTGCCTGTTACCTAACCTAGATAGTCCAAGTGCCCGCTAGGAAACCTACATAGTCCAAGAGCCCGTTCGTTAACCTAAAAGTCCAAGTGTCCATAAGGTAACCTAGACAGTCCAAGTGCCCACTAGGTTACCTGCATATTCCAAGTGCCCGTTCGTTAACCTAGATAATCGAAGTGCCCACTAGGTAACCTACATAGTACAAGTGCCAGCTAGGTAACCTATATAGCCCAAGTGCCCGCTAGGTAACCCAGATAGTCCAAGGGCCCGTTAGTTAATGTAGATAGTCCAAGTGCTGCTAGTTAATCTACATAATCCAAGGGCCTGCTAGTTAACCTACATAGTCCAAGTACCCGCTAGTTAACCTAGATCGTCCAAGTGTCCGCTAGTTAATCTACATAGTCCAAGTGCCCGCTAGGGAACCTACATAGTCCAAGTGCCTGCTAGGGAACCTACATTGTCCAAGTGCCCGCTCTGGAACATACATAGTCCAAGTGCCCGCTAGGGAATCTACATAGTCCAAGTGCCAGCTAGGTAACCTATATAGCCCAAGTGCCCGCTAGGTAACCCAGATAGTCCAAGGGCCCGTTAGTTAACCAACATAGTCCAAGGGCTCACTTGTTCACTTTGATAGTTCAAGTGCCCGCTAGTTAACCTAGATCCTCCACGTGCCCGCTAGTTAACCTACATAGTCCAAGGACCCACTCCAAATGCCCGCTAGGGGCCCTAAGAGTCCAAATGCCCGCTAGTTAACCTAGATAGTCCAAGTGCTCGCTAGTTAACCTAGATAGTCCAAGTGCCCACTAGTTAACCTAGATAGACCAAGTGCCCGCTAGGGAACCTATCTAGTCCAAGTACCCGCTAGGAAACGTACATAGTCCAAGTGCCCGCTAGGTAACGTACATAGTCCAAGTGCCCGCTAGGTAACGTAGATAGTCCAAGTGCCCGCTAGGAAACGTACATAGTCCAAGTGCCCGCTAGTTAACCTACATAGTCCATGTGCCTGCTAGGTAACCTAGATAGTCCAAGTGCCCACTAGTTAACCTACATAGTCCAAGTGCCCAATAGGGAACCTATATAATCCAAGTGCCCGCTAGGGAACCTGCATAGTCCAAGTGCCCGTTAGGTAACCTAGATAGTCCAAGTGCCCGTTAGGTAACCTACATAGTGCAAGTGTCTGCTAGTTAACATAAGTAGTCCAAAGGCCCGCTAGTTAACATACATAGTCCAAGTGCCCGGTAGTTAACTTACATAGTTCAAGTGTCCGTAGGGAACATTCATAGTCCAAGTGCCCGCTAGGGAACCTACATAGTCCAAGTGCCCGTTAGGGAACCTACGTAGTCCAAGTGCCCGCTAGGGAATCTACATAGTCCAAGGGCCCGCTGGTTAATGTAGATAGTCCAAGTGCTGCTAGTTAATCTACATAATCCAAGGGCCTGCTAGTTAACCTACATAGTCCAAGTACCTGCTAGTTAACCTAGATCGTCCAAGTGTCCGCTAGTTAATCTACATAGTCCAAGTGCCCGCTAGGGAACCTACATAGTCCAAGTGCCTGCTAGGGAACCTACATTGTCCAAGTGCCCGCTCTGGAACATACATAGTCCAAGTGCCCGCTAGGGAATCTACATAGTCCAAGGGCCCGCTAGGTAACATACATAGTCCAAGTGCCCTCTAGTTAACCTAGATAGTCCAAATGCCCGCTAGTTAACCTAGATAGTCCAATTGCCCGGTAGTTAACCAGGATCATCAAAGTGCCCTCTAGTTAACTTACATAGTCCAAAGGCCTACTAGTTAACCTACATAGAGCAAGGGCCCGCTAGTTAACCTTGATAGTCCAAGTGCCCGCTAGTTAACCTACATAGTCCAAGTTCCCGCTAGGTAACCTAGACAGTCCAAGTGACCATTAGGTTACCTACATAGTCCAAGTGCCCGTTCGTTAACCTACATAGTCCAAGTGCCCGCTAGGTAACGTAGATAGCCCAAGTGCCCGCTAGGGAACGTACATAGTCCAAGTGCCCGCTAGGTATCATAGATAGTCCAAGTGCCCGCTAGGTAACCTACATAGTGCAAGTGTCCGCTAGTTAACATAAGTAGTCCAAGGGCCCGCTAGTTAACATACATAGTCCAAGTGCCCGGTAGTTAACTTACATAGTTCAAGTGTCCGTAGGGAACATTCATAGTCCAAGTGCCCGCTAGGGAACCTACATAGTCCAAGTGCCCTTTAGGGAACCTACGTAGTCCAAGTGCCCGCTAGGGAATCTACATAGTCCAAGGGCCCGCTGGTTAATGCAGATAGTCCAAGTGCTGCTATTTAATCTACATAGTCCAAGGGCCTGCTAGTTAACGTACATAGTCCAAGTACCCGCTAGTTAACTTAGATCGTCCAAGTGTCCGCTAGTTAACCTACATAGTCCAAGTGCCCGCTAGGGAACCTACATAGTCCAAGTGCCTGCTAGGGAACCTACATAGTTCAAAAGCCCGCTAGTTAACCTACATAGTCCAAGTGCCCGATAGGGTACGTACATAGTCCAAGTGCCAGCTAGGTAACCTAGATAGTCCAAGTGCCTGCTAATTAACCTAGATAGTCCTAGTGCCCGTTAGTTAACCTAGATAGTCCAAGTGCCCACTAGGCGACGTACTTAGTCCATGTGCCCGTTAGCTAGCCTAGATAGTCCAAATGCCTGCTTGTAAACAATGATCATCCAAGTGCCCGCTAGTTAACCTAGATAGTCCAAGTGCCCTCTAGTTAACCTAGATCGTCCAAGTGCCCGCTAGTAAACCTACATAGTCCAAATGCCCGCTATTTAACCTACATAATCGAAGTGCCCGATAGGGAACCTAGACAGTCCAAGTGCCCGCTTGGTTACCTACATATTCCAAGTGCCTGTTCGTTAACCTACATAGTCCAAGTGCCCGCTAGGTCACCAATATAGTCCAAATGCCCGCTAGGGGCCCTAATAGTCCAAATGCCCGCTAGTTAACCTAGATAGTCCAAGTGCCCGCTAGTTAATCTAGATAGACCAAGTGCCCGCTAGGGAACCTATCTAGTCCAAGTACCCACTAGGAAACGTACATAGTCCAAGTGCCCGCTAGGTAACGTACATAGTCCAAGTGCCCGCTAGGGAACGTACATAGTCCAAGTGCCCCCTAGGTAACCAGGATAGTGCAAGTGCCCACTAGTTAACCTACATAGTCCAAGTGCCTGCTAGGTAACCTAGATAGTCCAAGTGCCCATTAGTTAACCTACATAGTTCAGGTTTCCTCTAAGTAACCTAGATAATCCAAAGGTCCGCTAGGTAACCTACATTGTCCTTGTGCCCCCTAGTTAACCTACATTCTCCAATTGTACGATAGGCAACCTACATAGTCCAAGTGCCCGCTAGGTAACCTACATAGTCCAAATGCCCGCTAGTTAACCTACATAGTCCAAGTGCCCGATAGGGAACCTATATAATCCAAGTGCCCGCTAGGGAACCTACATAGTCCAATTGTCCGTTAGGTAACCTAGATAGTCCAAGTGCCCGCTAGGTAACCTAAATAGTGCAAGTGTCCGCTAGTTAACCTAAGTAGTCCAAGTGCCCGGTAGTTAACTTACATAGTTCAAGTGTCCGTAGGGAACATTCATAGTCCAAGTGCCCGCTAGGGAACCTACATAGTCCAAGTGCCCGCTAGGGAACCTACGTAGTCCAAGTGCCCGCTAGGGAATCTACATAGTACAAGGGCCCGCTGGCTAATGTAGATAGTGCAAGTGCTGCTAGTTAATCTACATAGTCCAAGGGCCCGCTAGTTAACCTAGATAGTCCAAGGGCCTGCAAGGAAACCTACATAGTCCAAGGGCCCGCTAGGTAACCTAGATAGTTCAAGTGCCCGTAAGGTAACCTAGAGTCCAAGTGCTCGCTAGTTAACCTACATAGTCCAAGTGCATGCTATGTAACCTAGATAGTCAAAGTGCCCGTTAGGTAACCTAGATAGTCCAAGTGCCTGTTACCTAACCTAGATAGTCCAAGTGCCCGCTAGGCAACCTACATAGTCCAAGAGCCCGTTCGTTAACCTAGAAGTCCAAGTGTCCGCTAGGTAACCTAGACAGTCCAAGTGCCCGCTAGGTTACCTGTATATTCCAAGTGCCCGTTCGTTAACCTAGATAATCCAAGTGCCCACTAGGTAACCTACATAGTCCAAGTGCCCGCTAGGTAACCTATATAGCCCAAGTGCCCGCTAGGTAACCCAGATAGTCCAAGGGCCCGCTAGTTAACCAACATAGTCCAAGGGCTCACTTGTTCACTTTGACAGTTCAAGTGCCCGCTAGTTAACCTAGATTGTCCAAGTGCCCGCTAGTTAACCTAGATTGTCCAAGTGCCTGCTAGTTAACCTAGATAGACCAAGTGCCCGCTAGGGAACCTATGTAGTCCAAGTACCCGCTAGGAAACGTACATAGTCCAAGTGCCCGCTAGGTAACGTACATAGTCCAAGTTCCCGCTAGGTAACGTAGATAGTCCAAGTGCCCGCTAGGAAACGTACATAGTCCAAGTGCCCGCTAGTTAACCTACATAGTCCAAGTGCCTGCTAGGTAACCTAGATAGTCCAAGTGCCCACTAGTTAACCTACATAGTCCAAGTGCCCAATAGGGAACCTATATAATCCAAGTGCCCGCTAGGGAACCTACATAGTCCAAGTGCCCGATAGGGTACGTACATAGTCCAAGTGCCAGCTAGGTAACCTAGATAGTCCAAGTGCCTGCTAATTAACCTAGATAGTCCTAGTGCCCGTTAGTTAACCTAGATAGTCCAAGTGCCCACTAGGCGACGTACTTAGTCCATGTGCCCGTTAGCTAGCCTAGATAGTCCAAATGCCTGCTTGTAAACAATGATCATCCAAGTGCCCGCTAGTTAACCTAGATAGTCCAAGTGCCCTCTAGTTAACCTAGATCGTCCAAGTGCCCGCTAGTAAACCTACATAGTCCAAATGCCCGCTATTTAACCTACATAATCGAAGTGCCCGATAGGGAACCTAGACAGTCCAAGTGCCCGCTTGGTTACCTACATATTCCAAGTGCCTGTTCGTTAACCTACATAGTCCAAGTGCCCGCTAGGTCACCAATATAGTCCAAATGCCCGCTAGGGGCCCTAATAGTCCAAATGCCCGCTAGTTAACCTAGATAGTCCAAGTGCCCGCTAGTTAATCTAGATAGACCAAGTGCCCGCTAGGGAACCTATCTAGTCCAAGTACCCACTAGGAAACGTACATAGTCCAAGTGCCCGCTAGGTAACGTACATAGTCCAAGTGCCCGCTAGGGAACGTACATAGTCCAAGTGCCCCCTAGGTAACCAGGATAGTGCAAGTGCCCACTAGTTAACCTACATAGTCCAAGTGCCTGCTAGGTAACCTAGATAGTCCAAGTGCCCATTAGTTAACCTACATAGTTCAGGTTTCCTCTAAGTAACCTAGATAATCCAAAGGTCCGCTAGGTAACCTACATTGTCCTTGTGCCCCCTAGTTAACCTACATTCTCCAATTGTACGATAGGCAACCTACATAGTCCAAGTGCCCGCTAGGTAACCTACATAGTCCAAATGCCCGCTAGTTAACCTACATAGTCCAAGTGCCCGATAGGGAACCTATATAATCCAAGTGCCCGCTAGGGAACCTACATAGTCCAATTGTCCGTTAGGTAACCTAGATAGTCCAAGTGCCCGCTAGGTAACCTAAATAGTGCAAGTGTCCGCTAGTTAACCTAAGTAGTCCAAGTGCCCGGTAGTTAACTTACATAGTTCAAGTGTCCGTAGGGAACATTCATAGTCCAAGTGCCCGCTAGGGAACCTACATAGTCCAAGTGCCCGCTAGGGAACCTACGTAGTCCAAGTGCCCGCTAGGGAATCTACATAGTACAAGGGCCCGCTGGCTAATGTAGATAGTGCAAGTGCTGCTAGTTAATCTACATAGTCCAAGGGCCCGCTAGTTAACCTAGATAGTCCAAGGGCCTGCAAGGAAACCTACATAGTCCAAGGGCCCGCTAGGTAACCTAGATAGTTCAAGTGCCCGTAAGGTAACCTAGAGTCCAAGTGCTCGCTAGTTAACCTACATAGTCCAAGTGCATGCTATGTAACCTAGATAGTCAAAGTGCCCGTTAGGTAACCTAGATAGTCCAAGTGCCTGTTACCTAACCTAGATAGTCCAAGTGCCCGCTAGGCAACCTACATAGTCCAAGAGCCCGTTCGTTAACCTAGAAGTCCAAGTGTCCGCTAGGTAACCTAGACAGTCCAAGTGCCCGCTAGGTTACCTGTATATTCCAAGTGCCCGTTCGTTAACCTAGATAATCCAAGTGCCCACTAGGTAACCTACATAGTCCAAGTGCCCGCTAGGTAACCTATATAGCCCAAGTGCCCGCTAGGTAACCCAGATAGTCCAAGGGCCCGCTAGTTAACCAACATAGTCCAAGGGCTCACTTGTTCACTTTGACAGTTCAAGTGCCCGCTAGTTAACCTAGATTGTCCAAGTGCCCGCTAGTTAACCTAGATTGTCCAAGTGCCTGCTAGTTAACCTAGATAGACCAAGTGCCCGCTAGGGAACCTATGTAGTCCAAGTACCCGCTAGGAAACGTACATAGTCCAAGTGCCCGCTAGGTAACGTACATAGTCCAAGTTCCCGCTAGGTAACGTAGATAGTCCAAGTGCCCGCTAGGAAACGTACATAGTCCAAGTGCCCGCTAGTTAACCTACATAGTCCAAGTGCCTGCTAGGTAACCTAGATAGTCCAAGTGCCCACTAGTTAACCTACATAGTCCAAGTGCCCAATAGGGAACCTATATAATCCAAGTGCCCGCTAGGGAACCTACATAGTCCAAGTGCCCGTTAGGTAACCTAGATAGTCCAAGTGCCCGCTAGGTAACCTACATAGTGCAAGTGTCTGCTAGTTAACATAAGTAGTCCAAGGGCCCAGTAGTTAACATACATAGTCCAAGTGCCCGATAGTTAACTTAGATAGTTCAAGTATCCGTAGGGAACATTCATAGTCCAAGTGCCTGGCTCGGGAACCTACATAGTCCAAGGGCCCGCTAGGGAACCTACGTAGTCCAAGTGCCCGCTAGTTAATCTAGATAGACCAAGTGAACGCTAGGGAACCTATGTGGTCCAATTACCCACTAGGAAACGTACATAGTCCAAGTGCCCGCTAGGTAACGTACATAGTCCAAGTGCCCGCTAGGGAACGAACATAGTCCAAGTGACCCCTAGGTAACCTAGACAGTGCAAGTGCCCGCTAGTTAACCTACATAGTCCAGGTTCCCTCTAAGTAACCTACATAGTCCAAGGGTCCGCTAGGTAACCTACATTGTCCTAGTGCCCCCTAGTTAACCTACATTCTCCAAGTGCCCGATAGGCCACCTATATAGTCCAAGTGCCCGCTAGGTAACCTACACAGTCCAAATGCCCGCTAGTTAACCTACATAGTCCAAGTTCCCGAGAGGGAACCTATATAATCCAAGTGCCCGCTAGGGAACCTACATAGTTAAGTGCCCGTTAGGTAACCTAGATAGTCCAAGTGCCCGCTAGGTAACCTACATAGTGCAAGTGTCCGCTAGTTAACCTAAGTAGTCCAAGTGCCCGGTAGTTAACTTACATAGTTCAAGTGTCCGTAGGGAACATTAATAGTCCATGTGCCCGCTAGGGAACCTACATAGTCCAAGTGCCCGCTAGGGAACCTACGTAGTTCAAGTGCCCGCTAGGGAATCTACATAGTCCAAGGGCCCGCTGGTTAATGTAGATAGTCCAAGTGCTGCTAGTTAATCTACATAGTCCAAGGGCCCACAAGTTAACCTACATAGTCCAAGTACCCGCTAGTTAACCTAGATCGTCCAAGTGTCTGCTAGTTAACCTACATAGTCCAAGTGCCCGCTAGGGAACCTACATAGTCCAAGTGCCTGCTAGGGAACCTACATTGTCCAAGTGCCCGCTCTGGAACATACATAGTTCGAGTGCACGCTAGGGAATCTACATAATCCAAGGGCCCGCTAGGTAACCTAGATAGTTCAAGTGCCCGTAAGGTAACCTAGAGTCCAAGTGCTCGCTAGTTCACCTACATAGTCCAAGGGCACGCTATGTAACCTAGATAGTCAAAGTGCCCGTTAGGTAACCTAGATAGTCCAATTGCCTGTTACCTAACCTAGATAGTCGAAGTGCCCGCTAGGCAACCTACATAGTCCAAGAGCCCGTTCGTTAACCTAGAAGTCCAAGTGTCCGCTAGGTAACCTAGACAGTCCAAGTGCCCGCTAGGTTACCTGCATATTCCAAGTGCCCGTTCGTTAACCTAGATAATCCAAGTGCCCACTAGGTAACCTACATAGTCCAAGTGCCCGCTAGGTAACCTATATAGCCCAAGTGCCCGCTAGGTAACCCAGATAGTCCAAGGGCCCGCTAGTTAACCAACATAGTCCAAGGGCTCACTTGTTCACTTTGATAGTTCAAGTGCCCGCTAGTTAATCTAGATTTTCCAAGTGCCCGCTAGTTAACCTACATAGTCCAACGGCCCACTCCAAATGCCCGCTAGGGGCCCTAATAGTCCAAATGCCCGCTAGTTAACCTAGATAGTCCAAGTGCTCGCTAGTTAACCTAGATAGTCCAAGTGCCCGCTAGTTAACCTAGATAGACCAAGTGCCCGATAGGGAACCTATCTAGTCCAAGTACCCGCTAGGAAACGTACATAGTCCAAGTGCCCGCTAGGTAACGTACATAGTCCAAGTGCCCGGTAGGTAACGTAGATAGTCCAAGTGCCCGCTAGGAAACGTACATAGTCCAAGTGCCCACTAGTTAACCTACATAGTCCAAGTGCCTGCTAGGTAACCTAGATAGTCCAAGTGCCCACTAGTTAACCTACATAGTCCAAGTGCCCAATAGGGAACCTATATAATCCAAGTGCCCGCTAGGGAACCTACATAGTCCAAGTGCCCGTTAGGTAACCTACATAGTGCAAGTGTCTGCTAGTTAACGTAAGTAGTCCAAAGGCCTGCTAGTTAACATACATAGTCCAAGTGCCCGGTAGTTAACTTACATAGTTCAAGTGTCCGTAGGGAACATTCATAGTCCAAGTGCCTCGCTAGGGAACCTACATAGTCCAAGGGCCCGCTAGGGAACCTACGTAGTCCAAGTGCCCGCTAGGGAATCTACATAGTCCAAGGGCCCGCTGGTTAATGTAGATAGTCCAAGTGCTGCTAGTTAATCTACATAGTCCAAGGGCCCGCAAGTTAACCTACATAGTCCAAGTACCCGCTAGTTAACCTAGATCGTCCAAGTGTCCGCTAGTTAACCTACATAGTCCAAGTGCCCGCTAGGGAACCTACATAGTCCAAGTGCCTGCTAGGGAACCTACATTGTCCAAGTGCCCGCTCTGGAACATACAAAGTCCAAGTGCCCACCAGGGAATCTACATAGTCCAAGGGCCCGCTAGTTAACCTAGATAGTCCAAGGGCCTGCTAGGAAACCTACATAGTCCAAGGGCCCGCTAGGTAACCTAGATAGTTCAAGTGCCCGTAAGGTAACCTAGAGTCCATGTGCTCACTTGTTAACCTACATAGTCCAAGTGCACGCTATGTAACCTAGATAGTCAAAGTGCCCGTTAGGTAACCTAGATAGTCCAAGTGCCTGTTACCTAACCTAGATAGTCCAAGTGCCCGCTAGGCAACCTACATAGTCCAAGAGCCCGTTCGGTAACCTAGAAGTCCAAGTGTCCGCTAGGTAACCTAGACAGTCCCAGTGCCCACTAGGTTACCTGCATATTCCAAGTGCCCGTTCGTTAACCTAGATAATCGAAATGCCCACTAGGTAACCTACATAGTCCAAGTGCCAGCTAGATAACCTATATAGCCCAAGTGCCCGCTAGGTAACCCAGATAGTCCAAGGGCCCGTTAGTTAACCAACATAGTCCAAGGGCTCACTTGTTCACTTTGATAGTTCAAGTGCCCGCTAGTTAACCTAGATCCTCCAAGTGCCCGCTAGTTAACCTACATAGTCCAAGGACCCACTCCAAATGCCCGCTAGGGGCCCTAAGAGTCCAAATGCCCGCTAGTTAACCTAGATAGTCCAAGTGCTCGCTAGTTAACCTAGATAGTCCAAGTGCCCGCTAGTTAACCTAGATAGACCAAGTGCCCGCTAGGGAACCTATCTAGTCCAAGTACCCGCTAGGAAACGTACATAGTCCAAGTGCCCGCTAGGTAACGTACATAGTCCAAGTGCCCGCTAGGTAACGTACATAGTCCAAGTGCCCGCTAGGAAACGTACATAGTCCAAGTGCCCGCTAGTTAACCTACATAGTACAAGTGCCTGCTAGGTAACCTAGATAGTCCAAGTGCCCACTAGTTAACCTACATAGTCCAAGTGCCCAATAGGGAACCTATATAATCCAAGTGCCCGCTAGGGAACCTGCATAGTCCAAGTGCCCGTTAGGTAACCTAGATAGTCCAAGTGCGCGTTAGGTAACGTACATAGTGCAAGTGTCTGCTAGTTAACATAAGTAGTCCAAGGGCCCGCTAGTTAACATACATAGTCCAAGTGCCCGGTAGTTAACTTACATAGTTCAAGTGTCCGTAGGGAACATTCATAGTCCAAGTGCCCGCTAGGGAACCTACATAGTCCAAGTGCCCGCTAGGGAACCTACGTAGTCCAAGTGCCCGCTAGGTAACGTAGATAGTCCAAGTGCCCGCCAGGAAACGTACATAGTCCAAGTGCCCACTAGTTAACCTACATAGTCCAAGTGCCTGCTAGGTAACCTAGATAGTCCAAGTGCCCACTAGTTAACCTACATAGTCCAAGTGCCCAATAGGGACCCTATATAATCCAAGTGCCCACTAGGGAACCTACATAGTCCAAGTGCCCGTTAGGTAACCTACATAGTGCAAGTGTCTGCTAGTTAACATAAGTAGTCCAAAGGCCTGCTAGTTAACATACATAGTCCAAGTGCCCGGTAGTTAACTTACATAGTTCAAGTGTCCGTAGGGAACATTCATAGTCCAAGTGCCTCGCTAGGGAACCTACATAGTCCAAGGGCCCGCTAGGGAACCTACGTAGTCCAAGTGCCCGCTAGGGAATCTACATAGTCCAAGGGCCCGCTGGTTAATGTAGATAGTCCAAGTGCTGCTAGTTAATCTACATAGTCCAAGGGCCCGCAAGTTAACCTACATAGTCCAAGTACCCGCTAGTTAACCTAGATCGTCCAAGTGTCCGCTAGTTAACCTACATAGTCCAAGTGCCCGCTAGGGAACCTACATAGTCCAAGTGCCTGCTAGGGAACCTACATTGTCCAAGTGCCCGCTCTGGAACATACAAAGTCCAAGTGCCTACCAGGGAATCTACATAGTCCAAGGGCCCGCTAGTTAACCTAGATAGTCCAAGGGCCTGCTAGGAAACCTACATAGTCCAAGGGCCCGCTAGGTAACCTAGATAGTTCAAGTGCCCGTAAGGTAACCTAGAGTCCATGTGCTCGCTAGTTAACCTACATAGTCCAAGTGCACGCTATGTAACCTAGATAGTCAAAGTGCCCGTTAGGTAACCTAGATAGTCCAAGTGCCTGTTACCTAACCTAGATAGTCCAAGTGCCCGCTAGGCAACCTACATAGTCCAAGAGCCCGTTCGGTAACCTAGAAGTCCAAGTGTCCGCTAGGTAACCTAGACAGTCCAAGTGCCCACTAGGTTACCTGCATATTCCAAGTGCCCGTTCGTTAACCTAGATAATCCAAGTGCCCACTAGGTAACCTACATAGTCCAAGTGCCCGCTAGGTAACCTATATAGCCCACGTGCCCGCTAGGTAACCCAGATAGTCCAAGGGCCCGCTAGTTAACCAACATATTCCAAGGGCTCACTTGTTCACTTTGATAGTTCAAGTGCCCGCTAGTTAACCTAGATTTTCCAAGTGCCCGCTAGTTAACCTACATAGTCCAACGGCACACTCCAAATGCCCGCTAGGGGCCCTAATAGTCCAAATGCCCGCTAGTTAACCTAGATAGTCCAAGTGCTCGCTAGTTAACCTAGATAGTCCAAGTGCCCGCTAGTTAACCTAGATAGACCAAGTGCCCGCTAGGGAACCTATCTAGTCCAAGTACCCGCTAGGAAACGTACATAGTCCAAGTGCCCGCTAGGTAACGTACACAGTCCAAGTGCCCGCTAGGAAACGTACATAGTCCAAGTGCCCACTAGTTAACCTACATAGTCCAAGTGCCTGCTAGGTAACCTAGATAGTCCAAGTGCCCACTAGTTAACCTACATAGTCCAAGTGCCCAATAGGGAACCTATATAATCCAAGTGCCCGCTAGGGAACCTACATAGTCCAAGTGCCCGTTAGGTAACCCAGATAGTCCAAGTGCCCGCTAGGTAACCTACATAGTGCAAGTGTCTGCTAGTTAACATAAGTAGTCCAAAGGCCCCCTAGTTAATATACATAGTCCAAGTGCCCGGTAGTTAACTTACATAGTTCAAGTGTCCGTAGGGAACATTCATAGTCCAAGTGCCTCGCTAGGGAACCTACATAGTCCAAGGGCTCGCTAGGGAACCTACGTAGTCCAAGTGCCCGCTAGGGAATCTACATAGTCCAAGGGCCCGCTGGTTAATGTAGATAGTCCAAGTGCTGCTAGTTAATCTACATATTCCAAGGGCCCGCAAGTTAACCTACATAGTCCAAGTACCCGCTAGTTACCCTAGATCGTCCAAGTGTCCGCTAGTTAACCTACATAGTCCAAGTGCCCGCTAGGGAACCTACATAGTCCAAGTGCCTGCTAGGGAACCTACATTGTCCAAGTGCCCGCTCTGGAACATACATAGTCCAAGTGCCCGCCAGGGAATCTACAGTCCAAGGGCCCGCTAATTAACCTAGATAATCCAAGTGCCCGCTAGGCAACCTACATAGTCCAAGAGCCCGTTCGTTAACCTAGAAGTCCAAGTGTCCGCTAGGTAACCTAGACAGTCCAAGTGCCCACTAGGTTACCTGCATATTCCAAGTGCCCAATAGGGAACCTATATAATCCAAGTGCCCGCTAGGGAACCTGCATAGTCCAAGTGCCCGTTAGGTAACCTAGATAGTCCAAGTGCCCGTTAGGTAACCTACATAGTGCAAGTGTCTGCTAGTTAACATAAGTAGTCCAAGGGCCCGCTAGTTAACATACATAGTCCAAGTGCCCGGTAGTTAACTTACATAGTTCAAGTGTCCGTAGGGAACATTCATAGTCCAAGTGCCCGCTAGGGAACCTACATAGTCCAAGTGCCCGCTAGGGAACCTACGTAGTCCAAGTGCCCGCTAGGGAATCTACATAGTCCAAGGGCCCGCTGGTTAATGTAGATAGTCCAAGTGCTGCTAGTTAATCTACATAATCCAAGGGCCTGCTAGTTAACCTACATAGTCCAAGTACCCGCTAGTTAACCTAGATCATCCAAGTGTCCGCTAGTTAATCTACATAGTCCAAGTGCCCGCTAGGGAACCTACATAGTCCAAGTGCCTGCTAGGGAACCTACATTGTCCAAGTGCCCGCTCTGGAACATACATAGTCCAAGTGCCCGCTAGGGAATCTACATAGTCCATGGGCCCGCTAGGTAACCTACATAGTCCAAGTGCCCTCTAGTTAACCTAGATAGTCCAAATGTCCGCTAGTTAACCTAGATAGTCCAAGTGCCCGCTAGTTAACCAGGATCATCAAAGTGCCCTCTAGTTAACTTACATAGTCCAAAGGCCTACTAGTTAACCTACATAGAGCAAGGGCCCGCTAGTTAACTTTGATAGTCCACGTGCCCGCTAGTTAACCTACATAGTCCAAGTTCCCGCTAGGTAACCTAGACAGTCCAAGTGACCATTAGGTTACCTACATAGTCCAAGTGCCCGCTAGTTATCCTAGATAGTCCAAGTGCTCACTAGTTAACCTAGATAGTCCAAGTGCCCGCTAGTTAACCTAGATGGACCAAGTGTCCAGTAGTTAACTTACATAGTTAGAGTGTCCGTAGGGAACATTCATAGTCCAAGTGCCCGCTAGGGAACCTACGTAGTCCAAATGCCCGCTAGGGAATCTACATAGTCCAAGGGCCCGCTGGTTAATGTAGATAGTCCAAGTGCTGCTAGTTAATCTACATAATCCAAGGGCCCGCAAGTTAACCTACATAGTCCAAGTACCCGCTAGTTAACCTAGATCGTCCAAGTGTCCGCTAGTTAACCTACATAGTCCAAGTGCCTGCTAGGGAACCTACATTGTCCAAGTGCCCGCTCTGGAACAGACATAGTCCAAGTGCCCGCCAGGGAATCTACATAGTCCAAGGGCCCGCTAGTTAACCTAGATAGTCCAAGGGCCTGCTAGGAAACCTACATAGTCCAAGGGCCCGCTAGGTAACCTAGATAGTTCAAGTGCCCGTAAGGTAACCTAGAGTCCATGTGCTCGCTAGTTAACCTACATAGTCCAAGTGCACGCTATGTAACCTAGATAGTCAAAGTGCCCGTTAGGTAACCTAGATAGTCCAAGAGCCCGTTCGTTAACCTAGAAGTCCAAGTGTCCGCTAGGTAACCTAGACAGTCCAAGTGCCCACTAGGTTACCTGCATATGCCAAGTGCCCGTTCGTTAACCTAGATAATCCAAGTGCCCACTAGGTAACCTACATAGTCCAAGTGCCCGCTAGGTAACCTATATAGCCCAAGTGCCCGCTAGGTAACCCAGATAGTCCAAGGGCCCGTTAGTTAACCAACATAGTCCAAGGGCTCACTTGTTCACTTTGATAGTTCAAGTGCCCTCTAGTTAACCTAGATCCTCCAAGTGCCCGCTAGTTAACCTACATAGTCCAAGGACCCACTCCAAATGCCCGCTAGGGGCCCTAAGAGTCCAAATGCCCGCTAGTTAACCTAGATAGTCCAAGTGCTCGCTAGTTAACGTAGATAGTCCAAGTGCCCGCTAGTTAACCTAGATAGACCAAGTGCCCGCTAGGGAACCTATCTAGTCCAAGTACCCGCTAGGAAACGAACATAGTCCAAGTGCCCGCTAGGTAACGTACATAGTCCAAGTGCCCGCTAGGTAACGTAGATAGTCAAAGTGCCCGCTAGGAAACATACATAGTCCAAGTGCCCGCTAGTTAACCTACATAGTCCAAGTGCCTGCTAGGTAACCTAGATAGTCCAAGTGCCCACTAGTTAACCTACATAGTCCAAGTGCCCAATAGGGAACCTATATAATCCAAGTGCCCGCTAGGGAACCTGAATAGTCCAAGTGCCCGTTAGGTAACCTAGATAGTCCAAGTGCCCGTTAGGAAACCTACATAGTGCAAGTGTCTGCTAGTTAACATAAGTAGTCCAAGGGCCCGCTAGTTAACATACATAGTCCAAGTGCCCGGTAGTTAACTTACATAGTTCAAGTGTCCGTAGGGAACATTCATAGTCCAAGTGCCTCGCTAGGGAACCTACATAGTCCAAGTGCCCGCTAGGGAACTTACGTAGTCCAAGTGCCCGCTAGGGAATCTACATAGTCCAAGGGCCCGCTGGTTAATGTAGATAGTCCAAGTGCTGCTAGTTAATCTACATAATCCAAGGGCCTGCTAGTTAACCTACATAGTCCAAGTACCCGCTAGTTAACCTAGATCGTCCAAGTGTCCGCTAGTTAATCTACATAGTCCAAGTGCCCGCTAGGGAACCTACATAGTCCAAGTGCCCGCTCTGGAACATACATAGTCCAAGTGCCCGCTAGGGAATCTACATAGTCCAAGGGCCCGCTAGGTAACCTACATTGTCCAAGTGCCCTCTAGTTAACCTAGATAGTCCAAATGTCCGCTAGTTAACCTAGATAGTCCAAGTGCCCGCTAGTTAACCAGGATCATCAAAGTGCCCTCTAGTTAACTTACATAGTCCAAAGCCCTACTAGTTAACCTACATAGAGCAAGGGCCCGCTAGTTAACCTTGATAGTCCAAGTGCCCGCTAGTTAACCTACATAGTCCAAGTTCCCGCTAGGTAACCTAGACAGTCCAAGTGACCATTAGGTTACCTACATAGTCCAAGTGCCCGTTCGTTAACCTACATAGTCCAAGTGCCCGCTAGGTAACGTAGATAGCCAAGTGCCCGCTAGGGAACGTACATAGTCCAGGTGCCCGCTAGTTAACCTAGATAGTCCAAGTGCCCGCTAGGTAACCTACATAGTGCAAGTGACCGCTAGTTAACATAAGTAGTCCAAGGGCCTGCTAGTTAACATACATAATCCAAGTGCCCGGTAGTTAACTTACATAGTTAGAGTGTCCGTAGGGAACATTCATAGTCCAAGTGCCCGCTAGGGAACCTACGTAGTCCAAATGCCCGCTAGGGAATCTACATAGTCCAAGGGCCCGCTGGTTAATGTAGATAGTCCAAGTGCTGCTAGTTAATCTACATAGTCCAAGGGCCCGCAAGTTAACCTACATAGTCCAAGTACCCGCTAGTTAACTTAGATCGTCCAAGTGTCCGCTAGTTAACCTACATAGTCCAAGTGCCTGCTAGGGAACCTACATTGTCCAAGTGCCCGCTCTGGAACAGACATAGTCCAAGGGCCCGCCAGGGACTCTACATAGTCCAAGGGCCGGCTAGTTAACCTAGATAGTCCAAGGGCCTGCTAGGAAACCTACATAGTCCAAGGGCCCGCTAGGTAACCTAGATAGTTCAAGTGCCCGTAAGGTAACCTAGAGTCCATGTGCTCGCTAGTTAACCTACATAGTCCAAGTGCACGCTATGTAACCTAGATAGTCAAAGTGCCCGTTAGGTAACCTAGATAGTCCAAGAGCCCGTTCGTTAACCTAGAAGTCCAAGTGTCCGCTAGGTAACCTAGACAGTCCAAGTGCCCACTAGGTTACCTGCATATGCCAAGTGCCCGTTCGTTAACCTAGATAATCCAAGTGCCCACTGGGTAACCTACATAGTCCAAGTGCCCGCTAGGTAACCTATATAGCCCAAGTGCCCGCTAGGTAACCCAGATAGTCCAAGGGCCCGTTAGTTAACCAACATAGTCCAAGGGCTCACTTGTTCACTTTGATAGTTCAAGTGCCCGCTAGTTAACCTAGATTGTCCAAGTGCCCGCTAGTTAACCTACATAGTCCAAGGACCCACTCCAAATGCCCGCTAGGGGCCCTAAGAGTCCAAATGCCCGCTAGTTAACCTAGATAGTCCAAGTGCTCGCTAGTTAACCTAGATAGTCCAAGTGCCCGCTAGTTAACCTAGATAGACCAAGTGCCCGCTAGGGAACCTATCTAGTCCAAGTACCCGCTAGGAAACGTACATAGTCCAAGTGCCCGCTAGGTAACGTACATAGTCCAAGTGCCCGCTAGGTAACGTAGATAGTCCAAGTGCCCGCTAGGAAACGTAAATAGTCCAAGTGCCCGCTAATTAACCTACATAGTCCAAGTGCCTGCTAGGTAACCTAGATAGTCCAAGTGCCCACTAGTTAACCTACATAGTCCAAGTGCCCAATAGGGAACCTATATAATCCAAGTGCCCGCTAGGGAACCTGCATAGTCCAAGTGCCCGTTAGGTAACCTAGATAGTCCAAGTGCCCGTTAGGTAACCTACATAGTGCAAGTGTCTGCTAGTTAACATAAGTAGTCCAAGGGCCCGCTAGTTAACATACATAGTCCAAGTGCCCGGTAGTTAACTTACATAGTTCAAGTGTCCGTAGGGAACATTCATAGTCCAAGTGCCCGCTAGGGAACCTACATAGTCCAAGTGCCCGCTAGGGAACCTACGTAGTCCAAGTGCCCGCTAGGGAATCTACATAGTCCAAGGGCCCGCTGGTTAATGTAGATAGTCCAAGTGCTGCTAGTTAATCTACATAATCCAAGGGCCTGCTAGTTGACCTACATAGTCCAAGTACCCGCTAGTTAACCTAGATCGTCCAAGTGTCCGCTAGTTAATCTACATAGTCCAAGTGCCCGCTAGGGAACCTACATAGTCCAAGTGCCTGCTAGGGAACCTACATTGTCCAAGTGCCCGCTCTGGAACATACATAGTCCAAGTGCCCGCTAGGGAATCTACATAGTCCAAGGGCCCGCTAGGTAACCTACATAGTCCAAGTGCCCTCTAGTTAACCTAGATAGTCCAAGTGCCCGCTAGTTAACCAGGATCATCAAAGTGCCCTCTAGTTAACTTACATAGTCCAAAGGCCTACTAGTTAACCTACATAGAGCAAGGGCCCGCTAGTTAACCTACATAGTCCAAGTTCCCGCTAGGTAACCTAGACAGTCCAAGTGACCATTAGGTTACCTAAATAGTCCAAGTGCCTGTTCGTTAACCTACATAGTCCAAGTGCCCGCTAGGTAACGTAGATAACCCAAGTGCCCGCTAGGGAACGTACATAGTCCAGGTGCCCGCTAGTTAACCTAGATAGTCCAAGTGCCGGCTAGGTAACCTACATAGTGCAAGTGTCCGCTAGTTAACATAAGTAGTCCAAGGGCCCGCTAGTTAACATACATAGTCCAAGTGCCCGGTAGTTAACTTACCTAGTTCAAGTGTCCATAGGGAACATTCATAGTCCAAGTGCCCGCTAGGGAACCTACATAGGCCAAATGCCCGCTCTGGAACATACATAGTCCAAGTGCCCGCTAGGGAATCTACATAGTCCAAGGGCCCGCTAGTTAACCTAGATAGTCCAAGGGCCTGCTAGGAAACCTACATAGTCCAAGGGCCCGCTAGGTAACCTAGATAGTTCAAGTGCCCGTAAGGTTACCTAGAGTCCAAGTGCTCGCTAGTTAACCTACATAGTCAAAGTGCACGCTATGTAACCTAGATAGTCAAAGTGCCCGTTAGGTAACCTAGATAGTCCAAGTGCCTGTTACCTAACCTAGATATTCCATGTGCCCGCTAGGTAACCTACATAGTGCAAGTGTCTGCTAGTTAACCTAAGTAGTCCAAGTGCCCGGTAGTTAACTTACATAGTTCAAGTGTCCGTAGGGAACATTCATAGTCCAAGTGCCCGCTAGGGAACCTACATAGTCCAAGTGCCCGTTAGGGAACCTACGTAGTCCAAGTGCCCGCTAGGGAATCTACATAGTCCAAGGGCCCGCTGGTTAATGTAGATAGTCCAAGTGCTGCTATTTAATCTACATAATCCAAGGGCCTGCTAGTTAACCTACATAGTCCAAGTACCCGCTAGTTAACTTAGATCGTCCAAGTGTCCGCTAGTTAACCTACATAGTCCAAGTGCCCGCTAGGGAACCTACATAGTCCAAGTGCCTGCTAGCGAACCTACATAGTTCAAAAGCCCGCTAGTTAACCTACATAGTCCAAGTGCCCGATAGGGTACGTACATAGTCCAAGTGCCAGCTAGGTAACCTAGATAGTCCAAGTGCCTGCTAGTTGACCTAGATAGTCCTAGTTCCCGTTAGTTAACCTAGATAGTCCAAGTGCCCGCTAGTTAACAATGATCATCCAAGTGCCCGCTAGTTAACCTAGATAGTCCAAGTGCCCTCTAGTTAACCTAGATCGTCCAAGTGCCTGCTAGTAAACCTACATAGTCCAAATGCCCGCTATTTAACCTACATAGTCCAAGTGCCCGATAGGGAACCTAGACAGTCCAAGTGCCCGCTAGGTTACCTGCATATTCCAAGTGCCTGTTCGTTAACCTACATAGTCCAAGTGCCCGCTAGGTCACCAATATAGTCCAAATGCCCGCTAGGGGCCCTAATAGTCCAAATGCCCGCTAGTTAACATAGATAGTCCAAGTGCCCGCTAGTTAATCTAGATAGACCAAGTGCCCGCTAGGGAACCTATCTAGTCCAAGTACCCACTAGGAAACGTACATAGTCCAAGTGCCCGCTAGGTAACGTACATAGTCCAAGTGCCCGCTAGGGAACGTACATAGTCCAAGTGCCCCCTAGGTAACCTAGATAGTGCAAGTGCCCACTAGTTATCCTACATAGTCCAAGTGCCTGCTAGGTAACCTAGATAGTCCAAGTGCCCATTAGTTAACCTACATAGTTCAGGTTTCCTCTAAGTAACCTAGATAGTCCAAGGGTCCGCTAGGTAACCTACATTGTCCTTGTGCCCCCTAGTTAACCTACATTCTCCAAGTGCCCGATAGGCAACCTACATAGTCCAAGTGCCCGCTAGGTAACCTACATAGTCCAAATGCCCGCTAGTTAACCTACATAGTCCAAGTGCCCGATAGCGAACCTATATAATCCAAGTGCCCGCTAGGGAACCTACATAGTCCAAGTGCCCGTTAGGTAACCTAGATAGTCCAAGTGCCCGCTAGGTAACCTACATAGTGCAAGTGTCCGCTAGTTAACCTAAGTAGTCCAAGTGCCCGGTAGTTAACTTACATAGTTCAAGTGTCCGTAGGGAACATTCATAGTCCAAGTGCCCGCTAGGGAACCTACATAGTCCAAGTGCCCGCTAAGGAACCTACGTAGTCCAAGTGCCCGCTAGGGAATCTACATAGAACAAGAGCCCGCTGGTTAATGTAGATAGTGCAAGTGCTGCTAGTTAATCTACATAGTCCAAGGGCCCGCTAGTTAACCTAGATAGTCCAAGGGCCTGCTAGGAAACCTACATAGTCCAAGGGCCCGCTAGGTAACCTAGATAGTTCAAGTGCCCGTAAGGTAACCTAGAGTCCAAGTGCTCGCTAGTTAACCTACATAGTCCAAGTGCACGCTATGTACCCTAGATAGTCAAAGTGCCCGTTAGGTAACCTAGACAGTCCAAGTGCCTGTTACCTAACCTAGATAGTCCAAGTGCCCGCTAGGCAACCTACATAGTCCAAGAGCCCGTTCGTTAACCTAGAAGTCCAAGTGTCCGCTAGGTAACCTAGACAGTCCAAGTGCCCGCTAGGTTACCTGCATATTCCAAGTGCCCGTTCGTTAACCTAGATAATCCAAGTGCCCACTAGGTAACCTACATAGTCCAAGTGCCCGCTAGGTAACCTATATAGCCCAAGTGCCCGCTAGGTAATCCAGATAGTCCAAGGGCCCGCTAGTTAACCAACATAGTCCAAGGGCTCACTTGTTCACTTTGATAGTTCAAGTGCCCGCTAGTTAACCTAGATTGTCCCAGTGCCCGCTAGTTAACCTAGATTGTCCAAGTGCCCGCTAGTTAACCTACATAGTCCAACGGCCCACTCCAAATGCCCGCTAGGGGCCCTAATAGTCCAAATGCCCGCTAGTTAACCTAGATAGTCCAAGTGCCCGCTAGTTAACCTAGATAGACCAAGTGCCCGCTAGGGAACCTGTCCAGTCCAAGTACCCGCTAGGAAACGTACATAGTCCAAGTGCCCGCTAGGTAACGTACATAGTCCAAGTGCCCGCTAGCTAACGTAGATAGTCCAAGTGCCCGCTAGGAAACGTATATAGTCCAAGTGCCCGCTAATTAACCTACATAGTCCAAATGATTGCTAGGTAACCTAGATAGTCCAAGTGCCCACTAGTTAACCTACATAGTCCAAATGCCCAATAGGGAACCTATATAATCCAAGTGCCCGCTAGGGAACCTACATAGTCCAAGTGCCCGTTAGGTAACCTAGATAGTCCAAGTGCCCGCTAGGTAACCTACATAGTGCAAGTGTCTGCTAGTTAACATAAGTAGTCCAAGGGCCCGCTAGTTAACATACATAGTCCAAGTGCCCGGTAGTTAACTTAGATAGTTCAAGTATCCGTAGGGAACATTCATAGTCCAAGTGCCTGGCTAGGGAACCTACATAGTCCAAGGGCCCGCTAGGGAACCTACGTAGTCCAAGTGCCCGCTAGTTAATCTAGATAGACCAAGTGCCCGCTAGGGAACCTATCTGGTCCAAGTACCCACTAGGAAACGTACATAGTCCAAGTGCCCGCTAGGTAACGTACATAGTCCAAGTGCCCGCTAGGGAACGTACATAGTCCAAGTGACCCCTAGGTAACCTAGACAGTGCAAGTGCCCGCTAGTTAACCTACATAGTCCAAGTGCCTGCTAGGTAACCTAGAAAGTCCAAGTGCCCACTAGTTAACCTACATAGTCCAGGTTCCCTCTAAGTAACCTAGATAGTCCAAGGGTCCGCTAGGTAACCCACATTGTCCTAGTGACCCCTAGTTAACCTACATTCTCCAAGTGCCCGATAGGCAACCTACATAGTCCAAGTGCCCGCTAGGGAACCTACATAGTCCAAGTGCCCGTTAGGTAACCTAGATATTCCAAGTGCCCGCTAGGTAACCTACATAGTGCAAGTGTCCACTAGTTAACCTAAGTAGTCCAAGTGCCCGGTAGTTAACTTACATAGTTCAAGTGTCCGTAGGGAACATTCATAGTCCAAGTGCCCCCTAGGGAACCTACATAGTCCAAGTGCCCGCTAGGGAACCTACGTAGTTCAAGTGCCCGCTAGGGAATCTACATAGTCCAAGGGCCCGCTGGTTAATGTAGATAGTCCAAGTGCTGCTAGTTAATCTACATAGTCCAAGGGCCCACAAGTTAACCTACATAGTCCAAGTACCCACTAGTTAACCTAGATCGTCCAAGTGTCTGCTAGTTAACCTACATAGTCCAAGTGCCCGCTAGGGAACCTACATAGTCCAAGCGCCTGCTAGGGAACCTACATTGTCCAAGTGCCCGCTCTGGAACATACATAGTCCAAGTGCGCGCTAGGGAATCTACATAATCCAAGGGCCCGCTAGGTAACCTAGATAGTTCAAGTGCCCGTAAGGTAACCTAGAGTCCAAGTGCTCGCTAGTTAACCTACATAGTCCAAGTGCACGCTATGTAACCTAGATAGTCAAAGTGCCCGTTAGGTAACCTAGATAGTCCAAGTGCCTGTTACCTAACCTAGATAGTCCAAGTGCCCGCTAGGCAACCTACATAGTCCAAGAGCCCGTTCGTTAACCTAGAAGTCCAAGTGTCCGCTAGGTAACCTAGACAGTCCAAGTGCCCGCTAGGTTACCTGCATATTCCAAGTGCCCGTTCGTTAACCTAGATAATCCAAGTGCCCACTAGGTAACCTACATAGTCCAAGTGCCCGCTAGGTAACCTATATAGCCCAAGTGCCCGCTAGGTAACCCAGATAGTCCAAGGGCCCTCTAGTTAACCAACATAGTCCAAGGGCTCACTTGTTCACTTTGATAGTTCAAGTGCCCGCTAGTTAATCTAGATTTTCCAAGTGCCCGCTAGTTAACCTACATAGTCCAACGGCCCACTCCAAATGCCCGCTAGGGGCCCTAATAGTCCAAATGCCCGCTAGTTAACTTAGATAGTCCAAGTGCTCGCTAGTTAACCTAGATAGTCCAAGTGCCCGCTAGTTAACCTAGATAGACCAAGTGCCCGCTAGGGAACCTATCTAGTCCAAGTACCCGCTAGGAAACGTACATAGTCCAAGTGCCCGCTAGGTAACGTACATAGTCCAAGTGCCCGCTAGGTAACGTAGATAGTCCAAGTGCCCGCTAGGAAACGTACATAGTCCAAGTGCCCACTAGTTAACCTACATAGTCCAAGTGCCTGCTAGGTAACCTAGATAGTCCAAGTGCCCACTAGTTAACCTACATAGTCCAAGTGCCCAACAGGGAACCTATATAATCCAAGTGCCCGCTAGGGAACCTACATAGTCCAAGTGCCCGTTAGGTAACCTACATAGTGCAAGTGTCTGCTAGTTAACATAAGTAGTCCAAAGGCCCGCTAGTTAACATACATACTCCAAGTGCCCGGTAGTTAACTTACATAGTTCAAGTGTCCGTAGGGAACATTCATAGTCCAAGTGCCTCGCTAGGGAACCTACATAGTCCAAGGGCCCGCTAGGGAACCTACGTAGTCCAAGTGCCCGCTAGGGAATCTACATAGTCCAAGGGCCCGCTGGTTAATGTAGATAGTCCAAGTGCTGCTAGTTAATCTACATAGTCCAAGGGCCCGTAAGTTAACCTACATAGTCCAAGTACCCGCTAGTTAACCTAGATCGTCCAAGTGTCCGCTAGTTAACCTACATAGTCCAAGTGCCCGCTAGGGAACCTACATAGTCCAAGTGCCTGCTAGGGAACCTACATTGTCCAAGTGCCCGCTCTGGAACATACATAATCCAAGTGCCCGCCAGGGAATCTACATAGTCCAAGGGCCCGCTAGTTAACCTAGATAGTCCAAGGGCCTGCTAGGAAACCTACATAGTCCAAGGGCCCGCTAGGTAACCTAGATAGTTCAAGTGCCCGTAAGGTAACCTAGAGTCCATGTGCTCGCTAGTTAACCTACATAGTCCAAGTGCACGCTATGTAACCTAGATAGTCAAAGTGCCCCTTAGGTAACCTAGATAGTCCAAGTGCCTGTTACCTAACCTAGATAGTCCAAGTGCCCGCTAGGCAACCTACATAGTCCAAGAGCCCGTTCGTTAACCTAGAAGTCCAAGTGTCCGCTAGGTAACCTAGACAGTCCAAGTGCCCACTAGGTTACCTGCATATTCCAAGTGCCCATTCGTTAACCTAGATAATCGAAGAGCCCACTAGGTAACCTACATAGTCCAAGTGCCAGCTAGGTAACCTATATAGCCCAAGTGCCCGCTAGGTAACCCAGATAGTCCAAGGGCCCGTTAGTTAACCAACATAGTCCAAGGGCACACTTGTTCACTTTGATAGTTCAAGTGCCCGCTAGTTAACCTACATAGTCCAAGGACCCACTACAAATGCCCGCTAGGGGCCCTAAGAGTCCAAATGCCCGCTAGTTAACCTAGATAGTCCAAGTGCTCGCTAGTTAACCTAGATAGTCCAAGTGCCCGCTAGTTAACCTAGATAGACCAAGTGCCCGCTAGGGAACCTATCTAGTCCAAGTACCCGTTAGGAAACGTACATTGTCCAAGTGCCCGCTAGGTGACGTACATAGTCCAAGTGCCCGCTAGGTAACGTAGATAGTCCAAGTGCCCGCTAGGAAACGTACATAGTCCAAGTGCCCACTAGTTAACCTACATAGTCCAAGTGCCTGCTAGGTAACCTAGATAGTCCAAGTGCCCACTAGTTAACCTACATAGTCCAAGTGCCCAATAGGGAACCTATATAATCCAAGTGCCCACTAGGGAACCTGCATAGTCCAAGTGCCCATTAGGTAACCTAGATAGTCCAAGTGCCCGTTAGGTGACCTACATAGTGCAAGTGTCTGCTAGTTAACATAAGTAGTCCAAGGGCCCGCTAGTTAACATACATAGTCCAAGTGACCGGTAGTTAACTTACATAGTTCAAGTGTTCGTAGGGAACATTCATAGTCCAAGTTCCCCCCTAGGGAACCTACATAGTCCAAGTGCCCGCTAGGGAACCTACGTAGTTCAAGTGCCCGCTAGGGAATCTACATAGTTCAAGGGCCCGCTGGTTAATGTAGATAGTCCAAGTGCTGCTAGTTAATCTACATAGTCCAAGGGCCCACAAGTTAACCTACATAGTCCAAGTACCCGCTAGTTAACCTAGATCGTCCAAGTGTCTGCTAGTTAACCTACATAGTCCAAGTGCCCGCTAGGGAACCTACATAGTCCAAGCGCCTGCTAGGGAACCTACATTGTCCAAGTGCCCGCTAGGGAATCTACATAGTCCAAGGGCCCGCTGGTTAATGTAGATAGTCCAAGTGCTGCTAGTTAATCTACATAATCCAAGGGCCTGCTAGTTAACCTACATAGTCCAAGTACCCGCTAGTTAACCTAGATCGTCCAAGTGTCCGCTAGTTAATCTACATAGTCCAAGTGCCCGCTAGGGAACCTACATAGTCCAAGTGCCTGCTAGGGAACCTACATTGTCCAAGTGCCCGCTCTGGAACATACATAGTCCAAGTGCCCGCTAGGGAATCTACATAATCCAAGGGCCCGCTAGGTAACCTAGATAGTTCAAGTGCCCGTAAGGTAACCTAGAGTCCAAGTGCTCGCTAGTTAACCTACATAGTCCAAGTGCACGCTAGGTAACGTACATAGTCCAAGTGCCCGCTAGTAACGTAGATAGTCCAAGTGCCCGCTAGGAAACGTACATAGTCCAAGTGCCCGCTAGTTAACCTACATACTCCAAGTGCCTGCTAGGTAACCTAGATAGTCCAAGTGCCCACTAGTTAACCTACATAGTCCAAGTGCCCAATAGGGAACCTATATAATCCAAGTGCCCGCTAGGGAACCTGCATAGTCCAAGTGCCCGTTAGGTAACCTAGATAGTCCAAGTGCCCGCTAGGTAACCTACGTAGTGCAAGTGTCTGCTAGTTAACATAAGTAGTCCAAGGGCCCGCTAGTTAACATACATAGTCCAAGTGCCCGGTAGTTAACTTACATAGTTCAAGTATCCGTAGGGAACATTCATAGTCCAAGTGCCTCGCTAGGGAACCTACATAGTCCAAGTGCCAGCTAGGGAACATACGTAGTCCAAGTGCCCGCTAGGGAATCTACATAGACCAAGGGCCCGCTGGTTAATGTAGATAGTCCAAGTGCTGCTAGTTAATCTACATAATCCAAGGGCCTGCTAGTTAACCTACATAGTCCAAGTACCCGCTAGTTAACCTAGATCGTCCAAGTGTCCGCTAGTTAATCCACATAGTCCATGTGCCCGCTAGGGAACCTACATAGTCCAAGTGCCTGCTAGGGAACCTACATTGTCCAAGTGCCCGCTCTGGAGCATACATAGTCCAAGTGCCCGCTAGGGAATCTACATAGTCCAAGGGCCCGCTAGGTAACCTACATAGTCCAAGTGCCCTCTAGTTAACCTAGATAGTCCAAATGTCCGCTAGTTAACCTAGATAGTCCAAGTGCCCGCTAGTTAACCAGGATCATCAAAGTGCCCTCTAGTTAACTTACATAGTCCAAAGGCCTACTAGTTAACCTACATAGAGCAAGGGCCCGCTAGTTAACCTTGATAGTCCAAGTGCCCGCTAGTTAACCTACATAGTCCAAGTTCCCGCTAGGTAACCTAGACAGTCCAAGTGACCATTAGGTTACCTACATAATTCAAGTGCCCGTTCGTTAACCTACATAGTCCAAGTGCCCGCTAGGTAACGTAGATAGCCCAAGTGCCCGCTAGGGAACGTACATAGTCCAGGTGCCCGCTTGTTAACCTAGATAGTCCAAATGCCCGCTAGGTAACCTACATAGTGCAAGTGTCCGCTAGTTAACATAAGTAGTCCAAGGGCCCGCTAGTTAACATACATAGTCCAAGTGCCCGGTAGTTAACTTACATAGTTCAAGTGTCCGTAGGGAACATTCATAGTCAAAGTGCCCGCTAGGGAACCTACGTAGTCCAAATGCCCGCTAGGGAATCTACATTGTCCAAGGGCCCACTGGTTAATGGAGATAGTCCAAGTGCTGCTAGTTAATCTACATAGTCCAAGTGCCCCCTAGGGTATCTACATAGTCCAATGCCCGCTAGTTAACGTAGATAGTCCAAGTGAGGCTAGTTAATCTACATAGTCCAAGGGCCCGCTAGTTAACCTACATAGTTCACGTACCCGGTAGTTAACCTAGATCGTCCAAGGGCCCGCTAGTTAACCTACATCGTCCAAGGGCCCGCTAGTTAACCTAGATAGTCCAAGTGCCCGCTAGTTAACCTACATAATCCAAGTGCCCTAAAGGGAACCTACATAATCCAAGTGCCCGCTAGGGAACCTACATAGTCCAAGTGCTCGCTAGGTAACCTACATAGTCCAAGTGCCCGCTTGGTAACCTAAATAGTCCAAATGCTCGCTAGGGAAACTACATAGTCCAAGTGCCCGCTAGTTAACCTAGATATTCCAAGTGCCTGCTAGTAAACCTACATAATCCATGGGACCGCTAGTTAACCTACATAGTGTATGGGCGCTCTAGTTAACCTAGATCGTGCAAGTGTCCGCTAGTTAACTTACATAGTCCAAGTATCCGCTAGGTAACCTAGATAGTCCAAGTGTCCGCTAGTTTATCAAGATAGTCCAAGTGCCCAATAGGGGACGTACATAGTCCAAGGGCCCGCTAGGTAACCTAGATAGTTCTAGTGCCCGTTACCTAACCTAGACAGTCCAAGTGCCAGCTAGGCAACCTACATAGTCCAAGTGCCCGTTTGTTAACCTAGAAGTCCAAGTGCCCGCTATGTAACCTAGACAGTCCAAGTGCCCGCTATGTAACCTAGACAGTCCAAGTGCCCGCTAGGTTACCTGCATAGTCCAAGTGCCCGTTCGTTAACCTAGATAGTGCAAGTGCCCGCTAGGGAACCTATATAGTCTAAGTGCTATCTAGGTAACCTAGATAGTCCAAGGGCCCGCTAGTTAACCTACATAGTCCAAGGGCTCGCTTGTTAACTTTGATAGTCCAAGTGCCCCTTAGTTAACCTAGATCGTCCAAGTGCCCGCTAGTTAACCTAGATCGTTCAAGTACTGGCTAGTTAACCTACATCATCCAAGGGCCCTCTAGTTAACCTAGATCGTCCAAGTGTCCTCTAGTTAACCTACATAGTCCAAGTGCCCGCTAGGTAACCTACATAGTGCAAGTGTCTGCTAGGTAACCTACATAGTCCAAGTCTCCGCTAGGGAACATACATAGTCCAAGTGCCCGCTAGGGAACCTACATATTCCAAGTGCCAGCTAGGGAATCTACATAGTCCAAGGGCCCGCTAGTTAACTTAGATAGTCCAAGTGCTGCTAGTTAATCTACATAGTCCAAGGGCCCGCTAGATAACCTACATAGTCCAAGTACCCGCTAGTTAACCTAGATCATCCAAGTGTCCGCTAGTTAACCTACATAGTCCAAGTGCCCGCTAGGGAACCTAGATAGTCCAAGTGCCCGCTCTGGAACCTACATAGTCCAAGGACCTGCTAGGGAACCTACGTAGTCCAAGTGCCCGCTCTGGAACATACATAGTCCAAGTGCCCGCTAGGGAATCTACATAGTCCAAGGGCCCGCTAGGTAACCTACATAGTCCAAGGGCCAGCTAATTAACCTAAGTAGTCCAAGGGCCCGCTAGTTAACATACATAGTCCAAGTGCCCGGTAGTTCACTTACATAGTTCAAGTGTCCGTAGGGAACATTCATAGTCCAAGTGCCCGCTAGGGAACCTACATAGTCCAAGTGCCCGCTAGGGAACCTACATAGTCCAAGTGCCCTCTAGGGAATCTACATAGTCCAAGGGACTGCTGGTTAATGTAGATAGTCCAAGTGCTGCTAGTTAATCTACATATTCCAGGGGCCCGCAAGTTAACCTACATAGTCCAAGTACCCGCTAGGGAACCTACATAGTCCAAGTGCCTGCTAGGGAACCTACATTGTCCAAGTGCCCGCTCTGGAACATACATAGTCCAAGTGCCCGCTAGGGAATCTACATAGTCCAAGGGCCCGCTAGTTAACCTAGATAGTCCAAGGGCCTGCTAGGAAACCTACATAGTCCAAGGGCCCGATAGGTAACCTAGATAGTTCAAGTGCCCGTAAGGTAACCTAGAGTCCAAGTGCTCGCCAGTTAACCTACATAGTCCAAGTGCACGCTATGTAACCTAGATAGTCAAAGTGCCCGTTAGGTAACCTAGATAGTCCAAGTGCCTGTTACCTAACCTAGATAGTCCTAGTGCCCGCTAGGCAACATACATAGTCCAAGAGCCCGTTCGTTAACCTAGAAGTCCAAGTGTCCGCTAGGTAACCTAGACAGTCCAAGTGCCCGCTAGGTTACCTGCATATTCCAAGTGTCCGTTCGTTAACCTAGATAATCCAAGTGCCAACTAGGTAACCTACATAGTCCAAGTGCCCGCTAGGCAACCTACATAGTCCATGTGCCCGATAGGGAAACTAGACAGTCCAAGTGCCCGCTAGGTTACCTGCATATTCCAAGTGACCTTTCGTTAACCTAGATAATTCAAGTGCCCACTAGGTAACCTACATAGTCCAAGTGCCCTCTAGGTAACTTATATAGCCCAAGTGCCCACTAGGTAACCCAGATAGTCCAAGGGCCCGCTAGTTAACCAACATAGTCCAAGGGCTCACTTGTTCACTTTGATAGTTCAAGTGCCCGCTAGTTAACCTAGATCGTCCAAGTGCCCGCTAGTTAACCTAGATTGTCCACGTGCCCGCTAGTTAACCTACAGAGTCCAAGGGCCCACTCCAAATGCCCGCTAGGGGCCCTAATACTCCAAATGCCCGCTAGTTAACCTAGATAGTCCAAGTGCTCGCTAGTTAACCTAGATAGTCCAAGTGCCCGCTAGTTAACCTAGATAGACCAAGTGCCCGCTAGGGAACCTATCTAGTCCAAGTACCCGCTAGGAAACGTACATAGTCCAAGGGCCCGCTTGGTAACGTATATAGTCCAAGTGCCCGCTAGGTAACGTAGATAGTCCAAGTGCCTGCTAGGAAACGTACATAGTCCAAGTGCCCGCTAGTTAACCTACATAGTCCAAGTGCCTGCTAGGTAACCTAGATAGTACAAGTGCCCACTAGTTAACCTACATAGTCCAAGTGCCCAATAGGGAACCTATATAATCCAAGTGCTCGCTAGTTAACCTAGATAGTCCAAGTGCCCGCTAGTTAACCTAGATAGACCAAGTGCCCGCTAGGGAACCTATCTAGTCCAAGTACCCGCTAGGAAACGTACATAGTCCAAGGGCCCGCTAGTTAACCTAGATAGACCAAGTGCCCGCTAGGGAACCTATCTAGTCCAAGTACCCGCTAGGAAACGTACATAGTCAAAGTGCCCGCTAGGTAACGTACATAGTCCAAGTACCCGCTAGGTAACGTACATAGTCCAAGTGCCTGCTAGGTAACCTAGATAGTCCAAGTGCCCACTAGTTAACCTACATAGTCCAAGTGCCCGCTAGGGAACCTACATATTCAAGTGCCCGCTAGGTAACCTACATAGTGCAAGTGTCTGCTAGTTAACATAAGTAATCCAAGGGCCCGCTAGTTAACATACATAGTCCAAGTGCCCGGTAGTTAAATTACATAGTTCAAGTGTCCGTAGGGAACATTCATAGTCAAAGTGCCCGCTAGGGAACCTACATAGTCCAAGTGCCCTCTAGGGAACCTACGTAGTCCAAGTGCCCGCTAGGGAATCTACATAGTCCAAGGGCCCGCTGGTTAATGTAGATAGTCCAAGTGCTGCTATTTAATCTACATAGTCCAAGGGCCTGCTAGTTAACCTACATAGTCCAAGTACCCGCTAGTTAACCTAGATCGTCCAAGTGTCCGCTAGTTAACCTACATAGTCCAAGTGCCCGCTAGGGAACCTACATAGTCCAAGTGCCTGCTAGGGAACCTACATTGTCCAAGTGCCCGCTCTGGAACATAAATAGTCCAAGTGCCCTCTAGGGAATCTACATAGTCCAAGGGCCCGCTAGTTAATGTAGATAGTCCAAGTGCCGCTAGTTAATCTACATAGTCCAAGAGCCCGTTACTTAACCTACATAGTCCAAATACCCGCTAGTTAACCTATGTCGTCCAAGGGCCCGCTAGTTAACCTACATCGTCCAAGGTCCCGCTAGTTAACCTACATCATCCAAGGGCCCGCTAGTTAACCTAGACAGTTCAAGTGACCACTAGGTTACCTACATAGTCCAAGTGCCCGCTAGTTATCCTAGATAGTCCAAGTGTTCACTAGTTAACCTAGATAGTTCAAGTGCCCGCTAGTTAACCTAGATAGACCAAGTGCCCGCTAGGGAACCTACCTAGTCCAAGTGCCCCATAGGGAACCTACATAGTCCAACTGCCCGCTAGTTAACCTAAATAGTAAATGGGCCCGCTAGTTAACCTACATAGTGCAAGAGCCCGCTAGCTAACCTAGATAATCCAAGTGCCCGCTAGTTAGCCTATATCGTCCAATACCCGCTAGTTAACCTAGATCATCCAAGTGCCCGCTAGTTAACCTACATAGTCAATGGGCCCTGTAGTTAACCTACATAGTACACGTGCCCGATAGGGAACGTACATAGTCCAAGTGCAAGCTAGGTAACCTAGATAGTCCAAGTGCCCGCTAGTTAACCTAGATAGTCCTAGTGCACATTAGTTAACCTAGATAGTCCAAGTGCCCACTAGGGGACGTACTTAGTCCATGTGCCCGCTAGCTAACCTAGATAGTCCAAGTGCTCGCTAGTTAACAATGATCATCCAAGTGCCCGCAAGTTAACCTAGATAGTCCAAGCGCCCTCTAGTTAACCTAGATCGTCCAAGTGCCCGCTAGTAAACCTACATAGTCCAAATGCCCGCTAGTTAACCTACATAGTCCAAGTGCCCGCTAGGTAACCAATACATTCCAAATGCCCGCTAGGGGCCCTAATAGTCCAAATGCCCGCTAGTTAACCTAGATAGTCCAAGTGCTCGCTAGTTAACCTAGATAGTCCAAGTGCTCGCTAGTTAACCTAGATAGACCAAGTGCCCGGAGGGAACCTATCTAGTCCAAGTACCCGCTAGGAAACGTACATAGTCCAAGTGCCCGCTAGGTAACGTACATAGTCCAAGTGCCCGCTAGGTAACGTAGATATTCCAAGTGCCCGCTAGGGAACGTACATAGTCCAAGTGCCCGCTAGGTAACCTAGATAGTCCAAGTGCCCGCTAGTTAACCTACATAGTCCAAGTGCCTGCTAGGTGACCTAGATAGTCCAAGTGCCCACTAGTTAACCTACATAGTCCAGGTTCCCCCTAAGTAACCTAGATAGTCCAAGGGTCCGCTAGGTAACCTACATTGTCCTAGTGTCCCCTAGTTAACCTACATTCTCCAAGTGCCCGATAGGCAACCTACATAGTACAAGTGCCCGCTAGGTAACCTACATAGTCCAAATGCCCGCTAGTTAACCTACATAGTCCAAGTGCCCGATAGGGAACCTATATAATCCAAGTGCCCGCAAGGGAGCCTACATAGTCCAAGTGCCCGTTAGGTAACCTAGATAGTCCAAGTGCCCGCTAGGTAACCTACATAGTGCAAGTGTCCGCTAGTTAACCTAAGTAGTCCAAGGGCCCGCTAGTTAACATACATAGTCCAAGTGCCCGGTAGTTAACTTACATAGTTCAAGTGTCTGTAGGGAACATTCATAGTCCAAGTGCTCGCTAGGGAACCTACGTAGTCCAAGTGCCCGCTTGGTAATCTACATAGTCCAAGGGCCCTTTGTTTAATGTAGATAGTCCAAGTGCTGCTAGTTAATCTACATAGTCCACGTGCCCGCTAGGGAATCTACATAGTCCAAGGGCCCTCTAGTTAACCTAGATAGTCCAACTGCCCGCTATTTAACCTACATAATCCAAGTGCCCGCTAGGTAACCTAGACAGTTCAAGTGACCACTAGTTTACCTACATAGTCCAAGTGCCCGCTAGTTATCCTAGATAGTCCAAGTGCTCACTAGTTAACCTAGATAGTACAAGTGCCCGCTAGTTAACCTAGATACACCAAGTCCCTGCTAGGGAACCTACCTAGTCCTTGTGCCCCATAGGGAACCTACATAGTCCAAGTGCACGCTAGTTAACATAGATAGTCCAAGTACCCGCTAGGAAACGTACATAGTCCAAGTGCCCACTAGTTAAAGTACATAGTCCAAGTACCCGCTAGGTAACGTACATAGTCCAAGTGCCCGCTAGGGGACGTACATAGTCCAAGTGCCTGCTAGGTAACCGAGATAGTCCAAGTGCCTGCTAGGTAACCGAGATAGTCCAAGTGCCCTCTAGTTAACCTACATAGTCAAAGTTCCCCCTAGGTAACCTAGATCGTCCAAGTGCCCGCTAGTTAACCTAAATAGTCAATGGGCCCGCTAGTTAACCTACATAGTGCAAGAGCCCTCTAGCTAACCTAGATAATCCAAGTGCCCGCTAGTTAACCTATATCATCCAAGTGCCCGCTAGTTAACCTAGATCGTCCAAGTGCCTGCTAGTTAACCTACATAGTCAATGGGCCCGCTAGTTAACCTACATAGTGCAAGAGCCCGCTAGTTAACCTAGATCGTGCAAGTGTCCGCTAGTTAACCTACGTAGTCCACGTACCAGTTACCTAACCTAGATAGTCCAAGGGCCCGCTAGTTGACCTACATAGTCCAAGTGCCCGCTAGGGTACCTTCATAGTCCAAGTGCCCGCTAGTTAACCTAGATAGTCCAAGTGCCCACTAGGGGACGTACTTAGTCCATGTGCCCGTTAGCTAACCTAGAAAGTCCAAGTGCCCGCTAGTTAACAATGATCATCCAAGTGCCCGCTAGTTAACCTAGATAGTCCAAGTGCTCGCTAGTTAACCTACAAAGTACAAGTGCCCGCTAGGTAACCTAAGTAGTCCAAATGTCCGATAGGGATCCTACATAGTCCAAGTGCCCGCTAGGTAACCTACATCGTCCAAGTGCCTGTTAGTTAACCTAGATAGTCCAAGTGCCCGCTAGGTAATCTGGACTGACCAAGTGCCCGCTAGGTTACCTACATAGTCCAAGTGCCCGTTCGTTAACCTAGATAGTCCAAGTGCCTGCTAGGAAACCTACATAGTCCACGGGCCCGCTAGGTAACCTAGATAGTTCAAGTGCCCGCTAGGTAATCTAGATTCCAAGTACTCGCTAGTTAACCTACATAGTCCAAGTGCACGCTATGTAACCTAGATAGTCAAAGTGCCCGTTAGGCAACCTAGATAGTCCAATGGCCCGTTACCTAACCTAGATAGTCCAAGTGCCCGCTAGGCAACCTACATAGTCCAAGAGCCCGTTCGTTAACCTAGAAGTCCAAGTGCCCGATAGGTAACCTAGACAGTCCAAGTGCCCGCTAGGTTACCTGCATATTCCAAGTGTCCGTTCGTTAACCTAGATAATCCAAGTGCCAACTAGGTAACCTACATAGTCCAAGTGCCCGCTAGGCAACCTACATAGTCCATGTGCCCGATAGGGAAACTAGACAGTCCAAGTGCCCGCTAGGTTACCTGCATATTCCAAGTGACCGTTCGTTAACCTAGATAATCCAAGTGCCCACTAGGTAACCTACATAGTCCAAGTGCCCTCTAGGTAACCTATACAGCCCAAGTGCACGCTAGGTAACCCAGATAGTTCAAGGGCCCGCTAGTTAACCAACATAGTCCAAGGGCTCACTTGTTCACTTTGATAGTTCAAGTGCCCGCTAGTTAACCTAGATCGTCCAAGTGCCCGCTAGTTAACCTAGATTGTCCATGTGCCCGCTAGTTAACCTACATAGTCCAAGGGCCCACTAGTTAACCTAGATAGTCCAAGTGTCCTTTAGTTAACGTACATAGTCCAAGTGCCCGCTAGTTAACCTATATACCAAGTGCCCGTTACGTAACCTAGATATTCCAAGGGCACGCTAGTTAACCTATATCGTCCAAGTGCCCGCTAGGCAACGTAGATAGTCCAAGTGCCCGCTAAGGAACCTACATAGTCCAAGTGCACGCTAGTTAACCTAGATAGTCCAAGTGCCCGCTAGTTAACCTACATAGTCCAAGTTCCCTCTAGGTAACCTAGATACTGCAAGTGCCCGCTTGTTATCCTAGATAGTTCATGTACCCGCTAGGCAACCTAGATAGTCCAAGGGCCCCCTAGTTAGCCTACATAGTCCAAGTGCCCGGTAGTTCATCTAGATAGTCCAAGGGCCCGCTACTTGACGTAGATAGTCCAAGTGCCATTAGTTAATCTACATAGTCCAAGGGCCCGCTACTTAACCTACATAGTCCAAGTACCCGCTAAGAAACCTAGATAGTCCAAGTGCACGCTAGTTAACCTAGATAGTCCAAGTGCCCTCTAGTTAACCTAGATCTTCCAAATGCCCGCTAGGGAATCTAGATAGTCCAAGTGCCCTTTACCTAACTTAGATAGTCCAATTGCCCGCTATGCAACATACATAGTCCAAGTGCCCGTTCTTGAACCTAGAAGTCCAAGTGCCCGCTAGGTAACCTAGACTCTCCAAGTGCCCGCTAGGTTACCTACATAGTCCAAATGCCCGTTCGGTAACCTAGATAGTGCAAGTGTCCGGTAGTTAACCTACATAGTCCAAGTGCCCGCTAGGTAACCTAGATAGTCCAAGGGCCCGCTAGTTAACCTACATAGTCAAAGTGCCCGGTAGTTAACTTACATAGTTCAAGTGTCCGTAGGGAACATACATAGTCCAAGTGCCCGCTAGGGAACCTAGATTGTCCAAGTGCCCGATCTGGAACATACATAATCCAAGTGCCCGCTAGGGAATCTACATAGTCCAAGGGCCCGCTAGTTAACCTACATAGTCCAAGTACCCGCTAGTTAATCTACATAGTCCAAGGGCCCGCTAGGTAACCTACATACTCCATGGGCCCGCTAGTTATCCTACATATTCCTAGGGCCCGCTAGTTAACCTACATCGTCCAAGGGCTCGCTAATTAACCTACATTCTCCAAGTGCCTTCTAGGGAACCTACATAGTCCAAGTGCCCGCTAGGTAACCTAGACAGTTCAACTGACCACTAGGTTACCTACATAGTCCAAGTGCCCGTTCGTTAACCTACATAGTCCAAGTGCCCGCTAGGTAACCAATATAGTCCAAATGCCCGCTAGGGGCCCTAATAATCCAAATGCCCGCTAGTTAAACTAGATAGTCCAAGAGCTCACTAGTTAACCTAGATAGTCCAAATGCCCGCTAGGGAACCCACATAGTCCAAGTGCCCATAGGGAACTTACATAGTCCAAGGGCCCGCTAGGGAACCTACATTGTCCAAGTGCCCACTAGGTAACCTATATAGCCCAAATGCCCGCTAGGTAACCCAGATAGTCCAAGGGCCCGCTAGTTAACCAACATAGTCCAAGTGCTCACTTGTTCACTTTGATAGTTCAAGTGCCCGCTAGTTAACCTAGATCGTCCAAGTGCCCGCTAGTTAACCTAGATTGTCCAAGTGCCCGCTAGTTAACCTACATAGTCCAAGCACCCACTCCAAATGCCCGCTAGGGGCCCTAATAGTCCAAATGCCCGCTAGTTTACCTAGATAGTCCAAGTGCTCGCTAGTTAACCTAGATAGTCCAAGTGCCCGCTAGTTAACCTAGATAGACAAAGTGCCCGCTAGGGAACCTATCTAGTCCAAGTACCCGCTAGGAAACGTACATAGTCCAAGTGCCCGCTATGTAACGTAGATAGTCCAAGTGCCCGCTAGGAAACGTACATAGTCCAAGTGCCCGCTAGTTAACCTACATAGTCCAAGTGCCTGCTAGGTAACCTAGATAATCCAAGTGCCCACTAGTTAACCTAGATAGTCCAAGTGCCCAATAGGGAACCTATATAATCCAAGTGCCCGCTAGGGAACCTACATAGTCCAAGTGCCCGTTAGGTAACCTAGATAGTCCAAGTGCCCGCTAGGTAACCTACATAGTGCAAGTGTCTGCTAATTAACATAAGTAGTCCAAGGGCCCGCTAGTTAACATACATAGTCCAAGTGCCCGGTAGTTAACTTACATAGTTCAAGTGTCCGTAGGGAACATTCATAGTCCAAGTGCCCGCTAGAGAACCTACATAGTCCAAGTGCCCTCTAGGGAATCTACGTAGTCCAAGTGCCCGCTAGGGAATCTACATAGTCCAAGGGCCCGCTGGTTAATGTAGATAGTCCAAGTGCTGCTATTTAATCTACATAGTCCAAGGGCCTGCTAGTTAACCTACATAATCCAAGTACCCGCTAGTTAACCTAGATCTTCCAAGAGTCCGCTTGTTAACCTACATAGTCCAAGTGCCCGCTACTGAACCTACATATTCCAAGTGCCTGCTAGGGAACCTATATTGTCCAATTGCCCGCTCTGGAACATACATAGTCCAAGTGCCCTCTAGGGAATCTACATAGTCCAAGGGCCCGCTAGTTAACATAAATAGTCCAAGTGACGCTAGTTAATCTACATAGTCCAAGGGCCCGTTACTTAACCTACAGAGTCCAAATACCCGCTAGTTAACCTAGGTCGTCCAAGGGCCCGCTAGTTAACCTACATCGTCCAAGGGCCCGCTAGTTAACCTAGATAGTCCAAGTGCCCGCTAGGTAACCTAGACAGTTCAAGTGACCACTAGGTTACCTACATAGTCCAAGTGCCCGCTAGTTATCCTAGATAGTCCAAGTGCTCACTAGTTAACCTAGATAGTCCAAGTTCCCGCTAGTTAACCTAGATAGACCAAGGGCCCGCTAGGGAACCTACCTAGTCCAAGTGCCCCATAGGGAACCTACATAGTCCAAGTTCCCACTAGTTAACATAGATAGTCCAAGTACCCGCTAGTTAACGTACATAGTCCAAGTGCCCGCTAGGTAAGGTAGATAGTCCAAGTGCCCACTAGGGAACGTACATAGTCCAAGTGCCCGCTACGTAACCTAGATAGTCCAAGTGCCCGCTAGTTAATCTAAATAGTCAATGGGACCGCTAGTTAACCTACATAGTGCAGGAGCCCGCTAGCTAACCTAGATAATCCAAGTGCCCGCTAGTTAACCTATATCGTCCAAGTGCCCGCTAGTTAACCTAGATCGTCCAAGTGCCCGCTAGTTAACCTACATAGTCAATGGGCCCGCTAGTTAACCTACTTAGTCCAAGTGCCAGTTAGCTAACCTAGATAGTCCAAGGGCCCGCTAGTTGACCTACATAGTCCAAGTGCCCACTAGGGGACGTACTTAGTCCATGTGCCCGTTAGCTAACCTAGTGGTCCAAGTGCCCGCTAGTTAACCTAGATAGTCCTAATGCCCATTAGTTAACCTAGATAGTCCAAGTGCCCACTAGGGGACCTACTTAGTCCATGTGCCCGTTAGCTAACCTAGATAGTCCAAGTGCCAGCTAGTTAACAATGATCATCCAAGTGCCCGCTAGTTAACCTAGATAGTCCAAGTGCCCTCTAGTTAACCTAGATCGTCCAAGTGCCTGCTAGTAAACCTACATAGTCCAAATGCACGCTAGTTAACCTACACAGTCCAAGTGCCCGATAGGGAACCTAGACAGTCCAAGTGCCCGCTAGGTTACCTGCATATTCCAAGTGCCCGTTCGTTAACCTACATAGTCCCAGTGCCCGCTAGGTAACCAATATTGTCCAAATGCCCGCTAGGGGCCCTAATAGTCCAAATGCCCGCTAGTTAAACTAGATTGTCCAAGTGCTCACTAGTTAACCTAGATTGTCCAAATGCCCGCTAGGGAACGCACATACTCCAAGTGCCTGCTAGGGAACTTACATAGTCCAAGGGCCCGCTAGGGAACCTACATAGTCCAAGTGCCCGCTAGGTAACGTACATAGTCCAAGTGCCCGCTAGGTAACGTAGATAGTCCAAGTCCCCGCTAGGGAACGTACATAGTCCAAGTGCCCGCTAGGTAACCTAGATAGTCCAAGTGCCCGCTAGTTAACCTACATAGACCAAGTGCCTGCTAGGTAACCTAGATAGTCCAAGTGCCCACTAGTTAACCTCCATAGTCCAGGTTCACCCTAAGTAACCTAGATAGTCCAAGGGTCCGCTAGGTAACCTACATTGTCTAGTGCCCCCTAGTTAACCTACATTCTCCAAGTGCCCGATAGGCAACCTACACAGTACAATTGCCCGCTAGGTAACCTACATAGTCCAAATGCCCGCTAGTTAACCTACATAGTCCAAGTGCCCGATAGGGAACTTATATAATCCAAGTGCCCGCTAGGGAACCTACATAGTCCAAGTGCCCGTTAGGTAACCTAGATTGTCCAAGTGCCCGCTAGGTAACCTACATAGTGCAAGTGTCCGCTAGTTAGCGTAAGTAGTCCAAGGGCCCGCTAGTTAACATACATAGTCCAAGTGCCCGGTAGTTAACTTACATAGTTCAAGTGTCCGTAGGGAACATTCATAGTCCAAGTGCCCGCTAGGGAATCTATATAGTCCAAGGCCACGCTAGTTAACGTAGATAGTCCAAGTGCCGCTAGTTAACCTAGATCGTCCAAGGGCCCGCTAGTTAACCTACATCGTCCAAGGGCCCGCTAGTTAACCTAGATAGTCCAAGTGCCCGCTAGTTAACCTACATAATCCAGGTGCCCGCTAGGTAACCTAGACAGTTCAAGTGACCACTAGGTTACCTACATAGTCCAAGTCCGCGCTAGTTATCCTAGATAGTCCAAGCGCTCACTAGTTAACCTAGATAGTCCAAGTGTCCGCTAGTTAACCTAGATAGACCAAGTGCCCGCTAGGGAACCTACCTAGTCCACGTGCCCCATAGGGAACCTACATAGTCCAAGTGCCCGCTAGTTAAAATAGATAGTCCAAGTACCCGCAAGGAAATGTACATAGTCCAAGTGCCCGCTAGTTAACGTACATAGTCCAAGTGCCCGCTAGGTAAGGTAGATAGTCCAAGTGCCCGCTAGGGTACGTACATAGTCCAAGTGCCCGCTACGTAATCTAGATAGTCCAAGTGCCCGCTAGTTAACCTACATAGTCCAAGTGCCTGATAGGTAACCTAGATAGTCCAAGTTCCCACTAGTTAACCTACATAGTCAAAGTTCCCCCTAGGTAACCTAGATCGTCCAAGTGCTCGCTAGTTAACCTAAATAGTCAATGGGCCCGCTAGGTTACCTACATAGTCCAAGTGCCCGTTCGTTAACCTAGATAGTGCAAGTGCCTGCTAGGAAACCTACATAGTCCAAGGGCCCGCTAGGTAACCTAGATATTCAAAGTGCCCGTTAGGTAACCTAGATAGTCCAGGTGCCCGTTACCTAACCTAGATAGTCCAAGTGCCCGCTAGGCAACCTACATAGTCCAAGAGCCCGTTCGTTAACCTAGAAGTCCAAGTGCCCGATAGGTAACCTAGACAGTCCAAGTGCCCGCTAGGTTACCTGTATATTCCAAGTGCCCGTTCGTTAACCTAGAAAATCCAAGTGCCCACTAGGTAACCTACATAGTCCAAGTGCCCGCTAGGTAACCTATATAGCCCAAGTGCCCGCTAGGTAACCCAGATAGTCCAAGGGCCCGCTAGTTAACCAACATAGTCCAAGGGCCCACTAGTTAACCTAGATAACCAAGTGTCCTTTAGTTAACTTACATTGTCCAAGTGCCCGCTAGTTAACCTATATACCAAGTGCCCGTTACGTAACCTAGATATTCCAAGGGCACGCTAATTAACCTATATCGTCCAAGTGCCCGCTAGGCAACCTAGATAGTCCAAGTGCCCGCTAAGGAACCTACATAGTCCAAGTGCACGCTAAGGAACCTACATAGTCCAATTGCACGCTAGTTAACCTAGATAGTCCAAGTGCCCGCTAGTTAACCTACATAGTCCAAGTTCCCGCTAGGTAACCTAGATACTGCAAGTGCCCGCTTGTTAACCTAGGTAGTTCATGTACCCGCTAGGCAACCTAGATCGTCCAAGGGCCCTCTAGTTAGCCTACATAGTCCAAGTGCCCGGTAGATCATCTAGATAGTCCAACGGCCCGCTACTTAACATAGATAGTTTAAGTGCCACTAGTTAATCTACATAGTCCAAGGGCCCGCTAGTTAACCTACATAGTCCAAGTACCCGCTAAGAAACCTAGATAGTCCAAGTGCACGCTAGTTAACCTAGATAGTCCAAGTGCCCTCTAGTTAACCTATATCTTCCAAATGTCCGCTAAGAAACCTAGATAGTCCAAGTGCCCTTTACCTAACCTAGATAGTCCAATTGCCTACTATGCAACATACATAGTCCAACTGCCCGTTCGTTAACCTAGAAGTCCAAGTGCCCGCTAGGTAAACTAGACTCTCCAAGTGCCCGCTAGGTTACCTACATAGTCCAAATGCCCGTTTGGTAACCTAGATAGTGCAAGTGTCCGGTAGTTAACCTACATCGTCCAAGTGCCCGTTAGGTAACCTAGATAGTCCAAGGGCGCGCTAGTTAACCTAAATAGTCAAAGTGCCCGGTAGTTAACTTACATAGTTCAAGGGTCCGTAGGGAACATACATAGTCCAAGGGCCCGCTAGGGAACATACAGAGTCCAAGTGCCCGCTAGGGAACCTATATTGTCCACGTGCCCGCTAGGGAATCTACATAGTCCAAGAGCCCGCTAGTTAATGTAGATAGTCCAAGGTCCGCTAGTTAATCTACATATTTCAAGGGTCCGCTATTTAACCTACATAGTCCAAGTACCCGCTAGTTAACCTAGATCGTCCAAGTGTCCGCTAATTAACCTACATTGTACAAGTGCCCGCTAGGGAACCTAGATAGTCCAAGTGCCCGCTCTGGAATATACATAGTACAAGTGCCTGCTAGTTAATCTACATAGTCCAAGGCCCGCTAGTTAACCTACATAGTCCAAGTACCCGCTAGTTAACCTACATTGTCCTAGGGCCCGCTAGTTAACCTACATCATCCAAGGGCCCGCTAGTTAACCTACATTCTCCAAATGCCTTCTAGGGAACCTACATAGTCTAAGTGCCCGCTAGGTAACCTAGACAGTTCAAGTGACCACTAGGTTACCTACATAGTCCAAGTGCCCGTTCGTTAACCTACATAGTCCAAGTGCCCGCTAGGTAACCAATATAGTCCAAATGCCCGCTAGGGGCCCTAAGAGTCCAAATGCCCGCTAGTTAACCTAGATAGTCCAAATGCCCGCTAGGGAACCCACATAGTCCAAGTGCCCGCTAGGGAACTTATATAGTTCCAAGGGCCCGCTAGGGAACCGACATAGTACAAGTGCCCGCTAGGTAACCCATATAGCCCAAGTGCCTGCTAGGTAACCCAAGGAGTCCAAGGGCCCGCTAGTTAACCTACATAGTCCAAGGGCTCACTTGTTCACTTTGAGAGTTCAAGTGACCGCTAGTTAACCTAGATCTTCCAAGTGCCCGCTAGTTAACCTAGATTGTCCAAGTGCTCGCTAGTTAACCTACATAGTCCAAGGGCCCACTAGTTAACCTAGATAGTCCAAGTGTCCTCTAAGTAACCTACATAGTCCAAGAGCCCGCTATTTAACCTATATACCAAGTGCCCGTTACGTAACCTAGATATTCCAAGGGCACGCTAGTTAACTTATATCGTCCAAGTGCCCGCTAAGGAACCTACATAGTCCAAGTGCACGCTAGTTAACCTAGATAGTCCAAGTGCCCGCTAGTTAACCTAGATAGTCCAAGTGCCTGCTAGGTAACCTACATAGTGCAAGTGTCCGCTAGTTAACCTACATATTCCAAGTGCCCGCTAGATAACCTAGATTGTCCAAGGGCTCGCTAGTTAACCTACATAGTACAAGGGCCCAGTAGTTGACCTAGATAGTCCAAGTGCCCGCTAGTTAACCTAGATAGTCCAAGTGCCCGCTAGGTAACCTAAGTAGTCCAAATGTCCGATAGGGATCCTACATAGTCCAAGTGCCCGCTAGGTAACCTACATCGTCCAAGTGCCTGTTAGTTAACCTAGATAGTCCAAGTGCCCGCTAGGTAACCTAGACTGTCAAAGTGCCCGCTAGGTTACCTACATAGTCCAAGTGCCCGTTCGTTAACCTAGATAGTCCAAGTGCCTGCTAGGAAACCTACATAGTCCAAGGGCCCGATAGGTAACCTAGATAGTTCAAGTGCCTGCTAGGTAACCTAGAGTCCAAGTACTCGCTAGTTAACCTACATAGTCCAAGTGCATGCTATGTAACCTAGATAGTCAAAGTGCCCGTTAGGTAACCTAGATAGTCCAAGTGCCCGTTACCTAACCTAGATAGCCCAAGTGCCCGCTAGGCAACCTACATAGTCCAAGAGCCCGTTCGTTAACCTAGAAGTCCAAGTGCCCGCTAGGTAACCTAGACAGTCCAAGTGCCCGCTAGGTTACCTGCATATTCCAAGTGCACGTTCGTTAACCTAGAAAATCCAAGTGCCCACTAGGTAACCTACATAGTCCAAGTGCCCGCTAGGTAACCTATATAGCCCAAGTGCCCGCTAGTTAACGTAGATAGTCCAAGTGCCGCTATTTAATCTACATAGTCCAAGGGCCCGTTAGTTAACCTACATAGTCCAAATACCCGCTAGTTAACCTAGATCATCCAAGGGCCCGCTAGTTAACCTACATCGTCCAAGGGCCCGCTAGTTAACTTAGATAGTCCAAGTGCCCGCTAGTCAACCTACATAATCCAAGTGCCCGCTAGGTAACCTAGACAGGTCAAGTGACCACTAGGTTACCTACATAGTCCAAGTGCCCGCTAGTTATCCTAGATAGTCCAAGTGCTCACTAGTTAACCTAGATAGTCCAAGTGCCCGCTAGTTAACCTAGATAGACCAAGTGTCCGCTAGGGAACCTACCTAGTCCACGTGCCCCATAGGGAACCTACATAGTCCAAGTGCCCGCTAGTTAACATAGATAGTCCAAGTACCCGCTAGGAAACGTACATAGTCCAAGTGCCCGCTAGTTAACGTACATAGTCCAAGTGCCCGCTAGGTAAGGTAGATAGTCCAAGGGCCTGCTAGGGAACGTACATAGTCCAAGTGCCCGCAACGTAACCTAGATAGTCCAAGTGCCCGCTAGTTAACCTACATAGTCCAAGTGCCTGCTAGGTAACCTAGATAGTCCAAGTGCCCACTAGTTAACCTACATAGTCAAAGTTCCCCCTAGGTAACCTAGATCGTCCAAGTGCCCGCTAGTTAACCTAAATAGTCAATGGGCCCGCTAGTTAACCTACATAGTGCAAGAGCCCGCTAGCTAACCTAGATAATCCAAGTGCCCGCTAGTTAACCTATATCGTCCAAGTGTCCGCTAGTTAACCTAGATCGTCCATAGCCCGCTAGTTAACCTACATAGTCAATGGGCCCGCTAGTTAACCTACATAGTGCAAGAGCCCGCTATTTAACCTAGATCATGCAAGTGTCCGCTAGTTAACCTACATAGTCCACGTGCCAGTTAGCTAACCTAGATGGTCCAAGTGCCCGCTAGTTGACCTACATAGTCCAAGTGCCCGCTAGGGAACCTTCATAGTCCAAGTGCCAGCTAGGTAACCTAGATAGTCCAAGTGCCCGCTAGTTAACCTAGATAGTCCTAGTGCCCGTTAGTTAACCTAGATAGTCCAAGTGCCCACTAGGGGACGTACTTAGTCCATGTGCCCGTTAGCTAACCTAGATAGTCCAAGTGCCCGCTAGTTAACAATGATCATCCAAGTGCCCGCTAGTTAACCTAGATAGTCCAAGTGCCCCCTGGTTAACCTAGATCTTCCAAGTGCCCGCTAGTAAACCTACATAGTCCAAGGGCCCGCTAGTTAACCTACATAATCCAAGGTCTGCTAGTTAACCTAGATAGTCCAAGTGCTCGCTAGTTAACCTACATAGTACAAGGGCCCACTAGTTGACCTAGATAGTCCAAGTGCCCGCTAGTTAACCTACATTGTCCAAGTGCCCGCTAGGTAACCTAAGTAGTCCAAATGTCCGATAGGGATCCTACATAGTCCAAGTGCCCGCTAGGTAACCTAGAGTCCAAGTACTCGCTAGTTAACCTACATAGTCCAAGTGCACGCTATGTAACCTAGATAGTCAAAGTGCCCGTTAGGAAACCTAGATAGTCCAAGTGCCCGTTACCTAACCTAGATAGTCCAAGTGCCCGCTAGGCAACCTACATAGTCCAAGAGCCCGTTCGTTAACCTAGAAGTCCAAGTGCCCGCTAGGTAACCTAGTCAGTCCAAGTGCCCGCTCGGTTACCTGCATATTCCTAGTGCCCGTTCGTTAACCTAGATAATCCAAGTGCCCACTAGGTAACCTATATAGCCCAAGTGCCCGCTAGGTAACCCAGATAGTCCAAGGGCCCGCTAATTAACCAACATAGTCCAAGGGCTCACTTGTTCACTTTGATAGTTCAAGTGCCCGCTAGTTAACCTCGATAGTCCAAGTGCCCGCTAGTTAACCTACATAGTCCAAGGGCCCCCTAGTTAACCTATATACCAAGTGCCCGTTACGTAACCTAGATATTCCAAGGGCACGCTAGTTAACCTATATCGTCCAAGTGCCCACTAGGCAACCTAGATAGTCCATGTGCCCGCTAAGGAACCTACATAGTCCAAGTGCACGCTAGTTAACCTAGATAGTCCAAGTGCCAGCTAGTTAAACTACATTGTCCAAGTTCCCGCTAGGTAACCTAGATACTGCAAGTGCCCGCTTGTTAACCTATGTAGTTCATGTACCCGCTAGGCAACCTAGATTGTCCAAGGGCCCCCTAGTTAGCCTACATAGTCCAAGTGCCCGGTAGTTCATCTAGATAGTCCAAGGGCCCGCTACTTAACGTAGATAGTCCAAGTGCCACTAGTTAATCTACATAGTCCAAGGGCCCGCTAGTTAACCTACATAGTCCAAATACCCGCTAAGAAACCTAGATAGTCTAAGAGAACGCTAGTTAACCTAGATAGTCCAAGTGCCCTCTAGTTAACCTAGATCTTCCAAATGCCCGCTAAGAAACCTAGATAGTCCAAGTGCCCTTTACCTAACCTAGATAGTCCAATTGCCCGCTATGCAACATACATAGTCCAAGTGCCCGTTCGTTAACCTAGAAGTCCAAGTGCCCGCTAGGTAACCTAGACTCTCCAAGTGCCCGCTAGGTTACCTACATAGTCCAAATGCCCGTTCGGTATCCTAGATAGTGCAAGTGTCCGGTAGTTAACCTACATAGTCCAATTGCCCGCTAGGTAACCTAGATAGTCCAAGGGCCCGCTAGTTAACCTACATAGTCAAAGTGCCCTGTAGTTAACTTACATAGTTCAAGTGTCCGTAGGGAACATACATAGTCCAAGTGCACACTAGGGAACCTAGATAGTCCAAGTGCCCGATCTGGAACATACATAGTCCAAGTGCCCACTACGGAATCTACATAGTCCAAGAGCCCGCTAGTTAACGTAGATAGTCCAAGTGCCGCTAGTTAATCTACATAATCCAAGGGCCCGCTAGTTAACCTACATACTCCAAGTACCCGCTAGTTAATCTACATAGTCCAAGGGCCCGCTAGGTAACCTACATACTCCAAGGGCCCGCTAGTTAACCTACATAGTCCTAGGGCCCGCTAGTTAACCTACATCGTCCAAGGGCCCGCTACTTAACCTACATTCTCCAAGTGCCTTCTAGGGAACCTACATAGTCCAAGTTCCCGCTAGGTAACCTAGACAGTTCAAGTGACCACTAGGTTACCTACATAGTCCAAGTGCCCGTTCGTTAACCTACATAGTCCAAGTGCCCGCTAGGTAACCAATATAGTCCAAATGCCCGCTAGGGGCCCTAATAGTCCAAATGCCCGCTAGTTAACCTAGATAGTCCAAGTGCTCACTAGTTAACCTAGATAGTCCAAGTGCTCACTAGTTAACCTAGATAGTCCAAATGCCTGCTAGGGAACCCACATAGTCCAAGTGCCCGCTAGGGATCTTACATAGTCCAAGGGCCCGCTAGGGAACCTACATAGTCGAAGTGCCCGCTAGGTAACCTATATAGCCCAAGTGCCTGCTAGGTAACCCAAAGAGTCCAAGGGCCCGCTAGTTAACCTACATAGTCGAAGGGCTCACTTGTTCACTTTGATAGTTCAAGTGACCGCTAGTTAACCTAGATCTTCCAAGTGCCCACTAGTTAACCAAGATAGTCCAAGTGCCCGCTAGTTAACCTACATAGTCCAAGGGCCCACTAGTAAACCTAGATAGTCCAAGTGTCCTCTAGGTAACCTACATAGTCCAAGTGCCCGCTAGTTAACCTATATACCAAGTGCCCGTTACGTAACCTAGATATTCCAAGGGCACGCTAGTTAACCTATATCGTCCAAGTGCCAGCTACGCAACCTAGATATTCCAAGTGCTCGCTAAGGAACCTACATAGTCCAAGTGCACGCTAGTTAACCTAGATAGTCCAACTGCCCGCTAGTTATCCTAGATAGCCCAAGTGCCTGCTAGGTAACCTACATAGTGCAAGTGTCCGCTAGTTAACCTACATATTCCAAGTGCCCGCTAGTTAACCTAGATAGTCCAAGTGCTCGCTAGTTAACCTACATAGTACAAGGGCCCACTAGTTGACCTAGATAGTCCAAGTGCCCGCTAGTTAACCTAGATAGTCCAAGTGCCCGCTAGGTAACCTAAGTAGTCCAAATGTCCGATAGGGATCCTACATAGTCCAAGTGCCCGCTAGGTAACCTACATCGTCCAAGTGCCTGTTAATTAACCTAGATAGTCCAAGTGCCCGCTAGGTAACCTAGACTGTCCAAGTGCCCGCTAGGTTACCTACATAGTCCAAGTGCCCGTTCGTTAACCTAGATAGTCCAAGTGCCTGCTAGGAAACCTACATAGTCCAAGGGCCCGCTAGGTAACCTAGATAGTTCAAGTGCCCGCTAGGTAACCTAGAGTCCAAGTACTCGCTAGTTAACCTACATAGTCCAAGTGCACACTATGTAAAAGTGCCCGTTAGGAAACCTAGATAGTCCAAGTGCCCATTACCTAACCTAGATAGTCCAAGTGCCCGCTAGGCAACCTACATAGTCCAAGAGCCCGTTCGTTAACCTAGAAGTCCAAGTGCCCGCTAGGTAACCTAGCCAGTCCAAGTGCCCGCTAGGTTACCTGCATATTCCAAGTGCCCGTTCGTTAACCTAGATAATCCAAGTGCCCACTAGGTAACCTACATAGTCCAAGTGCCCGCTAGGTAACCTATATAGCCCAAGTGCCCGCTAGGTAACCCAGATAGTCCAAGGGCCCGCTAGTTAACCAACATAGTCCAAGGGCTCACTTGTTCACTTTGATAGTTCAAGTGCCCGCTAGTTAACCTAGATCGTCCAAGTGCCCGCTAGTTAACCTAGATTGTCCAAGTTCCGGCTAGTTAACCTACATATTCCAAGGGCCCACTAGTTAACCTAGATAGTCCAAGTGTCCTTTACTTAACCTACATAGTCCAAGTGCCCACTAGTTAACCTATATACCAAGTGCCCGTTACGTAACCTAGATATTCCAAGGGCCCGCTAGTTAACCTACATAGTCAAAGTGCCCGGTAGTTAACTTACATAGTTCAAGTGTCCTTAGGGAACATACAGAGTCCAAGTGCCCACTAGGGAACATACAGAGTCCAAGTGCCCACTAGGGAACCTACATAGTCCACATGCCCGCTAGGGAATCTACATAGTCCAAGGGCCCGCTAGTTAATGTAGATAGTCCAAGTGCCGCTAGTTAATCTGCATATTAGAAGGGCCCGCTATTTAACCTAAATAGTACAAGTACCCGCTAGTTAACCTAGATCGTCCAAGTGTCCGCTAATTAACCTATATTGTACAAGTGCCCGCTAGGGAACCTACATAGTCCAAGTGCCCGCTCTGGAACAAACATGGTCCAAGTGCCCGCTAGGGAATCTACATAGTCCAAGGGCCCGCTAGTTATCGTAGATAGTCCAAGTGCCGCTAGTTAATCTACATAGTCCAAGGGCCCGCTAATTAACCTACATAGTCCAATTACCCGCTAGTTAATCTACATAGTCCAAGGGCCCGCTAGGTAACCTACATAGTCCAAGTGCCTGCTAGGGAACCTACATTGTCCAAGTGCCCGCTCTGGAACATACATAGTCCAAGTGCCCGCTAGGGAAACTACATAGTCCAAGGGCCCGCTAGTTAACCTAGATAGTCCAAGTGCCTGCTAGGAAACCTACATAGTCCAAGGGCCCGCTAGGTAACCTAGATAGTTCAAGTGCCCGCTAGGTAACCTAGAGTCCAAGTACTCGCTAGTTAACCTACATAGTCCAAGTGCACACTATGTAACCTAGATAGTCAAAGTGCCCGTTAGGTAACCTAGATAATCCAAATGCCCGTTAACTAACCTAGATAGTCCAAGTGCCCGCTAGGCAACCTACATAGTCCAAGAGCCCGTTCGTTAACCTAGAAGTCCAAGTGCCCGTTCGTTAACCTAGATAATCCAAATGCCCACTAGGTAACCTACATAGACCAAGTGCCCGCTAGGTAACCTATATAGCCCAAGTGCACGCTAGGTAACCCAGATAGTTGAAGGGCCCGCTAGTTAACCAACATAGTCCAAGGGCTCACTTGTTCACTTTGATAGTTCAAGTGCCCGCTAGTTAACCTAGATCGTCCAAGTGCCCGCTAGTTATCCTAGATTGTCCAAGTGCCCGCTAGTTAACCTACACAGTCCAAGGGCCCATTAGTTAACCTAGATAGTCCAAGTGTCCTTTAGTTAACCTACATAGTCCAAGTACCCACTAGTTAACCTATATACCAAGTGCCCGTTACGTAACCTAGATATTCCAAGGGCACGCTAGTTAACCTATATCGTCCAAGTGCCCGCTAGGCAACCTAGATAGTCCAAGTGCCCGCTAAGGAACCTACATAGTCCAAGTGCACGCTAAGAACCTACATAGTCCAAGTTCCCGCTAGGTAACCTTGATACTGCAAGTGCCCGCTTGTTAACCTAGATAGTTCATGTACCCGCTAGGCAAACTAGATCGTCCAAGGGCCCCTTAGTTAGCCTACATAGTCCATGTGCCCGGTAGTTCATCTAGATAGTCCAAGGGCCCGCTACTTAACGTAGATAGTCCAAGTGGCACTAGTTAATCTACATAGTCCAAGGGCCCGCTAGTTAACCTACATAGTCCAAGTACCCGCTAAGAACCTAGATAGTCCAAGTGTACGCTAGTTAACCTAAATAGTCCAAGTGCCCTCTAGTTAACCTAGATCTTCCAAATGCCCGCTAAGAAACCTAGATAGTCCAAGTGCCCTTTACCTAACCTAGAAAGTCCAATTGCCCGCTATGCAACATACATAGTCCAAGTGCCCTTTCGTTAACCTAGAAGTCCAAGTGCCCGCTAGGTAACCTAGACTCTCCAAGTGCCCGCTAGGTTACCTACATAGTCCAAATGCCCGTTCGGTAACCTAGATAGTGCAAGTGTCCGGTAGTTAACCTACATAGTCCAAGTGCCCGCTAGGTAACCTAGATAGTCCAAGGGCCCGCTAGTTACCCTACATAGTCAAAGTGCCCGGTAGTTAACTTACATAGTTCAAGTGTCCGTGGGGAACACACATAGTCCAAGTGCCCGCTAGGGAACATACAGAGTCCAAGTGCCCGCTAGGGAACCTACATAGTCCACGTGCCCGCTAGGGAATCTACATAGTCCAAGAGCCCGCTTGTTTATGTAGATAGTCCAAGTGCCGCTAGTTAATCTACATATTTCAAGGTCCCGCTATTTAACCTACATAGTCCAAGTACCCGCTAGTTAACCTAGATCGTCAAAGTGTCCGCTAATTAACCTACATTGTACAAGTGCCCGCTAGGGAACCTAGATAGTCCAAGTGCCCGCTCTGGAACAAACATAATCCAAGTGCCCGCTAGGGAATCTACATAGTCCAAGGGCCCGCTAGTTAACGTAGATAGTCCAAGTGCCGCTAGTTAATCTACATAGTCCAAGGGCCCGCTAGTTAACCTACATAGTCCAAGTACCCGCTAGTTAATCTACATAGTCCAAGGGCCCGCAAGGTAACCTACATAGTCCAAGTGCCTGCTGGGGAACCTACATTTTTCAAGTGCCCGCTCTGGAACATACATAGTCCAAGTGCCCGCTAGGGAATCTACATAGTCCAAGGGCCCGCTAGTTAACCTAGATAGTCCAAGTGCCTGCTAGGAAACCTACATAGTCCAAGTGCCCACTAGGTAACCTCGATAGTTCAAGTGCCCGTTAGGTAACCTAGAGTACAAGTGCCCGCTAGGTAACCAATATAGTCCAAATGCCCGCTAGGGGCCCTAATAGTCCAAATGCCCGCTAGTTAATCTAGATAGTCCAAGTGCTCGCTAGTTAACCTAGATAGTTCAAATGCCCGCTAGGGAACCCACATAGTCCAAGTGCCCGCTAGGGAACTTACATAGTCCAAGGGCCCGCTAGGGAACCTACATAGTCCAAGTGCCCGCTAGGTAACCCATATAGCCCAAGTGCCTGCTAGGTAACCCAAAGAGTCCAAGGGCCCGCTAGTTAACCTACATAGTCCAAGGGCTCACTTGTTCACTTTGATAGTTCAAGTGACCGCTAGTTAACCTAGATCGTCCAAGTGCCCGCTAGTTAACATAGATTTTCCAAGTGCCCGCTAGTTAACCTACACAGTCCAAGGGCCCACTAGTTAACCTAGATAGTCCAAGTGTCCTCTAGGTAACCTACATAGTCCAAGTGCCCGCTAGTTAACCTATATACCAAGTGCCCGTTACGTAACCTAGATATTCCAAGGGCACGCTAGTTAACCTATATCGTCCAAGTGCCCGATAGGCAACCTAGATAGTCCAAGTCCCCGCTAAGGAACCTACATAGTCCAAGTGCACGCTAGTTAACCTAGATAGTACAAGAGCCCGCTAGTTAACATAGATAGTCCAAGTGCCTGCTAGGTAACCTACATAGTGCAAGTGTCCGCTAGTTAACCTACATATTCCAAGTTCCCGCTAGTTAACCTAGATAGTCCAAGTGCTCGCTAGTTAACCTACATAGTACAAGGGCCCACTAGTTGACCTAGATAGTCCAAGTGCCCGCTAGTTAACCTAGATAGTCCAAGTGCCCGCTAGGTAACCTAAGTAGTCCAAATATCCGATAGGGATCCTACATAGTCCAAGTGCCCGCTAAGTAACCTTCATCGTCCAAGTGCCTGTTAGTTAACCTAGATAGTCCAAGTGCCCGCTAGGTAACCTAGACTGTCCAAGTGCCCGCTAGGTTACCTACATAGTCCAAGTGCCCGTTCGTTAACCTAGATAGTCCAAGTGCTTGCTAGGAAACCTACATAGTCCAAGGGCCCGCTAGGTAACCTAGATAGTTCAAGTGCCCGCTAGGTAACCTAGAGTCCAAGTACTCGCTAGTTAACCTACATAGTCCAAGTGCACGCTATGTAACC